>NW_028317843.1:5442500-6073750 GCF_062004578.1 Staurois parvus
GGTACAAACAAATAACATACACATATATGGTATCGCTGCGATCGTCAGGAGATGGAGAATTTATCCTGGTTTGTTTTTTGGTGGTCAGTTATGGCAGTAACGAAAAACAAACCGCTAAATAAAAAAAAAATATATATTTTTTTTTTACTATTTTGGGCCAGTTTTCCTTTGATAATAAAAAAAAAAAATCAGGAGCTATCCATTACCATTTACCACCAAATGAAAGCCCAATTTGTCCTAAAAAAATCAAGGTATAATCCACCTGGATGTACAAAGTAGTTGTGAGGATATGTGCGGTTTTACTAACACATGTCAATGTTGCAGAATTGTGCCTAGGTGTTTACCCTTAGGTGTGAAGGGGTTAAACTTTTTTTTTTTAAATTTAATGTTTTTGTTTTTTTTTGCACTGTTACTTTAAAAAAATGTAACCACTTTTATTCTTATCACAAGAAATGCATGCATCCCTTGTGATAGAAATAAGTAGTGACAGGTCCTCTTTATGGAAAGATGGAATCAATAAGACCCCACATCTCTCCTCTGCAATGTAACGCATCGGATCCAAAAAAAAAGCATTGATCTAGTGCTTTAAAAAAAAAAAAAAAAAAATGAACGGGAAGTAACATCATTTCAGTCCTCCAAGGGCATAGAGATGTGTGGCGGCAATCTTTCCTTCACTCATCTCTATTCCCAGTGTTGGGATCGATGGTTTCTTGGGTACGGCTGAACTACCGAGCAGCTGGTAGCGGTAGCGAGGGGCGGGGTTTTTCCGGCACCTGTATTGGTGCTTTTTTTTTTTTTCCTTTCTTCATTTCAGCCGATGGCCGAAAGGGGTGTTGTCGGCTGAAACATTTCAGCCACTGAAATTTCAGTGCATTCCTAATAAATATATATATTTTCTAAGCAGAGACCCTAGAGCATAACATGGCGGTTGTTGCAATTCTTTGTCACACAGCAATTTTTCAAATGCATTTTTCTTTTTTCATAATAAACTTTAGAGTAATGTGAAAAAGCACAATATATAACCCAATTTTTTTTTTTTTAAATATAAAAGATGGTGTTATGCTGAGTAAATAGATACCAAGCATGTCACGGTTTAAAATTGCGCACGCTCGTGGAATGGCACCAAATTACGGTTTTTAAAAATCTTTATAGGCGAAGCTTTAAACATTTTTACAGGTTACCAGTTTAGAGTTCTAGAGGAGGTCCAGTGCTAGAATGATTGCTCTTGGTATAACAATCGCGGTGATACCACATGTGTGGTTCGAATGCCGCTTACATATACTGGTGCGACCTACATATGCATTTGCTTCTGTTCGTGAGCATGAGGGGATGGTGGCGCTTTAAATTTTTTTTTTTTATATCTTTAAACTTTCCTATTTATTTTTTGATCAGGTTTATTCCTAGTGCAAAGGATGTAAACATCCCTTGTAATAGGAATAAGGAATGACAGGTCCTCTTTATAGAGGGATCTGGTGTTTGAGACCCCAAATATCTCCTCTATGCTAGAAAGCATGAGATTAAAAAAAAAAACCCTGATCTCTGCTTTCCAGCAAAAAAATTGCAGTGTTTACATCTGCCAGAGCCAGAAATGACATCACTTCCAGCCTCCCTGGGTCATAGAGATGGCCAGGTATGATCTGGTCCTCGGCAGTCCCTATGGTAAGCCGCCGGATCCCTTTTCCAGCTCCCCAATCACATGGGATAGCACAGAGAGGCTCCATTGGGAAGGAGGGGGGGGGGGGTTCCCCTCTCCTGCCGCCTGTAAAAGCAGTCCAGCGGCTAATGAGCTGCTAGCCCTGCTTTTACACATGAGCGAATCATCAGCTGAAAAAAAAGATAAGTGGATGATGCTTGTAGCTGCAAGTATCATCCAGATATCTCTACTGAAACCCGTGGACGTCATATGGCGTTCACTGATAATTGCACTGTCGTGGACACACTGTACTCAAATGAAATTTGTCATTTTTTTCCCCACAGATAGAACTTTCTTTTGACGGTATTTGATCACCACTGTGTTTATTTTTTACACTATAAACCAAAAAATAGGAAATTTTGTAAAAAAAAAAAAAAAAAAAAAGCCAAAATAATATTTTTGTTTTCTTCTATAAAACCTATCCCATAAAAAATAAACCAATCTTCTTAAATTACGGCCAATATGTATTCTTCTGCATATTTTTGGTAAAATAATTCCCAATAATTGTACATTGAATGGTTTGCACAAAAGTCATAGCATCTACAAACTATGGTGTGTATATATACTAGAATTTTTTTTTATATTACTAGTGGCAATCAGCGACTTATAGCGGGACTGCAGTATTGCGGCAGACTTTTTTTTTGTTTCACTAACTGACATTTTGTGGGAACCAGTGACACTAATACAGTGATCAGTGTTAAAAATATTCACTGCCACTGTACTAATGATACTGGCTGGGAAGGGGTTGAACATACTGGGCGATCAAAGGATTAACTGTGTGCCTAGCTAGTGTTTTGTGTACTGTGCTAGGTGCTTTTTACTAAGGGAAGTGATGGATCTTATTCCCTGCTTTGCAGAGACACAAGATCTATCACTTCACCCTTCAGAATGGAACTCTGCCTTGTTTACATAGGCAAAGCTTCATTTTGTGCCCCACAATAGACTAGTGCTGGTGGACATTCATTGGCCAGCACCTGCTGATCAGTTTCTGCTATGAGTATTCACATATGCGCCCCCTAGCCAGAAGTGCATAATCTTGTTTATATACCGGGCCAATCAGCACTATCCAGACAGAGGGTCAGGGGTTATGCAGCCTCATAGGACAGTCAGAGCAGAATGAATACTCCTCCTACAAGCTTTAACCAGTGCTTGGCTGGACACTGATAAAAGTTACAAGACTGCTATATATTGCTGATGAGAAAAGGTATTTAGCAGTTTATATTTACTAAAATAATTGTACTTCCATGTACTGTGGGAGACCAGATAGAGTGAATGCAGGGTCCTGGGTTTAGTAACTCTTTAAACCCAAAACTAAAAGTGGCCAGTAACACACCTCTTGTATCAGAGTGCCCCCACTCTTCATGAAGGGGGTCACCTTTGGACAGCAGCATTGTCAGTCTGGGGGGAGGGGCGTGTTAGATGTACTAGCAGATTTAGATTCACTAACAAATTGAAGGCAAACTCCAGATCACACTTTATAATCGGTTAAACAAACCGTTTTTATTTCTCTTTTAGGATAATCATTTTACATGAATAAAATCTCATCATTGTAAGGACTCCCATCAATAGTAAATAGTTTGTCTCAACACTGTAACTGCTACATCTGCAGGATAGCTTGTTTTGGAACACAGGGCACACCTTTGGACAGCAGTATTTTCATCCGAGGGAGGGGAGTGTTAGATGGATTAGCAGATTTAGATACACTAACACATTTACAGCATTCTCCAGCTAATACCTTATCAGTTACAAGTTTGTTTTTTTTTTCCTTTTGGGATACAGGTGTTTTACATAAATAAAAGCTGATCATTGTAAGCACGCCTGTCATGGTAAATCCCTTTAACTGCTACATCTGCAGGACAGCTTGTTCTGTTGAAAAAGTAACTTACTGGCCAGAGTGTAAAGAAGAAACTTAATGCAGCCATCAAATCTAAAAATTGGTAAGCTGCAATATAATGTTTGCTTTTAGGTTTGATACCACTTTAAGGGGTCTCATTTAGACTAGCGGTTGGGGCGGGGGGGCTCTAAAAGCACATAGTTGAACCATGTTTTAGCACCTCCCATCTGGGCTCCCCTGGAGTTCTACATTCAAAGCTGTACTGCAAGAATAAGAGTTTGTCATTGTGGACCTATCCTTATGTGAATGCTCGTTGCCTGGATGTTATGCTGATCTAATAGCTTTAGTACTTTGAGTCACTAACCCCGAATGCTAATCAGAATTTCTGACTCTACTTAATACAAGCTTGCTGCAGGCCAGTAACTCAGTGTTAAGGTGTGTGGCAGCCAGGCAGTTGGCATTTTAAGAAGTTGGTTAGCAGTGAAAGCCTTCATATTCCTTTTAGTGCTAGTTTACTTTAAGGTGTTGTCCTATATAAATTAATAATGCAGTATGTCACTGAATATCCTTGTTGATTTAAACAAAATAAAAGCAGGTGATTAGTGTCTGCCATCTGTGTTTGCATCACCTAAATATTTTGCTTGTTGTCTTTGCAGATTTACAATGAAAAAGAACTCCTTCAGGGCAAGTTGGACTTGCTCAGTGACACCAACATGGTGGACTTTGCAATGGATGTGTATAAGAACTTGTATCCAGACAAGGAGATTCCTCATGGTGAGTTATCATGCTGAGGTAACACAGTACTAATTCAGGGGTGAGACCTTTAATCACTTGACGTCCCGCGACGTGCCTGTTTGCCATGGGACTTTCAGTGGTTATACGGGGATACTGCCTGTAGCTGCAGGCATCATCCAGCTATTTTTTTTTTTCCATCTGCACTGGCTTACCTGTCCCATCGGGGAGCCCAGAACTGCAGCTAGCAGTTCCTACGTCTGAGCATAGAGCTGATCGGGGACAGATTGACCCCAATTATCTCTATGGTCTAAAAAACTGGAAGCAAAGCGTATTTCGTTGGCCGCTGGTTATAAACAAACCATTACTGGTTTGAAAATGGCATTGAATCACACTGATCTTGGTTGTAATAGACCGAAGATCTATCAGTAAAGAGTACCTGTCACTGCCCGTGCTATCACAAGGTATAGTGTAAACATAAATACTAAAAAAAAACAACAATTTTTAAAGCACCCGTCTCCTCCGTGCTCACACGCAAAGTTGAATGCACACATCGGTGTGTAAACAGTGATCGCTCCACACATGTAAGGTATCATCGTGAACATCAGATTGATTTTAAGTAATTATAGCACCAGACCTGCTGTGTAAATCTAAAGTGATAACCTATAAATGCTTTTTTAGCTCCATCTATGAATAATATAATATACGTAGTTTGTAGCTGTTTCACAGGAGTGTGAAGTTTTAAAGCGTTACTCGCTATAACATCTTTTTATATGTTACAAAACAATTGGCTAATATATTGTGTTTTTGTGCATTAAAATTCATTAAAGTGGTTTTTGTTTTGTTTTTTTTCCCTCAAATATATTGCGCTTGGAAAACCACTGCACAAATACCATGTGACATAAAACATTTCAACACCCACCATTTTATTCTCTAGGGCCTATGCTTTAAAAAATGTATAATGTATGGGGGGTTCTAAGTAATTTTCTTGCAAAAATACTAATTTTAACATGTAAACAGAAAGTTTCAGTAAAGTCCTGGCTTGAAGTGGTTAAAGCCCAATTGAATATTCAGTTCAGATCAGCTAACTACATTTTAGGTGCATCAGAACAAAAGATGTTTAAAGCCTTCATTCTCATTTTAAAGCTGCCTTTACAGCCTTCTACAGTAGAAGTAGTACAGTAGAGTAGAAAAGCCCTCCCCTGCCAACAAGCCCCTGGGAAGGACCCTTGCTCTTTGTGAAAGCAGAGATGATTCTTTCTGATCTTGTCCATTGAGCAGGCACTAATGATGTAGCTCTCGTGCTCCATTACCATCATCTGTTAGATGCCGGAACTGCACATTCTCTGCAGTCAGCGTGTAGATTTTAACAATTTGCTAGTGTTTGTAATGCTCTTGCACTGTTCTTAGTCTAAAATAAAAACTAAAAATCTAACAGAGCGGCATCTTTATCAAATGATCAAGAAAAGGCTTTGTTCATATTGACGTGCTGTGTACATCTGCGAGAGGTGTTTCATGCAAGGGAGAATGTCACCAGCACACCGAGGATCACCAATATGGGTCCAAAAGTTTTAATGAACAATCACATAGTTACAGCAAGGCAATGTTTTGGAATCTCGCAGGACCCCTTCATCAGTCATGCCGCATTCCTGATGGAAGGGGTCCTGAGAGACTCTGAAATGTTGGAAGCAACTCAGCCACGAAGGGGTAGACCACACAAAATGTCAGAGGGGGGTCCGCACATGCTGAAGCACACAGTGCGCAGAAGTCGCCAACTGTCTGCAGAGTCCATAACTAAAGACCTCCAAACTTCATGTGACCTTCATATTAGCACAAGTGCGTAGAGAACTTCATGGAATGGGTTTCCATGGCCGAGCAGCTGCATGCAAGCCTTACATCACCAAGTGCAATGCAAGCATCGGATGCAGAGGTGTAAAGCACGCCGCCACTGGGGTTGTTTTTCAGGCGTTGGGCTTGCCCCCTTAGTTCCAGTGAAGGGAACTCTGAAGGCGTCAGCATACCAAGACATTTTGGACAATTTCATGCTCCGAACTTGTTGGCAATAGTTTGGGGTGACCCCTTCCTATTCCAACATGACTGCACACCAGTGTACAAAGCAAGGTCCATAAAGACACGGATGAGCGAGTTTGGGGTGGAGGAACTTGACTGGCTTGCATAGAGTCCTGACCTCAACCTGATAGAACACCTTTGGGATGAATTAGAGCGGAGGCTGTGAGCCAGGCCTTCTCAGCTGACATCAGTGCCTGACTTCACAAATGCACTTCTGGAAGAATGGTCAAACCTCCCCATAGACACCCTCCTAAACCTTGTGGACAGCCTTCCCAGAAGAGTTGAAGCTGTTATAGCTTTCAAGGGTGGGCCACCTCAATATTGAACTTTACGGATTAAAACAGGGATGCCATTAAAGTTCATGTGCGTGTAAAGGCAGGCGTCCCAATACTTTTGGCAATATGGTGTAGTTTCACCAATATCCATTATTTGTAATATATTTTATGTTTACTGATTTTGTGCAGCTCTCAGAGAGAAGAGAACCACAGTTGTTGCACAGTTGAAACAGCTGCAAGCCGAAACAGAACCCATTGTAAAGATGTTCGAAGATCCTGAAACAACAAGGCAGATGCAGTCTACTAGGTATGTGAATGATTCTTCATTGACCTCCTGTGTTAGTGTGCCAGAAGTAAGAACTACCTGTGTTCAGCTCTCACCTCTTATGCATTCAAATGGTGAAATCTGGTTGCTATGAACAATGTTTTCAGCCACATAACAATGTTACAATGTTTCCTTCAGCCACATAACCCGAGGATAACGAAGACTTTTATGTAAAATGTCTATTGTCACTAATACCAGTATGACTGAGAACTTGGCCCGGCAGTGAATTGATAGGGTCCTGGATGTGCCATAAAGTTAATAATGAGAATTCTAAAACAGCTTCTTTTCACCTGTATCCTCCCTCTCCCACAATTGGATACATTATATATAATTTTTAAAGGCTTCTAACTTTTTTCTTTGTAAGCTGTTAAATGTGGTCTTGTGTTCCCACCTGCCTTTTGTGATGTCCAAATGACACATCAAGGTAGGCAGCTTCAAAAACAAGTGCATGCGATCTACAGATGTTCCTCAGGGTTTCAGATCCTGACAGAGCCCTGCGGCACATCTTCACATGCGCCAGGGCTTTCTCACGCAAGTGTGAAGATGGAGCAGGTATGGAAGTCTGTGTGTCTGGGAAATCCCTGTGCATTTGCAGATGTGCCGCTAAATCTTTGTTGGGACCTGAAGGCCAGGCAGAGTCCCTCAGTACATCTGTGCACATGCCAGATTATCAAAGATGCAGGAAGATGGGCTGGGTCCTCATTAAATGGGACTGAAGTTCCCTTTTACAGGTAAATGAAGCCTAAACATTTTTCTTAGCTTTGGATAGAGTGGTGAAGGCTTGGTACCCCTTCAAGGTTTTTACTGCTGCAGTGGGAAAAAATAATTATTCGATCCCCTGCAGATTTGGTAAGTTTGGCCACTTACAAAGAAATGAATAGAAATTAAACGGAAAACGTTTGTGTATAGATATAAAACAGGGAAAATTGTATTTTGTTTTTTTCTAAGTGATTAAATACTCCCTGAAAGAGTTAATGGTTAACTTTTGCTTTGTGTCTACTAACTGGTTTATTTTACATACAAGATGTTCCTGTGGGATTTCAATGCTGTTATCCGTGCACTTATTTCTTGTTTTGAGAAATTGCAGAAGTTACTATCCTGTTGCATTTTTGTTATGATGAGCCATAGAGTGGTTTACGGAAATCTCTATTCTGTATTCTGATTGGTGCTTCATGGGGGGGGGGGGGGGATGTCAGTACAAATCTGAAAAATGGAGGAGAGTAGGCTGAGTTTCCAGCACAGCTGAAGAACTGACCACTGCTCTCCAGCCTAGCATGGTCAGTTTTTAATAGGAAAGCAGAGGGACTGGCAGGAACACCAGGGATTTCACAAAAAAGGAAGCAATAAAAAGAGAACAAGATACATTATCATAGAACTACATAGTACAGCAGGCACATATTGGGAATATGAAATGTTGGGTTTGCATATTCATTATAGTGGTGCACTGAATTGAAAATTATGGTGCTGAAACCGATACCGAAAATTCAGAATGCATGTGGCCGAAAAACTAAACTGAAATGTCTGTGTATGTGGGGAGACTCCAATTTTTTTTTTTCTACTTTCATGTATATTTTTATTTTTTTTAACTTATGATTTTATTGCTATCAGGGGACCAATAAGAAACTGTTTCTTTTAGCTCGGAGAGAGTGACAGCAAATTCTCTGAGCTATAGTGAAGAAAAAAAAAAGCCAGTAATTACAGTGGGGCAAAAAAGTATTTAGTCAGCCACCAATTGTGCAAGTTCTCCCACTTAAAAAGATGAGAGGGGCCTGTAATTGGCATCATAGGTAGACTTCAACTATGAGAGACAAAATGAGAAAAAAAATTCAGACAATCACATTGGCTGATTTGGAAAGAATTTATTTACAAATTATGGTGGAAAATAAGTATTTGGTCAATATATAAAGTTCATCTCAATACTTTGTTCTATATCCTTTGTTGGCAATGACAGAGGTCAAATGTTTCCTGTAAGTCTTCACAAGGTTGGCACACACTGTTGCTGGTATGTTGGCCCATTCCTCCATGCAGATCTCCTCTAGAGCAGTGATGTTTTGGGGCTGTCGCTGGGCAACACGGACGTTCAACTCCCTCCAAAAGTTTTCTATGGGGTTGAGATGTGGAGACTGGCTAGGCCACTCCAGGACCTTGAAATGCTTTTTACGAAGCCACTCCTTCGTTCCCCGGGCGGTATGTTTGGGATCATTGTCATGTTGGAAGACCCAGCCATGTTTCATCTTCAATGCCCTTGCTGATGGAAGGAGGTTTGCACTCAAAATCTCACGATACCTGGCCCCATTCATTCTGTCCTGTACATGGATCAGTCGTCCTGGTCCCTTTGCGGAGAAACCGCCCCAAAGCATGATGTTGCCACCCCCATGCTTCACAGTAGGTATGGTGTTCTTTGGATGCAACTCAGCATTCTCTCTCCTCCAAACACGACGAGTTGTGTTTCTACCAAACAGTTCTATTTTGGTTTCATCTGACCATATGACATTCTCCCAATCCTCTTCTGGATCATCCAAATGCTCTCTAGCAAACTTCAGACGGGCCCGGACATGTACTGGCTTAAGCAGGGGGACACGTCTGGCACTGCAGGATCTGAGTCCCTGGCGGTGTATTGTGTTACTGATGGTAGCCTTTGTTACGTTGGTCCCAGCTCTCTGCAGGTCATTCACTAGGTCCCCCCGTGTGGTCCTGGGATTTTTGCTCACCGTTCTTGTGATCATTTTGACCCCACGGGTGAGATCTTGCTTGGAGCCCCAAATCGAGGGAGATTATCAGTGGTCTTGTATGTCTTCCATTTTCTAATTTTTGCTCCCACAGTTGATTTGTTCACACCAAGCTGCTTGCCTATTGCAGGTTCAGTCTTCCCAGCCTGGTGCAGGTCTACAATTTTTGTTTCTGGTGTCCTTTGACAGCTCTTTGGTCTTCACCATAGTGGAGTTTGGAATGTGACTGTTTGAGGTTGTGGACATGTGTCTTTTATACTGATAACAAGTTCAAACAGGTGCCATTGATACAGATAATGAGTGCAGGACAGAGGAGCCTCTTAAAGAAGAAGGTACACCTTGTTTGTAGGTTACCGAATACTTATTTTCCACCATAATTTGCAAATTCTTTCCAAATCAGCCAATGTGATTGTCTGGATTTTGTTTCTCATTTTGTCTCTCATAGTTGAGGTCTGCCGATGATGCCAATTACAGGCCTCTCATCTTTTTAAGTGGGAGAACTTGCACAATTGTTGGCTGACTAAATACTTTTTTGCCCCACTGTACATTTAAAAACCGGCACTGACATATCGTGACAGCCAGCCACTGTATACACTGCCCCTCTCCTGTCTGTCTCCACCGCCCCCCCACATCTGCAGTACACACAGTCTCCTGTATCGGTTACATTTTTTTTTTATGCAGATATGATCATTTTTGGCCGATATGTTTCGGTGAATCCCTAATTCTTTAATCTGTTGCCATCCTCTTAATGCATGTGTGCAGCTGTAGGAAGGATGAGCTGTAATGCCCACATGCTGCACATAATACATTTATGGACAGCTGAGTTTTCTGTCCCACACACAGCATTTCATCTGGGCAAGCATGGCCTGTATCAGTCTGTCTGAGTGCTGCCTCTTCCTGATGTTGTTCTTGCTTAGAAGTATACAGGAGAACATGATTCAGGAGTACATCACAAAGTCAGCTCATGTATTCTGTTTAGCTCTGTAACTCAGAGCCTTTGACAAAGTGTAATGTCAGGCTGCGGCTTTTAAATCTAAGCATGTTCCACCTGTGTCTCTGACACTTTAAACTGCTGATCGTTGCAGTAATCGTCTACAAGAACTCTCTATAGTTTGCAGTTAATCAGGATGAGGAAATTGTCCCTTCTGTGTAATTAACTCCAAATGTTTGTATTTCTTTGGTAACGGTTATTAAAGGTTACAGGAGATTGTCTGGCTTTCATGGTTTTAACCCTGAAGCATTCAGTTTATTAACATCAGGCTAGCTTATATTGTGCATTGCTCAAACTTTTTTTTTTTTCTTCAACTTAATTGATTAATTCTTACTGTTTAGATCCCTAAATTAAAGGCTTTTAGCCGTCTAAGCTGAACTGCTGTTGTCTGCCTTACGATAACCAGAGAGGAGAGAATTTATGCTGTTCGCTTGTTTATGAATGAGTTTTAATGTTGTAGACATATTCTTTACTTCAAATTGGGGGTTTATTTGGAATCCAGCTGCCTCATCACATGACGATGGAAAACACATACTCTTTGTAGGTAGCTCCTTTGCCTTAGGAGATAGAGACTTGTCACAAGTGTGCTGCTGGGCGTGGGGGGGGGACGCAACATATGTATACCTCTTTCACACGGTCGTTGATAATGGACAGGTCCCATTTTTTTACTATTTTCCTCTTTGTCTATCAGAGCTGCTCACTGTTGCTAACACGGAGAGGGTGGAGGTGTCCAAATGGCAGAGGTTGCCAGGAGATGATGCTTTGCAACCACTTCAATTCACTTCTATTGAAAAGCACCACAGATACACTACAAACATACCTATTCTGTTTACATTGTGATTTATGGAGTGGCTGCAAAGCATCTAAAATGATCTTTTTGCATTTTAGCATTGTAAAAGAACCGCCTGTGCAGCATATCCAAAATGTACATAAATGCTTTAGGTGTGTTAATACATGTTAAAGGCGTTAATATTCAAAGCATGTGGGAAGTTAGCGTTTGAGGGCCTGTTATGTGATTTGTAGTTGACGTGAGTGCCTAGTTTGAAATATATATCCAAATGAGTAAATTGGCTAATTTTTAGTTTTCTTAAAACGCAACTATCGTACATCACTGGATACAAAACAGGCTATAATAATGACTGTGGGTTCTGCACCACCAATAGGTCAGTGGACACTGGCAGATCAATCAAACAGGAAGTCCTCCCCTATATAACCCCTCCTACACAGGAGGTACTTCAGTTTTTTTCATCTGTAAGGTTGGATGATCACTGATGTGCTGCATGTGCTCTTGGAGCAAACCTGGAGGCCTGAAACTGTTCTTCTGTGAATCAAGGACTGGACATGGATCCACTCGGAAAGCTGTTCGCTAAAATGGATGGTACTGGAGCCTTGTTGGATAGGATAGAAGAATCCTTGAGGTTTGCCTGTAATGCAGCCTTACAGCATTGGACCCTGCATAATGGAACCCTGTGCAGTGTTCTGCCCAAGGTGCTTTCCAGTAGGGTGCTATATAGGTCCAAGGTCTTTTATGATAGAGCCCGCTGTGATGGGTGAAGGTTGGACTCATGTTATGATTCAGAGTCTTGCGGCAGGAATGGTAAGTTTACAATTGCAGTGTTTCTTTGAAAATCTGTCTGGTCATACTCTCGGTGGCCTCTGGAGGGGCTGTGTACTGTTTGGTCTGGCTGGGCCATGCTCCGTGTCTCTAAAGGAGTTTTGGGCTGCAGTTTTCTCCTCCAGCCACTAGGGGGCATGGGGCTGCTCTGTATAGCCTACTTTTGTGCAGTGGAGGCAGGAAGTAGAGGGGCTGCCATTTTGGTTTATGGTTGAAGTCACATGTGGGCCGAAGGATCAGTGAGGCTCCTCCGAGATAGCAGGTACATGGAGCAGTCTATGGCTGAATGATGTGCAAGTACTATCTGTGGGGGAGCTGCATGACCAGACAGGACACGATTATATACTGCATTAGTCTGCATAATCCAAGGGGGCTTGTAAAACCGTTTTCTGATATGCCCCTGCATGGGTATCAGTGTGCTTATAGGAGTTGTTGCTCCAGAATAGCTTGCATTTGATCTGTAGGCTCTTACATTTAGACTGCATTGAAGCAGCATAGAAGATCGGGTTGCGTTTGATGCATATGTTCTTGGCTAGCCCTGCAAAACCAATCTGGAACCAAGTGCAGTTAATTTTGACACCGTTCTTTGATGAAACAATACGCTTCTACAAAGTGGGGCAGGTGCAGCATTGTATTACATGATGGCATGCATACCTGCATAATTATTTCAACTGTATACTTTCATAAGCTGAATATTTATACTTGCACAAACGGCATACGTACATGCATACTTATACTTGCATAGACTGCATACGTACATGCATACTTATACTTGCATAGACTGCATACGTACATGCATACTTATACTTGCACAGACTGCATACTTACATGCATACCTATACTTGCATAGACTGCATACTTACATGCATACCTATACTTGCACAAACGGCATACATACATGCATACTTATACTTGCATAGACTGCATACTTACATGCAAACTTGTGTAATCTGGCGGTGTTCGCATTTCATGATAGACCAGTAGTGTCAGGTGTATCTGGGCCACCCGTTTTATCTGGTGTTTCATCTATTCCTGGTGGCAGAGCCTCAATGGACTAAGACTGCATCACCCTGAACGCGCCTGATCTCGTCTGACTCGGAGACTGAGTATGGTCAGCCCTGGTTAGTACTTGGAGTGGAGACTGCCTGGGAATACCAGGTGCTTTGAGCTTTTCACCTCCAGGGGCTGAGATGGCTGTATTTTGAGATTTCTCAGGCAGAAGAAAAAGGTATACAAAAGCAGAACAGGGCACGCTGTCTTGCATTACTGTGGTGAAACCTGAGCTTTTTTTTTTTAAAAGCTAAAAAATGCATGCTCACAAACCAAAGGGAGTTAAAAACGGAGATACAGAGTTTGTTGTGATGGTCCAAAGTGACGGTGGACCCCTAGTGAGGTAGGGTAACGTGTTTCGGGAGACGCCTTTGAGCTCTGAAGAAGGGAGTACGTCTCCCGAAACGCGTTAGCCTACCTCACTAAGGGTCCACTGTCACTTTGGACCGCCACCACGGACTCTGTATCTCTATTTTTATCTCCCTTTGGTTTGAGAGTATGCATTTTTATGCTTTTAAATAAATTCGGGTTTCACCACGGTAATGCATGAAGAGAGTGTGTGCCCTGTTCTGTTTTTGTTCACCAGTATCAAGATTTCCCGATCTTCTAAGGGCTGCACCTCAATGAATGACAGTTGCAGTACTCCCAGTCAGCATGAAGATTTGCGCTGGTTTCGTTTGTTCAAAAGAAAAAAGTATCCTTTACTACGAGCTTGCATGAGGAAATGGTATCTACGTTGAGGCGGTTTCCTACGTACAGTTCCACTCCAGAGGAACATTCTGAACCAATCATTGAATTGCTTGAGGGTTTGTTCCCAGGGTATTGAAGAATCCGAATTGGTGGTTGGTGATTCAGAATCTGGAGAAGGGGTAACTTTCCTTCCAGGCTTTTGGAAGATAGGAACTATTGATGCCAGTCTCTTTGGTTGGGTGGCTGGTTTGGAGGTGGCTACGTACAGAGGACTTGGTCTCCACAGTAGACAATACTTCCCATCAATATCTTGAAGCTTCGGGCCTAATCCAGCCAACATCCTTGCCAACATATCCCCTTTACTCTCATGGATCTGACATCATCCATCTACAGGATTCTAACCTGATCCCTCCACTGGTTGGCCACTGGGTTTTCGCCACATCACACACGCATGTGGACAGCTGGAAAAAGGACCCCTCCAGGAAGTGAACAGCTGTTTCTTTTAGAAAATTGATTTCACCTTTTTGTTTTTTACATAGTTATTGGCAAAACTTTTTTTTTTTCTTTTCATTTTGGATAAAGTAAGGGAGGGTTATTACACTTATCAATTTTTTTTTTTTTTTTGCCATCTGTGTTCCATTGCAGAGATTTCCCTCCACTTTCTTTTCCCATAGCCAAACAGAAAGTTAGAGAAAATCCCTCAAAACTAAGAGAATTCCTTGGGGACCCACTGGTGACTAGAACTCGTGTAACCATTGGAAAATTTCCCCTCCTATTACTTTTTTGGAGACAACCCAAAATTTGGGATTTTTCTTTTACTTTCACTAATAATGGTAAATAGGATAAATCTCTTTAACCACTTGCCGCCCTGCCACTAGAAATACGGCGGCAGGGTGGCACGAGCAAGTAAAACCACGTTTTAAAACGTGTGTTTTGTAAACAGGGGGCGCGCGCGAGGCACGCCGCCGCCCTATCTGTCCCGCCGATCACCGTCGCGGACGTCAGTCGCCGGGTCACAGCCGGCTGTTTCCCGGCGATCGGCGGCAAACAGTGACAGACAGCACAGCTGCAGTAGCTGTGCTGTCTGTCACTTCCCTGACAGCTCGAGGACGAGCTGATCGAGAGAAGAGTTTCTCTCTCTTGATCAGCAGTGTCCCGTGCAGCACACACCCCCGCCCCCTAGTAAAACACTCCCCTCACTCAGATAACCCTTCCCTGCAGAATAAAGTTAACCCCTTCCTCCCCAGTGCCATTTGTACAGTGTCAGTGTTTTGTTTTGTTTTTTTTTGCACTGGTCACTGTATTAGTGTTTTTGGGGATGTCAGTGACCCCAAGTCAGTACCCCCCAATGTCAGAATGTCCGCCGCAGTCCCGCCATAAGTCGCAGCCATAAGTCACTGATCGCTGCCATAATTCGCTGATCGCCGCCATTATTCGTATAAAAAAAACCTAAACATCCCAGTATCTTTTCCGCCATTTGTAAACGCTATAACTTTCACGTAAACCAATTAACTTACACGTATTGTGTGGTTTTTTTTTTTTTAGCAAAGACATGTCGCAGAATGCATTTTGGCAGAAATTTATGACTAAATTTGATTTTTGCATTTTTTTTTACTGGACATGTTTTATAGCAAAAAGTCCAAAATATTGTTTTTTTTTTCCTCGAAATTGTCAGCCTTTTTTTTTATAGCGCAAAAAATAAAAACCGCACAGGTGATCAAATACCACCAAAAGAAAGCTCAATTTGTGGGGAAAAAAAGGATGTAAATTTCATTTATGTACCGTATTGCATGACCGCACAATTGTCCGTTAAACTAGCGCAGCGCTGTATAGCAGAAAAGTGGCGTAAATTGCAGTATTTATACCATAGTTTGTAGACGCTATAACTTCACACAAAGCAATCAATATACACTTATTGGGATTTTTTTTACCAAAAACATGTAGCAGAATACATTTTGGCCTAAATTTATAACCAACTTTGAGTTTACTATATATATTTTATAGCTCAAAGTAAAAAATATTGTTTTTCTTCAAAATGTTTGGCCTTTTTTTGTTTATAGCGTGAAAAATAAAAAGCGCACAGATGATCAAATACCACCAAAAGAAAGCTCTATTTGTGTGAAAAAAAGGACGTAAATTTTGTTTGGGTGCAGCATTGCATGACCGCGCAATTATCAGTTGAATTAGTGCAGCGCCGAGTAGCAAAAAGAGGCCTGGTCATTAAGGGGGGTAAATCCTCTGGAGCTCAAGTGGTTAATGGGGGCACAGACGGCAATAAAAAACAGACAGGGGTTCTAATCCATTTCCACTCTGTCCAAAACCTAAAATAAACCTTTTGCCTTTTAGTTATACTATAACCTTTTTTACATCTCACTTGTGCTGATCTCTTGCAGCATCTTTTGCAACCACTTCTGATTACATGCATGTGTTCATGTCATTGCTCCGAGTGATTTCCTGGTAGTGGTGGAATGTGCCTGCACAATAGAGGTCTGCATGGCCATTTGAGAGTGCATGTGACATTGCAGGAGAGGAGATTGGGACAAAGTGTTGTCACACTATAACAGGAAGTGCCTTTGAAAAGTCCCTTAATGACGGGATTACAGATCTATAACCCCACAACGTAATTGGTGGCTCTGTTGGCTTGCGTTGACTGTCTAATCTTTGCCTAGTCGCTGGTTTTACGTATTAATAGATATTCACAAGCAGGGTTAAAGCGGAAGAACTACATAAACTTCATTTGTTTGCAGATGGGGAATGGCCGTAGATCAGGTGTTTTTATGTAATGTACTTATAGTAATAAACCCTCAAATTTAAAAGTTTGCATGGTTATTTATTTGCCTTTTTTTCTTTAAAAAAAAGGTAAAACATTTGTTGTTTTATATAATAGCCCCTCACCTTGACTATCAAGTGAATTGCTCCCCACAACGTCTGGTCAGGGCATATGCACACAAACTCTCTGTAATTTACTGATGTTGGGACTGCCGGCCATAGACGGTTCGAAAATCGGACGATTTTTTGTCCGAAAAAAAATCGACCGATTTTCGCACCGTTAGTGGATTAATTGGTCGGCCGTTTTTTGGGTTTTTTGCACTTTGCGAGATTTTCGGTCATGTTGGAAAATTTGTGGCCTATTTGGACGATCGGACGATTTTCCCGGCAATGATGGGCAAATCGGCCGATCGTTTTAATGATAAAAAATCGGCGCATGAGCAGTGACCTGCAAGGGACAGAAGTTATAGGGTGAACTTTATGATTTAGTCGGCCAATTTTTTTTAAACCGTTGGTGGTAACGTCGGCCTAACGAACGACCGATTTTTCGTTTATCATTTGAAAAATCGTCCGATGTTCGACTTGTCTTATGTCCTGCATTAATGTCCCATGAGTACTTGCATGTTCGTGATGTATCATTCATTGTTATGCTTGGAAGTGCTTCTGCTTGAAGACTCAATGATGGGCTAAGCTGTCAATCAGTAGCAGGTGAATGGATCAAATATCCTCTCGCTGTATTCCAGGCGTACGTCCCTAATACCACTCAGTACAGTGTCTAGCCGCTTCGTTTTTCAGCCTGCCATTGATATTGACAGTTTGTTGGCACCAGGACTGGACACTGCACCTGGGCCTCCTGGGGGTCCAAGAACACGGGGATTTGACGCACGCAGCCAAGGTGTATGAGGCCTTAAAGTTACTATTTGTAGCAGGACTTGGTAATATGTGAAACATTTGGAGTATATAATACAGTTTTATCATCAGATGTTATGTTACACAGGTTATATTACTGAACATTAGCTTGCTGACTGTAAAAAGTGATTTTACTGACCTTAAGTGGTGTCACTTTTTAAGTCCTGGAAGGGCAAAGTTTTATATAATGCAAGTCATCCCTCCCTGCTTCTAGGCATCTAAAGCTTCTTGAAAGCCATTGCAGTTGCTGGCTTTAGCTTGTAAAGTTTGCTAATGAGATTGCAGGCTTTTAGCGCACAGCAAAGCCAATTAGAGATGGCGTAAAATCCCAAAAGTACGTAGTGAGAAGAATTCATATTTGGCTCAGTGTTCTTGATTCTGAGAAAGGAGAGGTCATTCTGTAGTTGAGGGTACAGGCCAGTCACTGTTGGAACAAATTAAAGCTTCTTGCTAGACATTAAAGTGGTTCACTAATTTTTGAGGTTATAGTGGCATTCCAGTCAAACCCTAACCAAGCCCAAATCTACTCCACCCCCGTTCCAAGCCTATTCTATCTACCCTGTAAAAGGAAACTCGCCTATGCTTACCTATTGTGAAGCAGCTCCGATCCAGGTCACAAGATTGGGTCCCAGTACTGATTCAGTGTAGAGGAGGGACAACCGACAATGGCTGCCCCATATGGGTGGTCAAGGCTCTGTAGCCATTGTCACTGCCTCTCCTCTACACTGAAGCTGGCACCTAGACTGGAGCAGCTTCCGAATAGATAAATATATAGGCATCTTTTCTTTTACAGGGTAGATAGAATAGTCTTAGAATGGGGGTGGGAGTCAACATAGGCTTAGTTATGATATGACTGGAATTGCACTTTGTGTTATTAAATACCGTATTTGCCGGCGTATAAGACGACTTTTTGACCCTTGAAAATCTTCTCAAAAGTCGGGGGTCGTCTTATACGCCGGTACACATGTTTAGGGGGGCTGCGGCATTAAGTACAGAGGTTTGCAGGGGCTGATGTCTCTTACCTGGATCCAGTCCCACGACGATCCGGTCCAGGAAGCGCGGCATCTCCTTCAGTTCGGCCACTGGATGTTCGTGCGGCTGCTCAGCTCCGCCTCCTCACCGGTGATTGGCCGCCAGAACTGTAGCTCAGGAAAGGCACACAGGCGGCCAATCACCGGCGAGGGGGCGGAGCCGAGCGGCCCCGCGAAAATTGAGTGCCGGAGCAGCAGGTAAGTGTTCTGTGTAGAGGTGCTGCTGCAACCACATATGCTGGCTGCAGCAGCACCATACGAGAACAGGGTCAGCAAGTCTCAGTGGGAGGAATAGTGCCCCATCATTGGTGTCACTGATACCAATGATGGGGCACTATTCCTCCCACTGACACCAACGATGGGGCACTATTCCTCCCCCCCACTGACACCAATGATGGGGCACTATTCCCCCCCCACTGACACCAATGATGGGGCACTATTCCACCCCCCACTGACACCAATGATGGGGCACTATTCCACCCCCCACTGACACCAATGATGGGGCACTATTCCACCCCCCACTGACACCAATGATGGGGCACTATTCCACCCCCCACTGACACCAATGATGGGGCACTATTCCACCCCCCACTGACACCAATGATGGGGCACTATTCCACCCCCCACTGACACCAATGATGGGGCACTATTCCACCCCCCACTGACACCAATGATGGGGCACTATTCCACCCCCCACTGACACCAATGATGGGGCACTATTCCACCCCCCACTGACACCAATGATGGGGCACTATTCCACCCCTCACTGACACCAATGATGGGACACCATTCCTCCCACTGATATCAATGATGGGGCACTATTCCTGCCACTGACACAAATGATGGGGCACTATTCCTGCCACTGACACCAATGATGGGGCACTATTCCTGCCACTGACACTAATGATGGGGCACTATTCCTGCCACTGATACCAATGATGGGGCACCATTCCTGCCACTGATACCAATGATGGGGCACCTATTCCCCCCACTGATACCAATGATGGGGCACTATTCCTGCCACTGATACCAATGATGGGGCACCATTCCTGCCACTGATACCAATGATGGGGCACCTATTCCCCCCACTGATACCAATGATGGGGCACTATTCCTGCCACTGATACCAATGATGGGGCACTATTCCTCCACTGATACTAATGATGGGGCACTATTCCTCCACTGATACTAATGATGGGGCACTATTCCTCCCACTGACATCAATGATGGGGCACTATTCCTCCCACTGGTGTGCATTGGAAGAGGGGTAGTCTTATACGGCGAGTATAGCCCAAACACTACATTTTAGCAGGAAAAGTAGGGAGGTCGTCTTATACGCCGGCAAATACGGTACAACATTTTTATTAACAAACACACTAGCTGACATTAGCACTTAGCTTGTCTGCTGCTTCATCTTCTTTAAAATGTTATATACAGGCGTACCTCCGTTTACTAATTTAATCCGTTCTGTGAGACCTTTCGTATTGCAAAAAATTTGTAAACCGAAATGAGTTTTCGTACAGGAATGTATTGAAAACCAATGAATCCGTTCCGTATATCAGAAAAAAGTGAAGAAAAAAAAAGTTTCATCTGTTCAAAACTTTTTATAAAGTGCGCTTTAAAGGCATAAATACTGTACAGGGACATGATTAAAAATTACTTTGCAAATGCATTGAAAACCAATTAATCCATTCTGGAGGTCAGACAAGTCAGTATTATCTGTTCAAAACACTTTCTATAGTGCACTTTAAAGGCATGAAGGGACATGATTAAAAATAAATTTGTAAATGCATTGAAAAACAATCTATTCCAGAGGTCAGAAAAAAGTAAACAAAAAAAAGTCTTTTGTTCAAAACGTTTTATAAAGTGCACTTTAAAGGCATAAATATTGTACAGAGAAATTATTAAAAATTAATTTGTAAATGTATTGAAAACCTATTAATCCGTTCCGGAGGTCAGAAAAAAGTAAAAAAAAGTCTTATCTGTTCAAAACTCTTTATAAAGTGCACTTTAAAGGCATAGTACTGTACAGGGACAGGATTAAAAATAATTTGTAAATGCATTGAAAACCA
Organism: Staurois parvus; assembly: GCF_062004578.1. Lineage (NCBI taxonomy): Eukaryota > Metazoa > Chordata > Amphibia > Anura > Ranidae > Staurois > Staurois parvus. Next base: position 5,463,286 of record NW_028317843.1, read on the forward strand.
ATTAATCCATTCGTATTGCGAAAAAAAAAAATTGTGAACTGAGGCATTATTCCTAAACCGAAAATTACGTTAACCGACGTGTTTGTAAACCGAGGTATGCCTGTATCTTAATTGAGGAGGTCCGTAGATCACTGCCACAGGTTTCCTGTGTTAGGGTAGATCCATTGTCTTGCAGGCTTCTGTGCGGCCACCTTTGTATGAACTCTTCCAGCCCACTGTCTCTACACTGTGAGTAAACCAAGCAGACCTGAAGCCTAGGTTGGAAAGCCATGCCCCTCCTCCCATTCCCAAGCAAGTTGATGGACAGCAGTCAGACACTGTTCTGTACATAGTGACCAGCCCCATGTGATATAGTCAGTGTGTGCTCCCCCAACTAGAAGTCCAGGGAAGCAGCACTGAAAGAGCATCACACAGCAGCTTTGTTGCATAAAAACTGTGAGAGCTTGGGCACAATTATGTGTAAAAATCTTTCAACTGGGCTTGTCAGAATGTATTAATGTTGAAATCTGTCAGTTTAATACTACTTTTAACTTCATTTTTGCTATGAATTCTGACAATGAAATGCTCCTGCAGCCTCTGAAAACTGGAATAATGTTGTACCTTTATTGATAAATTCCTGTTTCAGAATTTCTCTGTGTATGTCGGTATATCCCACTACACTGCTCTCAACTGCCACTGTATGGAGACTGAAGACCTGCTTTACATTGGTCTGGATGAGCGATTGCTTTCCCATAAGCTGCTTGTTCGGAGGTTGAGGACTGCAGGCTGTTTTTTGCAGACAACTTCAACTGTTTGATCCTAAGTATGTGTCAGACTTCTCAGTTGTTTCCTTTTTAGCCTCCTTCCCCTGTTTGATCACAGTGGTGGTGCTTTTAGAAGTTGGATCTGTCCCAGGACACTGGATGGTATAGCAGACCGCTGTGAATAGGTCAGGCATAGAGTGGACATAACCAACAAGAAGGCATGTGGATGGCCAGTATACAGTGGGTTTGTGTTTCCATCTTAGCAGCTTGTCAGAAAACATGGTTCTTGATGGCTGACTGCAAGACTCATTGTGATGTGATTGGTGGGTGAAAGACAACTGGACATTATTATTATTATTATACAGTATTTATAAAGCGCCAATAGTTCGCTCAGCGCTGTACATTACAAAGGGGGACAGAACATGTGACAGAACAATACCAATACAATGCAAAACATGAGGGGATCGAGGGCCCTGCTCTTTCGAGCTTACAATCTAGGACATTGTGGTAGCACACGGTTTCCTTAAAAGCCCAAAGTGGATTGGATTGTGAGGTGTTCCGGTTCATTTAATATGGCACTCCCAATGTACCTCGCCAGCAGTCCTTCTGTTTGTGGTATGCTGGGGTAAAGAAAATGTTGCAGTTCCGTTAAAATCTGTGCTGTGGTGTCATTTGGTATGGGATGCCTTATGGAAGCTCACAATATAGCACCACAATGCAACAGAAATTTTCAAATGGGGCCTAAGGAATTGATAACTCTAAGTGTATGTATAGCCAAAACCTTATTTAGTTTTGTAGAGAGTAGAGCAGGGTTGAAACCCCCCCCCTTCTTTTTGGGGGGGTGGGGAATGTATTCAGGTAACTACTTTCTAAGGGCGGAATTCTTATTTTGGAGCAAATTCCTCTCGCTTGCAACTTACTAATCATCAGATGTGGTTTTCTTTTTTATTATTATACAGGATTTATATAGCGCCAACAGTTTGCTCCGCACTTTACAAAATGAAGGTAGACATAACTGTTACAATAAAATTTGGTACAAGAGGAAACCGAGGGCCCGGCCCGTTAGAGTTTACAATCTAGTTTTTAGTCTCTTTTCCTCTGTTTTCACCTGGTGATCTAACCAATAACACACCTCCTGTATTAGTGCTTCCACTGTGGATGAAGGAGCACAGCATGATCAGTCTCAGGGCAGGAGAGTGTTAGATGTACTAGCAGATTTAAATACAACAACAAATTGAAACCAAACTCCATTTAGTACTTTATAAACTGTTAGAGCAACTGTTTTTTTTTTTCCTTTTGGGATAAAGGATTTGGATAAAAGCTGATCATTGTAAGCACCCATTTCAGTGGTAAATGGTTGGTCTTATCCCTGTAACTGCTACTACAGCTTGTTCTGTTGCAAAACAGACTTCCTGCTAGATCACCAGGTGAAAATAAAGGAAAGAGAGCTTTAAATGAAAAATAAAAAACCTGCAAAGGAATAACAGCAGGGTGTCAGATCAGGGTGGATAAAAACAGCAATACTTTATTAAATGCTCACTCGCATGTAAAGAAGCCTGTGTGCTGCTCCAGTGGTCAGGACGGTGTGCTGTGGCAGCTCACTCCCATGTTAAATAGACAGCCTGCTTTACTGTATTACACTATGTAGATTAGGTGATCGGGAATGTAATCACACTTGGATCAATGCGTCTATCAGTTCAATCATTACATGCTAATCACTGTAGTTGATGCTCCACTTGTGTGCCTAGCTCATTGGCAGGATGCTGAATGTAACAGGGCAAGCACAGGTACCAAAGGAAACCTTTTCCTTCAAGTATCAATGTTATCTTGTGAAATGTGTGCAATAACAGTCAATTTTATAAATGTGTTCATCTGATTAATGCTTAGAAACAGACTTGTGCAGCCTTGTTACTAGTGATAGTTCTTTTTAGTGTTCTTGTGGCAAATGGCTGTTATTGGGACAACACAGGGAAACCTAATGGAAAGTTATTGAACACAAGTTTTTTTTTTTTTTTTTTTCTCTCTTTACAGGGATGGAAGGATGCTGTTTGACCATCTTGCTGATAAACATGGGGTATGTATGAGGCAGTTCTGGCTATTCCTATATATAAAATGAAATAAGCTGTCTATTATATATTATAACCGCTTCCCGACCGCCCTATAGCAGAAGTTCTGCTACAGGGTGTTTGGGATGCGCAAAATCACATATATCAGGGATGTTTGATTCCTATCACCCGACACCCAAGACATGTAGTTCCGGGCGCCAGCCAGGTAGTTTCCTTCTACCGTCAGCCCTGCTGCGGGCAAGCAGCAGGGCTCACCTGTCAGGTGAAGCAATCGGCGGCAGCGCTGCCACTGATTGCTTTCACACAGTGCCAGCCTCTCTGCGTTCCCCAGCGTGAGGTCTCCCGGGCTCCGCTTGCCCATCTGCGGGCCGGCTTGCTGTCGGCTAGCGGGGAGGGAGAAGAGCGCACAAGTCTGCTCCCCTCCCCTTGTGCTAACCCAAAAGTGACGTTATGATGTCACTTCCGGGTCCCCGTTGAGAGATTGTAATGCAATCGCCAGTGGAGCATCACATAGGGGACTTTGTCGTTTTTTTTTTTTTTTTTCTTCTTCTTCATCTGGACAAGTAAGTGTCATGAAGGACAAGTAAATTGGGGCCCCGATTTAGACCCCTGGACAAGTAGTTTTTTTTTTAAATTTCCCTACCTCTGTATATATGTGACTTTACATCTCTGGTTAGGGGGTGCGCGCGATATAACTGTCACGTACACCAATTAATTTACGCTTATTGGGTTTTCTTTTTTTAGCAGGGACATGTAGCAGAATACATTATGGCCTAAATTTATGAAGAAATGTTAATTTTTAAAAAAGTTTACTAGATATGTTTTAAAGCAAACATGCAAAAATATAGGTTTTTGTTTTTTTTTTTTTCCCCTAAAATTGTAGGTTTTCTAACAATATTTTTGACTTTTTGCTATAAAACCTATCCAATAAAAAAAAAATTTAAAAATCTAATTTCTTCATAAATTTTGGCCAAAATGTATTGTGCTACATCTTTTTGCTAAAAAAAAAAAAATCACAACTTTAAATTATTATTATTAGATAGATATGGATATATATATATATATATATATATATATATATATATATATATATATATATAAAATAAAATATATCTATATACACACACACACGTAATGGCGGCGATTTGTAGCTGGACTGCGGCGGGCATTCTGACACTGAGTGGGAACTAACTGCCACTGACATCCACAGTGACAATAATACAGTGATCAGTGCTAATAAAAAGCACTGACACTGTACTAATGACACTGGGCAGGAAAGGGGTTAACGTGGGGTAATCAAAGGGTTAACTGTGTGCTGTGTGTGTTTTCACGTGTGCTGTTTTACAACGGAGATATGCTGCTTTGTATTTCTCTGCTGTGCAGAGAAATAAAAAACAGCATGTCCTTGCTGACAGGAGAGAGACTTGTGTTGTTAACACACACGTCTCTCCCCTGTTGGCTTTCCCCAAACATCATGTATATGTGATTTTGTGCAGGCTGCCGCCATGTAGCAGTACTTCTACTACAGGGCGGGAGGCGAGTAGTTAAGGAGATCCACCCTTTGTCACCATTCACATTTGTTCTAGTTTCCATTACCATTGAAAGTGAAAGGAAATCCCAAATTTTGGTTTGTCCCCAAAAAAGTAAGAGGGGAAATCTTCCAATGGGGAAACTAGTTCTGGTGACCTGGGGGCCCTCAAGGAAATCTTTGCAGGGATTTCCTCTTCCTGTTTGGCTATGGGACAGTAATTGAAGGGAAATCTCCTCCACAGTGGGACACAGCATAAAAAAACCTGACTGGGGTTGTAACCCTCCCTTACTCTATCCAAAATGGGAAAACAAGTTTTGTCTATAGTTCTCTTTTAAAGAAGTCTTATTTTTTTTTCTTGTTATAAAAGAAGGAATTCCTAGTATCCTGCCAGATGATGGTACACATCTGGAGAGATCCAGGGATGTCTTTGGTATTATCTGTATGCTGAGAAGCCAGTATCTGACTGTATCTTCAGACTTTTGGCAGTCTAGATGAAATTCTAAACTGGCAAAACACTTGATGGTCCCAGTTCTGAATCTTAGTGGAAAGAGAAAACCTTGAAATTTTCTCTAAACTTGCTGAATTTTTCTGGATTTATAGAAGTAATTTTTTCTAGAAGTGCCTTTTATTTCTTTATATAAGATTTGCTCAAAAGCTAGCTTTCTGCAGCTCATCGTAGACCTCGAGTCTACTGTAATTGTTTAGTGCACACTTTGGCTAACATTTTTATTTTCTTCCAGTTTAGGCAGGAGTACTTGGACACCTTGTACAGATATGCAAAGTTCCAGTATGAGTGCGGAAACTACTCTGGGGCAGCCGAGTACTTGTACTTTTTCAGAGTGTTGGTAAGTGAGCTTGTATTGTCCATTATTTGTTTTCTGTGGAGTTTTCCTTGTGTCTGGCCAGAGCTGGGAATTCCAGCCCAACCTGTCATTGACTTCTTAGGAGATCCAGGTAGCCATACCTGCTAGATCCTTGACTAGTCTAATATACCAAGAAATAGTCTAAATAAAATTTGCGTTTCCAATTGTCATTTGCAATAAAACAATATGTATAGATTGCTCTATATTCTGCTGGCTTATCATACACCCCCCACACACATATTTTAACTTAAATGTTTGCACAGTTTTGTGATTAACACTTGCTTATGGTGGTTTGTGAGTTGGTAGGTATACGTTGTCTATGATGTTGCCTTTGGTGCTTTGTATAGCATTAGTTTTCGTGTGTGTGAGTAATCATTATCAAAATAAATTTGCTGCAATCCGGTCATCCCAGAGTCATGAAATCCAAATGTCCTCTTTAGTAGTGACCTCTGCTTGCCTGTGTGGTGTGGCATTGGAGTGTTTAATCACAAGACTGGGTGAGTGAACTATTTATTCTCTCAGGACTTGTAAATCTAGGTGTGTTTTACTTGAGTATTTAGCTGTTTAGGGCTGAGCATAAAGCAATTCTAAAGGTTCATTTAAAATTTATTTTTTTTTTTTAAATATTAAACATGTCTATACTTACTGTGTGCAGTGGTGTTGCACAGAGAAGCCTGGATCCTCCTCTTCTCAGGTCCCCCGCAGGCTCTCCTAGCTCCTTTCTGTCAGGTGCCCCCATGGCAAGCAGCTTGCTACGTGGCACCTGTTGCTACATGAGTCCATTCACATGAGGCTCAAGTAAGTATTGAGGGGGCTGGTGGAGCTGCTGCACACAGAAGGTTTTTGCCTTAATGCATGAAGGTGAAAAAAACCCTTCAGCCTTTACAACCACTTTAAATTAGGAATGCAGATTTTCCTACTGTTTCACATTTTGTTAAGTCAGTTTTCTAGCAAGTGTTACCAGACAAGTGTGCCAGTGCTTCACGCAGTGCATTGACACTATAGCTCTCATCCAGCTGAGATTTCAGAAGTTCCCTGGCCTTGTCACACAGGCTGGAAAATTGCCTATTCATCTTCTGATTCTAGACCGTGAAGTTCACGCTTGCACAACTGCCTCTTGTGTATTTGGTTAACATACAATTTTTTTTTTTTTTTTTTTGTGTCTGTCAAGATCTGAGAGTTTGGCAGAGATGCTGAGTGAGCAGATCAATAATTTTTTTGTTTTGGGCTGTGAGATCGCCATCAACCAACCTGACCATGAATATTCATTGGAAGGTTCTTTGCCATAGTAACTGTACTGCTGGTCTTATCATTCCTTTTTTTTTTTTTTCTTTTCTTTAATCGAGGTATAAGTAGACCAGGCCATAATATTGTCAGTACTCTGCCAAACTCACTAGTTCATAGAATGTTAAGGTGTGCCATACCATCATGAATTAGAATACAAATCTGCTGTGCAAATTAAATCGTTACTATAGAGTATTTTCAACCAGTACATGTTTGAGTTATTGTAATGTTTACATGGACATGATTGTGGAGATTGGATACATTTTATTTATTTATGTTTGATGTTTTATATTTTTATGTATATGAATGCAGCCTCAATTGGCGTTCTGAATATTGCATTCTTTGCTCAGTGACTGTGGCAATGAAACCAGTTAAGTGTTGAGAGTTTTTCAGTTAAGCAGTCTTTATATTACATGCAAGCACTAAGCCTGTTTCACACCAAAGTAACATTAAAATCATGCTCTTTTACTTGAAGTAGTGTGATTTTAAAGTCACGGACCCAGTGCTATTTCATATACAGCATACCTGACATTTGTGCAACTTCATGCACAGATGTCAATTCAAGTTGCGCCTGAAATTGCTGAAAATAGTGCAGGAACTATTTCCAAAATCGGTTCAACTCAACTCCATTTTGAATGGTTCCATTGCTGACAATAGGGTGCAACTTGTCATGCGATTTGAAACTGTCAGTTGCACGACATGTTGCACTGTTGTGAACCAGGGCTAATAAGGTGAAATTTGGTTCCTTAAAGCACTGTGTATCCTTTTTTTTTTTTTTTTTTTTTTTTAATTAAAATACTGTGTTCACTATTTTTTCATTCTTTGCTGCAAGGGATGCACTGATATAAATTTTTTCAACTAGTACCGATACTTTTTAACTTTTTTTTTTTTATATGTAAGTACTCACCGATACCAATTACCGATACCTACTGCCTAGGAAGAGTAGGTAGATGGGTGGGTGGGGGGAAGGGGTTGGGGTGAACCCCAAGACAAAAATAAGCAGCCCCACTGCATGGAAAAAAAAATGTTTTCCCAGAGTTCTTATTTAAGATACTGAATGAGCCAGGATTGTCAGAGGATGATATGGAAGGATCAAAGTGCAGGGGACATGAAAGTTATCCCATAGATGTTCGCAAATGTTCTGTCTCATGACATGGGTGTGCAGTGATGACTATGTGTCATCTAATGAGGACCCCCCCTCCAGTGTGCTGATAACGTCTTGACACAGGTGACAGGAAGGCATCTCCATCGCTGATCAGTGTAAATCGATGGACAGTGATGTCCCAGCATTGCATTATTCGGATTACCTGCTCAGGGTCCTAGAAGCAGATCTTGTTGGCCAGAGGTTTGGTAGTATCGCCGATGTCTTAGTCAGTTGCAAGGTGGATAAAAATCAATGATTTTTAAAAATTGGATTTTTTTTATTTAAATCGGATTTTTTTAAATAAAATGCTTTTGGGGGAAAATATATTACCATCCAAAGGTTATTCCATCATGAAATAAAGATTAGTTTTTTAATTATGTAGAATAAGGCTGTATATGTTTAATTTTTTTGGTAAATAAATTCCATGAATCCATTCACAATGTCATGCTCTTCCAGAGGTTTTTGTAAGATTATTGGGCAGTTTCTCTGCCTACAAGATATTATCACAGATGCTTGGTTTACTTTTGCAGTTCTCAAAACTGAATTTGACTCAGCGGAGATCACATGCCTCTTCTTCACAGCAAAAATGTTATAACATGAACAGAGTTAAGAAAAAGACCTTAATCCTAACTTCTACAAACCTGTGAATACAGAATCAACCCCTTCAGTGCTAAGTTTCAAGAAGTTCAGTGAATAGAATAGAAACAATATTTTCCTGATTGTTTGGAGTGGAATAGATCTGCACAAGAAGAAAGTGAAACTCAGTGTGAGGAGGAAGGGGCTGACAGTCTAAGTTTCTTAAAATATATATATTTTGTTTAGCCAAATTAGTTAACAAACATGGATGTTTAAGCAAATCACATATGCTGGAATGTTATTGTTTCAGATGAATAAATTTATTTAAATTGTTATTATTAAGGTAATGATTATTTTTCTCCTTCCTAAGTACAACAGAAAAGTTGTCCAAATATGAATGATTAACCTATTAAACTGGGGATAACAAAACTAATATGAAAAGTTATTCTAAAAATCTTCATCTACTTGCATATTAAAGTTATACCAGCAAGAATTAGTCTATGTAGAAAACTAGGATTTAAATCAAGCCTTACTGACTAGTGATTTAAATGATGATTTAAATCAAATCCACCCTGTTTACAAGCACTTCCTATTTACATACACTCGCTCCCAGCAACTGCTGCATTTGATTTCTCAAAACAGGTTTTCTGATGGTATCAGCAGTGGAACATCTCTGCAGTTTTGTGGTACAGCCACTTGTACCTTCCTTTGGTAGAGAGTGTGATTGATTGACAACACAGGAAAATAGCATAGGGACAATGTTGTCACCCTGTAACAGAGAATGGTTGCCACATACTAAATATTTTAGTTTGTGAGCTGCAGAAATGATAACCTCTGTAATTTTGTGACGCCATCAGTGGTCTGTAAAGTCAAAAGCTGTACTGGGATACCTGGAGTCTGGGTCTGTTCATCTTCTTCATATAATTTCCTCTTGTTTTCTGGGATTACATGTCTCCTCATTCCTCGCAGGTGGAGCTGTGAGTGGAGTGGGTGAATGTCTTAGTATGGTACAACGCACCCCCGGTACAAACACATGCCATGTACACATATATGTGGCCTCATGGAAGAAGACCCACTTCTGTGAGGCTGCATATATGTGTAAACATGATAAGAAGGGTTAACCAGAGTTGTAGTTTAAAAGATTGGGATTTTAGTATTTACTTTTTAACCGGTGCACAATGCTTTACCGAACTGCTACTTTCCACTTTTTCTGTAGTGGATGAAGCAATGTTTTGAAATGCAGTGAACATTTGTTATTTCTGGATGTTGTCAGGATAGGGTTTAATTCCTGCAGCCCAGGTGGACCACATCAGCGATTGTAATCTATATCTACAGCACAAAATTCAAATGTTGAAAAGCAGACTGGTAAATTGAAGGTAATGGGCAGTAATGTTCCGTAGCGGCCCGACCTCCCCTTATCAGAGCCTTCCATCAGCCTTCTCTGGAATATTACTACGGATTTAAGAGAGGCAGAGTCATTTACTTGGGAAATGTAAACAGCTTAAATGAGGTTAATAAAACCAGGCCTGTGGTTTCATTACAAGGCCTGAAAAGAGCTGCTTATTCATATCATTTGTTAATGCTGGGAGTGAATTTTGAGAATGAAGATTTAATGTCTTGTTCGAGGCTCTGCACAGTAAATTTATTGTTGCTGGCCAGTGACTGAATGTGCCATTCCCCAAGCAAATGGAAACTTAAGGTAACCCCTGTAAAATCCAGATATTGAAACTATTCTAGCATATCCTTGCTTGAAAGGTTAGTATGCAGAGCCAACTGTAATGACATGGATTCTGGCCAAGTGAGCTCGCATGAACCTCCTGCTTAAAAAAAGATAGCAAAATTGTGCATGGAGACTCATAAACTGCTAGTTTGAGGGTGATGAGGGTTTTAATCTTCTTATTTTCTAAATTCTCAGTTTATGAACAGTTGTGGCTATGATGTGTGAATTGAGATATATATTTATTTTTTTCAAATGAAAGCACATTTTATTGATTTTCTTTTGCAGAGGTCACAGCCTGGAAGCCAGGTAGCTAAAGAACTAATTAACAAAATCAACTTGATTTTCCCACTCGTGAATTTGGGTGAATGATTTACACACGATTCCGTGTCACGCATAGGGCGGCCCATTCACTTAAATGGTGAGAACCTTTCCCTTCTCTATCCAGCCTACATGTGACCAGTCTGTTATGACTGGCACCACTCTGATTCCCAATTAATCACTGGGGACTTGAGCTGTCAGTGACAGCTGGGATCGGGAGCCAGCAAATACAGAAAGTGTCAGCAAGCTTTTACTGCTATTTGTGGCTGTTAGAGATTTCCTCACTTGGTGAGTCAGTGATAACGGTTTCACCAGATGGGCGGTGAATGAAAATCTGGGACAGGGACACATACAGCAGTAAAAAGTTGATGGATTCTTGAGTTGCCTCTCTAAAAATTAAAATCCTTTTTTCTTTTTTTCTTTTTTTTCTTCTCTGCTTGTGTTGCTTTTTGAGGTTTTGCCTCTTTTCTGTCTGGTAAAATTTATCAAATCAGTGGAAAGTAATTGAGGGGAAATCATTCTAACAGCACCCCAGATAGTGTCTGTAATTCCACAGGGTTTCTAATCATTTCCCATTCTTCCAAAGAAAAGGAAGGGGGGCTTTCATGTGCTCTTTTTAACAACTTTAAACTTTTTGTGTATTAGGCCTCTTTCACATGGGCGCTGAGGCCGTATACCATGATTGGGAGTTTTTTTTTTTTTGCCCCTTGCTCACAGCAGCTGCATGCAAGCAGTCTCTTTTAGTCCTTGGGACACAGTGGCTGCTTGGACACGACTGCTTATCGTACTGTGACAGTTGTGTGGGTGAGTGGCTCCAAATGGGCAGCACAGTGGCTAAATGGTTAGCACTTCCACCTGGCAGTACTAGGGTTGTTGGTTCAAATCCCAACCACGGCACCACCTGCCTGGAGTGTGCATGTTCTCCCTGTGCCTGCATGGGTTTTCTCCTGGTACTCTTCTTTCCTCCCACACTCCAAAGACATGCTGGTAGGTTAACTGGATTTTGTCTAAATTGGCCCTAGTATGTGTATGTATGAATGTAAGTTAGGAACCTTAGATTGTACACCCCTTAAGGGTTAGGGACTGATGTGAATGTACAATATACAGTCAGGTCCATAAATATTGGGACATCGACACAATTCTAACATTTTTGGCTCTATACACCACCACACTGGATTTGAAATGAAACAAACAAGATGTGCTTTAACTGCAGACTGTCAGCTTTAATTTTAGGGTATTTACATACAAATCAGGTGAACGGTGTAGGAATTACAACAGTTTGCATATGTGCCTCCCACTTGTTAAGGGACCAAAAGTAATGGGACATTTGGCTTCTCAGCTGTTCCATGGTCAGGTGTGTGTTATTCCCTCATTATCCCAATTACAATGAGCAGATAAAAGGTCCAGAGTTCATTTCAAGTGTACTATTTGCATTTGGAATCTGTTGCTGTCAACTCTCAAGATGAGATCCAAAAAGCTGTCACTATCAGTGAAGCAAGCCATCATTAGGCTGAAAAAACAAAACAAACCCATCAGAGAGGCGTGGCCAAAACAACTGTTTGGAACATTCTTAAAAAGAAGGAATGCACAGGTGAGCTCAGCAACACCAAAAGACCTGGTAGACCACGGAAAACAACTGTGGTGGATGACCGAAGAATAATTTCCCTGGTGAAGAAAACACTGTTCACAACAGTTGGCCAGATCAGGAACACTCTCCAGGAGGTAGGTGTATGTGTGTCAAAGTCAACAATCAAGAGAAGACTTCACCAGAGTGAATACAGAGGGTTCACCACAAGATGTAAACCATTGGTGAGCCTTAAAAACAGGAAGGCCAGATTAGAGTTTGCCAAACGACATATAAAAAAGCCTTCACAGTTCTGGGACAACATCCTGGACAGATGAGACCAAGATCAACTTGTACCAGAGTGATGGGAAGAGAAGAGTATGGAGAAGGAAAGGAACTGCTCATGATCCTAAGCATACCACCTCATCAGTGAAGCATGGTGGTGGTAGTGTCATGGCGTGGGCATGTATGGCTGCCAATGGAACTGGTTCTCTTGTATTTATTGATGATGTGACTGCTGACAAAAGCAGCAGGATGAATTCTGAAGTGTTTTGGGCAATATTATCTGCTCATATTCAGCCAAATGCTTCACAACTCATTGGACGCCGCTTCACAGTGCAGATGAACAATGACCCAAAGCATACTGCAAAAGCAACCAAAGCGTTTTTTAAGGGAAAGAAGTGGAATGTTATGTAATGGCCAAGTCAATCACCTGACCTGAATCTGATTGAGCATGCATTTCACTTGCTGAAGACAAAACTGAAGGCAAAATGCCCCAAGAACAAGCAGGAACTGAAGACAGTTGCAGTAGAGGCCTGGCAGAGCATCACCAGGGATGAAACCCAGCGTCTGGTGATGTCTATGCGTTCCAGACTTCAGGCTGTAATTGACTGCAAAGGATTTTCAACCAAGTATTAAAAAGTGAAAGTTTGATTTTATGATGATTATTCTGTCCCATTACTTTTGGTCCCTTAACAAGTGGGTGGCACATATGCAAACTGTTGTAATTCCTACACCTAAAATGGAACAGAGCGAGTGCTCATAAAATGAAATAGGTGGTAGCAGCTAAAGCACTTGAGGAAATCACATTAACCTCACGTCCTGTAAATGGTAAAATATAAAATAAAATGAGTAATCAATAAATAAGGAATAATCAAATAAGTGAAATGAAATAAAAGTTTGTGCAATCAATAAACTCATATAAGGCACTAATAGAACACTTCCGTAGTTGTCGATATCTCATAAAGGCTTGTGAAAGAGGAAATGACAGAAATGCGCACTAACCAACCGCGCATAGAAAATGCGCATGTAAACATCCATCTACCCTGGTATGAAACAGCAGGTAGGTGATGAGGCATCTCTCAGGAAAAAGTTGTCATCAAGCAATGGTCAGCTGAACTTAGAGGACTCCTTTAAGGATATGGGTGAACTGTCTGGATACAGGGCTCCCTCCTCTGGATGTTGAATGTACTAAAGCTGTGCTTAGGATCTAATAGCCCCTCAATAAGGGGCCAAAAGAAAGGAAGTGCCAATAGTGTAGTATTTTCTAGGACTTTATTATGTAGTAGTAAAACGGAGCATAAATATTGCAGGTCAGGAGTACATATAACAGTGCCAAATCAACAAGAGCAAAGTAATGTACAGACCCCTTAAGTAAGATGGCCGCTGGACCTCCTTGTAGTCCTGGCGGCGATGACGTCACACGCGGTCAGCTCCTCCTCACCTGACCTCACCTACACCGTTCACCTGATTTGGATGTAAATACCCTCAAATTAAAGTCTGCAGTTAAAGCACATCTTGCTCGTTTCATTTCAAATCCATTGTGGTGGTGTATGGAGCCAAAAATGTTAGCATTGTGTCGATGTCCCAATATTTATGGACCTGACTGTATATGTAAAGCACTGCATAAATTGACGGAGCTATATATATGTAACTAAAATACATAAATGTACATATCAGGGCTGTTCACCTGCACGCCATTCACATTAGGAAGTATGGCTGTGTCCATGTCACTGCATCATAATAGGCTTGAATTGGCTGCCTGCATGCAGCACTTGCTTATGGTATATGCTCCTCTGTGCCTGTGTGAACAAGGCTTACATTGCATTTTAGCATGCATTAAAACTGAAATCCAGGCAAATATAAATTGAAGCTCATTTATTAAATTTCATGTAAGGCTTAACAAGTTTAAGTAGAACTAGTGAGTAATGCACCAAACGGCTTTTGATGCAATACTTTCTTTCAGTCAAAAGCTGTCCCTTAAGTCATTCTTTCTGCTGCTGTGTATCCAGTCTTCTAAGTTGATTGATAGCCAGCATCATTCTACCCTCTTACTCTGAGCCTAGGATTTCATTGACCTGTGTCTGGGACACTGTAATAACATAGCCCAAGTCCAGGCTGTATTAGACCCAACCCTTGGGGCCAGTGTCCTGATGCTGCTGGGGCTCAGAAATTCTCACGTCACTACTTATGCTCTGTTCAGTGCAGCAGTAAGTACTGTCCAGCACCAGAACAGAGAAATCTGTGACCTCACTAGATGGCCAAAAAGTCATTGTGTCTTGTTAAAAAGTTGTATCTTTACAAAAACAAAGAATGCTTCCCAACTTTAAATGATATATGGGGTCACAGATTGTCTCCTGCCTAAGGATCCCTTTTTACTACTATTCAGTTATGGTACACCAGCATTACAGCCGAATACTGGTCAGTCTGGGAGACTTTCACCCTGCCTGCAATGGGGTTATCTCTATCTGTTGGTATCTTGCAGAGATATACTCAAGTTGTGGATAATCCTGTAAGAAACCTATCATTTCAGACTTTACAAAGGACCTGAGAATCCTAATGTACATAGAGAGGCTGGACACGGAGCTCCAGAACTTTATTCCACCCAATATTCTGTTGTCAAATGGCAAAATGCAAGCTACCTTGATGAGTACTAAATTGTACTTGTTTTGCCATTTCCTATATACAGTTGTGTTCAAAATAATAGCAGTCAGACATCACTAACCTGATCAATCACTGTTTTTGGTAGAAATTATATTTCTACATGGCAAATAATTTACTAGCAGGTGTAGTAGAGTAATAGAAATCCAACAGACCCAACAGTCATGACATGCATGCTGCTGATTCTGTGTAATTGAATCACTAATTGAAAGGGGCATGTTCAAAATAATAGCAGTGTGGAGTTCTATTAGTGAGGTCAGTCATTCTTTGAAAAGCAGGTGGCAATTATTGCCCTTATTTAAGGAAGGAAGGCAGCAAATGTTGTACATGCTGGTTACAGTGCATTTCTCTCTGAAATTCTGAGGAAAATGGGTCGTTCCAGACATTGTTCAGAAGAACAGCGTACCTTGATTAAAAAGTGGATTGGAGAGGGAAAAACATATAAAGAAGTGCAGAAAATGATAGGCTGCTCAGCAAAAATGATCGCAAATGCTTTAAAATGGCAACCAAAACCTGAAAGACGTGGAAGAAAGCGAAAAACTACCATTGGAATGGATAGAAGAATAGCCAAAACGGCAAGGACTCAGCCAACAATCAGCTCCAGGAAGATGAAAGAAGGTGTAAAGTTCCCTGTGAGTACTGTTACAATTAGAAGACGCCTATGTGAAGCCAAGCTATCTGCAAGAAGCCCCCACAAAGTCCCACTGTTGAAAAAAAGACGTGCTGAAGAGGTTACAATTTGCCAAAGAGCACATTGACTGGCCTAAAGAGAAATGGCGTAACATTTTGTGGACTGATGAAAGTAAGATTGTTCTTTTTGGGTCTAGTGGCCGGAGACAGTTTGTCCGACGACCCCCAAACACTGAATTCAAGCCACAGCACACTGTGAAGACAGTGAAGCATGGTGGTGCAAGCATCATGATATGGGGATGTTTCTCATACTACGGTGTTGGGCCTATTTATCGCATACCAGGGATCATGGATCAGTTTGAATACATCAGAATACGTGAAGAGGTCGTGCTGCCTTATGCTGAAGAGGAAATGCCCTTGAAATGGGTGTTCCAACAAGACAACGACCCCAAACACACCAGTGAACGTGCAACATCTTGGTTCCAGACCAACAAGATTGACGTTATGGAGTGGCCAGCCCAATCCCCGGATCTTAATCCAATAGAAACTTCTATTGGGGTGACATCAAAAATTAAAACTTCTAGAAAACTTCTATGGGGTGACATCAAAAATGCAGTTTCTGAGGCAAAACCAAGAAATAGAGAAGAACTGTGGAATGTAGTCCAATCATCCTGGGCTGGAATACCTGTTCACAGGTGCCAGAAGTTGGTTGACTCCATGCAACACAGATGTACAGCAGTTCTCAGAAACAGTGCTTATACAACTAAAGATTAATTAAGTGATTCAAAGGAAAGCAAAATCTTTAAACATTTTTCAGTTTATATAGTGAATGTTTGAGTTTGTAAAGAAGAATACAAACACTGCTATTTTTCTGAACAGTCTAATCATTTTTCTTCAATTTTCTTAGAGGAACAACACAAATGTGATATATTTTTCTACAGGTTTTGATTTGGAATAGAATGTGTAGTGTTCCCAATGCATTTGTGTGTATGGAAATAAAAGCTATTAGAAGGATTTTGAGCTTTATTCACTTTTTTCAACACACTATTATTTTGAACACAACTGTACGGAATTGTATAATAAAGCAAACCCTGGTATTCTATGAAGCAGATTATCTATTTCAATTTGTCCTCAGGTGTCCTCTTTCTCAACATGATGCATATCTACCCTGCATCTACACACCAATGTGAACCCATATTGCATTCTCTAACTCCCAGTTGGTCATAAAATAAAAAAAAAATATATATATGTATGTATATGTGTGTGTGTGTGTGTGTGTGTGTGTGTGTGTGTGTGTGTATATATATATATATATATAATTTATTTTTTTTAGTTTCCAGATTATTTTACTATCCACACATTTGTTTGCACATGGTACTTTGGCATAGACGAGTTTTGTATCCTTTTTTCATTTTCCTGGAAGGAAAGTATAACCAGTTTAATCTGGAATTAAGACCATTGCTATGCTGCTTCATGAACTTGCCACCACTCTGGTTACTGAAATGGGGTGGAATTGTCGCTTTCAACCTTATTTCATGACCGATCTTTTCTGTAGGATGTGCTTTTCCCTTACTAAACACGATAAAAATGTATTAATAAATGATTCTTCACAAAGGAATGTTCGGGATTTTTAAATGTGCATCTATTTTTACAATAGTACCTGGTAATCCAGTCAGAAAATTTGAGTTGTAGGTTTACATGTTTTTTCATCTGAAACTAAAATTATGTTATGAAAAAAAGTTGCTATTAATCTCCCACTCTACATACAGATGCTCACAGGTTGTATAGCACAATACCTGCATGCAGAAAATGGGCGACTTCGTGTACTGTAGAATCAGGCTGGTGATGACAGGATGTGGTGCTACCAGTAGCCAGAACCTGAACCATAACCAGTGGCACAGGACAAGGACTGTGCGCCACATGTTGAAGTGGTTTTGAATTGTATAGAATACGGATGTTACGGTGTTGTATATGTACAAAACCTAATCCGTCGGTTTCATTTAGTGCGAGGAAAAGACATCCGTGACCTCAAGCATTGTAATCTGTTTCTCATTGTATTGGAATAATGGTTTGTCACCACAATATGTCTTTAGAGTTTGCACTGTTTACATGACTGCCATGGGCTGGGCTACACAGAGTCTGCCACAGACATCTTGCTAAAATTGGGTGGGAGGAATTTTAGAAATAAAATACATTAAATGCAGATGGTATATTGTATGCGTTCGGAGTGTTGCATGGTATGAAATGATAGCACATTGCTGTGAAGCTGCAGCCCTCGACATTGGTACATGTTCAAAGATGAACTACAGGGAGATATAAAAGGCAAAAATATTGTGATTCCCTAATCATTAATACATTTTTTTAACTTGGTATCAGCCTCTTGCAGTCTACTGTACAGCAGAGCTCCTTGAGGGGGGAGGGTAAGCAGCACAAGGAGCCAGTCAGGCGTACTGCAGTGTAGGGAAAATTCTGATTGCAGAAGAGAGCAGAGTTACAGAGATGAGCTAATTGGTGTGTTGCTTCTCCTTTTACATCAAGTTACATGGTGGTGGGGAGAACTGTAGGTGACTCTGTAGCAAAGAGAGATTACGTTTCCTGTTTGCCAGAGCTGTGCAAATCTAAGTATTGAATAGATTGCTAATGAACCACTTCCCTTTAATTATGAAGACACCCTCATTGGCTTAACCAGCGAGATGTTGCTCCATCACTAGCAAGAGATTCTATAGCATTAAGTGCCAGTGCGGTAGCAATTACAATACAGTAAGTACCTTCCTTTGGTGACTAACTGGTGACACATCATCCATCTGACATCACTTCAGTACTTGCTGTTATTTGGCAGCACTTGGAGGATGTAGTAGATGGTCTTGTATACACGCCTGTGCTTGCTGTTACTTGGCAGCACTTGGAGGATGTAGTAGATGGTCTTGTGTACACACCCGTGCTTGCTGTTACTTGGCAGCACTTGGAGGATGTATTAGATGGTCTTGTGTACACACCCGTGCTTGCTGTTACTTGGCAGCACTTGGAGGATGTAGTAGATGGTCTTGTGTACACACCCGTGCTTGCTGTTACTTGGCAGCACTTGGGGGATGTAGTAGATGGTCTTGTGTACACACCAGTGCTTGCTGTTACTTGGCAGCACTTGGAGGATGTAGTAGATGGTCTTGTGCACACACTTTGAGCGGGATTAGCTAATTAATTTTTTTTAATACATTTGACCATTTGATTGTTTTCTTAAAACCTGTACCCTTTTGTCAGTGAAATATAAAACATTTTTGTACTGTGTTAGTAAAAGTATTAAACAGAAAACTTAGGCACTGAACACCTTGCTGATTACACATTCTAATAAAGTGCGCTCATTTCTCTGGCCTACATTATATGCAGAACAGCCCAACTTAATGTATACCACCTTATAACGTCAATAAGGTTCAAAAACTTGCTCTGTATGTATGAGAACATTTTTTGGTTGTCTTGCGTCTTTTGCGGTGTCCCCCAGACAGGTTCTTTCTGATTGAAAACCACTGACACAGGGACACATTGGATTAATAGTAAGTCCATGTCCCTTGTGCTGGTTTTTTTTTTTTTTTGTTTAAACTTTAACTGAAAGTAGTAATAGGATTTGCCTATTAGTGTACATTCAAAGTGGAATTCCAGGCTAAACCTACTCCTAGCCCCATTCTAATCCTAATCTATCCAAGATCGCTATACTGGCCTATCCTGAAGCCTGTCCGGTCTCCAGTGGCAGCTTGTGTATTGATAGCCAACAACGGCTGGGAACTGAATAGCAGATGATATCGCCCCACTCTGCTGTACACAGAAGCCACTGCTGACAAGCCTGTGACCGGAGTGGATTCAGAATAGGTAAGTATAGGGATCTTCTCTTTACAGGGTTACATGGATTAGGTTTGGAATGGGGCTGGGGGTAAGGTTAGCTCTAGGTTTAACTGGAATCCAACCCGTATCTTTGAGAGATTTTCTCTTTAAATAAATAAAAGGCAAATATCTTCAATATTATATGGTTCCCTTCCATGTATTGAAAAGCTGCCATATAGAAATAGATTTCTCTTGGGGTTTCGTTGTCTGTCAAGTAGTTGGACTCTTACAGCAATGTGCTGTGGGACTTGTTTGTTGGGTGAAGATTCATTTAAAATGATGGCTGGAGAAAGAGAAGCTATGAAAGGCCCATTGTACGCCTTCTCTGAGATTAGAATTTGACACTCTGAATGACCTAGTGTAGTTCAGTGTTGTATAAATTACAGCTTTATGGCCCCAGCCTTACCTCTGCTTTCAGAAGACATGAACTGCACTAGATAAAATAACTAGACCTGTTCTCAAGATTCGGCAGAGTGGGTGGTGGGCACTCCTGTTGATTTTGGGGATACAAGCTTCAGTTTCACAAGGAAATGGTGGGAATATAGCAAGCGGTTTTTATTATGGAGTGGAGCGAAAAAAGAGACCTGCCATTTACTGACCTAAGAGAGCCATTTTGTCAGCTCTTAGTGTACTAATATTTTATCAGATCTTTCTGTAGGTATTTAGTCCAACACATTAGGAACAAAATCTCTGGTGATCCTTATTTGACCTAGCCTACACATCCACTGGATAATGCATGTCGGCCAAGGTATTATGTAGGCTTGAAACACAGAGATGTATTAGGGCTCATGTACACAGGTGGATTGGCAATACAGCATAAAAACTCAACATGTCTGTGTGCAGGAGAGGCACAGGAGCAGCAAGCAGCCTTTCAATATCAATGACAGGCTGAAATATACAGTAATTTTACACAACTGCATACTATTGTAGCTTCCTCATTGGCCTATCTCATCGCAGGCCCTCTTCAGTCTATCACGAATGCTGCTGCCAGACTCATCCACCTTACTAACCGTTCTGTATCTGCCATCCCTCTCTGCCAATCCCTCCACTGGCTTCCCATTGCCCAACGGATAAAATTCAAAACATTAACAATAACGTATAAAGCCATTTATAACTCTGCCCCAAATTACATCTCCGATCTTGTCTCTAAATCCGCTCAAACGGTACTCTCTGCTCCTCGCAAGACCTCCTGCTCTCTAGCTCCCTTGTCTCCTCCTCCCATGCTCGTCTCCAGGACTTTTCCAGAGCTTCCCCCATCCTCTGGAACTCTCTACCCCAATTTATCAGACTATTGCCTACTCTGCTCACTTTTAGGCGATCTCTGAAAACCTATCTCTTCAGGGAAGCCTATCCTGCCCTCAGCTAATAATGGACTCTTCTACTCTTCCAACCAGTCCATCCCCCACAGTTATTAACTTTTGTACCACCAGCCCCTCCCTCCTAGATTGTAAGCTCCAAGGAGCAGGGCCCTCCTATCCTTTTTGTATTGAACTGTATTGTTGCTGTATTGTCTCCCGTTATATTGTAAAGTGCTGAGCAAACTGTTGGCGCTATATAAATCCTGTATAATAATATTTCAAGTAGTACTTGTGTTTAGGGCTGAATGCGTTCAGAGATGTTTGCTCCGGATGTAAGAATTCCTGTGTTTGGGTCATACAGCGGTAAACCCCAGTACTGCTCAGAATAGTTACCATTGGCATACCACCGCCGCTTATTTCTGCCTGTCATTGACTTTGACTGCAGCTGTGCTTCCCTTGCTCTCAATAACACTGGGTTTTACGCTGCAAGGGCCAAAACTGGCTAGAGTACATGAGGCCTTAAAGGGAAGCTGGATGATACAAATGCTCTTTTAATATAGACCACTGATATTTTTAGTGCTTGTTCACACTTGACTACATTTCTAACTCTTAACTTTCCTAGTGTTAGTATGGGCATTAGACTGGCGGTTTACAAGTGTTAAAAACTCCTCCCAAATGCCTTATACATGGTTTTGATGTGTTTTGCAAGCGTTAAATCTGCACCACAAACGCCTATAATAAACTAATGTTATTAATATGCCATCACTGCACTTGATACACCTGCCAGTCTGCGGAACAGCACCATAGACTTGAATGGGAGGCGTTGAAAGGCTTCAAACTCCTCCAGACTTTACATGAGGCTTTAATTTTGAAGTGATGCAGCGCTAACACTTCGTTTTGATGTGAACAGCACTATGCTGTCCATAGTATCATTTGCATAGGCATTTGGGGAGTGTTAAAAACACCCCTCAAATGCCTGCTTTCAATGTCAGTGTGAACTAGGCCTTAGTGGGGGGAAAAATGGAACACTCGCATTTAAAATGTATCTGTTTATAAAGGAACTCTGAATATTCTCATCACATTTCTGGATGAGGCCTGCAGTGAGAGGGCGATGTAGGCCTTGTTCTCACTTATGTGTGTTTCTGCACTTTGCTTTTGGGGCAACCTATTCATTTCAATGGGTTGCCCTATACTTAAAAATGCACTAAAAATGTGCATGGCTGGACTGTTTTGAAAAATGTCACACCAGAACCCCTGGTGAACGCATGCATTTTGATGTTGGCAAGATATATGGAGATGCCAGTAAGAATTAATAGCACTGCTGCAAGTCAGCAAAAGGACAGTGGTGTTTTTTTTTTTTTGTTTTTTTTTTTTGCATTGTGGAAAAGCCCACGATTTTTTGCATGTGTTCCTGCAAAGTACAAATGTGAATCTGGCCTTAGCATCTGCCAGCAGGTTAACTGGTATCTGCATAGACAAGAACGTATGTTGCTAGCACACCCTGGATCCATTATGATGCTAGTCACATTTAATGATGAAGTGGTCCTGCGTGGCCTCAAAACGTTGCACCTGTACTTATTGTGATGTGATCACTTTAAATAAGCGCTTGAACTATTGACTGCGGATCTATGGTGTGCTGGCGACATATGTTCTTATCTGTGCATAAAGTAGAGCCAGATGTCCCATGAGGGCTTGAGCATATGCAAATGGTAACTTTCTGATTCTTGCATGAACACATGCTACTCCTTACTTGATAATGCTCAGAACCCGGACCTGGGAGGCCTCCGAAACTATGTTCTCTCCTCTGTACATTTTGTCTTTGACGTCATGTAAAAATTGGCTAGCTCACTGCTTCAAAACAATACACAAAAGCAAAAAATAGTAAATGTATCTTACTGTAGATTACAGCTTCCACTCCTTTAGTCAAGGCGCTGGTGATGTCACACACAGCCTTCCTGCAGCCTCTTGGAAAACCTGCGGACTCCAGATTTCATGATCCTGTTTTGCTGCGTAGTGAATGATTTAGACATAACTGGTGCCTAGGCTGAAGTGCAAGCTGCAGTCTATGGTAAAGTACTTTTTTATTGCTATTTTTTGTCAGATTACTTGCAGCTTTATGGCAATTGTGAGGGTTATATTTATCATATTTGAATTGGTGAATCGTAGTGCCAGTCATGCAGTACCACAAAATTGGTTATATTCATGATTTTTTTTTTTTTCTCTTTATCCCTTCTTTGTTTTGTAACAGGTTCCTTCAACAGACAGAAATGCTCTCAGTTCTCTTTGGGGAAAACTGGCTTCAGAAATTTTGATGCAGAATTGGGATGCCGCTATGGAAGATCTCACACGACTCAAAGAAACAATAGATAACAATGTAAGAGCCCTTTTTGACTGTCACAAACATTGATTGTTTTTATGTGTCCAACTTTACAGAGGTTTTGGAAATACAAAAATTCCTGAGGAATTGAAAACCCCAAATTTGTAATCAGCGCAACTACGTATACAAATATATGCCAATACAGATGACAGTGAAAAAATATGTAAATAAATAAATTTCCAACCCTTCTATATAAATGCAAGCTGAACACTTGTTAGTGAATTTTACCTCACCCCAACATAAACTTAAATTAAAAGTGCAGCGCAACATAAGCACACATCTCATGATTTTGCATGAGAATTATGTAAGTGTGATTTTTAACTGTGGGGAAAATAGTCTCAAACGGAGAGCACTATGTTTTGGCCTTTTTATTACATGGTTCACATATCCATCAACCTCTGAGCATTAGCGGAAGAGAAGAGGGATATCACCTGGATAAGAAGTGGATTCCGGGACCAGAAGGGCTGCTTTATTTTGAATGGGATGAGCTCTAAGGCTAGGCTCACATATGTGCGGGTGGTGCAGCTGCGGATCTGCATGAAAATCCGCGCACCCGCACAGAGAAATGCGGACCCACGGGCGGGTGCCATTAGTTTTAATGGCACGCCGCCCGCACTGGATAACGCAACTGTACTGGGAACTGAGGTTCCCTTGCAAGCTGCATTTTCAGAAGAAGTGCAGGGACTTCAACCCTGCGTGTCACGAAGCGTGGGTGTCCATTCAAATGAATGGGCTCTCGTGCCTGTGCAAAACGCGGCCCTCATATGTGAACCAGGGGTCAATGATATATTGGAGGTGAGCAGGTTTTTCACCTGACATGGTGGAGGTGTACAGATTATGTAAGGAAAAATTGAACACATCTAAGTCACGAGTGGATGTGCATGTGTTATGGAGATTCAATTGGAAGTTCATATTTTGGGCTTTGGTTATAATATTTTTGCACCAATTGGCTGTATATGGTGCATTTGGTTATATGTGCTTATGTTGTGCTGCACTTTTAATTTTATTAATTCCTGAGGAATTCTCTTTTAGATTGCAGATCAAAATTAGGCAGGAGTAGGATTTGCATGTAGCATTTATTCTGTTATCAAGAATGGAGTCTGATAACATGGCTAGTGGATGTGCAGCAGCAGAGATAATTAGGAGAAAGTAACAGAATCAAAATTTGAACCTTTTTTTTAATCTTTGATCTCAGTCCCTGTCTTACATCAAATGTGAACACACATCCATGCAGTTTGCTTATGCTATATCTAGGAGGAGGTAAAATGCTTTGTGGACACCAGATGATCTATGTTGTGCAAACATGCAAGTTACATGTTGGTGCCTAATGGGTAAGTGAGAAGGGCGCAGTGCCAGGCGTCAAGCTGTCAGAGGTATTTGCCACCATCAGTAAATTCAGAGAAATGGGCAGTAGACATTTTATGCAAATTTCGCATTGCCTGTAAAAGTTGAGCCTGGCCCATATTTTTCTGCCTTCTCATTCTCCCAATAAAAGCTTTAAAGAATTGACCCATTGAGGGGCAGTTCTAGGCATAAAAAAAAGCAAGCAATGAGATAATGTGACCTGCAGCTGTACAAATATCAGTTTACTTTAACCACCTATCGTCTAATGAACTGTACATATGTAAAGGTCCTGACGGCAAGTGGTTAATACCAGGCTCATAGCTGCAGCCATGATTCTGGTATCGATTTTTTTCCAGCAGTCATCTGTTATGTAAGAGTGATCCAGGCGGCATTACACAAGCCCCATCAAATTTTCAGTGCTGGGAAGGATCCCTCCTGCTGCTGCCCTTGGTGGTTCCAGGGCACTCCCTTTCCACTCTCTGGGGAGCCCAGAGCCCTGGACCGCAGTAAGCAGTCGGAACAGCTTTCAGTTCCCCCCCCCATCTCCTCTGTGACAAATGAAGCTGAAAGCAGCAGGATCCAATAGACCCCCTGAGGTCTCCATAATGAGTACCTATCTCATGTCCAAAGCTATCACAAAGAGCTTTGTTCCCCCCCCCCCACCTTGTTCCAAAAAAAAAAAAATTAAAGTGTAAAATAAATTTAGGATAAAAGAAAAATGTAAAAGCAATCCTTGTGCCCAAATGCAAGCATGCCTGTAGGTCTGGCACACATATGTAAACAGTGATTTTACCACACACGAGGGATCACTGTGAACATTTGAGTGGAAGCAATAATTCTAGGGTCATAGTTCACGATTAACTTTAAACTGATTTAAACAAAAATGGTTTTCCTGTGTGGAGGTGGCCATCTTGGTAAAGGCAGGCTCTGTTTAGAGCCTCCAGGAAGAAGTGAGCATTACAGTAGTGACATCACCTAATCTCACTGCGAATTTGGAGTAGCACAGCAGTGCCTAGCGACAAATCATATACTAGGAAGTGCACTGCTATATTTCGAGAGGAATTCAGAACAAAGGGTATTTATCGGGAGGGTACTGTTTAAGCATACCTAACACCAGGGGCGGACTGACAACTCATGGGGCCCCTGGGCAATAGAGCATCAAGAGGCCCCTGTGTCCTTGCCCAAACTCAAAAAAGCCTATGAAAAAGGTACCAGGGGCATCTCATGGGGCCCCCTACTGACCCCAGGCCCTCGGGCAGTGCCCTAGTTTCCAAATGGTCAGTCCGCCCCTGCCTAACAATAAAACATAGCAAATTTTCAGTTTTTGAGTTGAGGCTCATGTTTAGGGGAGAATGCCACATTCCCTATTGAGGGCAAAGTGACAGTGTATCTGCGGGCATTCTACTTCCCACGCGATTGTCCTTACTAAGCCATGGTCTGATGCTGCCTCCCTGCACTGCACTGTCAGAGCTGTTGCATGTGATCTTCCCAATGTGAGAGTGATTGAGCCTGAGCAGCCAGTCGCTAGGCCCTAAATAGTGTCAGGCGGGAGACCTATGGTATCATCCCCCTGTCTAAACTCTGACACCACAGCTTAGACAGGCTCAGATTCTACACCGGGAGGCAGGTATCTGGCTTGGTAAGTGTAATGGCTTGCAGTCATCTGCAGATACTGCCACCTTTCTCTTCTTGGGTAGAGTTTCACTGTTACTGTCATAGCATTTTGGGATTGTAAGGGAATTGCATCTGGTTTGACATGTTGATTTGGAAGAGTGGGTTTTAGTGTCATTGTTTTATATTTTTGTTTTCTTCAGAGAGCTCATTTTTGTTTTCTTATTTTGCAGTCCGTCAGCTCTCCACTTCAGTCTCTGCAGCACAGAACCTGGCTCATTCACTGGTCGCTTTTTGTGTTCTTCAACCATCCCAAGGGGAGAGACAACATCATTGACCTTTTCCTTTACCAGCCTCAGTAAGTGTGAACTGTGAATGGTTTTAGCAGAGATTTGTTTTAAGAAATACTCTCTCAGGTCTAAGACTGAAGAAATTTCTTGTTGGTACTTTAAAACCGAAGTTCTTGATGTTTTCAGAAGTCGTGACAAGGGGAGACAGTTAATCTGGAAAGATTATGCCATGGAATGCTTTAGGCTGGCAATGCACTCTCAGATTTTTTTTTTTTAGGTCTCTGTATTTTACCATCTAAGCTAAACAGTATGGATGGAGGAATCTCCCCTACTGGCTATTGTATTCTGACAGCCAGCACCCAAAAAGTGCCTACAGCTGATTGGCTGCAGAAATTGTTTGGCTGACATTTTCTGCCTGGCTCCTATGATTTTCAGTTCAAAGGATGTTGATTGGAGTGTTGCCAACAGGACCATCCATGGCTCAAAATGTGGTGTGTGTGTGTGTGTGTGTGTGTGTGTATAGCCAGTTTTGACTTCACTTTTCTTTGTAATATCCAATTTGCTTCCTTGAAAGATTCTTTTATGTTTGTGTTCCTTCAGTGCAGGTCAGGTGACCATAGTAATTTCTGCATTTAAAGAAAAAATTAAGTTAGCTATAAATACTGCAGCTGCTGACTTTTAATATAAGGGTTCTTACCTGTCCAGGGATCCAGCGGTGTCCTCACACAGTTTATTCTTCAGTCGAGTGCTGGAGCCACCATCTTGACTAAGGGAAACTGAAATTGAAGCCTTGCAGCTTCGCTGCCGGTTTCCTACTGCGCATGTGCAAAGTATGCTGCACTTTGTGAATGGGCCCAGTCCTCTGGGGCTTGTTGAGTTTCCCAGAGGGCTTTGGGGGCCGTGCTTCCGGCTCAGTTCCACAGTGGCGAACTGTGATGTAAGTGGGTGTAAGTAACTGTCAAAGCCAGGTACCCGCTTCCCTCCTCTCCCCCAAAATGTGTCAAATGTAGGAGCGGAGGGGGCAGATAAGTGGAGCTTCCACTTTTGGGTGGAACTCTACTTCACTGACATGATTACAAATTAAAGCAAAGTTTTCTGGAAGCAGTTATTTATGGGACTCCTATGGTTCTGAGTGTTGGATACCTAAGTATGTGTAAAGAGCTAGGTATGCAGCCATTATTAAATGGCTGTTTTTTGTTTTTTTTTCTTTCTTTTTTTTTTTTTAAACCCTCACATACAGTTGTTTTCAAAATAATAGCAGTGTGTTGAAAAAAGTGAATAAAACTCAAAATCCTTCTAATAGCTTTTATTTCCATACACACAAATGCATTGGAAACACTACACATTCTATTCCAAATCAAAACATGAAGAAAATATATCAAATTTGTGTTGTTCCTCCAAAAAATTTAAGAAAAGTGATTACACTGTTCAAAAAAATAGCAGTGTTTGTATTCTTCTTTACAAACTCAAACATTCACTATATAAACTGAAAAATGTTTGAAGATTTTGCTTTCCTTTGAATCACTTAATGAATATTTGGTTGTATAAGCACTGTTTCTGAGAACTGCTGTACATCTGTGTTGCATGGAGTCAACCAACTTCTGGCACCTGTGAACAGGTATTCCAGCCCAGGATGATTGGACTACATTTCACAGTTCTTCTCTATTTCTTGGTTTTGCCTCAGAAACTGCATTTTTGATGTCACCCCACAAGTTTTCTATTGGATTAAGATCCGGGGATTGGGCTGGCCACTCCATAACGTCAATCTTGTTGGTCTGGAACCAAGATGTTGCACGTTTACTGGTGTGTTTGGGGTCGTTGTCTTGTTGGAACACCCATTTCAAGGGCATTTCCTCTTCAGCATAAGGCAGCATGACCTCTTCAAGTATTCTGATGTATTCAAACTGATCCATGATCCCTGGTATGCGATAAATAGGCCCAACACCGTAGTATGAGAAACATCCCCATATCATGATGCTTGCACAACCATGCTTCTGTCTTCACAGTGTACTGTGGCTTGAATTCAGTGTTTGGGGGTCATCTGACAAACTGTCTCTGGCCACTAGACCCAAAAAGAACAATCTTACTTTCATCAGTCCACAAAATGTTGCGCCATTTCTCTTTAGGCCAGTCAATGTGCTCTTTGGCAATTTGTAACCTCTTCGGCACATGTTTTTTTTTTAACAGTGGGACTTTGCGGGGGCTTCTTGCAGATAGCTTGGCTTCACATAGGCGTCTTCTAATTGTAACAGTACTCACAGGGAACTTTAGACCTTCTTTGATCTTCCTGGAGCTGATTGTTGGCTGAGTCCTTGCCATTTTGGCTATTCTTCTATCCATTCGAATGGTGGTTTTTCTTCCAGATCTTTCAGGTTTTGGTTGCCATTTTAAAGCATTTGCGCTCATTTTAGCTGAGCAGCCTATCATTTTCTGCACTTCTTTTTATGTTTTCCCCTCTTCAATCCACTTTTTAATCAAGGTACGCTGTTCTTCTGAACAATGTCTGGAAGGACCCATTTTCATCAGGATTTCAGAGAGAAATGCACTGTAACCAGCATGTACAACATTTGCTGCCTTCCTTCCTTAAATAAGGGCAATAATCGCCACCTGTTTTTCAAAGAATGAATGACCTCACTAATAGAACTCCACACTGCTATTATTCTGAACATGCCCCTTTCAATTAGTGATTCAATTACACAGAATCAGCAGCATGCATGTCATGACTGTTGGGTCTGTTGGATTTCTATTACTCTACTACACCTGCTAGTAAATATAATTTCTACCAAAAATAGTGATTGATCAGGTTAGTGATGTCTGACTGTTATTATTTTGAACACATCTGTATACTTCACTGAAGTGACTGGCCTCGGGTGATACACAGAAATGAAACCTATCCTCCTGCATGAGCTGTACCTGTTTATCGGTAGTCTTCTCTACATCTGTTGAAAGTGCCGCATTTACACAGGATCTCTCGGCTTTGAAAAGCCAGGGGCGGGGAGCTGAAATTGCACTCTGGGAAGCTCTAGTTGTCCCCGTCACCATTTTTCTCTTGGTGTCATGAAAACTTGTTGGAAGTAACTCATGTTGATTGCAGAGGAAGGTGGCAGCAGACAGAAATGACACTTAGTGCTCTGGACTGAGACAAGTACACACTAGAGGGATATGTTTTGTTCATATTCATTCCTAAAGTTTACAATCACTTTAATGGTTTGGACATTTTGGTGAAAGCTCAGTTAACTCCGGTTACAGCTGAATTACATTAACTCTATTGTGAAAAGAACTTTGCTCAAATTGAATTAAGATGCAGACAGGTCTCAAATGTGCTAATCCTGGTTATTTCTGACTTTTAATCTGAAAACATACTGAATAAAGCTTGAAAGAGATGTATTTTATCATACAAGTCTTGCCTTGTAAGAAATCTCTCAGCAGAGCTGTGACCTGGGACAGCTAAAGAGCCCATCCAGCTGTATAAATTGTCATTCCCCAGTTCTCCATTGTAAGAGGTGCTGGTTCAAGAGCAGAAAAAGCCTCCTCTGTATCATCTGCTGTGGCATATTTTCATTGAAACAATGTCTGTTTTGAAGAATTACTTTTAAATTTTTATTCTGTAAAATGTGAAAAAATAATGGTATTCCTGTGTAGTGTACGATGGCCCATAGAGCGTGTGTTTATGCATCGGCGAGTGACAGGTGTATTGTACAGCCTATTAAAAAATCTTGGTCAGGAACTTCTTGTTTCAGATCCTCCTGCAAATGCGAGCATTTACGTCCATACAGAGACAGATATGTGGCCCTGGATGCAGTCTATCTGTGCCCAGTGCCATGCACCAGTCACTGTACGGACGTAAATACTTGTAGAAGACCCAAACATCTGCTGCATCTGTCAGCCTGTTATTAATTTTTTAACAACCTGCTGACTGCAGCTGTATGGAACATCTGTTACTCCTGTGTGCACAAACACACTGTATAGATCTGTGCCAATGTGAGTGAGCCTTTAACTGCCTCCTGCCCGCCATATAAGAAAATGACGGATGGCCAGTAGTTCTCTCATTCTGGGAGGAAGTCATATGACGTCCTCCCACTCTAACCGCACGTGTGCGCCTCAGGGGTGCGCAGCGTGGCGATCGGTGGTGGGCTGTGTCCCTGGGACACAGCGGATCACTGATCAGCGGAAAGAGCCGATGACGTCAGCTCTGTTGTGATCAGCTGTGTCCAATCACAGCTGATCGCGTGTAAATAAGGAAATGCCGGTTATCGGCTTTCCTCTCCTCATGAGCTGTCACACTGACTGCTCGTGAGGAGAGCTGGTAATTGGCATTCCTCAGAGGGGACATGTACACTGATCATCAGGGCATTGATCAGTGTAGCCCTATCAGTGCCGCTTATGAATGCTGCCAATCAGTGCCACCTATGAGTGCTGCCAACCAGTGCCGCCTAACAGTGTCAGTGCTGTCTTTCAGTTCCTCCTATCAGTGCCATATGAGTACTTCCTTTCAGTGCCCATCAGTGATGTCTGTCAATGCCCATCAGTGCTGCCTACCAGTGCCTCTTCATCAGTGCAGCCTATCAGTGCCCAACACTGCAACCTCATTAGTGCACATCAGTGAAGGAGAAAAATTACTCATTTACAAAATTTTATAACGGAAACTCAGAAAAAAACTTTTTTTTTTTCTTCAAAATTTTCAGTTATTGGTTTGTTTAGCAAAAAATAAAAAACCCACAAGTGCTTAAATACCACCAAAAGAAAGCTCTATCTGTCTCAAACAAAATGCAAAAAATGTCATATGGGTACAGTGTTGCATGACCGTGCAATTGTCATTCAAAGTGCGACAACACTGAAAGCTGAAAATTGGCCTGGGCAGGAAGTGTTCGGTAGCCAAGTGGTTAAAGGGCACAAATGTGGAAGAATTGATTTGTGAAGGAGTTGTATTACAGCAATCTCTAGCACTTTGATGTAATTTATCTCTAGTCTCCTGACGCATGTCTCCAACATCTCCTATGGTCATGCATGATCTCTGACCATCTCCTGCAGCATATCTGCAGTGTCTGGCCTTCTCTCTAATGCCTGTATTCTATGACCAATGTCTGTTGCATGTCTACAGTCTCTGGCAGCTTTCTGTAACATAGCATTCATGTTCTGTGGCCCATTGGCAGTGTCAGGGGCTGCAGTTGAGGCCCCTTAAATGAAATAGGTTGCCCATTACTGAGCTAAGAACATAGTAGTCTGTCTTCCAATAAGAGAGAAAGGAGACCTATAACCTCTATCATACTCATAAAGAAACCTGCTGGAAAATAGGTTGTGTGGTTATTTTTTGTACTTTTGCTTAAAAAAAAAAAAAAAAAAAAACAGCTTGAAATGGCTGAGCCATAGTTTTCCTAAAGCCCAGTGAGGAATGTTAGGAGCTTGTCTTGTCCGTTCTAGGTGAATGATTGTAAACTCTGTCTGAAAGCTTGAAATAAAGAGCATCTGCTGTTTCACAACTCGGTAGGCTTTTTCTGGTCCTCTAAATGCTAACAAATGTTCCTTGTATCCTCCTGCCTGCAGGCCATGGATAGAGCTTTGATTAACAGCAACTGATTATAAAGAACGTTAGAGGCCGATACGTGGGTAGTTGTACTTTCATCGTAACATTCTCACATCTTGTTTGACTCGTTGGCCACATGCGTGGCTATTGGATTTAATTTGTGCAACTGTCCTGCAGTGTGCACATGTTCTTCGTACAGGAAAAGGATTGTTTTATTCCTTCCTATTGTTTGTCACTGGACAGAATAGGTTTCCCATTTATTCCAAACACGCATTGTAGCAGTACATTTAATAGACAAGTCCACTTGAAGCCAATTCCTCAGTTTTAGGTGGGTCCAAACATTTGCTGGTTTCTTGGGGAATAGTAGGGGCTCAGATGCCAAAGGGTGGAAATAGGATGCATCTAGTGTGCACTAGGTGGCCCCTAAAGCAGGACTGGCTTCATTACAGCCATGGAAGGGTTAGAACTGATCTGGGGAAGAACTCCCATTCTGCACCCTAATTTTAAATTGGAACTCAACTATCTAAGCAAAACAAACTGAATATGTTATTGAATTAAAAGTGTTACTACACCTACAACAGTAAAATCAGTCTGTATATGCAGTAAAGCATGCTTGTTATAATCACTGTGGAACCTAAGGGGTTAGTCCTCTGCATTGTGTAAAAAGGCTGTTTGATCCTGTCTTCTCTGATCCTCCTCTTGTTCACATGTCCACGTCTTATCTCTTGATAAGACAGGCTGAACCATAGCCATTCTGCACACGCTTAGTTTAGTGTGTATTGCTAGAGAGGTTGCTTTTGTTTTTGTTTTTCTCTACGGAGAGTGCATGTGATCAGCACAGGGCCAATCAGCACTGTCCAGACAGAGGTCAGGGGTTTTGCATTCTCCTAGAGCAGAAAGAGAACTCCTACAAGCTTTAACCAGTGCTCTGCTGATCACTGATAGAAGTCGCAAGACTGCTCTAGCTGCTGATGAGAAAAGGTATTTAGCAGTTTATATTTACTAAAATAATTGCATTTCCATGTTGTGTGTACTGTGGGAGACCAGATATAGTGAATGCAGGGTCCGGGGTTTAGTAACACTTTAAGGCTAGATTTACACTGCTGCAGTATTATTTTGATCCAGCTTTCAGTGCGATTAGGTAGCACTACTTTGATAATGTTTTTATATTCTATGGGGCCATAATTACACTGAAATGAGACCAAAGCACTTGAGGAACCTAGATAGAAAACATAGAAAAATGAAGGCAGGAAAAAGACCAAGTAATCCATCAAGTCTGCCCTTCTTTTTTTATTTTTTTTCTCCTTTTGGTGTGTGTTTCTTGTATATTTGTTTTTTGTTCAGGAAGGGAAGACAGTTTCAGGGAATGTGTTTTGTTTTTTTGTGACCTTAAACTTCATCTTTAATACAGAAGTGCAGGTTTTCTAAAATTCATACATAAGTAGATGCAGCATCAGTCCCCCGCCTTAAAGACCTGAGCAATGAAAGGCCACTGATCGCTCAGTTCCTGGTCTTCAGTGAGCAGAGAGTGGTGATCGGCTCTCTGCTCTGCCTATCCAGCTCTCATTGCAACACTGGGCTGTACAGGAGATGGGAGTGGCTGGCTCTGGTGGTCGAGATTCCTTGTTTCCATTTTAGTGTAACATGGCTACTCCAGTTTATGGCATTTTTCTACCTGACTAGGCTCAATACTTGCATGGAGCGCGTGCTGCCCAGGAATTACAGCTGCACATCAAAGTTCGGGGCCTTCTCTATAAGCAATCCAGTTCACGGAACATCTGTTTGCCATCAGCGTTTTGTCTGCTAGAGCGAGAAAAGAAAACACGCTCGTACAGATGTCCACATGCTACTGAAACGCATCAGGGTCACATTTGGCTTTTATTTCTAGGATAAATGTTGTACTTGGTGTTCTGCATGATATTGTCATAGTCAGGTTTTCTAAATGAGATACTTCTAAATTCAGCAAGAGCAATTTAAATGCCTTATAGAAGAATCATTAAAGCTTACCTCCAGGCAATCCGCTTGAAATAGATGTATGAGAACTGTCTTGCTTGCCAAAGGATTTGTCTACTCTGTTCAGTTATTCTTGTGATTCAGGTTATCCTCAGGCACACATCATATCCAGGTCCTTGGCTTCCTTGCAGACTACACTACAGTTAAAGGCTGAGCTCACCTTTGTGTAAATCAGGGGTGTCCAACCTTTTGACTTTCCTGGGAAACTTTGGAAGAAGAGGAATTGTCTTGGCCCGCACATAAAATACACCAACAATAAAGATAGCTGATGAGCAGAAAAAGTCTGTCAATTTAATGATCACTGATATAGATAATGTACCAATCTGAGTAAAAATTCATTTTTTTGTAATTTTTTTTTATTGGAAAAGAGGGCAACATAAACTAGTGTGATATTTGACACTGTAACGGTTCAGAGGATATAGTAGCAATTCTCAATTAATTCTCAGGGTGCTCATCGGGTATTTTGCTTCCTAGTTTTGCCCTTCCTGTGCTTTATCCATGAAAATAGTTGCTCACAAATATAGGTGCTGCCAGAAAATTAAAAAATAAGGCGTGATTGTAATAGGTGGAATTTTTTTCTTTGGGAAGATAAAACTTCTAAAAGTCCAGTAAAGGCGTTGTCCAATTTTAATTCAGCCACATGTGTTCGCAAAGTGTAAACCCATTTTTGCCAAAAAATTTAAAAAAAAATCATTTCATCAAATTTTAAGATTTTGTGTTGGGCTGCAGGTTGGACAAGCCTGATGTAAATAATGTGCATGTGTATTTTATTTTTTCTCAGGAGCCTGCAGAGCTTTGAACCTATAATTAGTAGATCATGGGTGCAATGTCAGGCTCCTGCAGACACTTCACACAGCTCTCTGCCTGTACCTCTGTAAAGGCAGATCGTTGCTGAGCTGCAGGAAGTGTTAGTGGATTACAAGGGTGCTGATCAGTGCTCTCATAGACCATTGTGAACTACAAGTCCATCTGCTGCAGTAGAAGACGGGACTTGTAGTTTATTCATTTATAGATCACTGTTTTTAAATATGACAGCAGCTGTGGGGAATAGAGCCTCACTTATCACGGCGGTGACTCGGGGTGAAAGGACTAGCGATTAATAACCCTAAACACGGGTGTAACATGTTGCTAATGGTGAGTTTATTCAGGGTGTAACATGCTATGAAAAAAATGTGCATTTGTTATTTTTTGTTGAAAGGTGAACTTTAAGCAATACAGCTCAATCCATGATCCACACCTGTCAGACAGCGGAGTAACTGCAGTAAGGTTGTCCGTGTTGCCTCATGTAGACATAGACTGGTGGCGCTATATGAACAGGCATTACTGAATTTGTTTGACACCCAAAAATATTAAAGAAAAATGGGGATTTATGTCAGTTTCTTTTTTTTCCCCTCCCTGTTCAGTTAAATCTATTTCAAATTGATCCTAGAGTTATATTGTATTTTTTTTAGGTACCTAAATGCCATTCAGACTATGTGCCCACATATCCTTCGGTACCTGACCACAGCCGTCATCACCAACAAAGATGTGAGAAAGAGACGTCAAGTTCTGAAAGATTTGGTTAAAGTAATTCAGCAAGTAAGTGAGCTTCCACCTGTGTGCAGACTTGTACAGAACATTGTAATTGGGTTATTAGTGTTTCCATAATCCAGACTGACTTTTTTTTCTCTGTTGAAAGAGAAGTGCTCCCCTTTATTTACCTATATACTTTTTCAAACTAGGGCAGATAAAGGCCCCATGGAAGGCTGGCCTGTGGGAGCTGGGTTTCTGCTTTTACAGACCCATTTAGATGTACGTATGGCTCTACCTAAACCTGAAAGTATAGGTGTTACTGGAAAGAATCTTTAAACTTGAATAGCGAAATTTGGTGATACGGTATTCAGTTTTCATACATTTCAATTATTTCTTCATATGTGATTTTTATATTCTACAGTGATGGGCTTTATATCCTTGTTGGCTATAGTTTACAAATTCTTGTAAAAGGACTGAACATATGGTAGTGTGTAAATTGTGCTTTTGATGATCCAGAAAGAGAAAAAACTCAACATATCATGTTTTCACAGCACTTACATGGAATGGTCCAGAACGGGACCTTAGTATAGTCACAGCAACATTGTTTTCATAGCACATATACTTCTCTGGTGAACTGTACAGTCTGCCTGTGTGACTGGTGTAGCCGTTTAAGGCCAAATCTATACCATCCAGCTGCTCAGCAGATGGAAAACAGCCAGCCACCTCTCCTGGATTGGTCCATTCTGCAAGTGCATATCCAGCTTGTGCAATTGTCATCTTGTCTGGTCCACACATAATAGATGATGGCTTAAAACCGACATTTGTTAAATTTTCTTTATTGCACTTCAAGGTGGTATATTCAGAATGCTTAGCATTTCTGGTGAGTTTCTCATCAACTAGCACTTCTCGTAATCCGAGTATGCATTAATTAGGCAAAAACAGGATTTAAGTGGTTGTAAGCTTCTCCTTTTTTTTTTTTTTTGGAAAATAATAAATCTGATACATTTTTCTGCTCTATGCAGTGGATTTGCACAGAACAGCCCAAACCGCCTCTTTGGGGGTCCCCCTGCCACTGATCTTAGTTTTTCCTGTTCTCTGAGTGCCTCCATAGCAATCTGCTTGCTTTGGGGCACTTGTGCAGATTCTATCCTTAGCCAGGCTGTGTGCATCCATAGATACACACTGCGAAGCTTGGCCCCGCCTCTCTGCTCTCAATTCACATGATTTGACTGACAGCAGCAGGAGCCTATGGGGGTTATTTACTAAATCTGGAGAGTGCACAATCTGGTGCAGCTCTGCCTAGAAACCAGTCGTCTTCCAGGTTTAATTGTCAAAGCTTAAATGAACAAGCTGAAGTTAGAATCTGAATGGTTACCATAGACCATAGACAGGTGCGCAAGTTTTTTTGTAAATCTGCCCAGATGGCTCCCGCTGCCGCTATTTCTCCTTTGAGAAAGGGGAGGGGGGGGGCTGCTGCAGGCAAGCACAACATTGGATCGTGATCAGGTTCAGGTAATTCTTTAACGGGGCTGAGGGAACAGCTTTTGAAAGTGTTTTTTGTTTCGTTTTTTTTTCCTTAATGCAGAGAGTGAATTAAAGTTAAACTTTTGCCTTTATAACCAGTTTAAGTATTTTGGATGTTAAAGTGCAGTAAAGAATTTATGCAACAAACTCTGTTTTTGTGCCATCATTACGTTTGTGTGGAATGTATTCAGCAGATGGGTTGGCTTTCCTCTAGTATATAACTAGCTTACACCCACAGAGCTCACAGTTGTACCCACTTATATATCCAGGGGGATTCTAGCAGCAAGAGCATTCTGTCAACTTGACACTCGTGTTGTGGTCACTGAGGCTTTGTTACTTTGCAATGGAGAACATAGCAAAACTGCAGGAGGAGGTGGTTGGAGATTGAAGGGATTGGGTATTTATTGCTGTTACATGGGGAATACCTGTTGAGGAATGAAGGGAACACATATTCTTGCTTCCTATAATACTGTTTTATTTAACCTTTTAGGAATCCTACACCTACAAGGATCCAATAACTGAATTTGTTGAGTGTTTATATGTGAATTTTGACTTTGATGGGGCGCAAAAGAAGTTAAGAGAGTGCGAGTCGGTAAGTGCATTTCATCTTTCAGATTTTCCTTGGTGACATATTTTGGTTTCTCAGTGCCATAGAAAAGCCTGTCCTTTCACAAAAGCCCAATATTAAAGAGATACTGAAGATCAGTTTTTGGAAGCTGATGATTCAAGATGCAGCTTGTTGATGGATAGATGTGTCAAAAACACCAAAAGCATAACTTTTAAGATTTTTCTGTACATTTTGTATTGTTGGAAAAACAGGGCACCCCCTGGTAGTGACCCATTTCAAGAGTCTCTCTATTTTGTCAGAGGTGTTGTGCTTTTGAAGGCTTGCTTCATGAGTCCGTTTTGGCAGTGAATGAACCCTGTGGCTCTGATCCACCAATCTTGTCCTATACTGGACTTTGCAATTCCTGTTCTTTAGATTCAAAAACACATAAAATATCTGATAACGGGGAAGTAGCTTTAAGGAGGCAAGGTCCAGATGTATGTGGAGGACAATGTAGACAGAGTTGTCATACTACGCTAGTGCTCCTTTATAGCAAGCCTATGATTTGCCCGTAGGAGGCAGAGCAAAAAACCTGCTTTAATCACCCTCTCCCTAACAGCACATTCCTTTTTATTTTTTCTCCCCGTCTGCTCCATTCAGCTTCTGGTAGTGATAATACCCAGTACTTCTATGTATGAAGGAGCATGTGACTCACCCATTGTGACTGCTGGAGCATGTGACTCACCCAGTCACATGAGGAGAGTCCATATACTGTGTGAGGTACAACTTCAAGCAGAACTACACTGTATCTAAGCACCTCAAACCAAAAGTGATTTTTTATTTTTTATATTCAAAGCAAATTCCCCCATCCATCCATGCTTTATTTTGCCGATTTTTTTTTTACTTTTTCAGAAATAATTTTTCTGAATGATTTAAATCGTTCAGAAAAGGGTTACTGGCCATGGCCATCTTAAGTAATGGCAGATGATTAATGTAGCAGTTACTATCTGGAATCCATCTGCCCTTAGTTTAGGCATGTAGGCATGAGGGTGTCCTTAGGTGAGAACACCCCTCCTGAAGACTCCTGGGGTGTATGAAATTATTTGCCTAGGCATGGAAACTAGGAAGTAACTAAAGAAATGTAAAAAGAGTTTAAAACAAGTAAATTTAATATACTTCCCTATCTGTAGACTAATCTTAGCAGCATAAGGATTTAAAATAGTCAATGTTGATTTAGAGTGTGAAGTTCCACTTTAAAGCAGTTAATCACGCTGAAAAACATTAAAAGTCAACAGTTACATACAGTGTAGATGATGCCTTATTTTAAAAAAAAATAAAAAATTGCCTGCTGAGGGATTCAGCGCTGTCTTCACCGGGCTGGTTCTACAAACTCCTGGTGTCGGCATGTTTAGGCTGGATTCACATTTGAGAGATTTTTAGCTTGAAGCTCCAAGCTCCAAAAGCGCTCAAACGTAAAAAGACAATCAGTTCTCTATGGTGCCTGTTCACACCTGATCGCACAAGCAGGCACCATAGAGAACAATTGATTTTTTTTAAGTTTGCGCATTTTTGGAGCTTCAAGCTACAAATTGCTGAAGTGTGAATTTAACCTTAGTGTGGGAAGCCAGTTGTGACTCCCTTGTGGCTTCACAGCTGGCTTCCTACTGTGCATGTGTAAGCCATACTGGGCTATTTGAATGGTCCCGCAGCCTGCTGGGACTTGAAGACATGTCTTAGAATGACAGAGAGGGAGCTGAACGTCTGGTGGAATCATCTAGGGAATCTGACCAGAAGTGGGAGTGGGTACCTGCCAAACTAGGTACCTGCTCCCCCAAAAAAATGCCAAAGGAAGAAGAGGGCGGCATAAAGCGTAGGTTCCCCTTTAAGGTAAAGTTCTATTTTATTGGATAAGTTCACCTTTTTAAAAATAATAATTGCACATCTTAGTATCTATCTAGCCTGCAAAGCTTTGCCTCCATGATCAACACA
This sequence comes from Staurois parvus, assembly GCF_062004578.1. NCBI lineage: Eukaryota > Metazoa > Chordata > Amphibia > Anura > Ranidae > Staurois > Staurois parvus. The sequence goes on from NW_028317843.1 coordinate 5,502,567, forward strand.
TTGTGGGTGCAATCTCAGGTTCCTGCAGAGTGCCAGTGTAGCTGTCTGCCTGTACCTCGTACAAGCAGGCAGCTACTGAATGACAGGAAAGATCAATGAACTATCAAGATCAATGAGCGCTCATCAGTGCCCTGGTAATTCATTGCGAGCTACAAGCCGTCAGCCACAATGGGTGCTAGTACTTGTATTTCTCCCATTCACAGAACAGAAGATCCCCTGCCCAATGTCACAGCGGGGGCCTGGAGGGGTGTGTGGGCTGCTCATTTAGTTACAGGTTGTACCCTAAATATGGGTGTAACATGTTACTGAAGGTGAACTTCTCTAAGTGCATCGGGTGGTGGATTCTACCCTCAGCAACTGAACAGAGTGATAGGGAAGTGAAAGAACCGTATGTGCTCCTTGGGAGGTAGTTTTAAAAATGATCCCTTTTCTTTGCTCTGCATAGGCAAGGCACATGTTCATTTTAAAGCTTACCATTTATACTCTCTTTGAATACTTAAATGTGATGGTGTTTGATGTGGAGATTTTTTGCTCCATTATGATAAAATTCCTTCTTTTTGGTGCTAAAAACTGACTTTGGTAAAAAAAAAAAAAAAAAGACGAGGCTAAAAATAGTTCCGGAATGTACATTGTCATCTGTTACCAGTCATTGTAAGCAGTGTATGATGCTTTCTGAAAGTCAGGTGTGTACCAGTAAATGACTCCGGTGTGATTAAAACTTGCAAATGTCAAATGGTTTTTTGTTTTTTTGTTTTTTTATTGTGCATCTCTGACGAGGCTCATTTGTGTCCATTTATAGCAAGTCACCCTTATAAAGCAGTTTAGGAATAATTTACGTGTTCACACAGTAGCAATGTATGATCTCAAATTGGAAATGTATGTTTGTCTGATCAGTTCAAAGCTCAGCAATCGGTTATCTTGTCTAGCTTTACTCACGTGGGAGTGTCTGTCTACAAGATAGGTGTGCTGAGTAGCAATCTGTCCCTGCTTTGATGTGATAGGATAACTACCTTGCTTCATATGACTTTAATTAGCAGGGTTGTTAATAATGGTGACCAGTCGGGGAAGGAAGTAGCTGAACGTTTGTTGCAGTTCTTTTCACACAGTAAAATTACAGTATAAATCAGAGGCACGCAGGGGGGCAGTTATGCATTCTTGGTAGTAATTAAGCACAAGTTATTGAAGTGGAGGGCACTATAACAAACTTACTAATGGCGTGTTGAGTCATATGGGTAGAATATGGAGGATCACAAACAGTCACTTGCTCGTGACCATGCTGTATATAAGATATGTCTATCAAGCACATTAACCTTTAATCTGCTTGAAGATCAATTTTTTTTTTCTTTTTTTTTTTTTTTGTGCAAATTTTTTTTTTTTTCTTTTTTGAGCAATTGCGCTGCAACTTCCACCATCCCCAAAGATGTACAGAGCAACAGCAGAGACAGTTTCACAATCAAATACACATAGGTCACATCTGAATGTAGTTTGCATTTGAATATGAATAGTCTGCATCTTCAACACTACTTAGAAGTGGCAAATATGTTGTGTATTAGTTTCTGTAGTGAATTGGCTGATTTTTTTTATTTTTTTTATTACAACTAGCCTGCTTATTAAACCTCTAACTTTACTAGTGTTCTGTGGAAATTTGGCTTGACGAGAATGTGGGATTTAAAATGTACCTGATCTTGAAATGTGTTTAATAAATATATTAAATGTTCTGATGTACTTTATTTTGCAAATGTGGTTGTTTCTCAGACCTACCTTTTTCTATTAAAATGTTTGGATAAGGCTTAGCTGTGAGTTTTAGGAATCGCTCCTACCCCATCCTTCATCTTGCTCCTGTCATCCACACTAATGAAATCATACCTTCTCTGGTCAGACCTATGATGGTCAACTCTTTGCCATGTGTTAAAAGGATATTGTTTATAAGTTGCGCATCGAAGACTGAAGTGCTCCTTTTGGTAAACAGTTGATCAGTGGGGTGCAAGCTTGAAGACCGGCTTTTGGTCACATAAGCATTAGTGAAGGGGTTTGTTATCCAACCACAAAAATCAAACAAAAATGTTTTCTCATTATGGTATTGTCGGCTTATAGTGTTGCCTGCAGGAGGATTGGTCACTGGCAAAACAAAAAATACTGTAGGCCTGCCCAGGATAACCCCCTCCTCTACCCTGGCATTTTTTCTAATCATCCTAGGAAGATAGACTTTTCTTAGCAGAGATGAAGAAAAGATGTCCAAGTTTTGCCAGCCATTTTATTTCTGGATTTCTTCTGCTGGTTTCAATGGAGTATCTTTACATTGCTGCTTGAGCCAGGCAACTATACAGATCTGCCTTTGCGCAGCCTGACTATGGAGTACCCTACCATGATTCCGCTGCACAGAAATTTGCAGGGCTAGCCTGGAATGTGACCTTCAGGCATTTCTGCCTTCTGCTTGTGTTGCTTCCCAGACAATTGAGGATTGGTGAAAGTTGGTAAAAGCATGTTCCTGATCAAATCCAGAGCTGTGGCTTTGCCGTCAGTACGTTCCCTGTCTGTTGTGAAGAATCACTTTGAGTAGGCTGATTGAGCTGAGCACTGGGAGCATGGTTTGCACTCTTTTCAAATTTACCACTACTGCCTGTGCCCTCACACAGGCTTAATGCTGAGGGACTGAGTGCAGACACAATCCACTGGTTGGAGCGTGGAACGCATGCTCTTTCCCACCATTGAAAGTAGAAGAAGCATTTTCATACTGCTGCTGTTATGAGAAGAACCATGTGGAAGTCCAGTCTCCCCTCAGTTCCTAATGCCCACCTGCAGTGACACTAGTCTTCTCTGGTCACCCAAACTCCATTAGTCACTGACTGCCTGGGTTTATGAGTGCCTTGTCTCATACCTTGAGTCTAGTTGCATCACTGCCATGTGGTCACGGTGGGTTTAAGGTACTAAAACTGGAGAATGCAACATCGGGTGCAGCTTCGCTTAGGAACCAATCAGCTTCCAGGGTTTTTTTTTGTCAAAGCTTGAACAAGCTGAAGTTAGAAGCTGATTGGCTACCATGCACAGCTGCACTAGATTTTGCACACTCCAGTTTTAGTAAATCAACCCCAATATGTCTGTATCTAGACACACAAGGGACAGTCCCACTGCTATGGGTGACCCCAGCTCACACTCGCCTAACTTTCCCTGAGGACGTAAAACCATCTCTATCCAACTGTCCCCACAGTCTATCTCTGATGTTTTTAAGGCTGTGCAGTCTCCTAGTCTCACCTCAAAATTAAGAGGATGTTTTGACCCTTATTTGATGCTGTGCGCACTGCCGTACATTTGGAGCATCAGCCTGCTGTCTTCAGCCTTGGGTCTTTCGGAGCTCGTAAGGCTGTAAAGACCTTTCCATTATATCCGCTGTTCAAAGTACTCATCTATGCTGACTGGAAGCCCTCTGTAGTATCCTGGGCTTCACAGGTCTGTGTGTTGGAACTGTTCCCCTTTGAGATAGAATTTGTTGAACAGTGGTCTATATACACAGTGGATCTGCCAGTTGACTGCTTTCTGGTATTCCAGAACAGATGGTTCATCCCGCGTTGTTGGATTCCACCTCAGGTAGGTCTGCTTTTTAGGACTCCGTTGGACATCATCTAGGTGCTGCTGTGTCTTCATAACCAAGAAAGAATTTGAGTCTTTTCGATGACAGGAGAGGTAGTCTAATTTTTGTGTTGGATGATACTTTGAGTCTCAGCCTCACACACGATCCTTTTGAGGACCTATGTGCCCTATTTCTGTACAGTTCTATGGAAGGTTTTATATTTTAAACACTTCCCAAACACAGTATTGGGGTAATTACTATTGGGGTTCCAGAGTAATTTTCTTCTCAAATATGTCATATATATTTTTAAGCATCTACTCTAAGAAGTGCAGAGTGTAATTATAGTTTTAATAGAGATTCTTTTTAACTTGTATAATTTTAACTTCCAAACCTATCTTTCCCTTAGGTGCTGGTGAATGATTTCTTTCTTGTGGCCTGCCTAGAAGATTTTATTGAAAACGCCAGACTTTTTATATTTGAGACATTCTGCCGTATCCACCAATGTATAAGTATCAGGTATGTCTATGCTGACTTCTGGTGTAAAATTGCTTTCTTCCAAGTGGTACGTTTTGGGGGCTACTTAGAGAGGAGTTGTCCCCAAGGCTTGCCTGCAGAAGTTACACCAGCCAGGTACTCATCTGTAGGATGTCAAGAATGGTCATCCAATATTCCCCACAGGCAGTGTACGCTTAAAAAGAAATCTAGAATATAAGGAAAGCGTTTCCTGCTATCTTCTAGCTTTTATTTTCACTAATGTTTCACTTGAAGGATGATGGTTATAAGCAACATGGCTGAGCATCACTTTTAGTGATTGTATCTAAAGATTGAATTTGGTGAGTGGTAGGTGACTTGTATCCCACAATCTCGGCAAGTTGTAAAAGAAATGTTTGCAGGAGCGACTTGTTCTAACTTTGTTTAAAGAAGGGAACATAGTTTTTAATATTAGTGCTATTGGGAGGGAAGATTGTGGTGGGTCATGCTAATATAAGAAGATGGGCAAAGTTCTTACCACCTCTCTCTTATACAGTTAGTAATTTGCTTACTTAGGTGGTCATTGTTTATCCATCTGCTAAAAGTCATTTAAATTTCTTACACAATATATAACTTGTATTCTTTGCCATTTTTAAGCAAAAGCAGTTCTACGTTCTGAAAGTACCAAAAGAATGCTTTTGAGGATAAATTACTTGACGTTAGGGTGCCCATAGTTCTTTATATGTAAATTGGGCAGGCAGGCTACACCATTACAAAGGATGCATGAACATTCAGTTTGTCTAATCAGCCTATTTCCCCAGAGAGCAGGCTACTGGGGAAGGCCCTGCCTCACCCTGTAGATATGAGATGGTCACCTGATAATGGCTGGATTGTGTGACTGTCATTTTATGTCTGTGGGCAGCTATAGAATGGGTTGGATTGTTGAACCAAGAGTATCAGGTGATGTCTGCATTTTTAAAGTTTTATTCTGCTGTTGCCGTCCTCTGGAGGTTCCTGCACTTCTACCATTACATGTAAGTAAAAATGCTGTCTTCTACGCAGGGACCTCTTTAACTTGGGAACATGCTCCTTGCAAATCTAGACTTCTGCCTCAAGTCATTCTGCTTGACAGACTTTTCCACCTCAGTGCATAACATAATACCCAGTGCCCAGAGATCACGAGTACCTGAAAGGTTCTACAGAAGTGTGGCTGTAGAGACTTTTATATATGGCTCCATTCAGTCTCCTTGTAAGATGGTGAAAGGCATTTTGGGAAGAATCTGTAGGGGGGGATAAACAATTACAACCTTTAGAAGATGGGTGCTCCAAAAAAGAACATTCTCTGGGTTTGGTGGAATTATTTGCAACTAAAAGGAATTGCCAACACTTAATGTGTTTTTTGTGGTTCAATTGCATGAAGGTCTGCACACCATGTGGTACTTACTGTCGGCACTGTTTCTTATGTGTTAGAAAACTGGGACAGCAGATACTAGAAAAGCTTCTGAAGGAAGGTCTTGGTGTGCAGGGTTTGAATAGATGGTATTAGGATGTAGAGGCAAGACTTCTCCTCTTCCCCTAGTCGGCCGTCTTATTGGCCTGGAGTTATCCTTTAGGAGTGTTTGTGGCAGCATCCATTACATGCAAGTATCTTCACATCTGGTTGCACATTGTGCTTTGAACATGCCTGGCCTTTCATTATTGCAATAATCAGAAATCACCACTATCTTTTAGTGTTTCTGAAGTATTTATAGCTTGCAGTTAAAAACATATTTTATGTATTAAGCTTCTCGAATCACCGATGGTAGATTCCCTGTGTATTTGTATTTTTCCCTTTAATGTCACCTAGTCCTGTCTGGCCATAGCATAGATTTTGTCTTGTATCATAAGTACTGGTGTCGTGCAGCACTTAGAAATGTTAATTATATAGTGATTTAAGGTTAATTGGCATGTTGGCAAATCTTTTTTTCTAGGAACTCTTTACTTGCTTTAGTAACAGCAGAAACAAAAAAAACTTTTATGGGGATTTGATGTATGTATGTATTCATGGATGGATAATCAGTACATTTTTTGTAACTGCCTTCTGGTGTCCTAATGCTGTGTACCAACTTTAATTCACTGTATGCCAACATCTAGTCACATTAACCATGTGACAACCGCCCTATAGCAGCTTCACTGCTACAGGATGGCCACGCTGTGGCAAATCACGTATTTATACATAGACATTTTACAAAAGACCTATAGCCGAATACATTTTGGCCTAAATTTATGAAGATTTTTTTTTTCTCAATGGGATATTTTTTTAGCAAAAAGAAATGTGTATTTGTTTTCAAAATTTCTGTCTTTCTTTTTTTTTCGTTTTATAGTGCAAAAATAAAAAAACCCAGTGCTGATCAAATACTACCAAAAGAGCTCGATTTGTGTGAAAATATAATATAAATTTCCTTTGTGTACAGTGGTGTATGACTGCGCGATTGTCATAATGCAGCGCCATATAGCAAACAAATTGCCTGGCCATGAAGGGGGGTAAATCTTCCAGAGGGCAAGTGGTTAAAAAAATACTTTAAAGCAGAAATCCATCCTAAACTAGTCTCAAATATCCCCTCCTAACACTTATGCACACGTATGCTGACTAACCTGGGTAAACAAGATGTATATACTTAATTTCAGCTTTCCCCAGTCTGCTTCCCCTGTGTCGGCAAGCAGTGGCTGCAGGAGAGTGTGCTAACAATGGCTGGGACACAGGAGTTTATATGTGATGTCACAGCTCCAGGCTTTACCTGTCATCGCTGGCTGGCACGGGATCATGTGACTGGACTGGAGGGGGCTGAAAATGGGTAAGTATATACATTTTTTTTTTTTTGTCTTGCACAGGTTAGTCAGCATAGGTGTTGGGAGGGAAAATTTTTTAGACTACATAATTTTAGGCTGACTTTAATAGCTATGACACGTCCCACAATAAATGCTTAGTGGTCCCCACTCGAACCCAGAGCACACTGTCGAAATCGGAAGAGATACCCCGATCGCTGCACACCTCACCCGGCAGGAGTGGTTAGCAGGTAAAAGCAGCCTTAGCTCTGTTCAAGCCATGTCCCCAACATGTTTCACCCAGCCCCCTGAGACTTAATCATGAAGGATCTCCGAAATTAAACCCCGGGGGTGGGGCGAAACATGTTGGGGAAATGGCTTGGTTGAATAGAGCTGAGGCTGCTTTTACCTGCTAACCACTCAAGCCGGGTGAGGTGTGCAGTGGTGGGGGCCCATTCCTCTTTCTACAGCCATAATATGGCGTTTGAGAGTTTTTAGTTCCGCTTTGCTTAAAACTAAAAGTAAGACACCTCTTTCCGCCTGCACATGATGCTCCATAAACAATGGCCATATATAAACCCTTATGTGGCCAGATAGGCTTCCCTCGGCATGCCACCCACCCACTGCTCCCCAAGTCTTCTCTCAATACTTTTTAAAGGAAATAAGCTGATGAGAGCTGCAGAAAAAAAATCTGATAGTTTGCAAGTTATGTAAGGCATACTTTGTCAAGGGACACTTACCCCTCAGTTTGCCTGGCTCCAACACTGATGAGTCTGTGCTCTGTTGTTGCAATTTCTTCAGCTTCTCCAATGTGTTCTTTCTTTTGGCCATTGGGTGACAGTGATGATTTAAATCATACATGTGTTACTTTGGTCAGCAAGTTGCATTGTCTCTCTGCACTAGGCTCCACAGTGCAGTACATGCTCTTAGCATTTATAAGTTACCTTCCCTGCTGAATATTTACCTACATTATAGAAAATGAAGCAAACCTAACACTTCTCTGACCCATCTGGAGATCTACTTTGTGGGAGTCAGAGGTAGGGTGATCATGCCACTGCAGTCTGAGGGATATGAAGATGGCCAATGGGTTACTCAAGCTGCAAGAGTGTGCATAGAAGTAAAAATTCAATATTAGGTAGAAAACCGGATAATATCCTGTAATGTGACATCTTTTTCTTCTGTACCATTTGTGAGGCAGTAGAAGTAATAACTTTGAGGTTTTCCTTTAATCTAGTCCGTTGGTGCCTCTCCAGAATGGTTGGCATGGCTAAGCAGTTCCAGGGAAGATGCAAGGCTTTGCAGCGTCAGTATAAAGTCAAGACACATTTCACGCACAGTCCATTACAAGAGCAATACAACGATGAAGTCTGTAATCCATTTTAGATTAATGTGAGCCTAACCGCGAGCTGCCCCCTCTTGTATTAAAGTGGTGGCTTGTCGGGTCTCCTGATGACCTCCCCACATAACTCACTATCCCAGTGATGGTTCTCATTTTATAGGTGTTACTGGAAGGGACAGAAATAAGCCATCAAAATGTACCATTGTGCAACACAAATCAAATCTGATTATTCCACTTGTTTAAATGACACATGCTATATTAAAACCTTACTGCTTACATCATTCGAAGTCTTCTGAGAGATTACAGCCCAGAAAAGCTTGTAAAATCGCATTCGATTTACTCTTCTGTGATGAGCCAAATAGACATATCACGACTTGTGTGATCGATTTCTTCCATGCTGTTTTTCACCCTAAATTGTACAGGTTTCAAACAGTAAGTTCACTTTTTTTTTCCTGTTTGTGCTGATCCCATTGATTTTTAGTAGTATGTGCTTATTTTCCTTTTACAGCTGAACTCCAGGGAAACTGCTAAACACAATTGAAATATGCATTCGTTAACTCTTCTATCTGCAAAAGGATTTGTGTTTTTTCCAGCCACTCTTGTGATTCATACACCTCTACTAGAGAGCTAAGTTCAACCAGTAGGATAACTCCATATTCTTTCTTAGAATTTGCAAATACAGTGACCCCCACCCCACCCCTTCTTAAAGTTTTTAAATAATTCTCCAGGTCTTTTCTTATATGACATAATTGATACTTACATGCTGACTAAATACACAGGATTTTCTGGCATGGATTGTGGTGTACTGCCCCTCTTCACAATGCAAGTCTTTGGGTCTTTCTACTCCCTCTAGAGAGCTCCTATTCCTGTGTGAAACTGAGAAGTTGGATGATTGCAGTGACCTACAAAAGCCTCTATTCTACAATCTCAAAATAAATACAGTAACAAAAATTGCTTTAAAAATGCTATTCCCATTTAGGGCAGAGCAACAGGTTTGCTTTAATTCCCCCATCCCTGCAACAAATACTTGCCTTTCACAGCACTGCTGCTCCATCCTTATCTGGGAACCAAAGGAAATATTTCATAGTATAAAGAATCATGTGAATCACTTCATGTGACATCACCAGCCCAGTCACCTCTGCCACAACAGAGGACATAGCCCCGTGTAAGCTTTTAGGCTACGTTCACACTAGCTGTGTCAGCAGGTGTCAGACAGGCATTTGGGAAGCGTTTTTAACGCCTATGAAAATTCTGCACATGGCAGCACACAGTGCTTTTCACACGGAAGCGTTCGTGGCGCGTTGTGTTGCGCCAAAACTGACGCCTCGTGTCGAGTCAGGAGGAGTTGAAGCCTCCGATTCAAGTCTATGGTGCCGCTCCGGAAACACCTGCCAGGCGTTTGCGGAGCGTTAATACCATTTAACTTCATTATAGGAGTTTGGGGTGCGGTTTTAAAGCTTAGCAAACGCCTATGAACCGCCTCAAAACCGTGCATACTGCGTTTTGGGAGGTTTGAGGAGCGTTAGAAACGCTTTCCAAACACCTGTCTAACGCCTGTCAAACGCCTTAGGGGCATTTGGCAAGAGTTAGAAATAAAGTCAAGTGTGAATGAGCCCTTACTCACTTCGGTTGAACAGAGCAGGAGGCCATGAAAGGAAGGTAGTTATGTCCTGTTCAGGAGGTCTAGACATCAAAACCTAAGGTTGCAGCTGGGCTCTGCCATCTTGGATGTAATGTCAGCAGCCTGAGAGTTGTCACCTAACCACTTGCTGACCCAGTCACAGTAAATATACTGCGAGCGGGCGGCAAATGCAGACACAACAACATACATGTATGTTGCCGGCCTTCTTCCAAGTTTGAGGCATGTGCAATCCTTCCAATCTGCACGAGTCTGTTAGCAAGTTACCGCCAATGATTTTGCCTTTATACCTTCTGATCGGCTGTGGCCACTCACAGTACAAACATACAGGACTTTGTACACAGTAATCTGGCTGTTTCTTCTTCCTGAAAAGCAGGGGGGAAAAACAGCCAGTTCTGTAAGTAAAAGCAAGACGTTACACACATTAAACTTGGCATACAATTAACCCTCTAATTTCCCCTTGATGTTTACCCCTTCCCAATCAGTGTCATTAGTACAGTGTACAGTATTATCACTGACAACAGCAGGGGTGTGGAAATTAAATAATAAAAAAAAAAAAAAAAAACTTGTCCAAGGACTAAATCTGGGTCCCAATCTACTTGTCCTCATGACAATCTACTTTTCCTCTTGACTATCTACTTGTCTTGAGAAAAAAGATTAATTTTAACCAAAACCATATTTAAATAAGGCCTAATTTGTTATAATACTTCTGAATAAGACAATTTTATCACTAGGGATTTTCACTGGACGTATGTCCCTTTTTAACCTTGAAATGGCTTTGCCAGGATGGAAAATACAAAGGGTTGATGTTTTTTATTAGACAGAAGTGCTTTTAGGAATGTCTGGGGCTTTTAAAAATGAAAGGGGCTTTATAGTGACCTAAACTTTTTATTATTTTTAACATTGCACTGTTTATCCTACTTACCTCCCTGCCTGTATCCAGCACCGAACCTGGGGACTAGCAGGGAGGGGAGAGACCTTGCAGTGTGATGGGCACCGATTGGGTTCTCATCAGGAAAGGGGAGTGTCGGTCTTTCAACGATCAGCAGAGGCTCATCTGCTAAGTGAGTAAATTACCCTCGCACACGGAAGCACTTGGGTACTCAGTACAAGCGCATGCTGAGCAGAGAAATCAAACTCCGGTGTCCATACGGGTTGGATCATTTTTTTTGTTCAACCTGCTGGTTGAATGAAAACTATAACTAATGTATGGACTGCCTTACAGAGTCTACCTTAAACAAGAATTTCATTAATACTAGCAACTCTTGGGACAATGAGCATCTTAGTCAGGTCTATGTACAGTAAAATGTATAGAGTACAGGGGTCAGGAGTAAGTAAAAAAAAAAACAAAAACCAAAACATATGGAGTGCATCGGTAAGGATGAGACCCATGTTCACATCAGAAACCTCCATTGCATCAAAGTCCCCAGCATTACCTCTATACATTGGAGTGCGCCCTTACATCGGGTAATAGCGAAAAGCACCCTTACATCAGACCATGGCTGAGTGCGCTCTTACATCACAGTTCAGTTGCTAACTGGACATACAATGATTAGGTGTGTGAAGCTCCTAAAATAACAGAGGGGAGGGAAATAGATGGGAAAGCTGCAGAGATCATTCACTCCATGCTGCTCTTTGCTGGCTCAGACAGCAGCATTATTGGTACAGCCAGATGGATCTTCAAATTTCCTGCCCACGCATTCCCTTCCTCAAGTAATCACTGGCTCAGGTTGGAGTGTGGGTGGGGCAGAAAAAGGAGAGCGGTGGAAAGAGAGCAAAATGGTACCTCTCTCCTCTCCCCGTCTGTGGGGAGGGAAGGAGTGTGCTCGCTGGACAACTGTTACTCACCGTGCACATCTGCACATTCTGCCATGTTTACTGACACCCTTGCTACTTGCCCGCAGCAGGTCTAAGTGAAAGGAAAAAAAACCTGCCCGGCGCCCAGAACTACATGTCCCAGGCATCGGGCGATAGGATTTACACATCTGTGTCACTGTATTAGTAACGTCCGTGTCATTCAGTCAGCATTTCTCCCAGCCAGTGTCTGTTAGAGCCAAATTGCCCGCCACACTATCACAGTCCCACTATAAGTTAATGAACACTGTCCTTACTAGCATCGTGTCATAGCTGCGTATGTGTGTATGTATGTATGTGTGTGTATGTATGTATGTGTATATATATATATATATATATATATATATATAAGTTTTGGACACTATAACTTTCCAGTTAATATACACTTATTGGGATTTTTTTTAACAACCAGAAACAATTGAGTACAGTCCGTGATACTTTTTTTATTTGCACTAACATACAATTTTGAGGACAAGCTTTCGGGGTGTGTCCCCTTCTTCAAAGTCCAAGCAGTACTATACAAATCCCAAAGTTTCAGCAGAATGTTAGAAGGGATGCAAAAAAAAAAAAAGGCTAGAGATAAGATACAGCAAAAGGGAGGGGGGGGGATACTACACTCACACAGAGGGAGTCAAGCTTGAGCTATTCGTCATAAAACTGTTGGATAATGAGTGAGGAATCCCATGTCCAAAGTAAGGTCATTATCTCTTGTGTCAAATAGAATTATCATTCTTAGTTCAAAAGTTTTTCTTTCCTGAATGGATTTGAAATTTCCTTTAAGAACTAAAATATTGAGGCCTCCCATTGTGTGGTCTGGTTGTGTGAAATGGTGTCCTACAGGTGTGCAGAGGTCATGTTCTTTATGTTCCTTGATGGTATGTCTGTGCAAATTCATCCTTGTTTGCAACTTCTGTCCTGTTTCGCCAACATAATATTCTTTGCTACACTTTCTGCACTGGATAAGGTACACAACATTACTGGAGGTGCAGCTGTATGATCCGGAGATATTGAAGATCCCTTTTGAGTGTCTGACACTTTTTGATGGATTGATTTGGTTGCACAGTTTGCAGCGTTTCTTATTGCAGGGTTTGCTTCCATTATTTGTGACATCATTATCAGAAGGAAGTTTCCTACTGATTAGTTTATTTCTGAGGTTGGGGGGTTGTCTGAAGGCCAGTATTGGGGGTTGTTGGAATATTTCTTTCAGAGTTCCATCCTCTGTTATGATGGGTTGTAAATCTTTGATTATTTTTCTTATTCCTTCTAGTGCTGGGTTGTATGTGGTTACTAGAGGTACACGGTTGTTTGTTTTTTACTGAAGTAGGTTTTTCCTTCGTGTTCTCAAGGCTGTGTTTATGCCGGTGTTGATAGTTTTGTCCTTGTAACCTTTCCTATGGAAAGCGTCTGCTAGTGTCCCGAGATGTTTATCTCTGTCTCTTGGGTCAGAACATATTCGGTGGTATCTAATGGCCTGACTGTGTATGATGGCACGTTTTTGTTTTTTTTTAACAAAGACATGTAGCAGAATGCATTTTGACCTAAGTTTATGAAGAAATTTGATTTAATTTGGGTACAGCTGCATGACTGAGCAATTGCCAGTTAAAATAGTGCAGTGCTGAATTGCAACAAAAAAAAAAATAATAAAGGGGGTAAAACGTTCCAGAATTTAAGTGGTTAAGTAATGCTCCTCTCCTGGCTGCTTCATTATGACATGCAGAGTGTAAGGGAATGTATCTAGGGAATTGACACTTTCTGAAGAGTCCATTCCCTAACAAGTTCAGGGAGATCTTGCAAGTCAATTTTTTTTTTTTTTTTTTTTTGTAATTGATGACCTGGTCTCTTCAAGGTAAAGTGTTTTATTTATTTCATTTTTTTTCCCCACCTTTTAATATATGAAAATCTTCAAATAGCTTCCTGGTCGTTTAGCCTGTGTCACAGACTTAACATTACGCAGCCTTTTCAGTTCTTTCTGTCATGGTATCACTTTCATGCAGACAAACAATCCAGCTAGGAAACCTGATAGAGGCTGTAAACCTTTTGAGTGAGTCATAGTTGTGTTGGCCACTTTAAAGTTTATGTACTCACGTCTAGCGTGACAGCGGAACAGTCTGCAACTTACTCACTGTTTGTTTTAGGCAGCAAGGAGGTCAATTTAAGCAGGAAACTATAAAGCATTAGGAAAGGCAAAGTGGATGACTTGATGGTTGCTCATTTGCATATTAAGATTCAGTCCTTAATCAAACATTGTGCAAGGGTGGGAGTTCAGCAAAAGGGATTAGCTGTCAGGAAATCCACATTGGCTGGCCAGCTAGTGTGTGTTGTAGGCCTATCAGGATGACTTGTGGTAAAAGTATGGAAATGTGGTCTCTTGCGTGGGATGTGTGCTGGTTTAAGAGCAAAATGTATTCACTGGATGCCTTGTGATGTTTTGGGAACAAGTGTTGTGACAAAGCACATCAAAGTGAATATCCAGCTGAGTGCTACCACGTTACTAATTGAGTTAATTAGAAACAGGTCCCCAGACCAATTATCTCTTTCTGGTCTTGCAGGTCTGGGCAAAAGCTAAGAACAGAAGCTGAACTACTACCTTTTAATAGAATATCAGCCTCAGCGAACAGTCAGAGGTCTGCTAGATCCTGACTAGTTTATAACTATAGGCAATGATTAAAGCAATCTCCTTCAAAAGTCATGAAACTGTTTCAGACATGAAAGATTTTGAAATGTAAAGTCTTATATTGAGCCATCACAATATGGGGAAAATATCCTGCCTTGCGATAGGCTAGGGGAGCAAGAGGTACCTAGGGTGGGGTTATAAAAAGTGGAGGCCTTGCGAATGGCATGACCTGAATAGAGAGGTTTACCAGTGATTTGAAGAAAAGCCATTGGAGGGAGCTAGTGGCAGTGTCTGCAGACTTGTGTCTAAATTGATCATCTAATGTATTAATCAGTAGGTGTTATGAGATCACAGGAGCCTGTGCATTATCTTTTTTTTTTAAAACATATATTTTAGCTGGTTGGTATTATTCTTATACCATTGTGTTGCCAGTGAAGAACTTGTAAGGCGTGAAAGGCAAAGTCCACCATTTGCCAAAATGTAATAACTACATTATTTAAAAAAATAAATATACACTTTCGCATTCAATCTTGAAGAACATTGCAAACCATTCATCGTAGGCACACATACCAGGCTTCTGAAGGCCAGGAAGTCAATGGTAGACTACAAATGTGGTGGTGTCATTGTTGGGTGTTTTTTATGACTTAATGAGCTTTTCTTATTGGTTTATCATTTAGCAATGTTTTTTTTTTTCCTCAGCATGTTGGCTGATAAATTGAATATGAGCCCTGAAGAAGCTGAAAGGTGGATAGTCAATTTAATTCGCAATGCCAGACTGGATGCAAAGATTGACTCTAAATTGGTAAGATTTCTCTTTATTTGCTTGGTTTGTCAAACTTGGTAAGGCCTGTAAAATGTTTTTTTAAACTGCCTCTAGAGAAACAATTTAAAGGATAGGTTCACCTATTTAAACATATTACACCCATATTTAGGGTGTACATGTTCACGCAAACTGCCTCTTTCTAACCCCCCCCCCCCCTCTTCTCTGTGACAATGGACAGAAGTTCCTTTTCCTCACAGCTGCTGTAACATTTTAAAATTGGTGCAGCAATGCGAAGCCCTACATGAACAGCAACAACATTCATTCACAGGAATCTGTGAATGAAGAAACTACAACTCCCATCTACCACCGTGGCAGATGGCTTGTATTTCTCAATGGACTGTGAGGATGCTGATGAGCTCCTTCGTAGTTCATTTATATTTTCTCTAGCTTTCAAAGAGCCCGTAGAGAGCTGTGGTCAAGAAAGGTGCAGGCAGTGTCTGCAGGAGCCTGACCTTGCACCTTTTGATCTACTGATCCTGAGTCTGTTCTGCAGGATCCTGTGAAAAAAAAATGCCCTTTTTTGTCCTGCAATAATATGTATTTATTGTTTCAGGAAGATGAATTTGGCCTTTAACTTGAATCTTCTGTAGCCAACAATCCTGTTAGGTTCATTACAAGGAATATTACAACTATAGAAATTCTCTGAGCCCACCGGTGTCATGTAACAAGAGGCTCAATTAAAACTTCCTAAATCTTTTGTAATCTTGCACTTCTGGCCTAAAAAAAAAAAAAAAAAAAATGGACTGGATTTCCAACTTCCAACAAGTAACAAGGTTTTCGTTAGCAGTCCAGTGATTGACTGGCACTGTTGATCATCCTTACAAAAAATGTATTGTTGCTGGTGGTCATTGGGGAGCAGGAACACATCTGAACTGTTCTTCTCTCTCTTGGGAACTCAATAAGTGATAGATATCATAAATGTCCTCCTTAACCTAGTCTACTTTGCTGAAGATATAAGAAAACCTTGAACTATTTTTTTTTTTTTTAAGGGACTCCACTTTCCCTTCCCATGCTAGCTTTATCCTCTACTATAGATCATCAGATGATGTGGACCTTGAGCTGCACCTTGTTTTAGTTGTCACTCCTGTCCTCTTATGAGCCAGCAGGCTGCAAAGCCTTTCTCTATAGACCTTAATGGAGAAACAATCTACTTGCACCCCTAAGTGAAATGGCCGCATATGTGCAGCGTACATGGTTCGAAAAACAGAAGCGCTGCTAGGAATAGACAGTAGTTACTAGTTTTAAAGTTCTCCTTTAGAGAAACGTTACATGTTACAGCTGTATTTAGGCTGTAATGCGGTAATCACCTGCTTGCAGTTTTCAATGGACTATGAGTGTGCCGATTCCATTGACCCTTTCTCCAGCTTTCTAACTAAAAGCTTGTACAGAGGTGTGGGCAGAAAGCTGGGACATTGTGTCTTCAGGAGCCTGACATTGTACCCTCGATCCACTGTTGGCACGTGCAATGCTTTGCAGGCTCCTGTAGGAAAAAATAATAAATGCATATTATTTTTCTGCAAAAATATGTGCATTTCTGTATTTATTTTTTTCCCTAAAGATGAACTTGGCCTTTTAACATTGCCAGCTGATTTTAGATGGTGTTGGGGAAGGGGGTGTAGGCATTTCAGGCATGTCTAAACTCAAACAGGAGCTTACCCCTTCTTAGATGTGGTTGTTGCATTTCTGTTTGTTTATTTGTTAATTTTTTGATATTACTTGTCCCTAGTGCTCACAATGCTGTATCTATATGGGCAACCATGATGGTTCGAAGTATTAATGTGCATTATTAATGCATTGGTGTATCAAAGCCTGATTATACGTATTGGCAGGAGTTCAGGAGAGGACAAAGATTATAGAAAACCACTGTGTTAGAAGAAAAAACAAACCTTTGGTAATCACCAGGTCACTGAGACCTTCATGATCATCATCATTAATTGCCACTTGTATTTATAGTTCCTTGTTAGTCATGGCAATTTTTGGTGCATCTAGAAATTACCCGCAGCACAGAGTCCTAGCAGTGACTGATGTAGTCATTTAATTATTCTCTTTGTGTTGTAGTATTTATTGGTCAGTTTTGTACAGATTTACAGTTTTCTGTGTCTGTTGTGTCCAGAGCGCTCTCACTTACACGGTTGTCCTTGTGATTGTCCTCTGATTTATGATTGGTTTGAACAGCCTGTTCTTTCTATAACCCATCATAAATACTGCGAAGATGGTACATAACGGTTCTCTTCCTATCGCAGGGTCACGTTGTAATGGGAAATAATGCCGTATCACCTTATCAACAAGTCATAGAGAAGACAAAGAGTCTTGCTTTCCGCAGTCAGATGTTGGCAATGAACATAGAGAAGAAGATGAACCAGAACACCAGGAGTGAGGTAAAGAGAGTGGATTATATATGTCAATTAACTATATATATATAACCTTGCCTTCACAAAGGGAAGGTAGACTTTTTATTAAATCGTTGTTTTCTTAACCACTTGCCCTCCAGAGGATTTACCCCCCCCTTCTTCCTGGCCAGGCCATTTTTTGCGATACGGCGCTGCACTACTTTAACTGACAATTGCACTGTCATGCAACGCTGCACCCAAATAAAATTTGTCCTTTTTATTAACAAATGGAGCTTTCCTTCGGTGGTATTGGATCACCTCTGCGGTTTTTGTTTGCGCAATTTAAAAAAAAAACATTTTGAGGAAAAAAAAACAATATTTTTTACTTTTTGCTATTAAACATGTCCTGTAAAAAATAAAATCAAATTTCGGCATAAATTTAGGCCAAAATGTATTCTGCTTCATGTCCCAATACATGTAAATTAATTGATTTACTTGAAAGTTATAGCACCCACACATGGCGGTATAGATACTGGAATTTTATATATATATATATATATATATATATATATATATATATATATATTTTTTTTTTTATATATATATATATATATATATATTATATACGTAATGGCGGCGATTATAGCGGGACTGTGGTGTTCATTCTGACACTGGAGGAGGGGAGAACTAATTGTCACTGACATCCCCAGTGACACCAATACAATGATCAGCACTAATAAAAAGCACTGACACTGCACTAATAACACGGCAGGAGGGGGTTAACATCTGGGGCGATCAAAGGGTTAACTGTGTGCTGTGTTTTTTGTTTTTTTTTTTTTAGTATGCTGTACTTTCTTGTGTAAGCACATTGCTTTGTATTGCTCTGCTAGGTGCAGGCGCTGACAGGGGAGAGATCTGTATTGTTTACGTACAGGTCTCTCCCCCATTGGTGATATATGGCGATCTCCAGGTGCTAGCCAGCGGCGGCGTGGGAAGGGCATATATGTGTGATTTTGCGCACCCCTGCTGCCCTGTTGCATTATTTCTGGGGAAAGTGGTTAAGCGGCCTTATTGTTCTTTTCCTCATGTTATTATTATTATTAAGTCATCCCCCACTCCTCATGTGATCTTTATCAGCTTCTAATTGGGGTGGAGTTGAATGCTCATTTGAGCATCTCCCTATAAATTTAGATCAGCTCATGGGGGAGATCTCTGATGGGGGGCACAGTCTCTGATGGGGTGCTGCTTCAGATTGAGTGCGGCTTTGAACGAGTGCATAGAAGAAGCAGTTAAACGCAGCAGTTGAACTAAAGCAGGAGAACCCAAGCAGCAGGAAGACACAACAACAGTAAGAAGCTCTACTGCATGCTGGAAGACTGCAAGCAAACACCCTGGGAAACCTCTTACATGCCTGAGACCCACTCTGTGTGCCTTTATATAATACGCCCCTCTTCTCACCATATTACTACCCTCTGTTCCCAAATCTCATTTCTCTACCCCTCTGCTCCACCCCACAACCTGTACATCTCCCCCTCACTGCTATCATCTCCCTACTACTGCTCTCTTCACCTCCCCAAAATGTCTCCTCCACTCCTCCTTCTCATTTTCCTCTCCTCCGTTCCCAAATTCCATTCACTATATCCCTCTGCCCCTCCCAAACATTTGTATATCGTGTCCTCACTGCTTCCCTCACCCCTCTATGGCACCCACCACCTCCTCCTATTACTCCTCTCTCCCACTGACCCCAACACCTCCACTAGGAGTTTCTCACGCTCCTGCACATCCTGCTCCCATGCCACCTTTCTCACCCTTCTCCTCCTCCTAGCCGCGGGGGACATCTCCCCGAATCCTGGCCCTCCACCTCCCTCACCCGCTCAACACCCTCCCACCTCCACGTCCTACTGCAACCCCCGCAACTTAGTATCTGTCCCCCTGCTCCCTAAAATCTCCCCCCCGTTTTCATGTGCACTCCTGAACACCCGTTCGGTGTGCAACAAGCTTACCGCCATCCACGACCTCTTTGTTTCCCGCTCCCTCAACCTCTTAGCGATTACGGAAACCTGGATCCAGCCCACTGATTCTACCTCCCCTGCTGCACTCTCCTACGGAGGTCTCACCTGGACCCACTCACCCAGGCCTAACGGTCGTAAAGGTGGTGGGGTTGGTCTGCTCCTGTCACCGCAGAGCGCCTTCCGAGTCCTCCCAAACCCCCCCTCCCTATCCTTCTCCTCCTTCGAGGCCCACTGCCTCCGACTATTCTCCCCAACCCCCCTGAAGATTGCTGTGATATACCGGCCTCCTGGATCCATACCCCGCTTCCTAGATGACTTCTCCTCCTGGCTACCCTTCTTCCTCTCCTCTGAGCTACCCACCATAATTCTTGGGGATTTCAACATCCCTGTCAACCTCGACAACCCGGACACAGCCCGTCTCCTCCACCTAACCTCCTCTTTTGCACTTGCACAGTGCATACAATCCACCACCCACTCCGACGGAAATATCCTTGATCTTGTCTTCTCCAACCGATGCGCTCCCCACAACCTCACTAACACCCCCTTCCCTCTCTCTGACCACAACCTGATAACCTTCTCTATTTCCTCGTCCTCCAACGCCTACCCCTCCAAATGTCACACTACTACCAGCCGTAACCTCCGCAACCTTAATCCTGCCTCCCTCCACTCTGCAGCTGATCAACTCCACGACCGCATCCTCCCCCTGTCCTGCCCCGACTTGGCTTTGACCGCCTACAACAACGCGCTCTCAACAGCCCTTGACTCACTAGCGCCTTTAACCACACGCAACATCAGACCCCGACCGCTCCAGCCCTGGCAGACTGATCACACCAAAACCCTCAAACGACAAAGTCGTGCCCTGGAGCGACTATGGCGCAAAACCAAATCCAAACAAGCCTTCACCCGCTACAAATCTGCCTTCCGCACCTACACCTCCTCCCTCCATGCTGCCAAACAGGCCTACTTCTTGACCCTCATCAAGGCCCTCTCCTCCAATCCTCGCCGACTCTTCTCTGCCTTCAACTCTCTACTCTCTCCACCCCCACCTCCACCCAGCACCTCACTCACTGCCCTTGAGATTGCCAATCACTTCAAAAACAAAATTGACACAATTCGCAAGGACATTGCCGCAACTCACACGCCCTCTCAACCTGTCCCCTCTCACACAGCTACCCCCTTATCCCCACTCCCCCTCGACTTAACCCGCAGGAATTTCGTCGCTGCTCAAACTCTCTCCAACCCCCTTCACCCTCACTCAGCTACCCCCTCATCACCCCTCTCCCACGGCCCCACCACTGCTCTGACCTCCTCTTCCACCCCACCCTACATTCCTCATACTGAAGCTCCCCCAACACTCCGCACCTTTGACCTTACTACCATCGAGGAAGTCTCCAAGATCCTCTCTGATGCCCGCCTCACCACCTGCCCCCTCGACCCTATCCCCTCACAACTCCTACGACCTTCTTCCTCCTCCATCCTACGCTCCCTCACCCACATCTTCAATCTCTCCCTCTCCTCAGGCACTTTCCCCTCCCCTCTGAAACATGCACACATCACCCCCATACTTAAAAAGCCCTCCCTGGACCCCAATGACCCGAACAACCTCAGACCCATCTCCCTGCTCCCATTTACATCTAAACTCCTCGAGCGCCTAGTCTACACCCGCCTATGCTCTCACCTCAACGACAACAACCTCCTCGATCCCCTACAGTCCGGCTTCCGTCCCCTACACTCCACCGAAACTGCCTTACTCAAACTCTCCAACGACCTGCTAACCGCCAAAGCTAATGGCCACTATTCAGTGCTCCTACTCCTTGACCTCTCTGCGGCCTTCGACACAGTCGACCACCCCCTCCTCCTCAAAAAACTACACTCCCTCGGCCTCAGAGATTCTGCTCTCTCCTGGATCTCATCCTACCTGTCACAACGCTCCTTCAGCGTTACCTATAATGCTACCACCTCCCCCTCACTCCCCCTCTCTGTTGGGGTCCCTCAAGGCTCTGTCCTCGGGCCCCTTCTCTTCTCCATCTATACCTCCTCCCTTGGCCAACTCATACACTCTCACGGCTTCAACTACCACCTCTATGCCGACGACACACAAATCTATCTCTCAACCCCCCACCTCACCCCCTTGGTCTCAGCCCGAATCACACACCTACTGAGCGACATATCAGACTGGATGTCGCTCCACTTCCTTAAATTGAACCTCTCCAAAACCGAGTTTCTTGTCTTCCCCCCAGCCCGGACACCACCCCCCATTGATTTCTCCATCACATCCAACAACGCTACCATCAAACCCGCCCCGCAGGCCAGAGTACTGGGTGTCATTCTGGACTCCAACCTATCCTTCCAGCCCCAAGTCCAATCTTTAACAAACTCGTGCAGACTCCACCTCCGCAACATCGCCAAAATCCGCACGTTCCTAACCCCAGAAACCACTAAACAGCTCATCCACTCCCTCATCATATCACGACTCGACTACTGCAACTCCCTCCTCGCTGGCCTGCCTCGCCGCTGGCTATCCCCTCTTCAGTCCATCCTGAACACGGCTGCCAGACTCATTCACCTTCCCAACCGCTCTGTCTCCGCCACCCCCCTCTGCCAATCCCTCCACTGGCTTCCGATTGCGCAACGGATCAAATTCAAAATCCTAACGCTGACGTACAAAGCTGTCCACCATACTGCCCCGTACTACATCTCTGACCTAATATCCAAGTACCGCCCAACACGCACACTCCGCTCCTCACAAGACCTCCTTCTCTCTAGTTCCCTGGTCTCCTCCTCCCATGCCCGCCTCCAGGACTTCTCCAGGGTGTCACCCATCCTCTGGAACTCCCTGCCCCAACCCATCAGATTATCACCTACTCTCCTCTCCTTTAGGCGCACCCTGAAAACCCATCTCTTCAGGGAAGCCTACCCCACCCCCTGCTAACTTGCCGACCTCCTCCACTCTTCCAACCACTCCATCCCCCACAGCTATCTCCTCCTGTGCCACCACCCCCTCCCTCCTAGATTGTAAGCTCGAAAGAGCAGGGCCCTCGATCCCCTCATGTTTTGCATTGTATTGGTATTGTTCTGTCACATGTTCTGTCTCCCTTTGTAATGTACAGCGCTGAGCGAACTATTGGCGCTTTATAAATACTGTATAATAATAATAATAATAATAATAATTAAGTGTTCCTGCATGGCAAGATCACTTACTGTTATCTCACATATATTCTTATTATAGCCAAATTTACCACCCTAACTCCTCCCACAGTTTTTACACTACATAGACAGTAATATACCGAAATGTGCGGATTGTTCCCGATTGGTGTGCTATTGCTTTGTGGAACGTTTCGCCGAATGGTTCACAAAATATCGCCGTTTTTGTGGTGAAATTGGTCCCATAAGAATGAATGGCGGAATGTTCAAAACTAGAGTGTGAGCTGACAAAAGCTAGAGTGTGAGCTGAACACAAGAACACTTCACACAATTTCCCCAGAAATTGTAGCTTTTCTAGTTATTATTATACAGTATTTATATAGCGCCAAAAGGTTTGCTCAGCGCTGTACATTATAGTGGGGGACAGTACATGTTACAATACAGTAACAAAACAATCCACGAGGGGTGCGAGGGCCCTGCTCTTTCAAGTTTACAATGTATCATTGTTAAAGTAAACCAGTCATTACAGAGATACAAGGCAGCCTTTCCAGACTTCTTGAACATTCCTGGTCAGTAATTTGAGCCTGTGCGTGCATACGCGCACAAATACGTGCATATGAACATTAAATGTTCATGGATTTTTCCTAGGAATATATTCTGCACTAGAATGCGCATGCAAGCATATATGCTCAAAACACATGCCTGAAATTACGTCCAGAAATGCTCAAACATCACTACCGTGTGCAAGAGGCCTTAGAGTTGCTCCTGACTTTCATGCTGAAATGCCCCTGGGAAGAATGGGGAGATGCACCAATCTCTCCTTAGTGCCTTCTATTCCCTGCTGTACTCTTCTGCTCAGAACATCACACTTTCTTTGCCTTGGTGCTATGCATGCTAATTAACCATTAGCCGCCCGGCCAATGGCCGTTTGGCGGCTTCAAATGTGTTGCTGCATTCCGGATGCACGCCATTTGGCGTGCTCCCGCACATGCGCAGTTTGCGCTAATGCAGAGCAGCGCAGCTGCGCGATCTGTCACCGGCCGTGCACCTCGGACACGGCCGATGACAGATCCGAGTACCGGCTCCCGTTGCTGGTACCATGTGACCTGCTGTGACCAATCGCAGCAGGTCACATGACAGTTGTATACAATGGATGGCTTCATTCATGCCATCCATTGTATACTAGTGCCTAGCTGTGAATGGTCACAGCTAATCACATGCACATGTCATGTGATTAGCTGTGACCAAATCACAGCTAAGCACAAAAAAAAAAAAAAAAAAAAAAGCTGAATGAATTGATTTCATTCAGGTAAATGCTTGCTTATAGCAAAGTAATTCTTTGCTATAAGCAAATTGTGTAAAAAAAAAAAATACTGATCACTTCCCCAAAGTAGTATAATGTTACTATGGTAACATTGTACTACTTTGGTCATAGTGAAATATGAAAAAAAATCTTAAAAAAAAATGTAATAAAAAATTAAAAAAAATAAATTAAAAAAAAATATATATATATATATTTTTTCATACTGTCACCAGTCAGTGTCCCTGTTCACCGCCATGCCAGTTATATGATGACGCTGTACTGCACTGGTGACAGTATGTAAAAAAAAAAATAGTGAAAATAATTTTTTTAATTTTTTCATTTTCCGAAAAATTATGACAAAAAAAATACAACTTCAAAAAACTCGCCATGCCTCTTATGAAGTACGTTGGACTGTCTACTCTGCAAAAAGGGGTCATTTGGGGGATATCTGTACTGTTCTGACATTCTTGGACCTCAAGAAATTAGATTGGCTGTCAGTACTTCAGGATTGATCAATTTTCAGATATATACCATAGTTTGTGAACTCTATAACTTTCCTACAAACTAAATAATACATCCTAATTTGGGTTATTTTCACCAAAGACATGTAGCAGAATACATCTCGGCCTAAATTTATGAAGAACAATTATTTATTTGTAAACTTTTATAACAGAAACAAAGAAAAATGTGTTTTTTTTCAAAATGTTTGGTCTTTTTTTGTTATTTTAGCAAAAAATAAAAACCCCAGCGGTGATTAAATACCACCAAAAGAAAGCTCTAGTTGTGTGAAGAAAATGATAAAATTTTAGTTTGGGTACAATGTTGTATGACCGCACAATTGTCATTCAAAGTGTGAGAGCGCTGAAACGTGAAAAATGGCCTGGGCAGGAAGGTGTAAAATTGCACGGTATTGAAATGGTTAAATAGGGCAGAGTCAATTTTTACATTTTTTTTTTTTCCCAGAAGTTTATAGCCTGTTAGGGCAGAGCTGTGTGAACAGCATCTCTTCAAAAGTATGTCATCCTCTGCTTCTGGTGGCTTGTCAAGTAGGGCTAGACTCGCTGTATCTGGGAACCGTTTATCCAGTTAATTCAAAACAGAATTTATAGCGGAGAGAGTTGGGATCCAGAGTACCAGCTTAGAATCTCTGTTAATGAAATCTTTTATTTTATTGGAGCTTACCCCTCTTTGAATCTATGCCACCCTGAGAGTTTAGAGGCCTGGATGTAAGGAAATTGACATATGTGGTCGCTTGAGAAAATCCGATGACCAAATAAGAAGTGCTTGAGAAGATGTGGCATTCAACATGCATATTGGTCCACATAAATATGGCCAGTAAATGAATAATGCTTTCAGGGTTCCTTATCACTTATGCACCATTGCAGTGACTGTGTACTATTATTATTATTATACAGTATTTAGCTGTACATTATAGTGGGAGACAGTACAGTAACAATACAATGCGATACACGAGGGGTTCGAGGGCCCTGCTCCTTGGAGCTTACAATCTAGGATGAGATGGTATAGACTTCCTCATATAATTCATGTACACTGGAATGTGGACTGCTCCAAAAGTGAAGATGTGTCTGTGAGTACAGTGATTTATAGGACTTTATTTTAGGATACAAATATTGTGGAGAACAAAAGTGTTTAATTTGTTTTTTTGTTTTTTTTTAGGCTCCTAATTGGGCAGCCCAAGACAGCGGATTCTATTGATGAATGTATCAGAACATCTAAATATTCCTTTGCTAGCTGCAGCAGTGTGCTTTCTCTTACATGTCCTACTGTAAGATTGATGTACACAGTATTTTGAATAAAATTGGTCTACTTCCTTTTATCTGTGACTAAGTTTGATTTTTTTTTTGTGTTCTTTAAGAATCTTACTCCTATCAGTCATAACGTTAGAACCACTGACAGGTTAAAATGTTACTAAACCCGCAACAGTAAAATCCATCTTTATATACAGTACATCATGCTGGTTATACTCACTGTGGAACCCAAGGAGTTAATACTCTGCATTGTGTAAAAAGGCGGTTTGATCCTGTCTTCTCTGATCCCCCCCTTCTTCCAGGTCCTCTCTCTTATCTCCTGATAAGGAATATGGTGTGGAGTCACTCTGCAAATGCTCAGTTTGTGTATTGATAGAGGGTTTTTTTTTCTCCTTTGGAGGGTGCATGTGATCAGCACAGGGCCAATCAGCACTGTCCAGACATAGGTCAGGGGTTTTGCATCCTCCTACGGCAGAATTAAAACTCCTCCTACAAGCTTTAACATGTGCTCTGCTGATCACTGATAGAAGTCACAAGACTGCTCTAACTGCTGATGAGAAAAGGTATTTAGCAGTTTATATTTACAAAATAAATTGCACTTCCATGTTCTGTGTACTGTGAGAGACCAGATATAGTGAATGCAGGGTCCTGGGTTTAGTAACACTTTAGGTGAATAACATTGATTAATTTGTTGCAATGGCATCTGAAAGTCGGTGGGATATGTTAGGCATCAAGTGAACATGTTGCCCTAGAAGTTGATGTGTCGGGAAATAAAATGGGCATCTCAGTTTGTTTTGTGGGGCTGTGTAGCTGCTAGATCCTGTTTGTACATTGGGGTGCCATCCAAAATGAATAGCACCACAATGCATGGCATATTATTCACTGTGTGCACAATTATTAGGCAAAGTGTATTTTTGAGGATTAATTCATTATTGAACCACTACAATGCACTCGGTCAATCGAACCTGTTAATAAACCGCAAACCTGAATATTTACGAAAGTAAAAGTGAGGTTTTGGCTTTCCTAGGAGAATATCTGTGTGCACAATTATTGGGCATTTATTAGTGTGAAGAATTATTATGCAACTAAATGAAACATTTTTCCATCTCACTTGTTTTCATCTGTTAAAGTGAGCGTAATAAACAACTAAATTTACAAATTGACATTTCAGGAAAAAAATCTGTGACCAATATAGCCATGCATTTTTCAATAACAGTCATAAGCCTTCCATTCCTGGAGTCTCTCAGTTTCTTCGTCTGTTGACAATCAACTTTTTGTGCAGCAGCAACCACAGCCTCCCAGACCCTGTTCAGAGCGGTGTACTGTTTTCCTTCACTGTAAATCTCCTGTTTAAGAAGGGGCCCACAAGTTCTCAATGTTTAGGTCAGGTGAGGAAGGGGGACATGTCATTATCCTTTCATCTTTAAGGCCTTTACTGGCTAGACACGATGTGGAGTACTTGCGTGCGATGGAGCACTGTCCTGCATAAATATCATAGTCTTCGTGAAAGTCGCAGACTTTTTCCTGTACCACTGCTTGAAGAAAGTGTCTTCTAAAAACTGCCAGTAAGTTTGGAAGTTCATTTTGAGTCCATCTTCAACCCAAAAAGGTCCAACTAGCTCATCTTTATTAATACTAGCCCATACCAATACCCCACCTCCACCTTGCTGGCGTCTGCGTCGAAGAGGAGCTCTGCGCCCGTTACTGATCCAGCCACAGGCCCATGCATCTGTCCACCAAGAGTCACTCTCATCAGTCCATAAAACCTTTGAAAAATGTGTCTTCAGATATTTCTTGGCTCAGTCTTTGACATTTCAGCCTTCCTTACCTTGGCCATGTTTCTGAGCATGGAACACCTCGCACTTCTGGGCATTCCAGGTAGGCTGCAGTTCTGGAATATGACAGCACTGGAGAATAATGGGTTCCGGGATTGATACTTTTCATATCTTTGGCAGTTCATTTGTGTCTTTTTTCTTTTTTTCTCAACGCATTTCTTGTGACCATGTTGACTATTTACAACAAAATGTTTGATTCTATGATCACACCCCAGTATCTGAATATCTTAGAAATTTCAAGAGTGCTGCATCCCTCTGAAAGACTTTTTTAAAAATTTTGACTTTTCAGAGTCAGTTGATCTTTTTATGGCCCATTTCGCCTGAGGAAAAGAAGCTGCCTAATAATTTTGCACACCTTGATATAGGGCAGAGGTGTCAAACTAAATTTCATCATGGGCCGCATCAGCATTATGATTGCCTTCAAAGGGCCGGTTGCATGTGTAACACTAGATGTCCAGAGCAACCCATCCCCCTTGCATCAGATGTCAAAGTTCTCCCCCAGAGGACTGGAGTCTGCTGAATGTTGAAACCAGGGGAGGTGGAGATGAGGGGGTGCTGTAACTGCACAGCAAGGCATACCTTACAGTATAACACTTGGGTTTTTATCTTGCGGAGACATCTGTAGCCGTCTTTCAGCTATAGTGCTGTTGGAAAGTGGTTAATTGGCTCCTGTCTAAATTGTCCCTAGTATGTGTATGTGTGTATGAATGTGCGTTAGGGACCTTAGATTGTACGCTCCTTGAGGGTTAGGGACTGATGTGAATGAACAATATGTAGTATTGTATAAAACAAGTAAATATGATTTACTTCTCTATTTACAAATGCTAGCAGCATAAGTTGATGCTTTCTTAAATTGACGTAACACTCTAATCAAAGTCATCTATTCATAAAAATCATGAAATGTCTTTCACATAAAGTAACCTGCTTGGTCTAAACCAGTGGTCTCCAAACTGTGGCCCTTTGCTTGCTTTTATCTGGCCCCTGGGGCACTTTTCCTCCCACTGATACAAGACATTATTCCTCCCACTGGCACCAACAATGGGGTATAATTCTTGCTACTGACATGAACAACCCGGCCAACGATGAGGCACTTTTCCTCCCACTGACACCAATGATAGGGCTCCGTTCCTCCCATTGACACTAATCATGGAGCACTATTCCTTCCACTGACACCAACAATACAGCACTATTCCTCCCACTGATATCAATGATGGGGCTCTATTCCTTCCACTGATATCAATGATGAATGATGGGACACTATTCCTCCCATTGACACCAATGATGGGACACTATTCCTCCCATTGACACCAATGATGGGACACTATTCCTCCCACTGACTCCAATCATGGACCACCATTCCTCCCACTGTCCCCAATCATGGAGCACCATTCCTTCCACTGACACCAAAAATAGAGCACCATTCCTTCCACTGACACCAAAAATAGCAGTATTCCTCCCACTGACACCAATGATGGGGCT
This sequence comes from Staurois parvus, assembly GCF_062004578.1. Classification (NCBI taxonomy): domain Eukaryota; kingdom Metazoa; phylum Chordata; class Amphibia; order Anura; family Ranidae; genus Staurois; species Staurois parvus. The sequence goes on from NW_028317843.1 coordinate 5,531,552, forward strand.
GTATTCCTCCCACTGGTACCAATGATGGGGCACTATTCCTCCCATTGCCACCAACAATAGAGCAATATTACTCCCACTGATAAGACAATTTCTGATCCCGATGACCACAGTCCGCCCCCCCCCCCAAAGAAAAAAAAACATGAAGGACAGCAAACTGGCCTTTTGTTTAGAAAGTCTGGAGACCCCTTGTCTAAGCAACAGCCTTCTATTTATTCCTGTACAGGAGCAGTGAGACTGGGAGAAGTGGGCCAGCACTGTTGCTTTGCAATCTGCTGTCAGGCTAAAGCTAACCATACACTGGTAGATTTTAAAACGAATGTTCATATGAAAAATCTTGGCAGTACACACAGTGAAAATTGCAACAGAGACTTAGTGAATGTCATTTAAAAGTACTTCAAAGTTTATTTTGTTTTAACTTTTGATTTTGTTATAAATAGAATTTCCTGTATGAAACTCACATTCACTGTTAGAAATTTGTTCATTTGAGAAAAATCTCCATCCTGCTTCTTCGAAATTTCTCATTACCACGCTTGAAAACAAATGTCTTGACCCCGCTGATTACAAAATTGAATGAATATTCCAAAAGCAATCTTAATTCTGCTAGCGTATGGCTAGCTTAAAGTGTTCCTAAACCTAGGACCCTGCATTCACTATATCTGGTCTCCCCGGACCCTGCATTCACTGTATCTGGTCTCCCCGGACCCTGCATTCACTATATCTGGTCTCCCCGGACCCTGCATTCACTGTATCTGGTCTCCCAGGACCCTGCATTCACTATATCTGGTCTCCCCGGACCCTGCATTCACTATATCTGGTCTCCCCGGGCCCAGCATTCACTATATCTGGTGTTCCCGGACCTTGCATTCACTATATCTGGTGTTCCCGGACCTTGCATTCACTATATCTGGTCTCCCCGGGCCCCGCATTCACTATATCTGCTCTCTCCGGGCCCCGCATTCACTATATCTGCTCTCCCCGGGCCCCGCATTCACTATATCTGCTCTCCCCGGGCCCCGCATTCACTATATCTTGTCTCCCCGGACTCCGCATTCACTATATCTGGTCTCCCCGGGCCCCGCTTTCACTATATCTGGTCTCCCACAGTACACAGAACATGGAAATGCAATTATTTTAGTAAATATAAACTGCTAAATATCTTTTCTCATCAGCAGTTAGACCAGTCTTTTGACTTCAGCAGAACACTGGTTAAAGCTTGTAGGAGGAGTTTGCTTTCTGCTCTAGGAGGATGCAGAACCCCTGACCTCTGTCTGGACACTGCCGATTGGCCCTGTGCTGATCACATGCACTCTCCCAAGAAAAATAAAAACCTCTAGCAATACACACCAAACTGAGCATGTGGATGTGACCAGGAGCTCAGTCTGTATCAGGTGGTCATTTCAACAAGAGGAGGATCAGAGAAGACAGGATCAAACAGCCTTTTTACACAATGCAGAGGATTAACCCCTTAGGTTCCACAGTGAGTATAACAAGCATGCGTTACTGCATATACAGACTGATTTTACTGTTGTGGGTGTAGTAACACTTTAAGGGCGCTTTCACACTATCCTGCCCACGCTGCTCTGTGAAGTGTACCTGCGGTTTTCGTGTGGATTCTGGCCTTTCCCATGGAGTTCTATTAGCCCCATGAAAACCATGGCTACGCTGTGCTGCGGCCAAAGTGCAACGGATTGGTGTGAAGCTGAAGTGCACCAGGCTGGGATGAATCCTTGACTTGGCTGTTGCTCTATTGTGGAAGGTGCGCAGACTTTGCTTTTCTGTCTGGAGGGAATACCTGGATCAGAAGACTGGCTAAACAGAATTTTAGTTGTCTGGAGGTAGGGGGTTACGACAATTACCATGTATGCATTTCAAATGTCTGTTTGCGCGGAGGTCTGTTTTATGACTTTAAAGCAGTATTAAGACAAAAAGCAAACATGTATTGTCTTGCAGCTTACCAGTTCTGAGATGTGGTGGCTGCATTAGTTTTATTTTTTGGCTTTCTTTTCTTTACTTTCATCTGGCGATCCAGCTAGTAAGCATGTTTTTCAACAGAGAAAACTGTCTAAGAAGAGTAGCAGTTAGAGCATTGAGACAAGCTTTACTACTGTCTGGTGCTTACCATGATCAGTTTGTATTTGTTCCTGTAAAACCTTTATCCTGCAGTGTGAGCTAGAGTCTGGCTTCAATGTGTTGGTGTATCTAAATCTGCTAGTACATCTAACACTTCCCTCCCTCCAGGCTGACAATGCTGCTGTCTTAAGGTGCCCCCTGTGCGCCTTCATCCAAGTGGGGGAACTCTAATACAGGAGGTGTGTTACTGGCCAGATCACTAGGTGAAAACGGGAGAAAAAAGCCTAAAAAAAGAAAAGGATTGCAGCGACCACATCTAATGATTGGTAAGCTGCAATATACAGTGCCCTGAAAAAGTATTCATACCCCTTGACATTTTCCACATTTTGTCATGTTACAACGAAAAACGTAGATGTATTTTATTGAGATTTTATGTGATAGATCAACACAAAGAGGCACATAATTGTGAAGTGGAAGGAAAGTAATAAATGGTTTTCAAAATTTTTTACAAATCTGTGAAAAGTGTGACATCCATTTGTATTCAGCCCCCCGGAGTCAATGCTTTGTAGGACCCCCTTTCACTGCAATTACAGCTGCAAGTCTTTTTGGGGATGTCTCTCCCAGCTTTGCACATCTAGAAAGGGACATTTTTGCCCATTCTTCTTTGCAAAATATCTCAAGCTCTGTCAGATTGGATGGAGAGCATCTGGGAACAGCAATTTTTAAGTCTTGCCACAGATTCTCAATTGGATTTAGGTCTGGCTGTATGTTTAGGGTCGTTGTCCTGCTGGAAGGTGAACCTCCGCCCCGGTCTCAAGTCTTTTGCAGACTCCTACAGGGTTTCTTCTAAGATTGCCCTGTATTTGGCTCCATCCATCCTCCCATCAACTGATCAGCTTCCCTGTCCCTGCGGAAGAAAAGCATCCCCACTACATGATGCTGCCTGCCACCACTATGTTTCACGGTGGGGATGGGGTGTGTTCAGGGGGATGTGTAGTGTTAGTTTTCAGCCACACATAGCGTGTTGCTTTTAGGCCAAAAAGTTCCGTTTTGGTCTCATCTGACCAGAGCACCTTCTTCACATGTTTGCTGTGTCCCCCACATGGCTTCTCACAAACTGAAAACAGGACTTCTTATGGCTTTCTTCTTGCCACTCTTCCATAAAGGCCAGATTTGTCGAGTGCACGATTAATAGTTGTATTAAGGACAGATTCTCCTACCTGAGCTATGGATCTCTGCAGCTCCTCCAGTGTTACCATGGGCCTCTTGGCTGCTTCTTTGATTAATGCTCTCCTTGCTCGGCCTGTCAGTTTAGGTGGACGGCCATGTCTTGGTAATTTTGCAGTTGTCACACTCTTTCCATTTTCAGATGATGGATTGAACTGTGAGATGTTCAAAGCTTGGGATATTTTTTTTAATAACTTAACCCTGCTTTAAACTTCTCCACGACTTTATCCCTGACCTGTCTGGTGTGTTCCTTGGCCTTCATGATGCTGTTTGTTCACTAATGTTCTCTAACATACCTCTGGGGGCTTCACAGAACATGACAAAATGTGGAGCATTTCAAGGGGTATGAATTCTTTTTCAAAGCACTGTATTACATTTTGGGTTTAATTTGGCTTTAACCACTATTGGGCTGCCCACTCAAAATGTTCTGCGGACGAATGGCCCATACTACGTCACTGGCCTCTTCCGGGTGTAGGGTGATTGTACACAGCAGGAGATGATAGCAGGTCCCAGCCATTGATTCAAGGCCTGGACCTAGTGATCAATGTGTCCAAACACAGGCCACTATACAGAGGGAACAATCTCTCTGTTTCTTCTCCCTGCAAAGAAGGGAGAAGGCGCGAGGAGGTTTTTAGTAAAAAGAAACACTTAACACTTGTTAGGCACACACTTAACCCCTTGATTACCCAAGATGCTAATCCCATTTCCAGCCAGAGTCATTAGTACAGCGACAGTGCATAGTATTATCACTGTTTTGATGTTAGTGTCAGATTGCCTGCAGCACTATCACAGTCTCACTATAAGCTAATGATCACCAACATTATTCGTATTATTTAAAAAAATAAATAAAATACAGTATACCATCATTTGTAAACGCCATAACTTTTGCACAAACCAATAAATATATATTTATTGGGATTTTGTTTTTACCAAGGAATGTGGCTTGTAGCAGAATACATTTTGGCCTAAATTTGTGAAGAATCTTGATTATTTTTTTATTATTATTATTGGATATGTTTTATAGCAGAAAGTAAAAAATATTGTTTTTTTTTTTCAAAATTTTTGGTCTTTTTTCATTTATATAAAAAACCCAGTGGTGATCAAAACCACCAAAAGAAAATGCTATTTGTGTGAAAAAAATAAGTTCCATTTGGGTACAGCATTGCATGACTGAGCAATTACCAGTTAAAGTAGCACAGTGCTAAATAGCAAAAAATAGCCTGGTCATGAAGAATGTAAAACCTGAAGTTGAAGTGGTTAAAATAGGATGACCATTTTGGTTTTGAATCTGAATTTTGCATATACAGTTTATAATGGGGATTGATGAAATTTCCCAGTGTAGACCTCCAGTCACAATTACCTACTGCCATGTGCGGCTCAGGCTCATCATACAATATGAAAAAACATTGGATGCATTTTTACAGCTGACATTTTTTTTTATAGAGACTATATCCCAGCGTAATGATATACTTTTATTCTTCAATCCAGCTGTTCCTTTTTATTTCTTCTGCTTGGTCTGCTTTAAGAAATGACATTAATGCAATATCTGCATGCTTTTCCAATCGCCAAGAGTCACCCTGTCAGTCTTAACTAATACATATAGGCGGCATTAAGTCTTCTAGAGTTTTACGCCATAGATGAATTATGTGCCGTCTGCTAAGCGTGTTCATTACAATCCCCTAATACAGTCTACTTAGATTTTATATTCAGGACACAGGGACTGCATCATACTGTAGCCTGGCACTTGTAGCTTGCAAGTTCAGGTTTGACAAATGAAGATAGGACAAGCAGCTGAAGGTGAAGGATCTTGCCTTGTCTGCGGCTTCCTGTTCACAATTGAGTATTTTACCGATTTGCCTTATATATAAACATTGAATTGTTTTCATACTGGTACCGTACAGAGTTATGCAGCTCTGGCTTGACACCCACCTCACTTATTGTAATGGCATGATGTCATTTTATGGAACTCTGCATCTAAATTGCCCATACAGGCATACCTTGGTTTACGAATTTAATGCGTTCTGCGGGACTTTTTATATTGCAAAAAATTTGTAAACTGGAATGCGGTTTCTGATAAGAATGCATTGAAAACCAATTAATCCATTCTGGAAGTCAGGAAAAAAAAAAAAGTCTTTTATCTGTTCAAAACTCTTTATAAAGGGCACTTTAAAGGCATAAATACTGTACAGGGACATGATTAAAAATGCATTTGTAAATGTATTGAAAACCAACTAATCCGGAGGTCAGAAAAAAAGTCTAAAAAGTTTTATCTGATCAAAACCCACTATAAAGTTCACTTTAAAGGCATAAAGGGACATGATTAAAAAATAAATTTTCTAAATGCATTGAAAACCAATTAATCCGTTCCGGAGGTCAGAAAAAAGTTAAAAAAAAGTCTGTTCAAAACTCTTTATAAAGTGCACTTTAAAGGCATAAATACTGTACAGGGACATGATTAAAAATTAATTTGTAAATGCATTGAAAACCAACTAATCCGTTCCGGAGGTCAGAAAAAAAGTCAAAAAAGTTTTATCTGTTCAAAACCCTCTATAAAGTGCACTTTAAAGGCATAAAGGGACATGATTAAAATAAAAAAAATTTCTGAATGCATTGAAAACCAATTAATCCGTTCCGGAGGTCAGAAAAAAAAGTCAAAAAAGTTTTATCTGTTCAAAACCCTCTATAAAGTGCACTTTAAAGGCATAAAGGGACATGATTAAAATAAAAAAAATTTCTGAATGCATTGAAAACCAATTAATCCGTTCCGGAGGTCAGAAAAAAGTAAAAAAAAGTCTGTTCAAAACTCTTTATAAAGTGCACTTTAAAGGCATAGTACTGTACAGGGACATGATTAAAAAAAATTTGTAAATGCATTGAAAACCAATTAATTTGTTTGTATTGAGAAAAAAATTTGTAAACTGAGGCATTATTTTTAATGGATTTTCATTCCTAAACCGAAAATTGCGTTAACCAAGGCGTTCGTAAACCGAGGTATGCCTGTATAACTAACCCCAATGTAAGTGAAGTATTCACTATGACGTCTTGCATGGATGGGCTTCTGCTTGTACACCGAGCACTGCAAGCAGCAGACTTACTGCCCATAGCAATTGCAGAGCTTTCAGCCAGCTGCAGCTTTGCTATTGCCTTTAAAACCATCTTCAGCTCCAATTTGTGAAGATTAAACAATGAGTTTTCTTGGAGATTTATATACACTAATGCTGGGTGGGCCCAGACTGAAAACATTTCTGGGTGTCAGGTTCCAGATATCTACTAATTTTTACAGAATTATGCTAGTTGCCTGACTCAGTGGCTTCAATACCACATAGTCATTGACCTGAAACAGCTATACAGATGAGCAAAGTCAGTAGACCTTATTTTGTTTTAGATTAGTGACTTAACCACTTGCCTGCCGAGCACTTTTACTCCCTTCCTGCCTAGGCCAATTTTCAGCTTTCAGCGCTGGCGCACTTTGACGATTGCGTGGTCATGCAACACTGTACCCAAACAAAATTGTTACCTTTTTTTTTTTTTTTTTTTTTTTAGACATATAGAGCTTTCTTTTGGTGGTATTTAATCACCTCTGGGTTTTTTCATTTTTTGCTAAACAAACTAATAGAGACTGAAAATTTTGAAAAACAAAAAGTTTTTTCTTAGTTTCTGTTATTAAATTTTGTAAATGAGTAATATTTCTTCTTCACTGATATGTGCCAATGAGGCTGCAGTGATGGGCACTGATAGGAGGCACTGGTAGGTGGCACTGATGGGCATGGACAGGCATCACTGGTGGGCATTGAAGGCAGCACTCATATATAGCACTGATAGGTGTCACTGACTGGCACTGATAGGCGGCACTGATTGGAACTGTTAGTCTGCACTGACTAGCACTGATAGGCGACACTGAATGGCACTGATAGTTGGCACTGAAGTGGGCATTGATGTGGGCACTGATATGTGGCATTGATGTGCACTGGTATGCATTGATGTGCACTGGTAGGCACTGATGGGCACTGGGATGTGCCATTGATGGGCACTGACAGGTGGCACTGATGGAGGCTACACTGATAATCTACTCTTTATCATATTAAATAATTGCCTCTGCATTCAATTATTACTGGGTTTGGTAATAGCTAGGGATGCGCCAATACGGAATGTTATTTTATTAAATGCTCCCCACACTGGAAAATTATGCTTTGAGGTGCGATTTGCATCAATACAAATTGCACCGCAAAGATTTGCATGCGATTTGAACAGAAATGCAATTCCTGTTCAAATTGCATGTGGTTTCCCCACTGCTTTGGTATGAACCCAGGCTTCTTATAGCCTGACTCCACACTGGAGTGGTGCGGGAAACCTCCCTGCAGGCATCCCATGCTGAGCGGAGAGTGGGCGTGGGGGGATGTATACCATGGAGGTAGATGCTTCTTATTCTCAGCTGGATGAGAAAAGAGAATGCGGCGGGGATTTGAAATCCCTGATGCTTTCTCTCCTCTCCTTTCAGGAATAACAGGCTAGAGGACCTTTGATTGGTCAGCACCATCACACAGACTGTGCTGACCAGTCATATGCTGTCTAGCCCGTACTGCCATCCCTGCAAGCAGAGGAGAGAAAGGAACAGGGATTTCAAATCCTCAGACCTATAAAGCCGCTTTCTCTCCTCTCCTTGCAGGAAGACAGTTCAGGCTAGAAGGCTTTTGATTGGTCAGCACCATCACATGGACAGTGCTGACCAATCAGATGCTGTCTAGCCCCAACTGTCATCCCTGCAAGGAGAGGAAGGAAAGCGGTGGGGATTTAAAATCTTTGCTGCTTTCTCTCCTCTTCTACAGCTGGGAATATGGAGCAGCTGCCAGCAGGTATACATCCCCCCACGTCCGCTCTCCGCTGCGGGAAACCTCCGTGCACCACTCCTATGTGAGCTATGACAAGCCTGGGTTCACACAGGAGCAGTGTGGAATCCGCATGTGATTTGGACAGGAATCACATTCTTGTTCAAATCACATGCTATTCTTTGCAGTGCAATTTGCATCCAGACATTTTATATCTTTGAGTACTTTGCCAAAGGTATCAGTACTCGTACTCGCAGATAAAAAGAGGGTATCGGTGCATTCCTAGTAATAACTTAAGCTGGGGAGCTTTCCAAGGGGTGTACTAACAAATATTAAATTGCGGGTGCCAATAATTTTGTCCAGTCCATTTTTGGGGTTTTGCGTGTAATGCGTCAGATTTGGCTTTTTGTTTCTCCACTTTTTTGTGTCATACCAATACAAACAAATTCAATAAACATGAGAATGCTGAAACATTTGTAATTGCAACAATTGTCTGGGAGAACTGGTGCATTATCTTAACAGAAAACAGGGGTGCCAATATTTTTGGCCATGACTGTACATGAGTCACTTCTGACAGGTTTTTCTGACACCAAGAGATGAAAGGTAACGGGAGGGAACTCCAGCACACAGCCTCTGATTGACAGCCTCAGCTCTTTTCCTGTGTGCTGTGTGAAGGGGGGGAGGGGGAGAGTCCCTTCCCTCCCCTGCCCTCCCTTCCAATCATCTCTCAGAGCTCTCCTCACTGACTTCTGCAGAGTGTAAATTCAGCTCCTCACCTTGTTTTATGGAAGCTCAGACAAGTTGTATACATTCTGTTACAGATAAACAGGTAAAACTTATGTAGGAGGATTTGTTTCGTCTCTGAGCATCACCTGAGTCCTGGGTATAAGTCACTACTTAGTGCAGAACCTAGAGGAGCAGCCAGGTACTGGTATTTACAGAAACTCCCAAAGACAGGTTTTGTTTTGTTTAAAGTGGCGTTAAACCCAAAGCCAAAAATGTAACATATTGCATTGCAGCTTGTCATTAGAGATGGTAGCTGCATTCATTTTCTTTCATTTTTTTTAGGCCTTCTTTCCCCTCTGTTTCCCCTGGTTTTCTGGCCAGTAACATACCTCTTGTATTAGAGTTCCTCCAGTCTGGATGAAGGAGCACATTTGGACAGCAGCATTGTCAGTCTGCAGGGAGGGGAGTGTTGGATGTACTAGCAGATTTAGATACACTAACAAACTGAAGCCAAACTCCAGCTCACACTTTATAAGCAGTTACAGCATTTTTTTCCCTTTTGGGATAAAGGTTTTATATACAGTGCTCAGCATAAATAAGTACACCCATTTTGAAAAGTAAGAGTTTAGTCAATATCTCAATGAACACAAGAACAATTTTTTTTCTAATTTTGACAAAACTGAGTTTTATGGAACATTTGTTTAGTTAATTACACGAAAGGAAGGTTAATATAACTTAGATTACAAAATCTTCCGTTTTACTCAAATTAGTTGATGCAAAAATTAATACACCCCACAACAAACCCTACTACATCTAGTATTTTGTAGGACCTCCATGATTTTTAAGGACAGCACCAAGTCTTCTAGGCATGGAATGAATAGGTTGGCAACATATTGCAACTTTCCATTCTTCAAGAACGACCTCTTTTAGAGCCTGGATGTTGGATGGAGAGTGGTGCTCAACTTGTCTCTTCAGAATTCCCCATAGGTGTTCGATTGGGTTCAGATCAGGAGACTGAATCACTGTTCTTCTTCAGAAATGCAAGAGTGGTCTTAGATGTGTGTTTTGGATCATTGTCATGTTGGAAAAGTGCATGACGACAAAGAGCACGGAGGGATGGTAGCATCTTCTCTTTCAATATAGAGCAATGCATCTGTGAATCCATGACACCATCAATGAAATGCAGCTTCTTGACACCAACAACACTCATGCAGCCCCACAGAAGGACACTTCCACCACCATGTTTGACTGAAGGCACCATGCATTTTTCTTTGTACTTCTCACCTTTATTTATTTCAGGTACTTCTATAGCGCCGTCAATTTACACAGCGCTTTACATATTGTGATGCCTTATAGTTTTTTTAGCCATCAGTTCCAAAAACATTTATCTTGGTTTCATCACTCCAGAGTACAGAGACCCAGTAGTCACCTTTTTCAGCATGGGCCCTGGCAAATTCTAAGCTGGCTTTTTTGTGCATGGGCTTTAGGAGAGGCTTCCTTCGTGCATGACACCCATGCATGCCATTCCTCTGCAGTGTATGCTGTATTGTGTCACGGGAAACAATCACCCCAGTTCGGCTTTCTACTTCTTTAGCTAATGAATCAATTAAAAAATCTTGAGCGCTTCTATAGATAACAACTACACATCTAAGAAATCACCCCAGTGTTAAATAAAATACATACAATAACCAAAAATTAGTTTTTTTTCCCAAAATAAATAGCTGCTAATACACCCAAACTTTATCTCATATCATGAATAGCTTATAAATGCAGTGATAAGTGCAGCGCTACAATATAACAAATTTCAAAATTGTAAATCACAAAAACACAAGTGTGTGAATAAATTAATTTATCTTCATTCAAATGCTTCCATCCTTCTTTCCTTATGTAAACACCAAGTGCTCCAAATCATAAATGTGCAAATACTCCACCACCAGATGTTTGCTCACCTCCAGCAGTGTGACCTCACATAATATTATGTGATTATAATTATAATAATTATTATAGGAGCTCTGAGCTGCAACATATGTAAAGGGACCGAAGATTTGGGCAGCAAAGAGGGCAGGGAACTAGAGGTGGACAGCACCGGAAGGGGGCCCGTAATAGGAGTAGGCAGGGGAGCAGCCTTACTACACAAAACATCTTCTAAGGTCTGGCAAAGTTGAGGGAGCATCGGAGAGGTGGTGGCCACAGCCACGGGTACAGTGCGAGGTGGGCAGACAGCACAAGACCTAATTAGATGACTTTCAGCCCCACAGTAAAGGCATAGACCTAATCTTAGACGACGCAATCGCTCTTGTGGAGTAAGGTGTGTTCGGCCTAACTGCATGGGCTCTTCAGACGTCTGTACTGTTACAGAGGTAAGTGGATCAGGGACTTTCTGGAAAACAGGAGCAAAAGAACCCACTGGAGGGTGACATGGATGAGCCCTTTCCAGATCTTGCTCCTGGAAGCGGATATCGATCTGGATAAGAGCAATCCAAGAAGGAGGGTATGGTTCTCCCAGCTAGTTCATCCTTAATACGGTCTGCTAGACCCTGCCAAAAGGCTGCAGAGAGGGCTTCATTATTCCATGCCAGTTCCGAGGCTAAGGTGTGAAACAGAACTGCATATTGTCCAACAGTCCTGCTACCTTGACGAAGCTGAAGAAGAGCTCCCGCAGCAGATGAAGTCCTTTCCGGGCACATCAAACGTTTTCCAGAAAGCTTGCAGGAAGGCTGGGAGACTGGAGATAGTGTGGTCTTGACACTCCCACAGTGGCAATGCCCAAGCCAGTGCTTCACCTGAAAGGAGGGAGATCATGTATGCCACCTTGGAACGATCGGTAGGGAAATGATCGGCTGCTAATTCAAAATTAATCAAGCACTGATTGATGAAGCCTCGGCAGGCCTTAGGATCACCAGAGAAGTGAGGCGGTGGAGACAGCTGGAGTCTCGAAGGACCATGTTCCACTGGGGGAACAGCGGAAGGTGGAGCAGTGGGAACCAGAGCAGAGGGTGAGGAAGTGGACCTAACCTGTAGCTGATCCAACCGGGAGGAGAGTTCCTGCAGACAGTGCATGATTTGTTCTTGGAAAGCCTGTTGGACCTTGACTCTCAGCGCCAAAGCCTGAAGTTGTTCCAGGACATGCTGCGGTGTCTCCAAAGAGCTCATGGCCTGAGCAAACTGTCACGTCAATGATAGTGAGCTCTATCAAACCACAGCTTGGGGTTCCCCAGGGCACGGAGCCTAAGTCCCAGCCTGCTTGTTCACCAGAGACCCTGATGGTGGGGATGGACTTGGAGCAAGCTGGAACCAGGTTGTGGCCCCCAGGTACACCCAGCTGAGGTAGAAGAGACCACTAGCAGGAGCAGTGTACAATGGGATTAGAACACAGGAGATCTAGTAGGCAAGCCGAGGTCAGGACAGGCAGAAAGCTAGCAATGTCAGGAACAAAGCCGGGGTCGGTACACGGATAAACAATATAGGAGAAATGTCAGGGACGAAGCCAGGGCCCATACACAGATATACAATAACAGCTACTCAGAAGACCACAGGGAAGCTCCGACAACAACCGTTGCTCAGGCAATGTGGCCCAGTCTGAGCACATCTTAAATAGACAGGCAGACAAGGAGGTGAGACAGGAAGTGATGGAAGGGAAGGACATAAAACCCAGATAATAGCAGACAACACCCATAGGTGAGCACAGAACAACACACATGTGAAGGAATCAAGGGCAGCATGGAGGTAAGTGTAAACACACAAGAGGCTGCAAGCTAACTTGTGACACTCTCCCCATGATGATGGCATTTGGCCTGGTATGCTTCAGGGAAGGGGGACCTTGCTCATCACTTTTTCTGGCCTGCCATGCTGTATGTTTGGATAATGGCCTGGTCTTGATTTTAGGAGGGGAACTTCATGCTTTTTTTTTTTTTTGTTCTGGATTTTTGTGTGAGGTTACCCCTTAAAGTCCATACCTAAAAGCAGGGGTGTCAAACTGGCGGCCCTCCAGCTGTTGCAAAACTACAAGTCCCATCATGCCTCTGCCTTTCTGAGTCATGCTTGTAACTGTCAATCTTGCAATGTCTCATGGGACTTGTACTTTGGCAACAGCTGGAGGGCTGCCAGTTTGACATCCGTGCCTTAAAGAAGTTGGTCGCCCTCCCTTAAAATTCATATTAGAGCCAAGGATAGTTGTTTAAGGGTTTTAAGGGGAAATCCCATGCAAAAATATTGAAACAAAAAGTGTGACTCCCCCCAAAAATCCATACCAGACTCATATCTGAGCATGTAGGAAAAGGGGGGGGGGGGGGAGACAAGTGTGTGAACCACCCACCCCCCCATGGCAAAGTACCTTGTCCCCATATTGATGAGGACAAGGGCCAGTGTGAGTGTGTTGCCCAATATTGTATTAGTGCATTCTGGTGCCATTCAGAATGACTAACTCCAGTTCAAAATGAATAGAACCAGGGGCGGACTGATAACTCATGGGGCCCCCGGGCAATAGGGGATCATGGGGCCCCTGTGTCCTTGCCAAAACTCAAAAAAGCCTATGAAAAAAGTACCGGGGGCATCTCATGGGGCCCCCTACTGACCCCGGGCCCTCGGGCAGTGCCCAAGTTTCCAAATGGTCAGTCCGCCCTTGAATAGAACCGTACCATGATACACACATTGCAGCAATGCTCAGTAAAACACATGCTTTTATATGATCCTCCTATTTAGCCGTACTTATTTTATTAGCCTACCAACTCTTCTAGGACACCAGAGGGCCAGAGATCACCTGAAGTCTGACATTTGCTCTGTTGGATTTCTTTTCGCACACTCTTGGAACTTCTGTGCGGATTGCATTGTCAAGTAATGGAGTACTGTTGTCATTTACATTCCTCTTAATGAAAAGGCTTAGTTATTCCACACTGTGGCCTGCAGTTCAAATGCATGTCAATAGGACATACTGTTTTTGAAGAAATCCAATGCAAAGAAGGTCACACAGCCTCTAAACTGCCATCTACACTGCTCCATAGGAGGCAATAGGAATTTGCTAACCTGCATTTGACGTTTTAAATGCACATCAAACAAAGATAATGTCCATGTCTATGTGAGTCTTTGCACACACTCAGGATATTTTAAATACATGTTAACATATGTGCGGGTGGTGCCGCTGCAGATCCACACAAAAATCCGCCACCCACACAGAGGAATGCGGACCCGCGGGTGGGTGCCATTAATTCCATTAATTCTAATGGCACGCTGCCCGCACTGGAAATCTCAACCGTACTGGGAACCGAGGTTCCTGTGCGGTGTGAGTTTTCAGAAGAAGTGCGGGGACTTCTTCCCTGCGTGTCCCAGGGCATGGAAGTCCATTCAAATGAATGGGCTCTTGTGCCTGTGCAAAACGCGGCCCTCAGGAATGCGGATATGTGAACCAGGAGTTATTCATATTTAAACAGTGGGTTTCTGTAAGTAAAGTGAACCTTTCAAGGTCAGCTTTAAGATGATCACAATCACAAGTATTGTAAAAAAAAAAAAAAAATCAAAACGGTTTCCCTTTATACATTAAGTCTGGTTTGCTAGCAGATTAAACTGAGCATTAGGGAATTTGTTTTATGCAAAGTTCAACCATTCAATTGAGAATGCCCTTTATTATCTCCATGCCCTCTAAGCAGTGAGATTTGTAGGTCAGAGAAGTGACACAATTGCTGCTGCTTCCTCTATGCTTTCAGATATCTCCATTGCTGGCTGTATGACTCATCCTCTCTCTCTCTTTCGTCTTGGGTGATACATGGCCACTGTCTTCAAAACACCCTTTAACTTATTGAAAGAACATGACAAATCCACAAACACAATGACACTTGTACTAAGACATCTCCCAGTCATACCAGTCATTTCTAAATAGTATCCTTCTATAACTTTTATTTTTTGACCCAGCAGGAAATGAGGATCTCAACCAGTGCTAACATCAAACACAGAAATGTCCCCACCAGAGAAAAGAAATTGATTAAAAAGCCAGAGAGATTCCACTTGTAGAGCTTTTCTATGAGAAGGATTAGAGCAATTTAAACCAAGTGTCATCCCTGCATTATAATGTTTATGTAGCAAAGTCTGTGACGTCCAGCCTATTGCGTTCCTTGCATCATGGCGGATATCTATCTTCACTTGACCCAACCGCTGACGCATGAATCTTATTTCACTGTTAGCATTCAATGCAAGGAATTTGAATGTATTTTATATAGGGCTCAGTAAGAAAAAGTGTTCGTATTACCAACATTCTTTACAGAGTACGAATCCTAATTTATCTATAAATACAGCAAAGGTAAAGCAGTGCTGTTCCAATACAAGTTACGGTTCTTTATGTTGAAGGAGAAGTCAAGAAGCGTAAGTTCTGGAATAAAAAAAAGCCAATATTATTAGCTTAACCACTTGCCAACCGCACCATAGCGGTAGGACGGCTACAGCGTGGTCAGGTAGTTCTGGGAGGTTGTCTATAGACGTCCTCACAGAACCCCACCTTCCTGTGTGGCCCCTTTCAGACACAGCTGATTACAGATCACGGTAAAGGGCCAATCACAGTGGCCCTTTACCATGTAATCAGCTGTGTCAAATCACAATTGTTCACATTGTTAAACAGACTTGCCGGTTATCGGCAGTCTTTTAATCACTTGCTGCGGAAGAGGGAGCCGGTAACTGGCAATTCTGACAGGGAGCATTTACACTGATAATCAGGGCACTGATCACCAGTGCAGCCTATGAGTGACCATCAGTGCAGCCTATGGGTGCCCATCAGTGCAGCCTATGAGTGTCCATCAGTGCAGCTTATTAGTGTCCATCAGTGCAGCTTCAACAGTGTCCATCAGTGCAGCTTCATCAGCGCACATCAGTTGAAGAAGAAAAATTATTTATTTGCAAAATGTTATAACAGAAACTAAGAAAAAGTTGTTTTTTCAAAATTGTTGGTCTTTTTTCATTGTTTAGCAAAAAATCAAACCCAGTGGTGAATATATGACACCAAAAAAAGCTCTATCTGTCTCACAAAAATGCTAAAAATTTTATTTAGGTACAGTGTTGCATGACTGTGTAATTGTCATTCAAATTTTAACAGTGCTGAAAATTGGTCTGGGCAGGAAGGGGGTGAAGTGCCCAGTAGGTGGGTGGTTAAAACTAGTGTTCGGATTTGTTTTTAGGTACACTCTTGGGCAGAAGAGCTAACATCTACATCACACTTTCCTAGGGTGGCTACATGCACTCACTCCATTATATGAAGGGAGCCATGGTTGTCACCCAGGCTGGAATAGTTGTTTACAGAAGGAAGATAACATTTGTTGGTGTTTTCAGCTTCGCGCACGGGAAGTGACAAAGACACTGCGTTTCTGGCAAGATCAGAAGGTATTCTCTGTACTTGTTAAAAATGTTCTTAGTCATAAAAAAATAAAAACAAATGCAGCCACCACTTCTAAGACCTGGTAAGCTGCAATTTAATTACATTGTTCTTCTTGGGTTTGTATATCCTTTAACCAAATTGGAGCTGGGAAATGTTAATCCTTCACAAAAGCAGGCAAACAGGGCTGTCATAGCACGCAATATTGTAACATTCTACTGCTTACTTCATAGCCCACTGCTAAATTCTGTATAATATGATGGCAATGTTTAGGATGTAACATATAACATGGTGCCAAGTGGACACATCACCCTCAAAACTTACCCTCCTCTTACAGCCTGCAGATGTCCTTATCCCACAAAGCAGCAGCTGTCAAATTTGATATCATCATGGTTGTGCCGCGACAGAGGAGCAAGTAGTTCTCAATGAAAAACAAGTGTGGTGATCAGGGCACATGTAGTCCATTGACACTTTCTCCACCTCTCTAACTGAAAGTCCATACCTGAATATAGACAGGGAGTGGAGGAAGAGTCTGCAGAAGTCTATGCATGTGCACTTGCAATTCTTCGGAGGCTCTTTTTCTTTTGTTTGCAAAAGGTGGACTTAAGTAGACGAGTCAAAAACCGATTGAAAATTCCTTGTTGTATGTTTTGTATCACAATCGAAAGTGACTAATCCAATAAGTTGGATTTTGTTTAAAAAAACAAAACAAATGATGGCGCAATTGTATGCATCATCTTCGTTTTTTGATCGACTAAACGTTCTGTTTTCGACTTATGTATGGCCTACATTAGCATTTACATTGATCATTTTTAATAGCCAGAATCTGCTTTAACTGGCTTGCCAGTAAAGGCATTGTATTTTCATTGTCTAATGCTCCTTATGGGTTAATTAGGGGCATGCAGCATACAACAAGGGAAGAAGGAACGTGAACCTTGATACCTGGTTGATGACTACAATACACAAAAGGTTGGTCAGACACACACTCTGCACCCTGTCTTCCCCTGTACTCTGACCACCACTACTGATGATGCAAGGACCAATTACCATAGGCCAGGAAATGTTTTTTGTTAACAAAAGTTCAACGTTTGCCAGCATACTGGTTGCTTACTACAGTCCTATCTATGATTTAAAGAACTTTCATCACAAATCTAGGTATTTCACACTTAACTTGTAGCTTCACAATGTCTAAGTAGAGACTAATATTAGTTACTGCATGTCAACAGCATTTGTAGATCCAAAGTGTACAGGACACTGGAAATGTATCCTGAACGGCAGGTATATTCCCCAGGTATACTATACTGCCAAAAGTATTGGGACACCTGCATTTACACGCACATAAACTTTAATGGCATCCCAGTTTTAGTCTGTAGGGTTCAATATTCAGTTGGCCCAACCTTTGTAGCTATAACAGCTTCAACTCTTCTGGGAAGGCTGTCTACAAGGTTTAGGAGTCTGTCTATGGGAATGTTTGACCGAGAAGGCCTGACTAACAGTCTCCTCTCTAATTCATCCCAAAGGTGTTCTGTTGGGTTGAGGTCAGGACTTTGTGCAGGACAGTTAAGTTTCTCCACCCAAAACTTGTTCATCCATGTCTTTATGGACCTTGCTTTGTGCACTGGTGCCCAGTCATGTTAGAACAAGAAGAGGCCATCCCCAAACTGTTCTCACAAAGTTGGGAGCATGAAATTGTCCAAAATTTCTTAGTATGCTGACGCCTTAAGAGTTCTCTTCACTGGAACTAAGGGACCAAGCCCAACCCCTGAAGAACAACCCCACACCATAATCCCCCTTCCACCAAACTTTACACTTGGCACAATGTGGTCAGGCAAGTACCGTTCCCCTGGCAACTGCCAAACCCAGACACCTCCATCGGATTGCCAGACAGAGAAGTGTAATTCGTCACTCCAGAGAACACATCTCCACTGCTCTAGTGCACAGAGTTGGTTTGCTTTACACCACTGCATCCGACGCTTTGCATTTCACTTGGTGATGTAAGGCTTGGATGCAGCTACTCAGCCTTTTCCCATTCTATGAAGCTCTCTATGCACTGTTGTTGTGCTAATCTAAAGGCCACACAAAGTTTGGAGGTCTTTAGCTATTGACTGCAGACAGTTGGCAACTTCTGTTCACTGTGCACTTCAGTATGTGCTGACCCTGCTCTGTCATTTTACGTGGCCTACCACTTCATGGCTGAGTTGCTGTTGTTCCCAGTTGCTTCCACTTTGTTATAATACCACTAACAGTTGACCATGGAATATTTAGTAGCAAGGAAATTTCATGGATGGACTTATTGCATAGGTGGCAACCTATCACGGTATCATGCTTGAATTCACTGAGCTCCTGAGAGTGACCCATTCTTTCACAAATGTTTGTAGAAGCAGTCTGCATGCCTAGGTGCTTGATTTTATACACCTGTGACCATGGGGGTGATTGGAACTCCTGAATCCAATGATTTGGAGGGGTGTCCCAATACTTTTAGCAATATAGTGTATTTGAGGTGTGGTCCCTTTAGGGGCAAAAGGCTTGCGGACATTGCTTGGTACTCAGGGGTTCTCATCCATGTAGGGTGAGGTATTTTTGGGAAGTTTTGCAAGAGAGAGGACTGATTTCAAGTACTCTCTGGGTTGATAATTCCGTGTTAGGGACCTGGAAATTCATAGGTTCAAAGAGTTTTGGGTGGGAAAAACCTCCAAACCCTGACTACCAGGACATGCCCCAAGCATGAGAGATTTGAAAGGCAGCAGGGTGAAATCAGCACCTGTGTAAGGCAGGCCACAGACAGTGTGAATTTCTTTCCAGAAACCACTGGATTCTCTCATCAAAACAGTCAGTGTTGATAGGAGAATCCCTGCTGCCGAGCTATTGTTTTCTCCCGGCAAGGGGGGGAGCCTTCCCTGGCAGGAGAAGACAGTGATTATTGCTAGTGGCTATAACAGCTGCTAGTGATAATCTCATGTAAAATCCGGTAGGCTGGTTGTACCCAAGTTGATGGATTGATCAACTTGGGTGAATTCAGCCTGCCAATACATGGCCGGTTCAGCCGGATTCAAAACATCTATGGTTGGCTTAAGTTAAGCAGTGTGGAAGAGTTTACAAGCTGTGAGCAAGGTGAATGCTCTGAGAACAAATAAACTTGTTAATGAACCCCTGAGACCCTACGGCACCCTGAAACTCAGAGGAAGTTGATGGGTCAGTCATGTGCTTTCTTTGTGCTATATCTGTGAACTGTTTATTTGACTTTTTGCTGAAGGCAACTGTTTATGTTGACCTGTTTAGAGGAACTAATAAAGAACTGTTTGCTTTTACCCAAACTTGGCTGGCTGACACTCCTGGGCTACCCCAGATCACAAAGATAAAAAAACAACTGAATTTGTATGCAAAACTTTGACTTTTCTTTTAAATGCTGAGCTTGACCCTACCCTCTTTCACTTCCAGAAACCTCATCATGGTCATTGAGGCTGCTCATCACATTAAAGAACCACTACAAAGGCTTGGGAGAGGGGGTATAACCATGTTTGATTTTTTTTTTTATTGATAGAAGCTACTCTTAGCCACACCAAACCCCACACAGCATTGAGTCAGTGCCACGTTGCCACTGTATCTTTGAGGAGCTCAGCTGATGAGAATGGGATTGTAAAACCTCCAACAACCATAACAAAATCCTTGGGTTCTCCAGTGCAGCTGATGAGATTAAATTGTGCCACAGCCACAAGTATTAGGATGGTGTTAGCATAATATTTCCAGTCAAAACGTTTTATCAGCTGCTGCCAAGTGATGAGACATGAGTTCAGCATTGTGTGGATCGATCATGGAACAAATTCAAGTACTGAGCAAGTAGTCTGTGCTCTCAGTATGCATCGAAGGCTTAAAGGACAATTGTACCTTTTGATTCAGTAACCCCCTGAGTGCAGTCTACCTGGTCTTATACTCAGCTTTGTCCTTAATTCAATGTCTTTACTGTGCAGCCTCATCCAGAGCTAGGTATCCTGACTTCACAAACATCCTTGCTGGGTCCTCTTCAGCCTGCAAATGTGTTATGGTCGCACTTCTTCCTATGCGGAGCTGTACTTATAGTGACCCCCAGTGGGTCTGCTTTCCCCATAGGACTGTGCAGTGAACTAGTTAAGGGGTTTATTTCCACTGTGAAGAGTGGAAAGCTTCCTTGTAGAAGACAATAAGGTCAATGGTGTAATGATGATTTGGTGCACCCATAATGCCATCAGTGACTCATGGACAGGAGGACAGAATGTGGGAATGGGAAATGAACTGAACCAGTAAGGGGTTTCAAATTCAATTTAGTTTTACAAGTGAGGATAGCTTAGTGTTAGGGTTTTGGGGGTACCAGGGCCGGACTGACAACTCATGGGGCCCCTGGGCAATAGGGGATCATGGGGCCCCTGTGTCCTTGCCCAAACTCAAAAAAGCCCAAACTCAAAAAAGGTACCAGGGGCATCTCATGGGGTCCCCTACTGACCCCGGGCCCTCGGGCAGTGCCCGAGCTTCCAAATGGTCAGTTTGCCCCTGGGGGGTACATTTGAGGATAGGTATTGTGGGGGTGATTAAGCATTAAGAGCTCATTGAAGGGTTCATTTGGCGGTGACAACTTACTAAAGCACTGTGCATCCTAAAACAATTGCAATTTTTGCAAACATAAAACTTGTTTTCACTTATTTTCCATCCTTTGTTGCATATCAGCACTGCTGATTTCCTACACCATCTTTGCAGCCTCTTTCTACTACATGCCTCCAATCTTAGCTGCAAGTCAGTTCTCATTCTTGGTTTCCTGACTACAACAGCTGTGTTCCATGCCTGTGTAATGTGTATTGAAATGGTCAATTGTAGCCCAATTGGAAGACAGAGCTTTGCCACCTATAAAAGAAAGTGCTTTAACAAGTATCCTCATGGTTGGGTCACCAGGTATCATTATAATGAAACCTACAGATTTAAAAGAATTTTAAAAAATATTCAAATTCATATTAACATGCTAAAGCTTATATGAGATGATATGGTTTGGGTTTACATGTACTTCAAAGTGTATGTACACCCTAACAACGATCATCTCATATACTCCCATTTGGTTGGTTGTCATATCTGTTCAATAGGTGCCAAAAAAACTTGTCTCATACTGCCCAATTTCAGAGATCAGAAAAAGAGGACGCCTTTTAGCACAATGTACGTATGGAAAAGACAAGCCCCTACCTTGCCCTCAGTTACATGGACCAAAATTATATGATCTATAAACAAGGATTGATTAATCCCACATGTTTGTTTTCACCACTGCTCTTTCTTTATACTGGCTTTTCAAAATGACAAATGCAATAATTTAGAGGATGGATCTGGTACAACACAATGGGTGGTAAAGACCAGGGCTTTTTTTCAGTGGGAACACAAGGAATCAGGGAATTCTAGCACCTCCAGCACTTAATGTATACTGGCAAAGGGTTCTCGGGTGTGCTAATGGATCCATTGATGCTGGCTGCTGGGGGATCTTTTGTTGCTTGGGGTGGGTCTATTTTTGCTGGGGGGGGTCAATTGTTGCTGTGAGGGATTCATTGTTGCTGGCTGCTGGGAGATCGATTGTTGCTGGGGTGGAGCTATTGTTGCGGGGGAGTTATCTTTGCTAAAGGATCTATTGTTGATGGGGTTTTTTTGTTGTGAGGTCTATTGTTGCTGGCAAGACCTACTGTTGCTGGCTGCAGGGAATCTAATTTACTGCTTTATTATCATCATTTACACATTCCATACAAATTTCTTAGCACCTTAAAATGATGCTTGGTTCTGGATTCTCCAAACGGGGCAGTACTGGGAGGTGGGTAGGGTGAGGTACCAGGGGATGGTGCTCGGAGGTGGGTAGGGGTGGAGACAAGGGGTGACTCAGAAGGGGGAGTACCTGCACCTATTGTCTTAGAAAAAGAGCCCTGGTAAAGACTATACATCAAACTGAAAAAAGGGACAACACATTTAAAAAAGAGAAATATAGGGATTAGTATCAAAAGAGAAACAAAGAACCAATGCCAGAAAACCAAGAAACACACAATTTGAAGGCAAGGAATGATGTGATGCTGTTATGTACTCAGTAAAGTTCCATATAGCACATTTATGCTTAATATATGAATATTTGTAAAGAAAATTCAATACCAAAGACAGACATTTCCAAACACACATCATTAAAACAAAGGGTTTTCCAGGAAAATAAATGTATCCAGCATATCCAAATGTGGCCAGTTAGGGGCAGTATAGGTATAAAGCAGCCTTTCTCAATTAGGGTTCTATAGAACTCTAGGGTTCCTCCATGGGTTCCTAAGGGTTCCTTGAGTAATGTACAATTTCTGCTTCCCAGGTAAGCTACCAATGACAACAGTGACCTTTTTTAGCTATCTGTTTGGTCTGTAAGGGAGGGACTCTTCCCAATTGCCACCAATGTATGAGGCATTCTTCCCATCATGCAAATGTACTGGGAGCTGTGGATACAGCAAATATTGGCAGGGGTTCCCTGGAACCCAAAAGTTATTTTAAAGGTTCCTTCATGTGAAAAAATATAGAGAAAGGCTGGTTTAAAGCAACTGGAATTAACCAGTATGTTGCATTTACTAATTGTTTAGCAAATAATCAGGTTAAATAGTGTGTGTTCACTTTGCTAAGTGAATGTTTATGAGCTTAGGAAGCAAAATGAAATTGTGTTCTATGTAACCAATTGCTAACAAATGTCCTATTCCTTTTTTCAATTTCCCTCACCCATGTTTGAGTATTTAAAGTAAAGGCAGGTTCCCCTAGTCACTATTATTCATTTAACCCCTTGAGCTATGAAAGACTTTACCCCCTTCATGACTAGGTAACTTTTTGCGATGCGGCGCTGCGCTACCTTAAATAGTAATTGCGTGGTCATGCAACGCTGTACCCAAATTAAATTTATATTATTTTTTCACAACAAATAGAGCTTTTGGTCATACTTTATTACCGCTGGGTTTTTTTTTTTTATTTTTGGGGTATAAGCAAGAAAAGACAGAAAATTATGGGAAAAAACAATATTTTATACTTTCTGCTATAAAACATATCCAATAAAAAAAATTAGAAATCAAATTTATTCATAAATTTTAGCCAAAATGTATTCTGCTACATGTCTTTGATTAAACAATATCCCAAAAAGTGTATATTGATTGAGGTACATGAAAGTTATAATGTCTACAAACAATGGGATGTATACTGGAATTTTTATTTTTTTATTTTTTTTTATAGACTAATGGCGGTGATCAGTGACCTATAATGGGACTGCGATAGTGCAGTGGGTAATCTGACACGAACTGCCACCGGGGGGAACCGACTAACTGCCACTGACATCACCAGTGACATTGATACCAGTGATCAGTGATATTATACACTGTCATCGCAACACTGGCTGGGAAGGGGTTAATATCTAGGGGGATCAAGGGGTTAAATGTGTGCCTAACTATGTGTAATGTGTGTAAAGTGTGCTGCTTTTACTAAGAGATTGCTGCGTTTCTCATCTCTGCTTTGCAGGAATGGTAAACACAGAGATCGTTCCCTGTGCACAGAGCTCTGTGTTGAATGTCAACACAGAGCTCTGGGCTGTGATTGAACACAGCCAATCAACAAGTCCCTGTCATGAATCATTGGCTGGGACTTGCTGACAGGCTCCTGCTGTGTACAGTGACAGCAAGTGCCGAAAAATGAAAGTAGGCAGTGAAGTATGGGTGCGTCCGTTTGCTTACTGTGGCCCCCCGTCCTCTGTACATTGCTAAGTAGCTAAAAAAAGTCAGCATGAAAAGGCTGATTTATTATTACAGGTACTTATATAGCACTGTCAATTGATGCAGCGATTCACATATATATTGTACATTCACATCAGTCCCTAACCCTCAAGGGGTGTACATTCTAAGGTCCCTAACTTACACTCATACATACACATACCAGGGACAATTTAGATAGGAGCCACGTAACCTCCCAGCATGTCTTTAGAGTGTGGGAGGAAACCGAAGTATCCGGAGGAAACCCATGCAGGCACAGGGAGAACATGCAAACTCCAGGCAGGTGGTGCCGTGGTTGGGATTTGAACCAACAACCTTAGTACTGCCAGGCGGAAGTGCTAACCATTTAGCCCCTGTGCTGCCCATTTATTAAAGGCTACTTAACTTAATAGAGAATTTTCCCCGTAGCATAAAGAAAGAATACCAGATCACATGCAAGGAAAAAAAACACAAATTTATTGCTTGCACATGATTGGATCAGGGGCGGACTGACAACTCATGGGGCCCCTGGGCAATAGGGGATCATGGGGCCCCTGTGTCCTTGCCCAAACTCAAAAAAGCCTATAAAAAAGGTACCAGAGGCATCTCATGGGGCCCCCTACTGACTCCGGGCCCTCGGGCAGTGCCCGAGTTTCCAAATGGTCATTCCGCCCCTGATTGTAACTATGATTTGATCGCTAAATGAAGTTTTGGACCCATGCCGGAGATCCTCGGTGTGCGGGTGTCATACTTTTCACTTCAAAACAAAAAAAGTACCTCATTCCCGTGCAAATCACATGTGAACTCAATTTGTATGGTTCCAATCGCACCGCATCCGCACCAAAAAGGGTGCAGGACCCTTTTTTCGGTCCACACTAGAATCGGATCTCATGGGTATTCACACCTATGCGATCCGATTCTGCACATCGTACTTCGTTTTGCAGACCGATCTCAGGGTGTTGTTAACTTAACATACACCCCCGCAGCGGTTCGCATGAATGGGGTGCGATTGTGATGCGGTGTGGAATTTGCACAGAAAACTCTGCATCAGTGTGAACCAGGGCTTACACAAATATACACTCACTGGCCACTTTATTAGGTACATCTGTTCAATTGCTTGGTAACACAAATTGCTAATCAGTCCATCACAAGGCAGCAACTTGCTGAAGTTCAAACCGAGCACCATAATGGGGAAGAAAGGGGATTTAAATGACTTTGAATGTGGTATGGTTGTTGGTGCCAGGCAGGCTGGTCTGAGTATTTCAAAAACTGTTGATCTACTGGGATATTCACAGGGTTTACAGAGAACTGTCTGAAAAAGAGAAAATATCCAGTAAGCGGCAGTTGTGTGGAGGAAAATGCCTTGTTAATGTCAGAGGTCAGATGAGAATAGGCAGACTGGTTCGAGATGATAGAAAGACAACAGTTACTCAAATAATCACTTGTTACAACCCAGGTATGCAGATACCATCTCTGAAAACACAACACGCTGAACCTTGAAGCAGATGGGCTACAGCAGCAGAAGACCACACCAGATGCCACTCCTGTCAGCTAAGAACAGAAAACAGAGGCTACAATTCTCACAGGCTCACCAAAATTGGACAATAGAAGATTGGAAAATGTTGCCTGGTCTGATGAGTCTCGATTTCCCTAGAGATGGTTGTGCTTGAATATCCCAGCAGATCAGCCATTTCTGAAATACTCAGTCCAGCCCGTCTGGCACTAACAACCATACCACATTCAAAGTCACTTAAATTCCATTTCTTCCCCATTCTGTTGCCCGGTTTATCTTCAGCAAGTCGTCTTCACCATGTCTAGATGTCTAAATGCATTGAGTTGCTGCCATGCGATTGGCTGATTAGCAATTTGTGTTACCAAGCAATTGAACAGGTGTACCTAATAAAGTGGCCGGTGAGTGTGTGCACACATCAACAGAAGATCTTTCTTACGCACCGCTTTCTTAATGGTTATGGAAACCAATTTTCCTACAAGACCTAATGTATGGAAGTTTTGGGTGGAAACTCTCTGAACCAGCCTGGGGCCTCTATTTTACTGCCGACTGATGGAAAGGTCAGTGAAGCAGTTGTCTGGGACCCAATAAAGGTATACAACCCTAACTTAATGCATTTATGACTTAACTCAGGCACAATATGCAAAGAACTCAAAAAATATTAACTCCCCGTGACAATAGAAGAGGCCACATATCAGGGACTCTGACAATCCCGTGATGTTGTTGTGTGTAATGAAATGTAGCTTTGTGAGCAAGTTAATTTACTGGGGTTGTCTTCTTCTGAATTGGAGATGCTTTTTACTAGACACTGCTAATTGAAGACCTACTAGGAAACATGGCCTTTCAAGTAAGAGCCCAACTCCAGGGGGTCGAAGCAGAAACTCCTAAAAGAATGTATTTACAGTGATTAATATCCCAGTCAATGTTTGGAGAGCTCTGATGTCTGTTTCAAATAGTGGCCCAGCAATAAACCTTGGGTGACGGACAACACATGTGATCCCACTTTTAATGGACTTGTAACTGCTTGTATTTCAGAGAGCAAAAAATAAAGATAAGTAAGAATAGCAAAGTAAACAACGTCACCAAAGATCTGAAGGCCGTGTATCTGACACATCTCGCTCAGGGAAATCCCAGTGCACAAGGCTCATGCGTCGGTTAGATATTTGCTATCGATAAAAGGAAAGTTCATTGGAGACTCGTAGAAAGATTACACACACAAAGCATTAGATCAGTGACGTGTGACGCATTTGTTTCAGTGTGATCACAAGAAGAGATCTATTCTGTATTGAATCTTAAAGATTAACATTCTATTATTTTCCAAGCAAAATCCACAAACATGAACTGCTAAATGGCCTGTAACCTATTTTTCATGAAATCTTATCTTACTGTGTTTTTCTGCCTCCTTGTAATGTTCTCCTTGAGATCCTGAACCTCTCCTTTGACCCCTCATTTGTGGTCATGTGCAGTGGTGTATTTAGGTTTTGTGTTGCCCTAGGCAACACAAAAATTGGTGCCCCCCCTCCCCACCCGCAGAAAGAGCTTGACATTGACCAAGAGCATCCTTGCCCTCCACCCGAACCTTCCACTACCACTGCCCCCCATACACCAGCCACCATGGCAAGAGAGAGAGAGGCCCTCACCTTCACAGCTCTGGACATTCCCAGGAATGAGAGTCTGGCTGTGTATACTCCGTCATGAAACCCACAGTATCTCTCGGAACCCACCAAGTCCCCATGACACGTGTTTCCCTTCTTCCATCCCTTCTTCCAAGGGGCAGTGTTGCTTCCCCTGAAAAATGCCACCCTAGGCAAATGCCTTGTTTGCCTTGTGGTAAATACACCCCTGGTCATGTGTAGTACGCTATGCACATTACAAATCCTATAAACCAGGGGTCTCCAAACTTTGTAAACAAGGGGCCAGTTTACTGTCCTTACAACTTTAGGGTGGCCGGACTGTGGCCATTGGGAGTAGTAAAGGTACCAACGCCAGCGGGGAAAGCAATGCCCCGATGTTAGTGTCTGGTGGAGGAATTGTGTCCCAGCATTGGTGTCATTGTGAGGAACTTTGCCCTATCATTGGTGTCAGTGGGAGGAATAGTTCCCCATCGTTGGTGTCATTGGAATGAATGGTGCCCCATTGTTGGTAACATTGGCAGTAATAGTTCCCCATTGTTAGTGTCATTGAGAGGAATTGTGCCCCATTGTTGGTGCCATTGGGAGGAATTAAGCTTCATCATTGGTGTCAATGGGAGGAATTGTGCCCCTTCATTGGTGTCAATGGAGGGACAGTTTGGAGGGCCTAAACAAAGGGCCAGTTTACTGTCCTTACAACTTTAGGGGGGCCGGACTATGGCCTTTGGAAGTAGAAAAGGTCCCAATGTCACTGGAAAAAACAATGCCCCAGCATAGGTGTCAGTGGGAGGAATTGTGCCCCAGCATAGCTGTCAGTGGGAGGAATTGTGCCTCATCATTGGTGTTATTGGGAGCAATTGTGCCCCATCGTTGGTGTCATTGGGAGGAATTGTGCCCCATCGTTGATTTTATTGAGAGGAATTAAGCCCCATTGTTGGTGTCATTGGGAGGAATTGTGCCCCTTCATTGGTGTCATTGGGAGGAATTCTCCCCCATCGTTGGTGTCATTGGGAGGAATTCTCCCCCATCGTTGGTGTCATTGGGAGGAATTCTCCCCCATCGTTGGTGTCATTGGGAGGAATTAAGCCCCATTGTTGGTGTCATTGGGAGGAATTGTGCCCCTTCATTGGTGTCAATGAAGGGAATTATGCCCCTTTATTGGTGTCAATGGAGGGAATTTTGCAACATTGCTGACACCAGCAGATAAAATAGTGCCCCAAGGGCCTGATAAAAGCAAGCATAGGGCCGCATCTAGCCCCCGGGTCACAGTTTGGAGACCACTGCCATAGACCATAGTCCATCTTATTAGTGAGCAAGAGAGAATGACTGCGTTCCTACATACAGTGAGGCCATGGAGAATGAACGCTGATATTCTTAACCACTTGACCACTTGATTTTTTTTTCCCCTTCATGACCAGGGCATTTTTTGCTATTCAGTACTGTGCTACCTCAACTGGCAATTGCATAATCATGCAAAACTGTATGCAAATAACATTTTTATTGTTGTATTCACACAAATAGTGTTATTTTGGTGGTATTTAATCACCTCTGGGTTTTTTATTTTTTGCCATATAAGGCCCCTTTCACCCGGGCGTTCCGTATGACTGTTTGTTTTTCATCTGTCCATTTACAGATGGAAAAACGGACCCCCATGTATTTCTATGGACTTGTGGATGTAAACGGATGAACATCTTTTTACATCTTTTAATGTCCTCATCCGTTAGCATCCACTTTTTTGAACGGAAGAAAACCCTATTTTTCTTCCATAAAAAAAACTGGAATGGATGAAAAATGGATGTCAACAGATGTAAACTGATGAAAAACAAATGTAAATGGATCTAAACGGATGAAAGACAGATGAAAAAACAGATGAAAAACGTAAGTAAACGGATGAAAACCGGATGTAAACTCACCCGTTTTTTCTTTGAAACTAAACTGAAGAGAAGAAAACGGAACGCCCGTGTGAAAGGACCCTAAACAAAAAAATATTGAACATTTAGAAAAACACATTTTCTTAGTTTCTGTCATAAATTTTGCAAATAATCTTTCATCATAAATTTAGGCTAAAATGTATTCTGCTACATTTCTTTGGTAAAGATAACCCAAATCAGTGTATATTATGTAGTCTGTATGAAAGTTAGAGAGTCTACAAACTATGGTATTTATATTTAAAAATTGATCAATCCCGATGTACTGACGGCCTATATTATTTCTTGAGGCCCTAAAATGCCAGGACAGTACAAATACCCCCCAAATGAATTTTTTTTTATTTCTTTTTTTTATTATTTTACTATTTTTTTCACACGCGGTCATCAGAGTAGTTCAGTGTCACCATAGTGAGAGGGGAGGTCCCCTCTACAGCTTTTAATTGAAGACCTGGAGCAGCGTTGTCCTTTTAATAATGGGTTTTGTAGAGCGGCCGATCTGTGTGAGCGCGGAGTAATTGCAGAGTAGAAGGGTTAAGATTCTTTCCTGAATAATTTTCTGAAACATTTCATGTTTTGTACTCTGTGGTTAACCTCCATATCTATACATGACTTCCTTGTAAAAACATGTTGGCTGGAGGGAGACCATTAGTCTGCAGTCATCCATCCAGACTATACAGATTGTCAATCTCATTCTAATGGGTATTGTTATGGGCGAGGAGCCCCGTACCCAACCATCGTCTACCTCTAATGTCTATGGCCTGTGGGACTGGAGACACCTGAAGGAAAGTAGCAGACCACAGAGCCACCAAAGTCACCATGTCCATACCAAGCATTCTCAATGCATAGCTGTTTAATTTCTAAAATACTAAAGTGGACCTAGATTTGGATATTTTATTATTTTAAGTGCATGAATTCTAAGTAATGTGTAAAATCGCTTCCAGGTATTTATTTTATTATTTATTTCAGGTTCTTATATAGTGCTGTCAATTTACGCAGCGCTTTACCAGGGGCGGACTGACAACTCATGGGGCCCCCGGGCAATAGGGGATCATGGGGCCCCTGTGTCCTTGCCCAAACTCAAAAAAGCCTATGAAAAAGGTACCAGGGGCATCTCATGGGGCCCCCTACTGACCCCGGGCCCTCGGGCAGTGCCCGAGTTTCCAAATGGTCAATCCGCCCCTGCGCTTTACACATATATATATTGTACATTCACATCAGTCCTAACCCTCAAGGGGTATACAAGGTCCATAACTCACATTCATAGATACACATATTAGGGACAATTTAGACAGGAGCCAATTAACCTACCAGCACGTCTTTGGAGTATGGGAGGAAACCGGAGTACCCGGAGGAAGCCCATGCAGGCACAGGGAGAACATGCAAACTCCAGGCAGGTGGTGCCGTGGCTGGGATTCAAACCAACGACCCTAGTACTGCCAGGCGGAAGTGCTAACCATTTAGCCACTGTGCTGCCCCCAGAGATCACAGTGCTTCCCATTACAATGCCATCATCTGCTTTACTCTCAGAAATTTTCATTCCGACATCATCCATTGTCGTCATTTACCTCCTGGACCGGGATGCTGGCTCAGAGATGACACAGTCATGTAAATTTTAGTGCCTATTCAGTTTTTGACTGCTTTTATGAATGTCTGACACAGATCAGCCCCTGATGTTTCCTTGTGCCTTGTGACTTTCTATGACCTTAGATTGTAAGCTCCTTGAGGGTTAGGAACTGTTGTGAATGTAAAATATATATATATGTGTAAAGAGCTGCGTAAATTGATGGCGCTATATAAGTATCTGTAATAAAAAGAAATAATAATAAAACAAATAATGTTAATCCAAATTGTTTTGGGCCAAAGGAACCCTTAACTAATTCATTGGGAGGAATGCTGGAGCAGGGGCACAGCCCTGAATGCCCACTGTCTGCAAGAGCAATGATATACATGAGATCATGTGCATTGATTGGTGTTTATAGTACATTTTTAAAGGAATATAAATGCATGTAGTGATTTTAAATGGTTTAATGCAAATTGTGTGTTTAACGTCAATTTACATTAGAACATGGTACGGGAAAGGCATGTTCTGTGCATGGTTCCCTCACTGCAGGTGAACATGCTGCCCTTGTGATCTGCATGCGGGGGCCAATGTATTGGTACTGTTTGTGCTGAGGACTGGATCAGTCACTGGTCATAGGTGGGTGGTTGTGTGGGTGGGTAGGGAAATGTCCCTCCAGTCAGTTGTACCCAATGGTGGATACTGGCAGTAAACCCTCTTAGGGTTTGGGCTGCTGCCTTTCTGGTGCGGTCTTGTGGTCGTTTCCACACATATACCTGGAATAATAGAAAAGAAGGAGAGCCTGATGTCCAAAAGAATGCACTTTTGAGGGTAGATTAAGAGGCATTTATTGAGCGTAACGACAAGTACATCAAGCCATTGCGTTTCGGGAGAAAAGACTCTCCCTTCTTCAGGGTTGTTGCTGTACGCTATTAAATGAGAAAAATTCCAACGTCAGTTATATATTTTCATCGTTGAGAACGCCCGATGGGAGGGGCGAAACGCGTTGACGCAGTTCCGATCTATTCGCCATACGTCTGACGTCACTTCCGGTGAGTGGAGCGCACGCCGAGCGGTGCGTTCCAGCGGCCATTTTGTGGGATCTAGGCTGGTTCTCTGCTGTTCCTCTGCTCTATCTGGCTACATTGGTGTGGGAAACCTGGATTATATGGCTGGTTTTCATCATCAGGCTGTCATGGGCTTAATAAATGTGCCTTTTACAGGCTGTTGAATTGTGAGTGGCCTGGATTTTGTCTTTTGGTATAATATTGATGTGGCAATATTACACTATATAAGTTTTCTCTTTGATGATATGGTGGAGCTAACTAGGAAGCCACGGTGAGGACCTGAAAGAAGATCTTAACTTGGAGGGGCAGGCTATCATTGAGCTGATTCCCCAAAATCCTTAAAGGCTTTTCACTCACCAAAATCTGGTGAGTGTATTTGATGTTGGTGTGCACGGGTGAAAGGTGGAAGGCTATAAATATCTTTGGAATCTTCAGTTTTCATCACAAGGGACTTTGTTTTTTTTCTGAAGATTTTTTTATATAAATATGCACTAATTAATATGGGACATTTATATTTTGTGATTTATTAATATTTGTATTTAGGTCTATTTTGCGCTGTTTATCTATATAATAAACTGCTAAATACCTTTTCTCATCAGCAGTTAGAGCAGTCTTGTGGATTCTATCAGTGTCCAGCCAAACACTGGTTAAAGTTTGGAGGAGGAGTTTTCTTTCTGCTCTAGGAGGATACAGAACCCATGACCTCTGTCTGGACAGTGCTGATTGGCCCTGTGCTGATCACATGCACTCTCCCAAGAAAAAAAAAAAAAACCTCTCTAGCAATACACACTAGACTGAGCATGTGCAGAATGGCTACTGTTCAGTCTGTCTTATCAGGAGAAAAGACTGGACATTTGAA
This sequence comes from Staurois parvus, assembly GCF_062004578.1. Lineage (NCBI taxonomy): Eukaryota > Metazoa > Chordata > Amphibia > Anura > Ranidae > Staurois > Staurois parvus. Next base: position 5,564,053 of record NW_028317843.1, read on the forward strand.
CAAGAGGAGGAGCAGAGTAGTCACGATCAAACGGCCTTTTTACACAATGCAGAGGATTAACCCCTTAAATACTCCTAGATTGTAAGCTCCAAGGAGCAGAGCCTTCCTATCCCTCTTGTATTGAACTGTATTGTTGCTGTATTGTCTCCCGTTATATTGTAAAGTGCTGAGCAAACTGTTGGCGCTATATAAATCCTGTATTATAATAACAATAATGGCACCCCAAATGCATGAATGATGAATGAGCTGTCAAAGTGCACTGTTTGGAAATGTGGAGGAATCTTGCATTTTAATTGTTTGTAAAATATTTAATTCTGTGTGTTCAAGGGCAGTTTTGATATTCTGAACAGGAGTAAATGCATGCAAACCTATTTACTTATAAATGCACATTTTATATAGAAGCACAAATAAACGCTATACTTCCCTGATCAACTTCTGCATTTAAATAGAACGAACGTAGGAGACCTTTGTAAATTGAGGCCTCGTGATGGGAGTTCCTGCTTGACTTGGCCATGTCCAGCTCTATGTTCCACCATAGCAGGGAGCTGGGGTGCCAGGAGTATGCAGGAGCCAGACATAGATTTAATGAGATTGCTTTTCTGTATCTCCCGGCTCAATTATGAAACACTTGCATGTGTGTGTGCAACCTTGTGAAGGAGGCCTCACAAGACTTCTGTTCCAGGAGCTACACCACAGTACCAGGAACCAGGAGGGGTGCAGAGGATGTGATAGGGAGTACATAGGAGCTGGGGCGGACTGACAACTCATGGGGCCCCCGGGCAATAGGGGATCATGGGGCCCCTGTGTCCTTGCCCACACTCAAAGCACACCCAAAAAAGCCTATAAAAAGGTGCCAGGGGCATCTCATGGGGCCCCCTACTGACCCCGGGCCTTTGGGCAGTGCCCAAGTTTCCAAATGGTCAGTCCGCCCCTGCATAGGAATACAGTATCCACCAGCTTACTGACACACTGCAGATGTTGAGTAAAATGGACAAACATCACTGAACCTGTAAGGCTTCATGCACACTGGGCTTAGAAACACCAGTTCCCTTGGCAGAAAAAAAAAATGCTCATACAGAGCAATTTTGTACACGTTTAGGTGCGTTTTGATTTTTTTTTGCCAGAAAACTCCAATCAAAACCGCAAACCAGAAGGAATTTTCTTCTGCCATTTATTATTTATTATTATTATTACAGGTACCTATATAGTGCCGTGAATTTATGCAGCGCTTTACATATATTGCACATTCACATCAGTCCCTAACCCTCAAGGAGCGTACAATCCTTTAAACACTGAGCTTAAAATATGCCTTTAAATGTCCTAATGTGCATGGACAGATAGGATGACACTGAGCTGCTTCTACATACAACACACTAAACTCCTATAGAAGCAGCGATTTTGTAAGCCAGTGTGCATGGCCCCTAAGGTCACTTTATTGGCATTGCTACCTTAATAGAGAAGTGTGGGAATACAAACAAAACAAACACCTATACTCCCCTCCATACTGCTGTATCGGTCTGATGGCTCTGAGCTCAAGAACTGAGCCATCGCATCAGTTCTCGATCCGCTCTGAGCAGGCTGTCAGTCAACACTACCTGCTCTGCCCCTCCAGTATTGGAGCACTAGGATGGGGAGGGGGCGAAATCAGCTGGCTCAGGCTGTCAGAGGCTAAGCCAGGTGCCAGTCAGGCATCTGGGTGCATCCCAACATTATTGTCAAGATCCAGAGCTTGGAGCAGCTTTAGCCCAATGTTGGCTGATTCTGGGTCACAGGAAGACAAGTAAATGCACTGTAAAGTACTGATTTTGATGCAAATAATCTGGTTCCCGGGTAAGCAGACGATCTCCACAGTCTCCATGGCTTGCAATGTAATGTAACAAAAATGGAAACTGAAGCACCACACCACTGCCAACAGGTCTAGAAACCCCTTTATTCCAACAAAAGTCATGGGGATGATCCAAAAAATAACCAACGGATATTGGGGGTCCAAAAACACCCCCTTCATTAGGGCTTGATTGAACACAATGTGAATTGGGGTTGCCAAACCAGCTGCTGACAAGCCTTGTGCTTATAATCACACTGGAAGAAACAACATTAAAGGTCCAGCTCACTTCACTTCTAGTCCATTCACTATGTGCAGGGACCTGCATGACTAGGTTCAAATTGATTGGATAGATTAGGTAGGTTCCCATAATGCAAAATGTTGGTCAGGGGCGGACTGACAACTCATGGGGCCCCCAGGCAATAGGGGATCATGGGGCCCCTGTGTCCTTGCCCAAACTCAAAAAAGCCTAGGAAAAAGGTACCAGGGGCATCTCATGGGGCCCCCTACTGACCCCGGGTCCTCGGGCAGTGCCCAAGTTTCCAAATGTTCAGTCCACCCCTGAACATAACCATCGCAGGGGCGGACTGACAACTCATGGGGCCCCCGGGCAATAGGGGATCATGGGGTCCCTGTGTCCTTGCCCACACTCAAAAAAAGCCTATGAAAAGGTACCAGGGGCATCTCATGGGGCCCCCTACTGACCCCGGGCCCTTGGGCAGTGCCCGAGTTTTAAAATGGTCAGTGCGCCCCTGATGTTGGTAAATCTAAAGTTGATTTGTACAGGCAGATAGTAATATGTATGTATGATGATCTTAATTGCACACTATCAGCCTCCATTTGCTTCTCTCCTGCAGCTAATGTCAAGGAACCTCGCTGAGTCTCCCGAAGTTAAATGCAGTAGGCCCCAGTTGTAAATGTGAATGGGGCCTAACTGGGAGGCACTACAGTACTGACTTCCACTATTTCCATTACTTGGTAACAAAATGTGATTTTTACATTCCTCCTGAGTGATGGAATCACTTTAAATGAAGATGTACTAAGCTCTCCCTCACCGCTTATACATGGTATGGTAGACAGAAGTTGGTATTCATTCCATAGCGGGTTGTACATCTCTCTGACATGTTTTCACAGTCCCTTGTCAGGAGAGTTTTCAGTAGACTCGGTGTCATTCCTTTGGACTCACAGGCTCGCCTTACTCTATAATACATGGAAGCCCCTAAGACAAAACTCCCAGCCAAACAATGGGATTTGGTATGATTAGACTAAGGAGGAAGTCACGACTCTAGTTGAAAGATTAACTTCAAGTAAATCATTTATCTTCCATTCTATTTTAGTTCGCTAGTAAAGAATTTTGTCTCTTTCAACTATGTCGCCTTAGAGTAGTCGTTGCTTTTTTAAAACATATCCAAACGGAAAAACTGACATTTTTATATAGTAGTTTACTTGTCCTTAGATGGGATGGTTACATTAATTTCCTTTTCACAGGCTTTTTTACCACTTAAAAAAATTCTGCTTCGACTACATCTTGAGCATGCCATCCAGTTCTGGTCACCAGTCCTCAGGACAGATGTGCCGGAACTCGAGAGAGTCCAGAGAAGGGCAACAAAGCTAATAGGGTGACTAGAGGACCTCAGTTATGAGGAACGACTGCAAGCATTAAAATTATTATTCCTGGAAAAGAGACACTTGGGAGGAGATGTGATATCATTGGATATGGTCATAATTCTGCTGCTTTAGTCTTCATGTACACTGGACGTTTTTACAGCGGCTGTTTTTGGCTTTTGGCGTTTTTTTCTACAGCTAGTAAACTCCCCAGCATGTTATCCTATGTGTCCATGCACACATAGGCTTTAATCAGAGTTTTTTGGCAGGGGCGTTTTTTGGCTGGAACAAATCCCAGAAGTAGTGAGTTTCTAGAGGAGTTTTTTAGATGTAAAAACGTCCTAACGCTAAGGGCTCGTTCACACTTGACTGTTTTACCAACTCTTGCCAAACGCCTCTATAGCGCTTGGCAAGTGTTGGTCTGGCGTTTGCGGAGTGTTTTTTAACGCTCCGCAAATGCCGCATGCGCGGTTCAGCGGCGGTTGCTAGGCATTTGCCGAGTGTTAACAACGCCCCACAAACGCCTATAATGAAGTTTGAATGGTGTTACCGCTCCGCAAACGCCCTGCAACCGCGTTGCCACCGCACCGCTAACGCTGGCCGGGCGTTTGCTGAGCAGCACCATAGACTAGAATAGGAGGCTTCAACGCCTCCTGACTCGACCAGAGGCGTCCGTTTTGCCGCACCGCGCTGCTCCGCTACCGCTCCTGTTAGAACAGCACCATGTGCTGCAATGTGCAGAATTGTCCCAGGCATTTGGGAAGCGGTAAAAACGCTTCCCACACGCCTTTCTGCTGCCTGCACACAACGCTAGTGTGAACGTAGCCTTAAAAACACAGCAAACAGGCGTTTTTGGACTTTTCCTGAGTACATTTTTTTCTTTTTTGTGTAAAAGGGGCTAAAAACTGCAAATGTGAAAAAATGCGGCTAAACGCTAATACAAACATGCTAACAATTCTGAAAAACCTGCATTTTTAACATTACACAGCTAATTCTACCAGCGTTATTAAAACGCCCAGTGTGCATGGAGCCTTAAAGTGGCGCTGAATCGGGTGCTAAACTGGGCATTAAATCTGTGTTAAATTGGGCGTTAAACTGGAGCTGAATGGGGTGCTAAACTGGCACTGGATTGGGCATTAAACTAGTGCTGAGTTGTGTGCTAAATGGGCGTTAAACTGGTGCAAATCCAGGTGTTAAACTGGTGCTGAATTGGGCATTAAACTGGCACTAAATGGCCGTTAAACTGGCGCTGGATTGGGTGCTTAATGGGCAATAAACTGGCGCTAATCCAGGTGTTAAACTGATGCTGAACCGGGCATTAAACTGGCACTGGATCAGGTGCTAAACTGGGCGTTACTGGCGCTGAGTCGGGTGTTAAAGTGACGCTAAATAGAACTGCTGGGGTGCAGGGCCAATATGAGATCAGAGACAGAGGAGGTGACTGGCTCTAAGCCTGTGTGTACATGGATACCACCGAGGATAACATGTTGGGGGGTTTACTGGCTGTAGGAAAAAACGCCAAAAGCCAAAATCAGCCGCTGTAAAAACATCCCGTGTGCATGAGGACTTAACATTACACATTGCCTACTGGTAATAGTTGTTAATGCAACTGTTTTGCTCTGCCCCTGCGAGGGTGAACCATGAGCTTGTTTTGTTTGTTCTGGAAAATTCAATAAAAATATTGAACCAGAGAGGACATATGATAGTGATATCCAAATACCTCAATGGTGATGGGGAAAAAAATATTCCGTTTCAAGGAGCCTAAGAAAACAATTGGCCACTCAATAACATTGGAGGAGAATCAGTTTAACATTAAACTGTGTAGGGGGTTATTTACTGTCAGAGCAGTAAGGATGTGGAACTCTCTTCCACAACTGGTGGTGTCAGCAGGAAGCATCGATAGTTTCAAAAAACTCTTAGATGAGCATCTTAGCAAACACAATATACAGGGATATGGTAAATGGTATTGACATAATCACACCCACACAGGTTGAACTGGATGGACTGGTGTATTTATTCAACCTTACCAACTGTGTAAGTACGTAACTTTATTTGCTTCTGCTGATCCTGCCAGTAACATGCTTCTTTTCCCAGGATAACAACTCTCACTCTACTGTATTGATAGGACAAGCAGTGTTGTCACCCTAAGCTGCTCTCTTGAGATGGACTTTAAATGTCTCCTCATCTTAGGGAGAAGGGGTAGCATAGTTCACAAAAGATAGCCGACTAAGCTTCAGTTTAATTCACAGGCTGTCACAGGGACACATGATTTGTGACAGGATCAAATGGTATTTTTCTGTACTCTGAAAAAGTTGTTAGTCTGAAAAACAAAAACAAAAAACAAATGCAGCCACTACATCTAATGACTGTTAAGCTGCAATATATTCAACTTTTGTTCTTTGATTTAGATATAGTTTAAAAGGAACAATAATGTTTTTTTAAATAAATTCTTTTTATTTATTATATATACAAGATTTTAAATGAATCTTGTATATAATTTTGCATTCATTGTATGAAATCTTGTATTTTTTTAACAATACCAGAGGAATATTTTCAATTCTTGTTTGATTGAATTTCTGTTTTATATTGTATTTTATATGATTTACCGATTAACATGCAATGTGCCTTTGTGGTGTCTGATGTTTCAAAAGATGTCACATGCGCTTTATATCTATATCCCTGTATATGCTTATGTCTTCGGTGTTTTAAAGCAATAATACTGATTATTAATTGTATGAAATCTATATTTCACAAAATTAACATTTAATACAGAGTTACAAAGTTACATACAGTACATGGAACTTTGTATGTAAAACATGCTCGGTTTCCATATAAGAAAGCCCAGCACTGCAAAACTGACTTTTTGATTCTTTTTGACTCTATGGAACTAAAAATCCCAATGGCTCCATAAGTGCAACTAAATTGTGCTCAGGGGCGGACTGACCATTTGGAAACTCGGGCACTGCCCGAGGGCCCGGGGTCAGTAGGGGGCCCCATGAGATGCCCCTGGTACCTTTTTCATAGGCTTTTTTGAGTTTGGGCAAGGACACAGGGGCCCCATGATCCCCTATTGCCCGGGGGCCCCATGAGTTGTCAGTCCGCCCCTGATTGTGCTACCAATCATTTGCAGCATAGTAGTAAATCAAGGCAGAAAATATGCAGTGTCTATACCTGGAAAGTGGCCTTACCAAGCATTTGCTGGCTTCAAGAGGAAAGCGGAAGGAAGGAAGAAAGTATGGATGGATGGATAATGCATTCCTAGCCATGTAGATCCTTCAGCTTTAAAGGAAACTTGTACTGAAGATGATATGGGCTGCTGACTTCCTTCCGAAATTAGCTGTTCAAACAGGGGGAAAGTGGAGGTAGGAAAAGAAGTGGGGCAGAAAGACAAAGGGTGATTGTGTCAGAGTATATGGTATGGAGAATGAAGGAAAAAGAAGAGGGGGTTGTGGGACCCTACCACGGAGCGCTTGACACCTAAGGTATTTTAGGAGGTGTATCCTGAGAGAGAGCAGTCGGGGTTCATTTGGAAGTTGTACTCTAGTCAAGTTACTTTGCATGCATCAACATGACAATTAGCAACAAACATTTTCAGAAGAGGTACGGTAAGTCATGGCAACCTGCTTATTCCCTCAGTATAGCCATCCTTTAGTACTTTCTGAATGACTGACCTGGAACATGCCTGAAGATTTGGAGTGGAAACAGGAGAATTGTTAAACCGTTACTATTTTATTCTCCTGAATATTTGCATGTAGATGTGTCTGATCTGCAGTCTGCAGAGAACCTGACAAGCAATCCAGGCAATCATGGTTGAATTGTATGCTGAGGGCTTGTTGAAGGTCCAAGGGTCCCAGCTACAACCCACATGCAGCAAACCAAGGGGATAGAGTAACTGGTCAAAACTATGGGCTTGCCTTTCACTTTACACAAGGGAGGATGAATTTATCCTGTAGGTAGCTGGTGTCTGAAGGGATGGGTCTTTCCAGCACAGACTTTTTAAATGGGGTGGCTACTGTGCCTACTACAACCATTATCAATGTCAGTCGAAGGGATGACTTCCTTGCCTAGGGCCCCATTCTCTCCTAATTTGTCTCTGAGGCTAGGTTCACATTTGTGCAGGTTGCACTTAATGTGTTCCTGGTGTGTTTTGCAGTTTTAAACGTGTTTTTGATGCGTGTTACCTTTTTTGGCTAATTGGAAAGTATGACAGTTCTGTTCATGTAGTGCGGTTCTGATGTGACTTTGATGCGACTTTACACTCTCTGGCATTTTTTTACTGATAGGAGAGTATGACAGTTCTGTTTATGTAGTGCAACTTTAATGTGATTTTACACTCTCTGACACTCAAGTAGCATCAAAGTTGCATCAAAGTAGTGCAGGAACCTTTGTGTGTCCAAAGTTGCATGTTAGGGATAAATGGTAGGGTTAGGATTAAGGGTTAGGGTTAAATGTTAAAGTTACGGGCTGGAGCTAGGTTTGGTGGTAAACATAAGAGACAGGGATAGCAGTAATCGTTAGGGTGAGCGTTCTAACCCTAACAATTATTGCTAACCCTAACAATTACCACTGACCCTAACAATTACCACTGACCCTAACCCTACCAATTAGCCCTAACCCTAGACCTTAAACTTAACTTTGGAAACATAAAGTTTCTTGTGCTACTTTGATGCAACCTTGATGCTATTTGAGTGCCAGAGAGTCCAAAGAAGTCTGCTACAGGTAAAAAAAAAGTCCCTGACCCTTTCAAAAAATGCACCAGTTCAAAATGCACAGATGTGAACTAGATCCATACGAAACCATGTTTAATGGACTGCAGTGCGTTTCTGCAAAATGCAAAAAACACATGGGTGTGAACCAAGGCTGATTGTAAAATCTTCAACCGAATATAAAGTCTGCATGAATGTAGAAGATTCTAAAATGTGAAATTTTCAAGAAAGTTAATTCATCAGATCACTAATTTGGAGTTTGGACCTCACTGGATGCACACTTGTTCTAGGCCAAAAATCCAGAAATTATTGAAGTTGAAGGTTCAGTACAACAGTTAGGTTACTGGAGTTTTCGAAGGGAAATCAGCAGTAGAAGTCTACGTACTTTTCCCAGCTCTATCAGAACTTCTGTATCAGAAGGTTTGTTTGATTTTCTACCCAATAGTTAATAGGGTCAAATCACTGAGCTCATAATATTTCCACCCCCACATGCCTCTTCCCCTGATTTCTCAGTTAGGATCAATAGCACCACTATCAACCCATCCCTGCATGCCAGGGTGCTAGGTGTAACCCTGCATTCTGAACTATCCTTTCAAACCCACATCCAATCCCTGTCCAAATCATAGTTACATAGTTACATAATTAGTCTGGCTGAAAAAAGACAAACATCCATCCAGTTCAACCATAGGAAAAAAAAAAGTTATAATCCTACACCCACAGTTGATCCAGAGGAAGGAAAAAAAAAACACAGCAAACCATGATCCAATTTGCACCTGCTGGGAGAAAAATTCCTTCCTAATCCCCCGAGAGGCAATCGGATATTCCCTGGATCAACTTTACCTATAAATGTTAGTATCCAGTTATATTCTGTGTATCTAAGAAAGAATCCAGGACTTTTTTGAAGCAATCCACTGAGCTGGCCAGAACCAACTCTTGAGGGAGTCTATTCCACATTTCACAGCTCTCACTGTGAAGAAACCTTTCCGTGTTTGGAGATTAAATTTCTTTTCCTTCAGACGCAAAGAGTGCTCCCTTGTCCTCTGTGATGACCTCAGGGTGAATAACTCTACACCGAGTTCACTATATGAACCACTGATGTATTTATACATGTTGATCATATCCCCTTTTAATCTCCTCTTCTCAAGAGAGAATAAATTCAGTTCCTCTAATCTTTCCTCATAGCTGAGCTCCTCCATGCCTCTTATTAGTTTGGTTGTCCTTCGCTGTACTTTCTCCAGTTCCCCAATGTTCTTTTTATGAATTGGTGCCCAAAACTGAACTGCATATTCCAGATGAGGTATTACTAATGATTTGTACCGGGGTAATATGATATCTTTCTCTGGAGAGGATTTTTCTCGCTTTAGAAACCGCAGCTTGGCATTGCATGCCATTATTAAGCTTGTGATCTACCAGAACCCCCGGATCCTTCTCCACCAATGATTCCCCCAGTTGTACCCCCCCCCCCAGTATGTATGATGCATGCATATTCTTAGCCCCCAAGTGCATAACCTTACATTTATCAACATTAAACCTCATTTGCCACATAGTTGCCCAATTAAACAGTGCATTGAGGTCAGCTTGTAAATTGGAGACATCCTGTAAGGACTTTATTCCACTGCACAGCTTGGTTTCATCTGCAAAGACTGAAATGGGATTTGTAATCTCAGACCCTATATTATTTATAAATATATTAAAACGTAAGGGTCCCAACACTGAACCTTGGGGTACACCACTGACAACCCCAGACCATTCAGAGTATGAATCATTAACCACTACTCTCTGAATACGATCTTTTAGCCAGTTTTCTATCCATTTACATACAGATTTTTCCAAGCCCGTAGACTTTACCTTACACATTAGCCGTGTGTGGGGAACTGTGTCAAACGCTTTTGCAAAATCCAAGTATACCACGTCCACCCCCGCACCTCTGTCCAAGGTTTTGCTCACCCCCTCATAAAAAGAAATCAGATTTGTATGACAACTTCTGTCTTTCATGAATCCATGCTGTTTCTTAAAAAAATTTTCCAGCAAGGACCCATCTATGTGGTCTTTTATTAAACTCTCCAGTATCTTCCCAACTATAGAAGTTAAACTAACAGGTCTACAATTACTTGGTAAAGATTTTGACCCCTTTTTAAATTTTGGCACCACATTGGCCTTACGCCAATCCAATGGTACTATGCCAGTCATTAAAGAGTCCCTAAAAATTAGAAAGAATGGCTTTGAAATGACAGAGCTCAATTCTTTAAGGACCCGTGGGTGTATGCCATCCGGTCCAGGTGCTTTATTCACCTTTATACTGTCTAAATATTTTTGGATCATATCAGTTGTGAGCCAATGTGGACCATCTGGAGCTGTGCCAATACCATGCCCATTATGGACAAGAGCTCCCCCATACTTCTTTGTATACACAGAGCTGAAGAAGGTATTTAATAAATTTGCCTTCTCTTTGTCCCCAGTCACCCATTCTAGATTATTTTGTAAAAGGTCTACATGCTCAGACCGAACCTTTTTACTATTAATATATTTGAAGAATTTTTGGGGGTTGGTCCTGCTATCTTTTGCAATCTGTCGCTCGTTTTCAAATTTTGCGGTCTTTATTTCCATTTTGTATATTCTGTTATATTCTTTGTAATGTTTAAATGATGATAGTGTTCCTTCACTATATTGAATAAAAGCTCTTTTCTTATCTATAGCCTTTTAACTTTGGCTGTAAGCCACATAGGTTTGATTTTTAGCCTTTTAAACTTGTTGCCATGGGAATATATTTTGCAGTGTGTTCACATACAGTCTTTTTGAAGAACTCCCATTTCTGTGTTGTGTTCATCGATGCCAACATTCCCTCCCAGTCTAAGTCTTGGAGAGCAGCTCTCAGTCTTGGAAAATTACCTCTCTTGAAATTAAGCGGTGTTATTTTTTTATGTGCTTGCTGTTTACCGCTAACAGTAAATGAAATCTTGTTATGGTCACTGCTACCCAGATGTTCTTTTATATGGACATTCGTAATAAGCTCTGCATGGTTTGAGATTATCAGGTCCAGCAGAGCATCATTCCTAGTAGGGGCCTCTATGAACTGTACCATAAAATTGTCCTGTAAGGTTTAAAAATTTTTGCCCTTTAACTGTTCTTGCAGTACCATTACTCCAGTCAATTTCCGGGTAGTTAAAATCCCCCATTATTATCACTTTCCCAGCCCCTGCAGCCCTTTCGATCTGTGCAAGGAGCTGAGTCTCCACCTCCTCATTAACACTGGGAGGCTTATAACAAACTCCAATGATTACCTTTGTAGTACGCACCCCCATGTGCAGTTTCACCTATAATACTTAAGCCTCATCACACTCTCCATCAACTAGGTCCTCTTTCACAATCGCTCTGAAATCACGTCTCACATAGAGACAGACACGGCAACCTTTCCTATTTACTCTATCTCTCCGAAAGAGAACATAGCCAGGAATATTAATGGCCCAGTCATGCGAAGAATGAAACCAAGATTCAGCAATACCAATTAAATCATAGTTCTCTTCATGCAACAAAGCTTCCAGCTCACCTATTTTGCTTGGCAGACTTCTGGCATTGGTGAACAAACACTTTAATTGATTCACACCTTGTCCACACATATTTTGCATATTTTTTATTTTAATACAAATGGTACCAATTCCACTGGTTGTTTGTAACATGGAAAACTTCTTATCATCTACCATAGCCTTCCACCCATCTTTCCCCATTCCACCCACCAATAAGTACTGACCCCTGTCTGATCTGTCTACCCCATTATAATCTGATTCTCCCTTTCCCCTCGATCCTAGTTTAAATACTCCTCCAGCCTTCCCATAAACCTCTCTCCTAGCACATCAGACCCCCTTCCATTTAGGTGCAGACCTTCTCTAGCATATAGGTTGCACCCCAATGAAAAGTCAGCCCAGTGCTCTAGAAACCCAAATCCTTCCCTCTTACACCAGGTCTTCATGCTGCCTCAACCTCTGTAACATCTCCAGAATGCACCCCTTTTTAACCAATGATACCACAAAGCTCCTAATTCACTCTCTGGTCATCTCTCGCCTCGACTACTGCATCTCCCTCCTCATTGGCTTCCCTTTACATAGGCTATCCCACTCTCCAGTCCATCATGAATACTGCTGCCAGGCTCGTCCACCTTACCAACCACTCAGTGTCTGCTACCCCTCTCTGCCAATCCCTCTAGTGGCTTCCACTTTCTCAACGAATAAAATTCAAAATACTAACAACTTACAAAGCCATCCACAACTCTGCCCCCAGCTATATCACCAATCTGGTCTCAAAATATCAACCAAACTGCTCTCTTTGATCCTCCCAAGACCTTCTGCTCTCTAGTTCCCGTGTCACCTCCTCCCATGCTCGCCTCCAGGACTTCTCCCGAGGTTCTCCCATCCTATGGAACTCCCCACCCCAATCTGTCTGGCTGTCTCCTAATCTATCCACCTTTAGACGATCCCTGAAAACCTTGCTCTTTAATGAAGCCTATCCTGCTTCTGCCTAGTAAACCGCCATTTATTTCCTCCATCAGCTAATCCCCCCCACAGCTATTACCTTTTGTATCACTCAACCCTTCCTCCTAGATTGTAAGCTCTAACAAGCCGGGCCCTCTGTTTCCTCTTGTACCAAATTGTATTGTAACTGTAATGTCTACCTTCATTTTGTAAAGTGCTGTGCAAACTGTTGGCGCTATATAAATCCTGGATAATAATAATAAAAATAATCAACGCTTGTTTTTGTCCATAGTGATGAGGAAATTTGAAGGATGGAAAATACTTCTCAAGCAAACACAATTTTAACTATGATTGTGGTTTTTGTTCGGGGAAAATTTGTACTTATTATAATGCACATGTGCATCCCAAAATTGAAAGTAAAATTCAAAAACATCGGCATGGCATTCAGACAAAATTTTTCAGGCTTATCACCTGAAATATGTCAGGTCCATAATGGAACTATCGAATGCTCTGGCAAATGATTTTGAGATTCTGTACAAAACTAAATTCTGTTAGTGTATGGCCAGCTAAGTTTGTTGTATCCCATAACTCACTGCATACTTTGGTTAAGGGTATTGGTCTATCAGGTTGGATACTCCACCCAATACCAGGGTGTTTGGTGGTTCTTCCCCACTATGTATTGCATGTATATTCATCTCTTGAGCATGCATATTAAACGAAACATTCCTCAGTGGAACTTGGAAACTGCCATCTTTTTAACAAATGCTAGTTCCCAGGTTATGGCAAGCCATCTTGATTCAGTACTTTCACTCACTGACCTGTAACAAGTATGCAGATCAGGACTTATGGCTTTGACTTTCCTGATCTACATTAATGTTGCAGGTCAGTGATAGTGAACCCAGAGGGTCAGAGTAGCAGTCAGGCAAGTAGCAATTTTAGAAGGAGGACAGCAGTTGCAGTTCCCATATCTCTTTAGGATTGGCATGCTTTAAAGGGAAATAATAGTTCTTACCCCCTCATATCCTTCGAGCATCTAAAACATGCATAAGAAGGAAACATTCAAAACTAAATCTCCTTACATTAATGATCTGACTTACACATTGTTACATTTATTGTCCCTCTTGCGTCAGGTTGGCTGACCACATAGATTTTGCAGATAGGGAGTTTTAAATGGGGAAAAAGAAATATTACACAGCGTGTGACGTAAGAAGAAAAGCAGTGAATGAAATGTGCGAGGACACGGATGGCACATGACTTTTCCCTAACACCCAAAGGCAGACACAGTCATCCATACCATGACCTCCTGTCTGCAACCTCCTGGGGACATGAATTCTTGTGTGATCCACTTGTTGAAGAGGCACACACCCCAGACACATGCTGGCTGGTGTTTTCTGCCAGTTATACAACTTCACAGATGGTGGGAATTTTATTTCACTACAGTCTATTTTAGAATGATATGCAAGCCAAAATGGTCATGTGATGCCAAGAGCCAAAATGGCCAAAAATATTGGCACCCCTGCATTTCTGTCAGATAATGCACCACTTCACCCAGAAAATTGTTGCAATTACAGATGTTTAGGCATTCTCAAGCGGTGTGCTACCAAATATTAAATTGAGGATGCCAATAATTTTGTCCAGTTCATTTCTGGAGTTTTGGGTAGAATGTGTCAGATTTGGCATTTTTGTTTCTCCCTTTTTTTGTGTCGTACAAATACAAACAAAAGAAATAAACATGAGAATGCCTAAACATTTGTAATTGCAACTATTTTCTGTGTGAAGTGGTGTATTATCTGACAAAAATGCAGCGGTGCCAATATTTTTGGCCATGACTGTAGTTTCATAGACTTCTAAAAAGCTACACCTCCCACACCTAAATTGCCAATACCCCCGGTGCCAAATCTACATCCCCTGGACTGAGTTTTGCATCTTATTCAAGCCAGTGAAAGAAAAATATTCTTTAGTCTTGCCTCTACTTAAGTTTTTCTGTGTTGTTCATCCATTTTCCTTTTTTGGTTTTCACCTCTAATCCTTTACAATGCATCTTACCGTGAGAAAGATCAAAAGTCATTTTTAAGGGAACTGTTGGGAGTACAGATATGGAGCCATGGATTTGTAAAGGTGCTGTAACAGCAGTGATCTCTATCAGTCCCATGTAATGTGTCTCCAGTCTATGACCATTCCCCAGTCTCCAACAACTCTTAGAGCACATGTGTCAAACACAAAGCCCGTGGGCCAAATCCGGCTCGCCAGACCATTTCATGTGGCCCCCGCATCCAGGGCTTTTTTTCCAGCTGAAACATGAGGGAACAGAGTTCTGCCACCTTCAGCTCCTGCCCTCCACTCCCCACTCACCGCTGTCACTTGTAAATACAGAAGACTGTGAACATAGGCAAAGCCAAAACATTTTTGTTACAATGAGGAAGGGATAAAACATCTGACAAAGTTTTTATTGGTGTTTGTGCCATCCTGTCCCAGTGATACTAGAACCCCCAATTTATATCCTGGGGTAGGTGTGGGGGTTGAAGGTAGGTTAGAAACCACAAGTCTTAAAAGTTCTTCACATTTTGGTTCCTTCGTTTTTACTCTTGCTGCTCTACTCAAAACTAAGGCCACATTAACACCTGTGTTTTTGCCCAACAGCATGTAGATGAAAGAAAATCAGTGGGTGGTCCTGACAAATCACTGCAGGAGGCAGCCCCATTGAAAGTAAGGGAAGGCTGCCACCTCCCGCAGTTAATTGCAACTGTTTGCTTGTCTGTCTGCATCCAGAGTCAGTCACTCACAGGCAAAACCGCATTGTGATTACATGTGAGCATCTGCAATTAGCTGCGGGCTGCCTCTCTCGGTTAATTATCTAGAGCTCCCACCAATATTCTCACATCTACATGCTTTTGGGCAAAAATGCAGGTGTGAAAGCAACCTAAAGAAAAAAAAAACAATCATCTATACTACACTTTAAAATACAGAAAAATCTGTACATTTAAAATAATAAATACAGGGCTTTCCTGAAATATCTACCACCACATAGTGTAAATAAAATGTCCCAATCTTCCACTCCATTGTGCTATATCCCAACTGAAGAATTGAGAATTTTGTGCAACTTCTCTGTGGTTCAATCACCACTGACACCATCACACCGCTTACAGGAGGAACCCAGAAATTAAGAGGTTAAATCTCATTTGTGTATGGATAAACCCCCATACTGGAAGACCACAGGTACCAGTCGCTATCCTAATCTCAGCAATTTGTGATCTCTGGTATGTATAAAAAGGAAATCCCAGATAATGCAGGTAATCTAAAAGGTTATTCAAAAGTATCACCCAACAAAATGCTAAAATATACAAAACAAAAAAGCCACCACAGGCTTATGGTGATGGTGACAGTGTTCAAAGAACCAACCTACGCGTTTCATCACTACTGGACATCACCAGGGGACATTTTATTTACACTATGTGGTGGAAGTTATTTCACAGAAGCACTGCATTTATTATTTTAACTGTGTATCAGGTTCTTTTGTGTGCAGCTCCTAATCATTTTCATTTCAGTGACACTAAGCGCAGATTTTTTTATTTTGAATTCTGTACATTTGTAATTAGAGATGAGCGAAGTATTCAAAAATTCGATTCGGCTGATTCGGCGAATTCGAGGAATAAATTCGATTCGATGCGAATATATTCGCTGCGAATTTAACTTATAAAAAGGGTTTCTAGGCTTCAGAGAGCCTTTATATTAGTGCAGAACACTGTACCTTTAATTTAAATGCCCTTGGAGTCTGCTGGGGAAGAGAAATAATACTGTCAGTCAGTATGACATGCAGATGAGTGCCGTCGATCTTAGAATCACCGCACACTTCACTCATTTGGGCAGTCACGGGGCCAAAACCAGAGTGTGGAGCCACAGTGTGGCGGTGGAGGCAGCAGCAATGGGAGGCCATACAGCACCCTATGACAAAAATGGAACCCACCAGCAGTGTGAGGAGACCTGAAAGTGGCACATGGCAGAGTGTGGCGATGGAGACAGCAGCAATGGGAGGCCGTACAGGGACCCATGAGACACTCTGGACCTGGCAGCAGCATGAGGAGGCGGTACGGGGGCCCATGGCAGATTACGGGCCTGGCAGCAGCAATGGGAGGCCCGTAATCTGCCAGCACCCTATGACAAAATGGAACCCACCAACAGTGTAAGGAGACCTAAAAGTGGCACATGGCAGAGTCTGGCGATGAAGTCAGCAGCAATGGGAGGCCGTACAGGGACCCATGACACACTCTGGACCTGGCAGCAGCAAGAGGAGGCGGTACAGGGGCCCATGGCAGAGTGGCGAAGCGAAAGCAGCTTAAATTGAAGGCCATACAGAGGCCTATGTTAAAAATAATAACATGTTTGGGGCATGATTCATGGCGGATTTAGTCAGTTGTGTCAGGAACTGGTGGTTTGAAATCCAGACTAATCCACGCCTGATTCATTTTCACAAACGTGAGTCTCTCCACACTTTGGGTGGACAGTCGTGTCCTCCGCGGAGTTACAATACCTCCTGCCGCACTAAACACGCGCTCCGATGCCACGCTACTGGCCGGGCATGACAGCCTTTCAAGGGCAAATTCAGCTAGTTGGGGCCAAAGGTCAAGTTTCGTTGCCCAGTAGTCAAGGGGATTGTCTACCTCGGTTGGCAGGGTGCTGTCCAAGTAGGCCCGAGCCTGTTGTTTGAGGTCCTGCTCCAGGTCCACCTGATGCTGCTGCTGCTGCTGCTGCGGCTGGTTAGTAGTTTCCTCACTGCGCTGGTGAAGAAAGCTACTCATCATCGACTGCAAACTGAGGCAACTGCTGCTGGTGGAGCTGCCACTGCTCCTACCACCCCACCCCTCCCCTGCTGCCATGGCAGCGGAACGTGAGCGCACAGGGCCCACAGTGTCTGAGGATGGACGTTGGCGCAGAAAGGCAGAGACCAACTGACTACATAGGTGGTTTTTATAGTACGTTATTTTGGCCTCCCTCTCAGCAGGTGTGAAAAAGGCCACCATTTTTGAACGGTAGCGAGGGTCCAACAAGGTGGACAGCCAAAAGTCATCCCTCTGTCTGATGGTTATTATTCGGCTGTCGCTACGCAAGCAACCGAGCATGCTATGGGCCATTTGTGCCAAGGAATGCGAGGGACTCCCTGCCTCCATCTCCACAGCATACTGCCACGGTGCGTCTGGGTCCTCTGTATCCTCCTCCTCCTCTACCAGATGCTCCTGCTCCTCCACTCCTGTCCGCTGAGTGGAAAAACCACCCATTTCACTCAATAATTCCTGAGCACCAATGTCCTCCTCTACCTCCTCCTCTTCTTCCTGTCCTGCCCCCACAGGGTTCATGTGGCGTTGAGATCTGTGCGCCACGTCTACCGCACCCTGACCAGCCATTGTTAACAGCATTTGTTCCAGGACGTGCAACAGAGGAATGACGTCGTTCATCCCATAGTCCTGCCGACTCACGAATAGCGTGGCCTCCTCAAAGGGCCTGAGCAAGCGGCAGGTGTCACGCATGAGCTGCCAATGGCTGACATCTAAGTTACACAGGGGAGTACCTTTATCCGCTTGTAACATCAGGAAATCGGTGATGGCCTTTCGCTGTTCGTAAAGGCGGTTAACATATGTAGGGTTGAATTCCACCTTGTTGCAACGTCACAGCATGAGGAGTCGGTACGGGGGCCCATGGCAGATTACGGGCCTGGCAGCAGCAATGGGAGGCCCGTAATCTGCCAGCACCCTATGACAAAATGGAACACACCAGCAGTGTGAGGAGACCTGAAAGTGGCACATGGCAGAGTGTGGCGATGGAGACAGCAGCAATGGGAGGCCGTACAGGGACCCATGAGAGACTCTGGACCTGGCAGCAGCATGAGGAGGCGGTACAGGGGCCCATGGCAGATTACGGGCCTGGCAGCAGCAATGGGAGGCCCGTAATCTGCCAGCACCCTATGACAAAATGGACAGCACCAGCAGTGTGAGGAGACCTGAAAGTGGCACATGGCAGAGTGTGGCGATGGAGACAGCAGCAATGGGAGGCCGTACAGGGACCCATGAGAGACTCTGGACCTGGCAGCAGCATGAGGAGGCGGTACGGGGGCCCATGGCAGATTACGGGCCTGGCAGCAGCAATGGGAGGCCCGTAATCTGCCAGCACCCTATGACAAAATGGAACACACAAGCAGTGTGAGGAGACCTGAAAGTGGCACATGGCAGAGTGTGGCGATGGAGACAGCAGCAATGGGAGGCCGTACAGGGACCCATGAGACACTGTGGACCTGGCAGCAGCATGAGGAGGCGGTACAGGGGCCCATGGCAGATTACAGGCCTGGCAGCAGCAATGGGAGGCCCGTAATCTGCCAGCACCCTATGACAAAATGGAACACACCAGCAGTGTGAGGAGACCTGAAAGTGGCACATGGCAGAGTGTGGCGATGGAGACAGCAGCAATGGGAGGCCGTACAGGGACCCATGAGACACTGTGGACCTGGCAGCAGCATGAGGAGGCGGTACAGGGGCCCATGGCAGATTACGGGCCTGGCAGCAGCAATGGGAGGCCCGTAATCTGCCAGCACCGTATGACAAAATGGAACACACCAGCAGTGTGAGGAGACCTGAAAGTGGCACATGGCAGAGTGTGGCAATGGAGACAGCAGCAATGGGAGGCCGTACAGGGACCCATGAGAGATTCTGGACCTGGCAGCAGCATGAGGAGGCGGTACAGGGGCCCATGGCAGATTACGGGCCTGGCAGCAGCAATGGGAGGCCCGTAATCTGCCAGCACCCTATGACAAAATGGAACACACCAGCAGTGTGAGGAGACCTGAAAGTGGCACATGGCAGAGTGTGGCGATGGAGACAGCAGCAATGGGAGGCCGTACAGGGACCCATGAGAGACTCTGGACCTGGCAGCAGCATGAGGAGGCGGTACAGGGGCCCATGGCAGATTACGGGCCTGGCAGCAGCAATGGGAGGCCCATAATCTGCCAGCACCCTATGACAAAATGGACAGCACCAGCAGTGTGAGGAGACCTGAAAGTGGCACATGGCAGAGTGTGGCGATGGAGACAGCAGCAATGGGAAGCCGTACAGGGACCCATGAGACACTCTGGACCTGGCAGCAGCATGAGGAGGCGGTACAGGGGCCCATGGCAGATTACAGGCCTGGCAGCAGCAATGGGAGGCCCGTAATCTGCCAGCACCCTATGACAAAATGGACAGCACCAGCAGTGTGAGGAGACCTGAAAGTGGCACATGGCAGAGTGTGGCGATGGAGACAGCAGCAATGGGAGGTCGTACAGGGACCGATGACAGATTACAGGCCTGGCAGCAGCATGAGGAGGCGGTACAGGGGCCCATGGCAGATTACGGGCCTGGCAGCAGCAATGGGAGGCCCGTAATCTGCCAGCACCCTATGACAAAATGGAACACACCAGCAGTGTGAGGAGACCTGAAAGTGGCACATGGCAGAGTGTGGCGATGGAGACAGCAGCAATGGGAGGCCGTACAGGGACCCATGAGACACTCTGGACCTGGCAGCAGCATGAGGAGGCGGTGCAGGGGCCCATGGCAGATTACAGGCCTGGCAGCAGCAATGGGAGGCCCGTAATCTGCCAGCACCCTATGACAAAATGGAACACACCAGCAGTGTGAGGAGACCTGAAAGTGGCACATGTTTGGGGCATGATTCATGGCGGATTTAGTCAGTTGTGTCAGGAACTGGTGGTTTGAAATCCAGACTAATCCACGCCTGATTCATTTTCACAAACGTGAGTCTCTCCACACTTTGGGTGGACAGTCGTGTCCTCCGCGGAGTTACAATACCTCCTGCCGCACTAAACACGCGCTCCGATGCCACGCTACTGGCCGGGCATGACAGCCTTTCAAGGGCAAATTCAGCTAGTTGGGGCCAAAGGTCAAGTTTCGTTGCCCAGTAGTCAAGGGGATTGTCTACCTCGGTTGGCAGGGTGCTGTTTAAGTAGGCCCAAGCCTGTTGTTTGAGGTCCTGCTCCAGGTCCACCTGATGCTGCTGCTGCTGCGGCTGGTTGGTAGTTTCCTCACTGCGCTGGTGAAGAAAGCTACTCATCATCGACTGCAGACTGTGGCAGCCGCTGCTGGTGGAGCTGCCACTGCTCCTACCACCCCACCCCTCCCCTGCTGCCATGGCAGCGGAACGCGAGCGCACAGGGCCCACAGTGTCTGAGGATGGACGTTGGCGCAGAAAGGCAGAGACCAACTGGCTACATAGGTGGTTTTTATAGTACGTTATTTTGGCCTCCCTCTCAGCAGGTGTGAAAAAGGCCACCATTTTTGAACGGTAGCGAGGGTCCAACAAGGTGGACAGCCAAAAGTCATCCCTCTGTCTGATGGTTATTATTCGGCTGTCGCTACGCAAGCAACCGAGCATGCTAAGGGCCATTTGTGCCAAGGAATGCGAGGGACTCCCTGCCTCCATCTCCACAGCATACTGCCACGGTGCGTCTGGGTCCTCTGTCTCCTCCTCCTCCTCCTCTACCAGATGCTCCTGCTCCTCCACTCCTGTCCGCTGAGTGGAAAAACCACCCATTTCACTCAATAATTCCTGAGCACCAATGTCCTCCTCTACCTCCTCCTCTTCTTCCTGTCCTGCCCCCACAGGGTTCATGTGGCGTTGAGATCTGTGCGCCACGTCTACCGCACCCTGACCAGCCATTGTTAACAGCATTTGTTCCAGGACGTGCAACAGAGGAATGACGTCGTTCATCCCATAGTCCTGCCGACTCACGAATAGCGTGGCCTCCTCAAAGGGCCTGAGCAAGCGGCAGGTGTCACGCATGAGCTGCCAATGGCTGACATCGAAGTTACACAGGGGAGTACCTTTATCCGCTTGTAACATCAGGAAATCGGTGATGGCCTTTCGCTGTTCGTAAAGGCGGTCTAACATGTGTAGGGTTGAATTCCACCTTGTTGCAACGTCGCAGATCAGGCGATGCTGTGGAATTCCGTTCTGCCGCTGCAGCTCAAGGAGGGTGTGCTTTGCGGTGTAGGAATGGCTGAAATGCATGCAAAGTTTACGTGACATTTTAAGGATGTCTTGCAGTGGGATGGTGGATTTTAGGAACCGCTTGACAACCAGATTGAACACGTGAGCCATGCATGGCGCATGGCACAACCTTCCTTGACGCAGAGCAGACACCATGTTCTTTCCGTTGTCGGTCAACATGGTTCCGATTTTCAGTTTGCGCGGAGACAGCCATCTGTCGATTTCTCTGTTCATTACACTCAGAAGTTCCTCCCCTGTGTGACTACGTTCACCAAGGCATACCAGGTGCAGCACAGCATGACACCGTTGCGCCCTGCACATGTGATATGCCGGTCGGGTAATGGGACTTGGCACGGGGGTGGCGGCTGAGGACACGGCGGAAGAAGAGGTGGTAGAGGCGGACATCTTTGCCGGACCAAGAACGTGCAAACGTGGAGGCAAAAGCGGCGTGACCTGTCCAAGTTGCTGGTGCGGCTGTGCCGGCACCACGTTCACCCAGTGGGCCGTAAATGACATGTACTGTCCCTGACCGTAGTTACAGCTCCACACGTCAGCGCTGCCGTGCACTTTGGCAGAGACCGACATGCTCAAAGACTGGCCCACCATCTCTTCTACATGTGAATGCAGGGCTGGCACTGCCTTTTTGGAGAAGAAATGCCGGCTTGGCACTCTCCACCGTGGCGCGGCACAAGCCATCATTTCTCGGAAAGGTGCTGAGTCCACCACTTGGAAAGGGAGGGACTGCAGCACCAGCAACTTGGACAGGAGGACGTTCAGCTTCTGCACCGTCGGGTGCGTGCTCGCAAACTGTTGTCTCTTGGAAACGGATTCCAAGAAAGACTGCTGACGGAATCCGTGAAGAGGAGTAGCAGGAGAAGGAGCATCTGAACGAGCAGAAGATGCCAACGAGCGACAACTCCCCTCAGCAGAGGTGTTGGAGCCTTGACTGGCTGATAGAGGGCGATTGACGTCGGGTGACGGAGCAAGTAACGGAGCGGGTGATGGAGCGGGGGCTGGGGCAGGCAGAACCGCCGTATCTTTATCACGGTTTTCCCAGGCCACCAAATGGCGACGCTGCATATGCTGCCGCAACGCTGTAGTCCCAACATGGGCCCCCTGGCCACGCTTGACTTTCTGGCCACATAGTCGACATACGGCTACGTTTCCTTCCTCGGGCGGCTTGACGAAAAATTGCCACACCGCCGAGTAGGAAACTTTGCCCCCGCTACTCCTCACTGGCTGACTGCTACTTCCTCCGTGCACACCGGCACCACTACTGGCCGTGGTGGTAGGCTGCAGTGGAGCTGGTGCTCTACTCCGTGGCCGTTTGCCTCCACTGACACTGCTGCGACCCTGCTGCCTCCTGGGCAACCCACCGACTGTTTTGCTCGCTGCCAAGCTGGCACCCTCTTCTCCTGATGATGCGGAAGCAATAGCCTGATGACGACAAGGCTGCCAAGTGCGATCAGCCTCATCATCATCAATTAGGGTCTCCGCCTCACTACTAGCCCCCTCGGCTGCGTGTGGGTCAGGAGACAGACCTGTCTCTAGACCGGCTACCGAGCCACTCTCCTCGCCAGTACTTCTTCGCCTGGCTGCTGAAGAGGCGGATGTCTCCCCCCATTCCTGACCGCCCTCTGTTAGCTCTTCCTCACTGTACAGTGGGGCTGATCCCACAGCATGCGATACTTCGCTTGGTGAGGGAACACCAAAGGACAGGGGCAGGTAGAGGACACGTGATTTCAGTGGGCTTGCTCCCGGGCCATGCCAACTAACGGTTGTGTCTGACGTACCCACCGACCATTGGCTGTAGGTGTCAGAGGTGACCTGGGAAGAGGAAGACGACCGAGCCAACCAATCGATGATGGCAGGGTTGTCGGTGGAGACACGACCGCTGGATGACACCGGGAGCACTGGCCTCTGGCTGCGACTAGTGCTGCCTCGACCCCTTCCTCTGCTGCCACGTCTGCTCGCTCCTAAAACATTGCCTCCTCTGCCACTCCTCTGCATGTTGTCTGACATACTCTTTAATTCAATGATTCTGTGTCCCTGAGTAACAATTCTGTGTCCCTCAGTAACAATTCTGTGTCTGTCCTTGAGTAACAATTCTGTGTCCCTGAGTAACAATTCTGTGTCCCTGAGTAACAATTCTGTCCCTGAGTAACAATTCTGTGTCCCTGAGTAACAATTGTGTGTCCCTCAGTAACAATTCTGTGTCCCTCAGTAACAATTCTGTGTCCCTCAGTAACAATTCTGTGTCTGTCCCTGAGTAACAATTCTGTGTCCCTCAGTAACAATTCTGTGTCCCTCAGTAACAATTCTGTGTCTGTCCCTCAGTAACAATTCTGTGTCCCTGAGTAACAATTCTGTGTCCCTGAGTAACAATTCTGTGTCCCTCAGTAACAATTCTGTGTCCCTCAGTAACAATTCTGTGTCTGTCCCTGAGTAACAATTCTGTGTCCCTCAGTAACAATTCTGTGTCCCTCAGTAACAATTCTGTGTCTGTCCCTGAGTAACAATTCTGTGTCCCTGAGTAACAATTCTGTGTCCCTGAGTAACAATTCTGTGTCCCTGAGTAACAATTCTGTGTCCCTGAGTAACAATTCTGTGTCCCTCAGTAACAATTCTGTGTCCCTCAGTAACGATTCTGTGTCCCTCAGTAACAATTCTGTGTCCCTGAGTAACAATTCTGTGTCCCTCAGTAACAATTCTGTGTCCCTCAGTAACAATTCGGTGTCTGTCCCTGAGTAACAATTCTGTGTCCCTCAGTAACAATTCTGTGTCCCTCAGTAACAATTCTGTGTCTGTCCCTGAGTAACAATTCTGTGTCTGTCCCTGAGTAACAATTCTGTGTCCCTGAGTAACAATTCTGTGTCCCTGAGTAACAATTCTGTGTCCCTCAGTAACAATTCTGTGTCCCTCAGTAACAATTCTGTGTCTGTCCCTGAGTAACAATTCTGTGTCCCTCAGTAACAATTCTGTGTCCCTCAGTAACAATTCTGTGTCTGTCCCTGAGTAACAATTCTGTGTCCCTGAGTAACAATTCTGTGTCCCTCAGTAACAATTCTGTGTCTGTCCCTCAGTAACAATTCTGTGTCCCTCAGTAACAATTCTGTGTCCCTCAGTAACAATTCTGTGTCTGTCCCTGAGTATCAATTCTGTGTCCCTGAGTAACAATTCTGTGTCCCTGAGTAACAATTCTGTGTCCCTGAGTAACAATTCTGTGTCCCTCAGTAACAATTCTGTGTCCCTCAGTAACAATTCTGTGTCCCTCAGTAACAATTCTGTGTCTGTCCCTGAGTAACAATTCTGTGTCTGTCCCTGAGTAACAATTCTGTGTCTGTCCCTGAGTAACAATTCTGTGTCCCTCAGTAACAATTCTGTGTCCCTCAGTAACAGTTCTGTGTCCCTCAGTAACAATTCTGTGTCCCTCAGTAACAATTCTGTGTGTGTCCCTCAGTAACAATTCTGTGTGTGTCCCTGAGTAACAATTCTGTGTCTGTCCCTGAGCACCAATTCTGTGTCCCTCAGTAACAATTCTGTGTCCCTCAGTAACAATTCTGTGTCTGTCCCTGAGTAACAATTCTGTGTCTGTCCCTCAGTAACAATTCTGTGTCCCTCAGTAACAATTCTGTGTCCCTCAGTAACAATTCTGTGTCCCTCAGTAACAATTCTGTGTCCCTCAGTAACAATTCTGTGTCTGTCCCTGAGTAACAATTCTGTGTCCCTAAGTAACGGTTCTGTGTCCCTAAGTAACGGTTCTGTGTCCCTAATACAGAGAGATCTGTCTCTCTTGAATGACCAGAGGCAAATGGAGAATTGTAAGATGGCCGCAATTTATAGCTCCACCATTACACAGTGCTGGCTGGCTGGCTGCTGATTGGCTAATGCGATCACATGTCATGAATGAATGCATTATGGCTCAGCGCGCCTTGTCTGCGCGCCTTCCCAGAGATCCCTGCTCCGTCGCCGCACATGTCGCCGCCATTTTTGGAAAAATTTCGATTCGCACAATTCTGTGTCCCTGAGTAACGATTCTGTGTCCCTCAGTAACAATTCTGTGTCCCTCAGTAACAATTCTGTGTCTGTCCCTCAGTAACAATTCTGTGTCCCTCAGTAACAATTCTGTGTCCCTCAGTAACAATTCTGTGTCCCTCAGTAACAATTCTGTGTCTGTCCCTGAGTATCAATTCTGTGTCCCTGAGTCACAATTCTGTGTCCCTGAGTCACAATTCTGTGTCCCTGAGTAACAATTCTGTGTCCCTGAGTAACAATTCTGTGTCCCTGAGTAACAATTCTGTGTCCCTCAGTAACAATTCTGTGTCCCTCAGTAACAATTCTGTGTCCCTCAGTAACAATTCTGTGTCTGTCCCTGAGTAACAATTCTGTGTCTGTCCCTGAGTAACAATTCTGTGTCTGTCCCTGAGTAACAATTCTGTGTCCCTCAGTAACAATTCTGTGTCCCTCAGTAACAGTTCTGTGTCCCTCAGTAACAATTCTGTGTCCCTCAGTAACAATTCTGTGTGTGTCCCTCAGTAACAATTCTGTGTGTGTCCTTGAGTAACAATTCTGTGTCTGTCCCTGAGCACCAATTCTGTGTCCCTCAGTAACAATTCTGTGTCCCTCAGTAACAATTCTGTGTCTGTCCCTGAGTAACAATTCTGTGTCTGTCCCTCAGTAACAATTCTGTGTCCCTCAGTAACAATTCTGTGTCCCTCAGTAACAATTCTGTGTCCCTCAGTAACAATTCTGTGTCTGTCCCTGAGTAACGGTTCTGTGTCCCTAAGTAACGATTCTGTGTCCCTAAGTAACGGTTCTGTGTCCCTAAGTAACGGTTCTGTGTCCCTAATACAGAGAGATCTGTCTCTCTTGAATGACCAGAGGCAAATGGAGAATTGTAAGATGGCCGCAATTTATAGCTCCACCATTACACAGTGCTGGCTGGCTGGCTGCTGATTGGCTAATGCGATCACATGTCATGAATGAATGCATTATGGCTCAGCGCGCCTTGTCTGCGCGCCTTCCCAGAGATCCCTGCTCCGTCGCCGCACATGTCACCGCCATTTTTGGAAAAATTTCGATTCGCGCATCCGAAGTCTGCTAATTTTCGGATTCGGCGCGAATCGAAATTTTTCTAATATTCGAAACGAATTCCACTTCGCCGAGTTCGATTCGCTCATCTCTATTTGTAATATATCACTTCACATATGTGTGCTTAGTTGCTTTGTTGGAAATGTACTTTAATAGCTAATACATAAGCAGGGTTGAAAATGTTATTACATCTTCTTCGGCTCTTTCCAAGAAATGCAATGCTATATGTATCTAGTTTCCTTCAGACCTCTAATCTAAGTATCAATACTCTTATACGGCTCTTCCAGCCACAGAAAAACCTCTTCTGATCTTGATGTGATCCTGGTTATTTGTGATTATTGATATCTGAGGAATATGAAGTCATTGCTGGCTCCAGTATGGAAATGTATATGCTTTTCTGTACAGCAACACATTAAATCACACAATGACCCAAAGCCACGAGCCCCTGCATTTTAAGAAGCTTTTCTGAAAGGAGTGTGGTGCCGCAATGTTGGCATAGATAAATGATATTCTGATGAGTCATAACTAAAAATACCTATGTGACAAGATAAGCGGCAAGAGTAGAGGGCAACTGATACAGTTCCTGGTGTACTTGGAGAAGTCAGGGTTTCACCCTGGTTGTCAGTGACCACTCTTCATGTAGAGGCTGGAGAGGCAAGGGTGTAATTCTATATGCCCCAAGGTGGTCACTCTAATTGCTATCCTCAAACACATGGGAGGGAACTTTAATCACAGTTTTTTTTCTGGTTTCTTTGAACAAATGAAAAAAAAAAACAGATTTGAACTAAAAACAGTTTTATTACATTAATATTCTGGTCTAAAGCATAAAAATATTACCTCCATAAAATGAGCTGCTTGAATCAATAAATATATTCAGTCAAAAAAATTAACCTTTCACGGAACAGAGGTGACCTTTAGTGAAAACTATGTGAAAAATCAACCACTGAAATACAGTTTTGTGCCTCTATACCACAAATGTTGATGTCTGTGAAAGCAGGTAGATTAATGTATTGCGAGCAGGCATCGTGAAAGGTGGTACTGAAGCTGGGGTGTCCAACCACGAAGCATATTCAGCCTCTGGGCTTCTCAGTGGCCTTGGTTGCTAGGATACTGTTGGCTATGCAACCAAGAGCATCTGTCAGGAATGGGCTTGCCAATAGTGGTGGGACTCACCTGCCTTGTGGGCTGCAGTACCAGGGCTGGCCAGCGGGTGCTCTCAACAACCAGAGGCTCACTTCGGCAATTAGCCATCACCTGGGGCTGATTGCAGGTGGTGTATTTAAGGGATGGCCAGACCTGCAGTCTGTGCCTTGTTGTACTGTTTGCTTGGCCCTGGTTTCCTGATCCTGTTTCTGCTGTCCTGACGCTGCCTGAACTAGTCCTGACCACTCTCCCGCCCGCTCCTGGTACTTCGTTTGCTCGTTTGCTACCGACCCGGCCTGCCTGACTACTCTTGCATCGTATGTTTGTTATCTGTTGGAGGTTTGGTTCAGTTTGTTTGCACTGTGTTATGTTTAGTTTTGCACTGCGTTTGTATTGTTAGTCTTAAATAAATTATATTATTTACTATATCTGAAGCCTACGTTTCCCTGTGTCAGTCCACACACTTCTGGTCACACCCGCATCCCTGACAGCATCCTAGCAACCAAAGACAAATCACTGGCCCCATTCAGCTGCTGGCTAGAAAATTGCAATTATTGACCAAATATTGCTCTTGACATATTTGGTATGATATCAACCAGCCTCTGCGCCCCTTTGTTTACATTCAGCTATCAGATGGGGAATGTTTCAGTTGGCAGCAACATGGGGCCAGGGATGTGTCTTTGGTTGCTAGGATTTTAGCAACCACATGCCCTGTGTGGGAAGTTGTCACATTCATGACAACTTACTACGGCAAACATACCCCACTCTGAGCACTGGCACTTTTCTGTACACCAACTTAGAGTTGGCCCTAATTACTGCCAGTTTGCTGATCTGCAGTAATTCTTTTTGAATTTGGTATGGCTGATTGATTCATGTCTGTCTAGAATACACCTTTAATGTAAACCTATCACAGTCCTAGGCAACTGGGCAGGCTAGAGATGTCCCATAAGTCCCACCCAGATGAAGCCAACCCTACCAACATTTTTAGCAAGCCATATCCTTTTTCATAATGTCTCCTGCTTTGCATAAAAGAACTGGAACTACCAACAAAACCGGGGTCGTGAACTGTATTTCTCTATATGTCTTCTGCCAAGCTCTATAGAAATGTCAATCTGAGCGTTCCATCTCCAAACTTTCCGTCCCCCGATCAGCCTTTATTTTTGAGGCACATCTGCTCTTACTTGATGAAAATCTGTGTGTTATTTATCCTTCAGAACTAGAACTGGCATCTCTTTTCAATCATCAAACGTCTGATTCTTTCTGGAAAAATAAATGACACCTTTGCTGGCGGAGGGGTCTCTACAATTACAGAGCTTGCAAATATATTAAAAAACAGCTTTTCATTTGAGTCAAATAGCTTTAGTAGCTTTGAAGGTAGTTTCCAACAAGCTGTACCTTTTATCTTTTTATTACTGTTAATTTCTATATGTTTGTTTGTTTGGTTTAACGATGTTATTGTTCACGTTCCAGTAAAAGTGTTTCCCTATAGTGCTGTACGACTTGGCCCTACAACGATCTAAGGTGTACCTTCCTAAGCAAAATTAATCCTATCTTGAGTAATGGAGATCAATGTACTCTTTAACCAAAAGTGAAATGTATTTATGGCACAGAACCATATCATCCATGGCTTCTGGTTTTCTAATTCCTGCAACAGTGTTGTCACCCGGTGGACAGAGCAGCCTATGATGGAAATTTAATTTGAAATGAAAGAAACAAACAAATCAAACTCTTCCAGCACATTATTTGATCACTTCCTTTAATGATAACAATGCTGTTTGCTCTGCAGTGAAATCATGTAGCAGCATGTTATCCCTGTGGAAAGGGCAATCTAAGATGGACAATTTTAAAGCCCAAAAAATGAAAATTTTCCTATCTCTCCCTCCCTCTCCATTCTAGTATATCATGTAAGGCTAATTTTCTTACTATACTCACCTAAGTCTGCTGTCTGGGTCCCTCACCAGCACTGTTTTCTGCTGCTGGAAGGTTATCCCACATTGTCCTGGTCCCATACCATCCACTCATGAATAGGTCACTCTTCTGAATCCTGAGAGGACCCTTCGTTGGACCTCCAATAGAAAGTGTCCACATAACACAGGCAGTAATTTGGACATCTAAAGAAGGACCGCACTGGAAAGAAGCAGAATAGGAGTGAAGGATCAGGACCCAGAAATCAGGTGATCATGGGTTTAGGTAATAATAAAGGGTATAAAAAGAGGGGTTTCTTTAATTCCTGCAATCAGCTAGAGGGCAGTGGGAGAGAGGGATGGTGGGGGGTTGATTTTTTTGCCTGGATTTGGACTTTAAATGGACTAAATAAAATAATAAATAAGTAATAAATAAAATCAAAGACTAAAGCTGGTCATATAGTGATAGTATATTATAAAAAAGTTAATCGATTCCTCCATCCACACCCTACAGTGCCAATCAACAAATCTCCTGTGGCTACTGTATTATGACAGCCAACCCCGCCGGAATAGGGGAGGGTTAGAATTATTGTGTAGTAGGCAATGATTAAAACCCCTATCAGTTTTTCCATCTCGTTTTATCTTGTAGAAACAACAGGAAATGGTTAGAAATCTCTCCAATAGCAAGAAATCCCTTCTTAGACATTGTCATTTGAACAGGTGTCCCCACTGTAATGTTTGCTCTCACCTCTTCCAGGGTTAACTCCACATTTTGGATTTTCCTTCACTTTCAGTCAGTGACAGTGGTCACCAGAAGGCTGACGGAAAACCTCACCATTCTATCCAAAACTAACAAGTTAGTTTAAAAAAAGTTTGGGCTTCAGCTATACTTTAAGATAAATCATTATAATTACCAAGTTGCCTTTTAATACAAAAACAACACTTTATAATGATCATGCTATCCAAAAGGGCAGCACAGTGGCTAAATGGTTAGCACTTCCACCTGGCAGTACTAGGGTCGTTGGTTCGAATCCCAGCCACGGCACCACCTGCCTGGAGTTTTCATGTTCTCCCTGTGCCTGGGTGGGTTTCCTCCGGGTACTCTGGTTTCGTCCCACACTCCAAAGACAAACTCCAAATTGTCCCTAGTATGTGTATGTATGAATGTGAGTTAGGGACCTTAGATTGTATGCCCCTTGAGGGTTAGGGACTGATGTGAATGCACAATATGTATGTAAAGCGCTGCGTAAATTGATGGCACTATATAAGTACCTGAAATAAATAAATAATAAAAGGCTTGTCTCAACAAATCAGGTTTGACTTTACTTTTCTCAGATCAAAAAATATTTCTAATTGGTTGCCATGGTTTAGCACCCTTTTCCGTATGAAATAAGCCAAGGCTTGCCCCTAATACATTTTCTTTTCATGACACTCTGCTGGTCGTTACTAAGGATGCACTTCATGTTCAGCGTTCATGGAAAAGATTAGGTATAAAAAGCTAAGTAAAGGTCTTGTTTCATATGTCCATAAAGATGGAACAGATATTTTACAATAAACAATAATCAAAATTGTCTGCAGACTTCAATGGAAAATTTCTTTCATATACCAGTTATCAGGGGTTGGAGATTAGTTAACATGGACAATTTTAGCCGGCTCACTGAAGATGAAGGCTGCAGTGATAACACTGTTTATGATTTTAACAGTTAACAGAGGAGATCTGTCAGATTTGTTTAAGTTATCGATGTCAGGACACAAGAAAAGAAAATCCTAACTGCTCTACTGAAGGAACATCTGACGTTATGGAGAAAAATGGTGCCTGGTGCCACTTTAGCCAAGATCACAGGATGGCTTAGTTTATGAAGCCAAGTCCATCTTGGTCATATTTTCTGCTCATAACATAGTCACCAAACATATCATTAGCTCTCTTCCAGCTATTTCATGGTTTTTCACGTTAGTTCATGTTTTTGGTCTTGCTCTTCTAATATTCTGCTAGTTTGCCAGTAAATACTGTACACCAGTGGTCTTCAAACTGCGGCTCAGGGCCCGATGTGGCTGTTTGCTTGCATTTATGTAGCGCTTGAGGCATTATTCCTGCCACTAACATCAACAATGGGGCATCATTCATGCCACTGACATCAACAATGGGGCACTGTTCCTTTCACTGACACCAACAATGGGGCACTATTCCTTCGACTTACACCAACAGGGCATAATATCTTCCACTGATACCAACAATGGGGCATTATTCCTTTTACTGACACCAACAATGGGGCACTATTCTTTCCATTGACACCAATAATGGGGCACTATTCTTCCCACTGACACCAAAGATGGGATACTATTTCAACCCTAATACCAAAGATGAGGCATTGTTTACTCCTACTGTCCACAGTCCAGCCCCCCTAATGTTTGAAGGACGTTAAGCTAGCCCTTTATTTAGAAATGTTGGAGACCCCTGCTGAACACAAAGGGTCCCTTTTCCATTTCTATGTGCAAACACATAACCTTTTATACATATGCTCTGGAGATAGCAATAGTTGAAAGCTTAAAAATTTTCTATTATATTAAAGCTGAAATTTAGATATGGTAATTTTACATTGTTACATTAGTTACCAATGTAAGTATGTATGTTCCATATCTGTGAGATCCCATACCTATAACATCCCTGGAGCTCACTAGAGTAGGCAAAGCTACTAACAGTGATTGTTGCTAGCTTTTTGGGTCTCATGCTGAGCAACTGCCCTGCTACATTGAGAACACAGGAGGCCATTTGTAGGGAGGTGCCAACTGTGTTAGTGATGCACTGTATGTATGACATGTTATTGGTATCAGTAGGGTTAACGTGTTGTGGTGTGTCTGCCCTTTAGCCTGTAAAGATTTCCATTGCTGGGGTATTTAAATATAAGGGGGTGGGCCTCTAGGGCTCTTCTTGGAAGATTGGTTATGGGAAGAAGAGGGACCATACGTGGAGAGATGTAGTATTGCATTGAAGAGGGTCACCCCATAGCAGGACCCTGAACCGGACTATTAGTGAGTGACCCTCCAAGAGATGGGAACTATTACAAGCTAAAGGTGCAAGATGCCACAGCATAGGCCTAAAGACTGTTTAACCTGAACAGGAGCTCTGGTCATGTGATAAACTGTTGAGTTGCCATGAGTGCTTAAACTAAGTGCCTGAAGAAATTTTGTAATTCATCTGGTATGATTTATTGGGTGGAATCCTACAGTTTGGAAATGAAGTACATGCCTACGTGTTTACTTCTGAGTAATGAAGGAAGAGAAAGTAAAAGGAGAATCAGCCAGTTCAGGAGATTAGATGGTGGTGGTGGGTGATGGAGGTCTTGTTGAAGGGGTGGATTGGGGTTGTCTGGTCTACCCTTCTGGTGGCAGAGACCCATAGTTAGGGACCACTGCATAGCAGAACTTTCCTATGGACTGTGCCTGGACCACAAGGGTGTGAAGCCCACTAAAGTATACAGCAGTTTTCCTCCATGCCTTCTGGTTGAAGAGTAAAGCGTAAGTGTAACGTATGTTAAAGAACTGGTGGAGGAAGATGAGTGTCCTATGCTATGTCCCTCAAATACTTTTTTTTTTTTTTTTAAAGGAATTTATTTGTAAACTTTTTTCTTTACTTAAGATTACAAAATAGAAGCCATCTAACACATGGCAAAAGGTCGGCTGCACAGAGCCCAGTAAACAAATAACAGGACATGAGAACTGATGTCGTAATTGCAGCCCAGCCTTGACCATAAGATATAAATGCAGGAATATCACACATGTTAGCCAGAACTGCAGCTGACTATAAAAGGAAAAACAACACATTTCCAACCAACAATCACACACAGTCATGCACACAACCATACCCAGTCTACAGTAAGTAGACAAACAATTCAGACATTAAATAGGGGACTGGGAGGTAGGCAAATCAGTGGTTTGAGAGTTTGAGATATCCAACCAGGGCTGCCACACTTTAGTACATTTTTTTGGGCAGGCATGGCCCTTACATATGAGTTTATACATAGGTCAGGGCTTAAAATTTTGAGTCTAGACCTACTAGCCAGGCACAAACCTTACTCTCCAGCAGTTGCCCCACCCAACCTTGCCCAGGTCTGCCTCCAACCCCACCCCCGGATCGTCCCCCAACCCCGCCCCCAGCCCTGCCCCCAACCACGCCCCCTTAAAGCTTATGAAATTACATTTTACATTAGAATAAAGAGTCCAAAATATAAAACTGTACACAGTAATGCATATCCCAGCTCCCCTGTACTCCATTATAGTGATATGACATGTATACAGTAATGTATATCCCAGCTCCCCTGTACTCCATTATAGTGATATGACATGTATACAGTATGTATATCCCCCCTCCCCTGTACTCCATTATAGTGATATGACATGTACACAGTAATGTATATCCCCCTCCCCTGTACTCCATTATAGTGATATGACATGTATACAGTATGTATATCCCAGCTCCCCTGTACTCCATTATAGTGATATGACGTGTATACAGTATGAACAGTATATCCCCCCTCCCCTGTACTCCATTATAGTGATATGACGTGTATACAGTATGTATATCCCCCCTCCCCTGTACTCCATTATAGTGATATGACGTGTATACAGTATGTATATCCCAGCTTCCCTGTACTCCATTATAGTGATATGACGTGTATACAGTATGTATATCCCCCCCTCCCCTGTACTCCATTATAGTGATATGACGTGTACACAGTAATGTATATCCCAGCTCCCCTGTACTCCATTATAGTGATATGACGTGTACACAGTAATGTATATCCCAGCTCCCTTGTACTCCATTATAGTGATATGACGTGTATACAGTAATGTATATCCCAGCTCCCCTGTACTCCATTATAGTGATATGACGTGTATACAGTAATGTATATCCCAGCTCCCCTGTACTCCATTATAGTGATATGACGTGTATACAGTAATGTATATCCCAGCTCCCCTGTACTCCATTATAGTGATATGACGTGTATACAGTAATGTATATCCCAGCTCCCCTGTACTCCATTATAGTGATATGACGTGTATACAGTAATGTATACCCCAGCTCCCCTGTACTCCATTATAGTGATATGACGTGTATACAGTATGTATATCCCCCTCCCCTGTACTCCATTATAGTGATATGACGTGTACACAGTAATGTATATCCCAGCTCCCCTGTACTCCATTATAGTGATATGACGTGTATACAGTAATGTATATCCCAGCTCCCCTGTACTCCATTATAGTGATATGACGTGTACACAGTATGTACAGTTGCAAGAAAAAGTATGTGAACCCCTTGGGATTACGTGGAGTTTTGCATGAATTGGGCATAAAATGTGCTCTGAACGTCATCTAAGTCACAACAATAGAAGAACACAGTCTGCTGAACATAATACTACACAAACATAAGATGTTGCCATGGTTTAATTGCACATAACATGTAAACATTCACAGTGCAGGGAGGAAAAAGTATGTGAGGCCCTAGCTTAATGACTTCTCCCAGAGCTAATTGGAGCCAGGAGTGAGCCAACCTTGACTCCAATCAGTGTGATGATATTGGATGTGTTGCTGACAGCTGTCCTGCCCTTAAAAAACACACACCTGTTTTGGGTTTACTGGTTTCAAGAAGCACTGTTTGATGTGAACCATGCCTCGCAGAAAAGAGCTCTCAGAAGACCTACGATCAAGAATTGTTGACTTGCATGAAGCTGGAAAGGGTTACAAAGGTATCTCCAAAAGCCTTGATGTTCATGTGTCCACGGTAAGACAGACTGTCTACAAATGGAGAAAGTTTAGCACTGTTGCTACTCTCCCTAGGCGTGGTCGCCCTGTAAAAATGACTGCAAGAGCACAGCACAGAATGCTGCATGAGGTAAAGAAGAATCCCAGAGTGTCAGCTAAAGACTTACAGAAATCTCTGGCACATGCTAACATTTTTGTTGACACATCTACAATAAGGAAAACATTAAACAAGAATGGAGTACATGGCAGGACACCACAGAGGAAGCCATTGCTGTCCAAAAAGAATATTGCAGCACGTTTGAAGTTTGCAAAAGAGCACCTAGATGTTCCACGGCACTACTGGCAAAATATACTGTGGACAGATGAAACCAAGATTGAGTTGTTTGGGAAGAACACACAACACTATGTGTGGAGAAAAAAAGGCAAAGCTCACCAACATCAAAACCTCATCCCCACTGTAAAACATGGCGGAGGGAGCATCATGGTTTGGGGCTGCTTTGCTGCCTCAGGGCCTGGACGGATTGTTGTCATTGATGGGAAAATGAATTCCAGAGTTTATCAAGACATTTTACAGGAAAACGTACGACCATCTGTCCACCAACTGAAGCTCCGCAGAGGATGGGTGATGCAACAGGACAATGACCCAAAGCATACAAGTAATTCAACAAAATAATGGCTGCAACAGCACAGAATACGCCTTCTGGAGTGGCCCAGTCAGAGTCCTGAACTCAACCCGATTGAAATGCTGTGGCATGACCTTAAGAGAGCGATTCACACTAGACATCCCAAGAATATTGCTACACTGAAACAGTTTTGTGAAGAGGAGTGGTCCAAAATGACTCCAGATCGTTGTGCAGGTCTGATCTGCAACTACAGGAAACGTTTGGTTGAGGTTATTGCTGCCAAAGGAGGGTCAACCAGTTACTAAGTCCAAAGGTTCACATACTTTTTCCTCCCTGCACTGTGAATGTTTACATGTTATGTGCAATTAAACCATGGCAACATCTAATGTTTGTGTAGTATTATGTTCAGCAGACTGTGTTCTTCTATTGTTGTGACTTAGATGACGTTCAGAGCACATTTTATGCCCAATTCATGCAAAACTCCACGTAATCCCAAGGGGTTCACATACTTTTTCTTGCAACTGTATATCCCCGCTGCCCTGTACTCCATTATAGTGATATGACGTGTACACAGTAATGTATTTCCCAGCTCCCCTGTACTCCATTATAGTGATATGATATGTATACAGTATGTATATCCCCCCTCCCCTGTACTCCATTATAGTGATATGACATGTATACAGTACTTAATGGAGTCCCCCATGGCAGTGGTGAAGGTGTCTCCTCTCAGCGGAGGAGAGCAGACCTCTCCTGCACCTGTCCCCTCGGCGGCGGTGCCTCAGAAGCCAGAAACTGGAAGTTGTAAACCAGAACTCAGCTTCACAATGAGGCTTGGAGCGCAGGTGCAGTCACTCCATGCCTTATCTGTGCTCGCTGCTCGCCACAGAGGAATTTCTCCTCGCATTTGGCGAGCCGGCGAGCGGCTTTTTCAAGCCCTGCATAGGTAGTACCTGATTAATTAAGCAGCAAACATATGTCAACGTAGGTGGAGAGGGGTCTTTCCAACGCAATAAAATAGCTTTTTTTTTTACATAAAAGAAGATCAAATGAAACACAATACAGTTACGGATGTCCTCAAAATACCTTTGTAGTCAATTCCAGGACAGGACTCACTGGTGGGAAAAGTGACATTATCCTTCGGATTTTGTGTAGCAGGTTGACTTCCGGCCATGAGAGGGCGTTAACTTACATATCATATTGTATCACCAATCAAACATTAAGAATTATTTAAAAAGGTTTTTGCATGCAGGTTTCCTCTTGCCATTGGAGAGGCCTAACACACATGCTTGGCAATAAACTTGTATTATATAAGCCCTCTTAATATACCCTTAATATATAAATGGACTATCCCTAATGGATATATGGGACTTTATAGGCAACTTAACATGTATACAAAAAACAAGAATTTTATTGTTACAAATATTTAAAACATTACATTTTGAAGATACAAAACAAATTCAAACTAGATGTAGTGGCTGAATATATCTTACAGATTGAACATATTGATACATGTACACAGGGCTTTTTTCTCAAAGAATACGTGCAGGAACTCCCCCTTCTGAGTCCCCCCTTGTGTCCGCCCCCTACCCACCTATGAGCACCATCCTTTGGTTCCACCGCATACCCACTTACCATAACTACCCTTTTTAGTAAATACAGAACTATGTATCATTTTGCAGTGTTAAGAAATTTATATGGAATTTGCTAATGACAACATAAAAAGCAGTAAAATAGATTGCCTGCTGCCAGCAACAAAAGCACCCACAGCAACAATAGACCCACTTCAGCAACAATAGACCCACTCCAGCAACAATAGACTCCCAGCAGTCAGTAACAATGGATACCTCCCTCAACAGTAGATCCCTTCTAGCAACAATTGACCCTTTAGCTACAATAGACCTGCTTCCCTCATCAAGGTGCCGGAACTGCATTTCCCCACGTTCCTGCTGAAGAAATGCCCTGCATGTGAACATGTCCTCCCTTGGACAATGGGGAGGCAATATTAACTTAGCAAAATACCTATTTATACCCGGTATTTTGGGTATTTTACTGAATTAACCACTTGCCCTACAGAGTATTTACCCCCCTCCTGACCAGGCCATTTTTGCGATCGTGTTACTTTAACTGATAATTGCGTGGTCATGCAACACTGTACATAAATGAAATATATGTAATTTTTTTCCAACAAATAGAGCTTTCTTTTGGTGGTATTTAGATTTTGTGCTATAAACTAAAAAAGACCGATAATTTTCAAAATCAACACAGTATTTTTGACAAGCTTAAGCCCTGCCAGATTTTTATTGCTGTGTGTGTCACTCAGCAACTTTTCCCTTACCTACTGTCTGCTGAACTTTGATATTACAGTAGGTGAGGATAAATCTCGCTAATTGCACCCCTAATCGCAGTAAAAAAGAGGGGTTTTACATTTTTATCACTTTATCTGAAATGAAAAAAGTATTTTGGCTGGACATACACTTTAAATTGATATAGAAAAATAAAGAAAGGCAACTCAAATTTCAACTGATCACTGCTGAATTGGCCACATAGATGGAGATGTGTCCATCTATGTAGTTTAGTGTAGATGGGGGGATCAATAGATTTTCTCTTGTTCAGCCCATGGGCTAGGCAAGAGCAAGTGAGCCATGTATGACTTGTTTTAAGCAGACCATACATGGATCAAGATTCGGTAGGCTCAGCGGGGACCGGTTAAATTTTGATCCAAGTATGGGCAGGCTGGTTGTACAGAAGTCTATCTACCAATTGACTTCTTAACATCCACTCTGCTGTGTTTTTCCCGATCGATCAGGGCCACTGGCTACAGCTGGCAGCAATGATCAGTGTATTCTGATGGCGCTGAAGTCTCCCCACTGTCACAATAACTCAGGGTTGTGATTACCCCATCCTCAATGACTGTGTGGAAGGGGGAATTGGATCTTTTTTTTTTAATTTTCCTTCATTCTAATGTATGGACTGCCTTAGTCTCTTAACATTCTAGAGCACAGGTGTCAAACACAAGGCTGGAGGGCCAAATCTGGCCCTCCAGGCCATTTCATGTGGCCCTCAGACCTCTCCTGCAGCTGTGGCACTCCCTGGTCTCCACATTGTCTCAGCAGCCAACAGAAGAGAGGACAGATCTCCTCAGCCAGATCCTGCTCTTCTCCATGCAGCCACAGAGAGGCTCATTTCTGCATCCCCCCACCCTTGGTCTTTGGCAGCAGAGAGGAGGACAGAACTCCTCCTACAGATCCTGCACATTTCTGTGCAGCCACAGCACCCCCTTGTCTCCATCTCCCCTGCAGACTTCAGCAGCCCTCCTTTGGTCCTCCTCTAGACCCTGCACATTCTGCTTCCCAGCTCCACCTCTAGTTTCTTCCTGGCAGCAGCACAAGGTAAGGGGGGTGCACTGTGATGTAAGGGAGGGTGGAGTGCTCTGGACATCTAGTCTTACAGATACAACCGGACCTTTGAGGGAAACCATAATACTGATGCGGCCCGCCATGAAATTGAGTTTGACACCCCTGTTCTAGAGCATTCTCAGTTAAGCTGATCCCATAATAACATAAATTAATGTATCTTTCAATTGTTATGTGTTACTTACTCAAACTCTCAAGTGAAAGTGGTAAAATGAAAAATGATATATTTTGATGAAACTGTCTTTTAAGCCTTCTATGAAGATGAAGACCCTAGGTTTTGGCTTAATGAACTACTGTATGTCAGACCTCCACAGCCATGCCAATCTCTTTCTAAACTTTGTCACTCTCCTATATAATCTGCCAGAACCATTTACAGTGAGTACAGCTTGTTAAATGTCTTCATCAAAGTGAAAATTCCAAACCCATGACCTTATCAATAAATTAACGAACCTCAACTCTAATGCTACTTTAACACCTTCTGTAGTATATCTACCTCTTTCAATGGTGAACAAAAGCAAAACAGGGCGCACTCTCTTTGTGCATTATCGTGGTGAAACATGAGTTTATTTGAAAGCATAAAAATGCATACTCTCAAACCAAAGGGGGATAAAAACAGAGATAAAGAGTCTGTGATGATGGTCCAAAGTGACAGTAGACCCTTGGCGAGGTAGGCTAACGTGTTTCGGGAGATGTACTCCCTTCTTCAGAGCTTTTGTTCACCAGTATCAAGATTTCCCGATCTTCTAAGGGCTTGCACCTCAACAAATGACAATTACAGTAATCCCAGTCAGTGTGAAGATTTGAGTGCTGGTTTCGTTTGTTCATTTGGACTACCTCTTTTAATGTCAGAGCCCCCAGTGATAAAAGTTCTGCATCACCTTTAGTTTGACAATATACCATGATCTCTTCCACTGGGCTGTGCCAATGCATCTCAAGCTTTCAGAATCCACCAGATGCCAGGGTAATGGACATTTTTAGATTGATGGGGGATCCTGTGGGCTACTTGTCCACAAGCGACCTTGTTGTAAAACATTAGGAACATTTGCTGAAGTCCATACACCTGTACAAGCCACATTCCCATTTAATTAGTCATCACTGTAAGACAAGTTACAAAATGTTATTGATCTAATGGATTTAGCAATCTCAGGTAATGTGGGTTGGCGTGTTTGCATGCTGGACTACTTTGTATTCCCAGTCTGGTGCAGTCCGTCAAAGGCATTGCTGTCATTTTAATCCAGTTGATGGTGACTTTGATAAACCCTTTGAAATCGTTCATTCATCTGTATTAGTCATACTGACATAAACAGTGATGTTTGTACAAGGTGAGTTTAAAGACACAAACAGTCTCACCTTTATGATGATCTCTCTATTAGCAAGAGGAAAAAAGAAACCCTTTTAGTGATAATTGGTCTATTTGTAATTAGGATTTGATATAGTATTTAGTTCTTTATTAGAGGTATTCACATCATTCTCTACCTTCAAGGAGCGTACAGTCTAAGGCCCCTATCTCTCATACAGGGGCGGATTGACCATTTGGAAACTCTGGCACTGCCCGAGGGCCTGGGGTCAGTAGGGGGCCCCATGAGATGCCCCTGGTACCTTTTTCATAGGCTTTTTAGAGTTTGGGCAAGGACACAGGGGCCCCATGATCCCTATTGCCCGGGGGCCCCATGAGTTGTCAGTCCGCCACTGCTCCTATGTACTCCCCATCACATCCTCTGCGCTCCTCCTGGTCCCTGGTACTGTGGTGTAGCTCCTG
Organism: Staurois parvus; assembly: GCF_062004578.1. Taxonomy (NCBI): domain Eukaryota; kingdom Metazoa; phylum Chordata; class Amphibia; order Anura; family Ranidae; genus Staurois; species Staurois parvus. The sequence continues at coordinate 5,605,375 of NW_028317843.1, forward strand.
GAAGTTCTGAAAAATGGGTAGGCGGACCCGATCGGAATGTCTGTGTGAAAGGGACCCTACAAGCGTCCATGAGGCCTAAATGAGGTCTGAGAGTTGGCAAAGCTTCTTTCAACTAATAGCCCTTCAATAGCCTCATTATTATAATTTCTTTACAAAAAGAATAAACCAGACAAACAAACAAATACACACACAAAAAGGAAAAAAAATACTAATACAAAGAGCACTAAATAAATTACCCGCCACCCCATAGAAGCTATACTGCTACAAGGCAACTTCGCTGGGCAAAATCACATAAATATACATGATTTTGCATTTCCGGGTAGGGGGCCGCCCTACCCGTGCTGCTATTGGCTCCTGAGGATGTCAATCACCAGGTTCTGGCTGGTGATTTTTGGCCGGTACCCGGTGATCGTCAGCAAAGCTTAGAGGGGAGAGATTTGTGGGTAAACAAAACATCTCTCCTGTCAGCATGGATGTGCTGCTTTCTCTCTCTCTGCAGAGCAGAGAGATAGAAAGCAGCAGGTCTGCTTAGTAAAACAGCACGCAGCACACAATAAAATCACTCCCTAACACACTGTTAACTCTTTGATCGCCTCAGATGTTAACCCCTTCCTGCCCAGTGTCATTAGTTCAGTGTCAGTGCTTTTTATTAGCACTGATCACTGTATTAGTGTCACTGGGGATGTCAATGGCAGTTAGTCATTTCCCACCCACTGTCAGAATACCTGCCACAGTTTACACAGTCCCTTTATAAGTTGCTGATGGCCGCCATTACTAGTATAAAAAAAAGAAAGAAAAATTCCAGTATATATACCGCCATTTGTAGATGCTATAGCTTTCACATAAACCGAATAATATACACTTATTGGAGGTTTTTTATAGTAAAGACATGTAGCAGAATGCATTTTGACCGACATTTATGATGAAATTTTATTTTTAAAATTTTTTATTGGATATGATTTAGAGCAAAATGTCAAAAATATAGTTTTTTTTCAAAATTGTCAGTCTTGTTTTGTTTATAGCACAAAAAATAAAAACCACAGAGGTGATCAAATACCACCAAAAGAGAGCTTTATTAGCGAGGAAAAAAATTACATAAATTTCATTTATGTACAGCGTTTCATGACCGTCCAATTGTCAGTTAAAGTAATGCAGCGCCGTATCGCAAAAAATGGCCTTGTCAGGAAGGGGAGTAAATCCTCTGGAGGGCAAGTGGTTAAACTATCTTAAATACAACACCACCTATAGAAGAAACACCTCAAACCCTCTAAAAAAACCCAACAACTTGACTTTATGTTGTCAAGGTATTAGTAAAAAACTGCCCTTGTCTTTTATAGCTCCCATAAACAAACTGGTTGTATCATGATCATCAGAGAATCGTATACAATAGGGCTACAAGATTTCTTCAATCTGATGACCAGCATCATTCAACCTACTACTTTGAGCCCCGGTCATCCTGAACCCCCAGAATGCTACTGAACAGTAAAAGGAGAAGTAGTATGTGATAAACTCATTTGTCCAATCACTATGTTTTCTCTTAGTGCTCAGTCACATCAGTGCAATTTGCAAATTGAAATCACACCTGAAATCACATCTAATGAATGTGGTTGTCAGTGTCTTAACGTGCAATTTGGTGCGGTGTGATTTCTAAAGTAGTTCTTGCATTACTTTTTCTGCAGTCTTGTTGCAATTTCACATACATAAAATATAATGGAAAGTGCACTGCAAACTGCAAGAAATAATTGAAAATCTTTACAAGTAGCAATAAAGTCTTCAGAAATTGCACCTGAAATCATGCTGAAATTGCACACAAATCATGTACGTATCCACACTGCAGGATCTTCCTCCAGAGATCACCATTTCCTAAAGAGCTTCTCCTCCACTCCATATATATGATATGAAAGATAGGGAACACAATAGTGCTTTATCCTTAAAACAACTCAACTGTATTAAAAACTTAAACAGTGGTCACTCACAGGGGGATATCCCCCTGAGGAAGCTAAGTGACCCTGTGGCGTAACGCGTAGGGGAGGGGCTGATGATGTCACAATGCTCACTACATGGATTGATTTGGTATCTCAGCAGATGAGTGGAGGATGGTACATGTACACTTATCCTGATCACACTGTTTTTCCATATGTATTACATCTGGTGCAATGTGCACCTAGAAAATGGGAGTGGCCACTGTTTAAGTTTTTAATAAATTGAGTTGCTTTAAGGATAAAGCACTATTGTGTTCCCTATATTTCATATCATAAATGTGGAGTGGAGGAGGAGCTCTTTAGGGAGTGGTGATCTCTGGAGGAAGATCCTGCAGTGTGGATATGTGCACCATTACGTGTCCATTTCTTGGGACACATGCGTTTTTTGACCTGACATGATGTGAGGTCAAAAACTCCAGGTGAGGGCACATCTGGTGGTTGTTTGGTGGAGGATTTAATCTATATGAAGACAGAAGGTTTATTCAAGTTGGAGAAATTGCTCATTTAAGTGGAAGAAATTTTGAGAGACTTTGCATTGACACATGTTCACTTTATTACTGCATGTTCACAGTCGTTATATGTTCATTATATTTTGCACATAGAATTGGTTTATGTGAATAGGGAAGTGCTGCACTGTATATTTACATTCCATTTTCACGCACAGGTTATGAGTATGCGAGTAATGTGAGCGGCTTTCACTAGTTTAAAGGGGATTAATTATACACGTTATTGCTTGTGAGAAACAAAAAATATTTTTTTGTCTTCTAGCATAACCTGCTGTTGTCATATACAGTATACACTCATTGGCCACTTTATTAGATACACCTGTTCAATTGCTTGGTAACGCAAATTGCTAATCAGCCAATCACATGGCAGCAACTCAATGCATTTAGACATCTAGATGTGGTGAAGACTAAATGCTGAAGTTCAAACTGAGCATCAGAATGAGGAAAAAAGGGGATTTAAGCTGGGCTATCTTTCAGTGGGAACATGGGGGAATGCAGCACTGAATGTATGTAATGGCATAGGTGCTGTGGTGTGCTTGAGGACCTCTTGTTGATGGAGGGTATCTATTTTTGCAGGGAGGTCTATTGTTGTTGGTGGATCTAGTGTTGCTGTGGGTGGGTCTTATGTTGCTGGGGGGTCAGTGGTTACTGGGAGAGATCTACTATTGAGGGAGTCTATTGTCCCTGGCTGCTGGAGGGTCTATTGATGTTGGTTGCAGGGAGATCTGTTGTTGCTGCCAGGGGTCTATCGTTACTGGGGGGAGGTATTTGGTTGCAGGTGATCTATTGTGGCTTGGGGTATCTATTGTTACTGGGGGGAAGGTTATTGTTACTGGCTACAGGGGATCTATTTTACCACTTTTCTTTCTTTCATTAACAATTTCCATACAAATTGCTTAGCACCACAAAATGATACCTGGTTCTGTATGCTCTAAAAGGGTGGTACTGGGAGGTGGGTAGAAGATGGAACTAAGGAATGGTGCTCTGAGGGTAGTACAAGGCAGAGATAAGGGGTAACTTGGAAAGGGCAAGTTCCAGCACCTAAGAAAAAAGACCTGGATTTAAGTGACTGTGAATGTGGCATGGTTGTTGGTGCCAAATGGGCTGGTCTGAGTATTTCAAAAACTGCTGATCTACTGGGATTTTTACACACAACCATCCTAGGGTTTACAGAGAATGGTCTGAAAAAGAAGATATCCAGTGAGTGGCAGTTGTGTGGACAAAAATGCCTTGTTGGTGTCAGAGGTCAGATGAGAATAGGCAGACTGGTTCGAGGTGGTGGAAAGGCAACAGTAACTCAAATAACCACTTGTTTACAACCAAGGTATGTGGAATACCATCTCTGAATGGACAACATATTGAACCTTGATGCACATGGGCAACAGCAGCAGAAGACCACACCAGGTGCCACTCCTGTCAGCTAAGAACAAGAAACAGAGGCTACAATTCGCATAGGCTCACCAAAATTGGACAATAGAAGATTGAAAAAAGTTTCTTCTCTATGATTTCCCTAGAGATGACTGTGTGAAAATCCTAGTAGATCAGCAATTTTTGTAATACTCAGACCAGCCTTTCTGGCACCAACAACCATGCCACATTCAGAATCACTTAAATTCTCTTTCTTCCCCATTTTGATGCTCAGTTTGAACTTCAGCAAGTCGTCTTCACCACGTTTAGATGCCTAAATGCATTGAGTTGCTGCCATGTGATTGGCTGATTAGCAATTTGTATTACTTAGCGATTGAACAGGTGTACCTAATAAAGTGGCCGGTGAGTGTATGTTCTATTGACATTGCTATTAAATAAAAAAACATAACTTTTGTGGTGTTTTTGGAAAGATAGTTACACAGCTCGTTTGTTTGTCCAGTGTTCTGGTCATGCTTGGTTCCCTTTTCCAGTTGTTTAAAACTGAACTGCAGGCAGATATAAAACACAAACTAATGCAGCTCTGTATTTACTATTACACCATTAGGTGCACTTTAAAAGCAGGCAGTAAAAATACCTGATTTTCACTTTGTATCAGCCTCTTGCAATCCCCTGTACAGCAGAGCATTGGACTGGGAGAGGGAGAAGCAGCACAAGAAGCCAATCACTTGTGATGCAGTGCTTATATGCTAACAAGGGGCATACTAATAAAACACAAGAGTTACAAAGAGATGAGTTCATCAGTCTGCTGCTCCTCATTTCTGGATGAGGGACAAGACCCAAAAGTCTTAATTAACTGTAGAATAGAAAAATCAGGACAGACTGTGCTGTGCGGCAAAGCTGTGTACAGGGGCGGACTGACCATTTGGAAACTCGGGCATTGTCCGAGGGCCTGGGGTCAGTAGGGGGCCCCAAGAGATGCCCCTGGTACCTTTTTCATAGGCTTTTTTGAGTTTGGGCAAGGGCACATGATCCCCTGTTGCCCGGGGGCCCCATGAGTTGTCAGTCCGCCCCTGGTTGGCCTGTTTCCTGGGACCTGAAAATGTTTATTTTCCTGCTGGATAGTATATCCAGGACTGGCACAAGGGGGGCCAGCCCTGGATATGAGATGCCCCTGGTACCTTGTTCATAGGCTTTTTTGAGTTAGGGCAAGGCCCCATGATCCCCTATTGCCCAGGGGCCCCATGCGTTGTCAGTCTGCCCCTGGCTGTGTATATCTGAGGAATGATTGTGAAGTGCTACTAATCATGTACAAATTCTAAAGTGTATAGATGCTGAATATTTCCTTGTTGTCCAAGGTAAAGTAAACCCTGACCCAAGTCTCTTCTACTGTCTCCTACAGGTCTATTGTCATTACTATTATAAGGTCACCAGACTGTGAATAGCATTTCCCATATGTCTCTAGAAAAGACTGATATTTGTATACTACATTTCACAGTACATGGTTAGAGGACACCATTGCAAAGGGATCTCTGGATTTTACAGTTTCCATTTTAAAGGCAGTCCCACAAATGAATCCCCTGTCATTGAAAATAACACTGCAACATAGTGGCTGATATGAAGACAATCCAATAGAGTTACGTGAACTGTATACATTAGTATTATCCTCAGCTGTCTGCCAAATGCTATTCCTGCCAGAAAACATAAAGATGAACCTTTTTATTGCGTAACTAGACTTAATATGCAAGATTTCATAAAAGTTTTGGTCTGTTTGCCAGCACCGCACCATACTTCATGAAGAGTCATGACCGGTCTCTATCAGTACCCACAGGCAGGAGTTGGCAATCTCATGTCTGTTGGTGGACCCAAGCAGCTACTGTCAAGAGGAGCTAATAATGAGGCAGGTTAGAAAACAGGTTCTAATCACTGCCCCCCTCCAAAAAAAAGTCATCTGGAGGACCCCTCTTACGCTTACCTCCCCTCCCTATAAAAGATACTGTTACAGTTTTTTGTAGTGTAATCTACATAGTGAAAGCGGAACTAAACCCATCAATTTAACGGTTTCAAACAGTTACATTCTCGGCATGCTGGGAATGCTAACTGTCACATTTGCTTGTGTTCTTAACCAAACTGTCAAACCATCTGATGGCTGGTGTCACAACTGAGGACCTGAGCAGCACCATGGTAGGTGCAGGTCAAACAGAGGCTAACATGGCAGCTTCCTTGGCCATAAAGGATAGGAGGGTTTAGTTCTGTTTTAAGAAATACAATGTGCCACTCAATTCTACATTTTCAGTCTTCTATCTTTGAATGAGACATTCCATAGGCATGAGATGACTAGATCAGGACAGGTGATTGAAGCTGGTCTCCAGCAGGAGAAAAAAAACCTCTTCCTCTCCATAACCCTTTAACTAATCTACACATTTTAATTAACTGATTTTACACAATTAATTGCTTTATTTTTTTTACATAAGTCTGCTTTCATTCGACAAGTCTTTTTTCTTCTGGTATGTAGTGTTAATTTTCCAGGGCCCACACTGCTCCCTGTTGATGCTTCCCATTGGTTGTAAGAAGAGGGAAGAGGCCTTAGGAGGGTTCCTCACAAAGTCCTGAAGACATGTGATATAATGTTGTCACAATAAAAGGGGTGCAATGGCAGATTACTGATTTCCACTACCGGAAGAGGAACCGGGGAGGGTCACATGACAGTGGATTCAGGTAAATGAAATTGGTCTTAGTATCGTTTTTGTGCATTATATAGAAAGATCTTATCAGAAAGGTAAGCTCTTTCAAACAATGCATCGTAGCTATGGCTACCCTAACATGTTACAAAACTTTGATATTACAGCCAGGCAGTATTGGGCCCCTAGGGGTCACACTACCTATTATGGCTTTAGTTTCACCTTAGAAAAATATATGCTTTGTTTTTTTGTTAAGGTTTTAAAAAGGCCTGCTGTTATTAACATGATGAATGTGTGCACTAAAAAAAAGGACGTGGGAACTAGGGATCCAAGTATTAATGAAATCAGAAAATTTCCTCTAATGAAATAACCACCAAGTTGATACTGGAGATAAAAGATCTAGATTAAACAATTTTGAAAATGAAATGTCAGCAAACATATGGTGTATGCAACTTGCCTTATTTAGATTGCCTCCACAATACTCCTCCAGGCTTTGCAATGGACAACATCCAACCTTTCCAACAGTAGCCAAATCTCACAGTTTGTAAACATCTAAGTCAAGTCTGATCTCTACCAGTCTGCTTGCCATTCTCCAAAAGGTCGGGACTAATATAAATACTTTTGTGTACCGGTGGCTTATCTGCAGAGATGGGAGTGATGAAGTGTCAGAGTTCCAGTTGGAGAAGACATGTTGTTCATATAAATACTAAATCCAGAGCACATTTGTGTGGAATAGGCAATCCAGATGATACGATTATGAACAGTGAAAATTCAGTGGAAGCATTCCATGAGATGTTAGCTCCTGCTACAACAGACAGGGGGCTGCTTGGAACATCTCGTGCTCACAGGCTTATAGAGAATGGCAGATGGCCATACTGGATGAGAGGTTGGACCTGGTTCTTTTAGTTCTGAGGGGAATTGGTGTTTTATTATCATCAGCCTAAGAATAAAAAACAAGAACACAAATAATTGTTTACCCCAAACTAGTTGCAAGGTCATGGGACTATATCACAAGACATCTAGCAATATAGTGGGGCTATATATATATATATATATATATATATATATATATATATATATATATATAATTTTTTTTTTTTTTAAAGAATAGTGGGTCTCAATTACTGCCAATACATGCATCAAGTCCATCCAGTTCAACCAATAAAAATAAATAAGTAGAACAAGTAAATAGATTTTGTATCCAGAATCCATTACCCACAGTTGATCCCAAGGAAAGCAACAGAACCCTAAAAAGCTTGGTACAATTTGCTGGGGGAAAATTAAAGTCTTTCCTGATCCCTAGGAAGGCAATGGAGTATTCCCTGGATCAATCTCTTGTGTTACTACCTATAAATATAATACCGTATGTTAATATCCATTGGTATTGATGTTTTGGTCATAGCTGTACTGAGTCCCGTAGTTAAGAAAAAAAAAAACACATGGGTATCCAGAGCATTCAGAGGTAGTGCTTGGGACTGATTGGTTGATCAAATAGCAGTGCATAATTTAGGTAGACAGGTACTGCCATGGAGTATAGTACAAAGTTTAAGAGGAGATTGACTGGTGGGGAAGAAGGTTAAGAGGGACAAGAAAGGATGAAATAAAAATAAGGTGCTCAATATGGTAACCTAGGCCCACCCACAGGCTCCAAACACTGTGTTTTGATGATTTGGGGTACTGAAAATGACCTAATTGAGGCCACTGCTTATGAAAGTGAATATGGACTCTAAACTGAACATGGAAATGAGAGGATCTTATATGTGGGACTATCCAAAAACCGGATCCATGGGCCCCATAAAACATTAAACTGGTCCTCCTTGTCATAAACATACTTTGTCAGGTTTTTCTGTATCATTACAAACATAGTTTATTAATGGTTTGCTTGGTGTAATTAAAGAAATGTAGCTATGTTTTGGAGATGAGAGTAAGATCCATGAAGAATAGACAAAAAGGCTATTAGAGAGGTATTGGGCACTATTACACCTGTGACCTCACAGTAGATTTCAAAGAATTCTTCCCATAACGGTTTAAAGGGAAATGTATTTGATTAATTTATATACAGTAAAATATTTTCATACAGCTTTAACGAGTACATAGATTTATTTGCATCAGTCAAAACTTCTGAAACAGATCATACAGTATGTTCCAAAGTAATACAGATGCACACATGTAGAAGGCCTAGTTTGGATGTTATCAGCAGGGGCGGACTGACCATTCAAGCACTCGGGCATTGCCCGAGGGCCCAGGGTCAGTAGAGGGCCCCATGAAATGCCCCTGGTACCTTTTTATAGGCTTTTTTGGGTGTGCTTTAAGTGTGGGCAAGGACACAGGGGCCCCATGATCCCCTATTGCCCGGGGGCCCCATGAACTGTCAGTCCGCCCCTGGTTATCAGTATGTTTATAGTGGGAGCACATCATCGTGGTGAGTACATACAACCTTTTTGTAGACAGTGTTCATAGTTGGAACTCAAAACACCAGTAAAAAAAGTATATCTGAAGTAGAGAAGGTTTGGAAAATCTGACAGGTATTTATTGCTCAAAATGTAGAAAAAGACAGCGCTCCATGAGAAAACCTATGCGATTTCTTGAGACTACAGTAAAAATATAGTGAAGAAGCCATATATCATCTCCACCAAGTTGGTAGAGGTGGAATATGGTGAATCGATAAGCTTTTTTTTGTAATCTCAATAACTGGTAGAGGTTTTCACATGGAGATCAGTGTCACCAACAAGGGCTTGGTGCTGAATGAATATGTTTGTGGGTATTTATTGTTGTCTAAACCCTAGTACAGACGATTGGAAATTCATACAAAAAATACTGCTTTCAAAGCAATCGTACGATAATCTGATCTTTAGTGCACAGCTTTCCTCCAAAATTATTCGAAGGGACAAGCATGAAAATTTTTCTCATATGATACCAGATCACACAATTTTCATTTAATCAGTTCAGTTTTCATCCGAAAATAAAATACAAATACATTACAGGACATCACTTCCAAATTTTTAGATTCTGTCCTATGAGAATTTTCGTAACTTTAGTAACCTTTCCATTATCAATATGAAACCAGCATGCACAAAAAAATGGACAATCATTCATCCAATAATCTCATCATGTGTACGGGGCCTAAGTCCCTGCTCAGGAGATACATACTCTCTATTTGGACTGGTGGCCATTGTCATTGGTATGGAAACTGATGGGAAATCCAACATTTTAAATTTGTTACTAGAACAAAAATAGAGAAATCTTGCAATGTGGTCACGAGGTCCAGTGACAATTGCCTAAGAGATTTCTCTTCACTTTGGAGTAACCTACTCTTTGTTTTGTTTCCTAGACTGGAGGTGAAGGGCGAGCTCTACAACCAAACACAGATAGCAAATAAAGCCATAATGCTTTAACTCTTCCATTTTTTTATACATATCAATGCAAAAACACTTTGTTTAAAAAAAAAAAAAAAAAAAAAAAAAAATATATATATATATATATATATATATATAGTTGTTGGGTTTTTTTTGGGGGGGGGAGAGGGGTTGCCTTGATGGATATAATTTTAGCACAGTGTAAAAGCAAAAAGTGTTGACAGTTATTTTGCCTTTATTAACTAATATACAGAGCCATAAGTTTATATATAGTATTTTAAAATACACAGTATCCAAATACACTACTAGTATGGTGTGGTAGTGGATTCCATTTATTAATAGAATTAATAAAACCTGCTCACGAATGTATTATATCAGATCACAATGTGTATGGTCTCTTGGCAATGACCTCAGCTTTAAAAGATGTTTTGCTCCAGCCACTTTCAGTTCAGAAGATCTCATAACCTATAAGTTGTCCTTGTAAATTGAGAGTGGATGGAGGCTTCTTAAAAATTTTCTTTAAAGTTGAGGTCTCTGCCAAGTGACTTTATATAATTTGATGTAAAATTATACTGTTTATTTGTGAGTATTTTTTACATTTGTATTATTTATAAATTGAATCTACTACTTCACCATGCTAGTGGTTTTAATGTCATGGAGTGGTTCTTTCCCTGTTGCACATTGTGACCTGCGGTGGAAATGGAGAATGGACAAAACACTACACATGTATGGACTTTTAATGTTAGATGGCACCATTGCTGCTCAGCAACTGCTGTCAAGTTGTTCCTCCATGTGGAGAGTTCAATACTGGTTCTAACATACAGTAGATTTGTGAAGTCCCTGTATCCTCTAAGTCTATCCAAGTTTTAAGGTGTGTACAGCCTTGATGAAGGGGGAGTGGTGTTTCCCAAACAACTGAAATTACATTGGACTCTTATCTGATTTTAGTCTGGTGCTCAATCCTGTATTTCTACGGTTTGAGCTATTATTGGGTGCTCATCGAGGGAAACCTTGCTGTGGAATCTGCCTTGCCAGAACTATTGAGCTTACTTGAAGTTTTCCTTCCTCTAACTAACTACACTTGCAAGTCTAAAAGTTCCCAGTTCCTCCAAGAGTGTGTTGTTCTGGATAGTGGAATGTGTCATTTTTAACCAGATTAAATACCACTTACCGAAGCTTGAAACTCAAGAAGTACAGGTACCAAATTACCGCAATTATGGCAAAGTACAAGTCTTGATCTGTTGAACACTAATAGGAAAACATTTCCACAGTGAAGGATCAACATAAAAAATATTTTTTTGTCCACCATTTATTTCATTGGAGGTTTCCTAGAATGTTGGCTAGTAAACTTTGGCATAGTTCCCCTTTCATCTGACAGAATAGTTACAAAATACACCTCTATTCTGACCCTTGTTTCTCTCAGTAAAATGGAAAGACAGATATTGCAGTTTTTTTATTTCATGTCTTTTTTTTATACCTCATACTAAAATTCCGCAAATTGAAAATATCTTATATCATGTTGTTTTTAAATGGTAGACAAGTAACAGAAGTACATAACATTTTACATTTGAACTGTGAACCTCTACTAAGACAAAAAAGTAGAAAAAAAATAGGTACCACTAGGTCTTTTTTCTGCTGTCACTCTTCAGTGCTTCTATGTACTGTATGTGCCAATAAAGCAAAACTCTGGACATAAATTCAGTAACTAGCAATGACCCCAGAACCCTTCCCTTGTAAGCTGGTAAAAATATAATGCACTTTTTTAGGGTATGATCTATTACACAAAGATACTTGCCTTACTCCACAGTATTGCAGCAGCTAGTGGTCCATTCCTCCTCCTCTCCAGCACCAGGATTCGGAGGGCATAATGACATTGGATAGAGGAGTGTAGGCAAAACTGCTTGAAGACCAGAAAGAAGAGTGGCTTCAAAGGAGCTGTCATCACAACTGGAAATGTCAGGGAGAAATCAGCTTTTTCAGATTTTGCTTGTGAACTGCAAGAAGGAAAGGTATGTGTGGTCCAAATCAGGACAGTAGTTTATAGAAGCCTACAGAAGTAAAGGCAATCCTCTCAGATAGAACACCAAGAACATCTGAATAAATCAAAAGCTGATGGAGTCCTAATCATTCTCTACTCTGTCCAAGACAGTGAAAAAAGTTTTTGGTTTTTCATACACTTTACATAAAGTAATGTGAAGTGCCATGACTACTTGTATATTGTAGTAATTATTATTATTATTATACAGGATTTATATAGTGCCAACAGTTTACTCAGCACTTTACAATATAATGGGAGACAATACAGCAACAACACAGTTCAATACAAGAGGATTAGGAGGGCCCTGATCCTTGGAGTTTACAATCTAATCTCAAGCAACTAGTCAAATTTTAGTTTATAAAATAAAAAAAAAGAGATTAAAGCTGATTAGTGTGTTTGCACTTTGCTCAATCATAAGAATGTCTGTTTTTAAATCTCTAAATTACTCCCAAGAATGTTTTTTATACAGAAGGTATTTCATATAGTATGTATCACTACTTCTGTAGGAGCCACTGGAATACTGTCCAGGCCCTCCCCAATTACTTTGCCCTGCAGCCAGACACATAGGCTCATTTACACTCCAATAATCAGTCTAGGGGTTTTGATTTTGTTGTTTTTATTTTTTTTAAGAATTGAGATAGGGATGAGGGAGATGAGTGGGATACTCCAGATTAGGAACTATGTATCCGAGGAGCAGGGCCCTCCTATCCCTCTTGTATTGAACTGTATTGTTGCTGTATTGTCTCCCGTTATATTGCAAAGCGCTGAGCAAACTGTTGGCGCTATATAAATCCTGTATAATAGTAATGTATCCTGAGGACTTTGTCTGATCTTCAGAGCCAGCTATATCAGAGTCTGTTGTGATAATGGAGATTTGAAAATGGTATTTGAGTGGATGGGCTTTATAGTCTCTGCAGAAGAGAGTGGATATCTTACCCGACACATAAAAGATCTGGTCTTTTCTACTTGCTGGCTACTCTGTTGGCCAATACCATTTAGTGAGTGCGCATTTTATATGGACACAGTGGTGGAACGCTGGTGATTTTAAAGAAGATTTTTTTATGGTCACAAGAAACATATTATTTGAGGATTTTCTAATAATTATTTGGATGTTTTAATGGACACTTATTAATACATTTACCATATTGTTTACATGAGTGTTGGTATAGGTGTCTCCTACTCCATAAAGGTTGAATTTTAGAGTCATGGCTAGCGCCTACTTTTACTAAATTTTTACGATCCCACTGCTACAACCACTGCCCAATCCCCCCCTCCACCGTGACAGAAAGATTTCCCCATACTAGCTGTGAGTACTAGCTGCCACATAGCCACATCATTCATTGACAGAGTTCTGTGAATGAATGAAATACAAGTACTGACATCCTTTGCAGATGTAGGCTTGTAGTTCTCAATGAACTACCATGGTCCTGTGGAACGCTGTGGTAGTCCATTCAGTCTTCTTGCCAGTGCTAAGCTGTCTGTTTGTACAAGTGAATTTATTCTTTAAACAGCATGCAGTTTCTAAGATCCTTAGAGATGTCTGCACTCACTAGGCCCAAAAGCAGCTGGATGTCATCCTCCATGATACCAGACCAGATCTTCAGCAGGCAGCCCCCCAGTCAGCATAGTAGAACTCGGGTCTCAGCACCTGAGGCCTATGGCAGCAACTGCCTGGGGGGGGGGGGGAGAATCTCTCAGGCTTGGGCGATCCTAGCGAGGAAAGACCCAGAGCTCTATGTGCTCACTGAATATATACAGTTACCCAGCATGCCTTGGAGCCCCTCTCTGTGGGATAGGCTGAGGCTGTATCCATATTCATGGTGCCATCTGAATAGCTCCTCACTTATCATCCAGAAACGTCTGCAGACTCCTGTAGACAGAGGAAGCTAGGCAGACTAGCAGCAACTGAGCACACAGAGAAGACCTCACTAAACGATCACAGCTCATGTAGTACATTGAAATAACGATACTTTTAACTAGCAATAATTACAGCCACTCTGCCTACAGAGTGACAACTAAATTTACCTATCAAAACATAACTAATCCTATCTACCTAATTCTAGCACCTACCTAGATGGGTGGTACATGTATTTCCAGTCAGCACATATAGAGTCCAATTGTGCGTACCTTAAAGTTATTTTTTATATTTTTTACAAAATTGATTTCCCATACTTCTGTTATTTTATTAAAAATATATATTTTTAGACTAGCCACTAGAGGGAGCTGTTAGTGGCTCACTGCAATTACTTGTCTCTTACTTATCAATGGTTATGATCAGATCACACAGGGAGTGATTTGTTTTCAATGCATTAGCTGACTTGCAATGCAAGAAGCAGAAGACACAAACATTATGTAAAACTGCAATGCGGAAAGTATAGTCTGTGTATGCACTTACAAATTATGCATATGTAGTCTGGGCTGGGGGCCCATTTAAGCTGCCCAGCAGAACATTCTTCCCTGTTACAGTTTGTTTCATCCCTGATATTGGTGGAAAGGCCAGAGTGGAAATGTGTTCAGTATAGTGGGAGTGGCAACCATTTTTGGAGAGACCGAAGCTGGAAGAGAACTACTCCTGACTGTATTGGCAGCTGGATTGTGAGCTCACCCTTGGTAATAGAGACAAAGGACTCCTATTGGCTGCAGCTGTGGCTGTGGACTGGATTCCCATCACCAGACTCAATAGAGAAGAGGAGGAAATGCTGTGCTGTAGGAGACAATACCGGGGAGCTATGTGAAAGCTAGCACAAGGAACTGAGTTGCTATGGGCTTTAGGAGAGAGGGACCACATCTGCCAGAGAGCTGCCATACCACACCAGTCAGGGACTGTGCTGTTGTAGGGAGAGAGCTGTCCTGCAACTGCCCCAGACTGAGATACTGTAAGTAACATGCAGCGCTGTTGCTGAAGAGTCCAAGAGAAAGAGAACTCTGCCAAGAACAGGGGCGGACTGACCAGTCAAGCACTCGGGCACTGCCCGAGGGCCCGGGGTCAGTAGGGGGCCCCATGAGATGCCCCTGGTACCTTTTATTGGCTTTTTCATAGGCTTTTTTGGGTGTGGGCGAGGATACAGGGGCCCCATGATCCCCTATTGCCCGGGGGCCCCATGAGTTGTCAGTCCGCCCCTGGCCAAGAATATCAGGGACTATTTGGAGTGATGAAATTCCTTTTGGCCACTTGTTCCTGTTACTTTTTAACAATGATACCCATGGAGAATTGGCTGTACACCCTTTTCCTTTGGGATTACAAATACTACCAGTTGGGAGTGAAGGCTCCAATAGGAGATCCAGGGACCCAATGCTGGCTTACTGCACACAAAGTCCATGGGCCAGTGGTTTAGTTAGGGCCTCTTCTATCTTAGTCAGGCCATCTGTCTGACTATCTCCTTATCTATCCACCTCTACATGATCCCTGAAAACCCTTTTCTTTAAAGAAGCCTATCCTGCTTCTAACTAATGCACTGTATTTTTACTTTCTCCATCAGCTCATCCCCCAAAGCTATTACCTTTTTTTATCACTTGACCCTTCCTCTTAGATTGTAAGCTCTAACTAGCAGGGAGCTCTGATTGCTTTTGTAACAAATTGTATTGTAATTGTAAAGTCTGCATTCATTCTGCATTCAGTCTGCTGTGCAAACTGTTGGTGCTATATAAATCCTGTATTATTATAATAATAATAATTTGGTATTTTAGGCTTTTCAGAACTGCTGTGCATATATAGAGATCTGTTACATTTCTGCTATATTATTGTATTATATCGGCATTATGTGTTACCCATTAAGTTGTTTTGCTACATGGATTTACCCTTCCAATAAAGCCAATTTTCAGTCACAGGTGTGTCAGTGAAATGGGTTTAGCAAAGTTAGGTCATGACTAAGAGGAACAGAAGGACCCTCTGAAAAACAGTCCTTATACACAGAATCTGGATTTTCTCATGTATTGAACCTTTTTTTGTGCAGCTTGTAAAAAAGTTAAAAAATGTTAAAAAAAAGCCGGGTCCTTTAACTCCGATCAAAATGAATCCAGAGTTTCTGCCGGGTATGTCTCGGGCCTTCCTAGCCGGAGATGCTCGTCCAGTTAATCTGACAGTACACCAATTCTTCAAAAATAAGAAGTTCTTATCTAGAGAGGACATTATGAAGACATGGCCATTCCTGAACTTTACGCCATGGATGTTTAGACAACTTCATCACTTTATACGAAGCTCCCCACATCTACAAGATTACTCAAGGCCACTTACTCCGTATGAGAAACTTTGCTTTACGGACTTCCCCCAGAGACATGTTATATCCAAGCTCTATTCCTATCTGGGTACCGCCAATACGTCTCAACCTCGAAAGGCCTGTGAGGCCTGGTCGCTTGATCTACAACTGTCATTGTCACCGGAAGATTGGGATCACATCTATGACCATATGCATACAGGTTCCATTTGTGTCTCGACACAAGAAAACAACTATAAAATATATTCCAGATGGTACAGAGTTCCATCCTTGCTTCATAAATTTGACCCGGACGTTTCGGATTTATGTTGGAGATGTCAACAGGCAAAGGGTACACTCCTACATATATGGTGGGACTGTCCGCTGCTACAGCCCTTTTGGAGTAAAGTGCGAGACTTAGTTTCACAAATAACCACATACAATCTAGACTTCACCCCGGCACAATTTTTACTCCACCACTCCTCACTTCCTTTTCGGACTTATCGTAAGTCTCTTGCCTTGCACATGATAAATGCGGCAAAACAATGTATCCCTGTTCACTGGCGGTCAACACAGGTTCCCACTGTGCGGGAGTGGTTTCTTAGGGTCATCAGGATTGCGGAGATGGAGGAGCTGATTTCAGTGGCAAAAGAACACCCCGAGAGATTCAGGAAGACTTGGGCATGTTGGAAACACTTTCAAACCACCAGTATTTATCGTTCTTCTATGAATGAATGAGATGTGATTCAAGAACTCAAACACCTTTAGAGCTCTCACCTCTAGAATTGCTCCATAGACTGAGTCTACCCGGACCTTCTCTTACATAAAGGTATAATCTTCGTCACCATAAATAATGTTACGTGATATGATTAGTTAACAGCCACTATTTATTATTTGACCCCCTCCATTCCCCCCCCCCCCCTTTTTTTTTTTTTTTTTTTCTTTTCTTCTCCCCTTCCTTTTATGATGCTACTCTTCACACTTCCTTTCACCTGATGTGCCTTTCTCTCTTCTTTTCCTTTTCTTCTTTCCTTCACACCTTTGTCCTCTACAAATAACTATATCTTTTATGAGGGACAGGGTGCCCTTTCACATATAGGTATGATTGTCCTTCACGATAAGAACCCTACATTGCCCGGCTACGGACACAGAAGAATTGCACGCCTTCAAATGATATTTTGTACTGCGCCTCATGGTCCCATTATTTGAATAATCCCTATGCATCAGAGCAGCATCCACTATAATCCTCTAGACTACCTATTATAATCAGTATTTTTTTTTTTTTTTTTTTGGTTTAGTTTACTCAACAGCTATAATGTGATCTTTTGTATAAGGGTAATTCACACTTCTAGTAAACAACTTATGACCCGTCTGCGCTACGGGAGATTATGACAGATGTTTATGCGCGGACTGTGTTCCGTATCCGTATATGACTTGTTGTGCCTTTCTTATTTCAAAATAAAATAAACCTTTTTTGGGAAAAAAAAAAAAAAAAAAAAAAAGACTAAAGATTCCTTTTAAGAAGTGTATGGTAATCCTTGGATAGAACTATATACCTGTCCCATAGCATATTATGGGTGGTCTTCAAATTATTTTCTCTTTTTCTTTGTTGAGATTTACAGACCTTGTACCTACCCAGCAGCTCCCAAGGTAACACCTACAACAGATATTTTATCTATAGTTATACTGTACATATACTGTATATTTACAGGCCAACATATATTGTGTATACGGCATGTGTTGTCCTCTCGCCACCAACCTCAATAGCAAACCTCTTGATTTTTAAACTACTGGAAAATCCCAAAGATCTCTGACATTAGAGAAAATGAAAAGAAATAAATACTCCAAGCCTTCTTTCTATACTATGAACTGCTAACACATTTTAAATGTACTTTCTGATGTCTCATTAAACCTGAGAATGTGTTAATTCAAAGTGACACATCCAGTTTATTACAGTTAGGTGAAACCTAAAATCTGCCTTTATTGGATGCAAGTAAATTCCTGGCCATGTGGATGTATTTTAAAACTGTGCAAGTTATTCGGCGCCGGTAAAGTACGACCCGTTTCATAGTGTTGGAGCTAAAGCAAATGTTGTGTTTGGCAAAGATGGGAAAAAGTGTATGAGAACAGGACCCTTGTAAGAAATTGTATCATGTAACTTACTTCCCTATAGAAGACCAAGGGGGTATAGGAACACAATAAAGGGCAGGCTACCTCCCACCAGAAGCAGACAGCTATACCATTGCCTTGATACTAGACCCTCTAGTGGTTGACTAAATAATGTTCAAGGCTGGGTTCTAGTTAGTACAGATCCTCTAGTTGTGCTCTCAACACAGTCATCGGGTAATTATTAACTGTTAACGTGTATATGTCAAACTCAGGTTCTTAAACTATTGGGAGGCAAAGCTGGTGATCCCTCTGCTTATTTTTTGGCATTACATGTATGCTGTAGAACTTACTGGAGATACACTTTTGTCCACAATTGCCTTTATACAGAACACTGTGATATCTAAAAATGGAACTGTAAAATACCTAAAAAGTTTAAAAATAATAACGATGGAAAATTGTGTATAATATGGAGTAATTCTGATGTCTGGAAGCTTTCTTTAGGCCCCTTTCACATCAGCAGTCTGATCGGGTCCACCTGTCCATTTTTCCGAAGGACCCTCTGTTCTCTATGGAGCGACAGATGTAAATGGACTTGTGTTTGTTTACACCCCCCTACCTCCAATCTGATCTCATCTGCTAAAAACAAACGGAAGGGGATCCATTCCTCTCCGTATGATCAGATCAGATGGTAGTCAGGTGTAAATGGACAGCCGGTCTCATTACATCCGAGTGTCCAAAGAGCAGAGTGGGCTGTGTCCATGTCCACTCTGCATAAGTAGAGTGGACACGGACCTGTCATCCACCTGCTCTGCTAAGCAGGGGATCAGCGGACAGCTGAGCATGTGGGAAAGGGACCTAAACCTTCAGTTAGACATCAACCTTTACTTAACCCTTATGTGGCCAGATAGTTTCCCAACTGTCCCAAATAGTGATGAAAATTTGATGGACCTCGCAATTAGTAGGCCATTCTGCTCATAGACAGTCAGGCAGACCAAAAAACAGAATACAGATATAGATAAACTATATAGAGGACATGGAGATAGATAGACTTATTTATTGCAGGTACTTACAGTATATAGCGCTGTTTATGCAGCACTTTACATATATATTGTACATTCACATCAGTCCTTGTCTTGAAGGAACTCACAATCTAAAGTCCCTAACTCACATTCATACACACACATTTTAGGGCCAATTTAGACTGGAGCCATTTAACCAACCAGCATGTCTTTGGAGTGTGGGAGGAAATCAGAGAACCTGGAGGAAACTGAAACAGGCACAGGGAGAACATACAAACTCCGTGTAGGTAGTGCCATGGTTGGGATTTAAACTGACAACCCTAGATATAAACAAAAACAGACAGAATGTGGAGAGGATATAGAGACAGACAGAAGATAGATATAAGATTGGGATAAATAGACACAAAATAGCAAGGGATGGGCCTTTGTTTTTAATGTTCATGGCTGATTCGATATACCGTATACTTGATGTGTCCAACTATTCCAAACCCCCGAGGAAGACAGTATATTGAAATGCGTTGGGTGAGCTCTCATGGCATCATCTACTTTGTATAATGAGAAAGGCTTGGACATTTATTCCGTGTGTCAAATGTAGTGAATGGGTCATATAGATGTTTAAATGTGGGACATAGCATATGATATGTCAGCCATTTTTCTTGAATTTATTGGATTTTATATTTAAAAAAAAAATAAAAACGTATAAGCTTTTATATGGGAGAAACTTATTTTTGTTTTTGCATTGTTTTGATGGTGCTACCAAAGTCCCAACCATAATTAGTTCTTTTAGGATTTCTAGATAGATGCAAGCACTAGATAGATAGATAGATAGATAGATAGATAGATAGATGTGCAGTGTGTCTCTGTGTAGGCAGGGCCAAGCGTTTGGTACGTGGAGTGGACAAGGCCACCACTGAATGCAGCAGAGTGTACTAGCACTGTTCTGACA
Organism: Staurois parvus; assembly: GCF_062004578.1. NCBI lineage: Eukaryota > Metazoa > Chordata > Amphibia > Anura > Ranidae > Staurois > Staurois parvus. The sequence continues at coordinate 5,625,570 of NW_028317843.1, forward strand.
ATGTGGTAACAGTATCTTTTTAATACGGTCAAGCTCGGCACAGCAGTACTTTACAGAAGGTCTTGCAAACAGAGCCTCAGTATTACAGAAAATACTCTAAACATCTTCTGATACCCAGCAACATCTGACAAAGGAGGTGGATGGAAGGTGGTTTGGCAACAAAGCACCTGAAGATTGGCAAAGCTCCTGGCTGGTGACACAGTCGTGCAGTCCCTACTCTGTGCAAAAAAAATAGTAACCACCCCAACCTCTAAAAGACCTTTGCAACAAGGGGCACATGGAAGGGCAACACATGTCAAAAAACAACAAACAAAATTCCCAGCTCACTTACCAGCCAGCCTGCAACAAACCAAATTAACCTTATCTAACAGTTCATATTAAAAGTTTAGTTTGCATACATTTTCAAATAAATGTATATTCTGCAGTGGCCACGTCATGGCACCCCATTGTACTGCAGTCCTAACTCTATAAATCTTGAGAGTCTCCAAAGTTGGAGCCCAAATACTGTATAATGATGGATAGATTGAGGGCAGGTGCCTACTCTGTTCCCCCTCCACTGGTACCTTTCCCTATACTAAGCTGTCCCTCACCAGCAAGGTCCTGTCCCTGGCCGAGCCGATTTGCAAATGTGCACCAACTGCAGTAGGACAGTGCTATTTATTAGTACTGCCCACACTAAAGATGGCCACCAAGGTCAACCAGGGCAGCAGTGTCTAATCAGAAAGCTGCTCTCCTGATGATTCCTATGGAGGCTTCAGAGGAACAAGAGTTCCTTCTGTCCTCTGCTATCTCTGCATGAAGGCGGCCATCACAGCGCCACCTGTGCAGAGAGGCTGTACTACATTTGCCTACACCTGCAGGACCTCTGTTTATTAGGAGCACTGTGAGAACAAATATGTGTGTATTGTATATTGGGCCAAGAGACAGGATAGATAGATAGATAGATAGATAGATAGATAGATAGATAGATAGATAGATAGATAGATAGATCTGGCTGTGTACATTAGCATACAGCCACCCTAAAATATGTAAGTAAACCTGTGTTAATTACACTAATATATAGCCTGATCTCATCATATCACGAAGTAAAAGGAACTTGAAGAACTGTTTTATGTGATCTAGGGGAATGATGTAAGAGCTCCAAATTTAAATTGTGATATCACCTAATCAATTCTGTACAACTGCTGACTGCATCACTGAAGCGGTCAAAATCTAATGTTCTATAATATATCTAATATATGAAACAACTCAAGAACAAAGTCCTTTAGCTTTTAAATGAGCCTTCAGATCTCTCTCTCTCTTTAACTCTACCAATCCATTAGCTTCAAATCGGACTTTCCACTCAGTAGCCCAAAATTGAGGAAACAACGTGATTACACAACTCCGTCTTTGTCATGCCCTATAAACCTCATTCATTTACATGCACTCTTTAAAAACTCCCAAAATGCTATTTAAATTGTAAACCTATTTAGGGCTGGAATGTTTTTCTGAACTTGTTTACTTAATGTGTTTGCTGTTTGGCATTGAAGGTCTTTTTCTACTGAGCTTTGTGTCTTTGTGTTAATCAAATTATATGGCTAGCACAAAATTAAGTTGGTTTAGGTTAAGAAATGGAATGAAATTTTGGTTTGTGATGTTTTGGGCTTCTGCAACCGACCTTTTCACAGCGGTGTGCATGCAGAAATGTGCATGTGTGTTGGTGCTTGTATTTGCTCTTATGTGTGTTTTTGTGTTATTGTGTGCTACAAATGCTCATTTTTGTTAATTTTGTTACATAAAAAGGTGAGTCACATACAAAAACACACTTTGGGGAAAAAAACACAAAAATGCATGTCTGTTCCATTTTTCTGAAACTAAATTCTAGAATTCACATGCAGCATCATCATCATGACAATATTAACATGTGCCAATTTATATGGTATCAGACAAACGCACTCAGTGGAGCCATGAAAACTGGAGAGAAGTAATGGAGCACACCAGAGGAACACTTGAAATAATTTTCAGATCTCAGGAAACCCATGCTAACATTAATCCTTTGAGTGGTCAAGGAAAAAATGCCCCTTACATTGATGGTCAGTGGGAAAAATGCAACCCTAATGGTGGACACACACTCTTTGAATCAAATCCACAATCAAACAGTGATAACTTCCCTTCTGATTGATTTACGTGTAATATTCCCATCGCACACGTTATTGAAGATGGCAAGTGGGTGCTGTAGCCACTACCAGCTGGAGATTAGCAACTTCAAGTCAAAGCATCTTTCACCAACACACCATGGATCTTCAAGATAACACCCATAGGTTTAAGGTGATCACAGAACAGCGGTAAGGTGCTATGTTTTGTGGCCATGCAGGACTCCTTTGTCAAGCATACCTGACAAAGGGGTCCTGCATGGCCCCGAAATGTTGCACCTTACTAAATGATTGGATGTTGAAGAAACATGGTGTAATAGCAATATATGCTTTGACCTCCAATTGATTTAGATTTGATCTAGATCAAATTCAATGAAACTAAGTCGATCAGGCAGGGCAGAAAACTATCGATATATTGTATTGGCAGGTAGCACTGAGATACTTCTGTTCATGAATACCAGCATATTTGCATTGATTAGATTATGAGATTACATGGTGGAAACAGAAATGTGGCTGATAACTTCCCATCATAAATTATGATTGTATCTGAACTTGCTTGAAGTACACTTCCCTGTGTGTGGCTTATGTTATGAGATTTTTGGTGATCTGAGTGTGAGATATGACAAAGATGCAGCTTGGAGTATCTGTATCTAGAGAAAACAGAAAACACATGCTCACTTGCTCATTCATAGTTGAATGTGTCAAACAGAAATAAAACACACTAAACAGATAATTATTTCTTTATAGTTGCAGTGCAGGCCACATGGAGAAGCGTATCAATTCGTGTTAGAGAGTCACCATTACATATACCACTAACATATAGGATACTAAACAGAGAACGTTCATTGGCAACACAAAACTGAGCAAAGATAGCATAAACCAAGTGTGACTAACCTGTTTCAAGAGGAGAACAGGAAAAAAATGTGCTCACTTGCTCATTCTGAGTTTGATGTGAGCTTGTTGGTTGTTGTGTGGCCACCATTACAGGTAGATAAAAAGATTATCGGTGTTATGTTGCTGATTCTGCCAAGAGGTGCTGGTCCAGGAAATAGGAAGTACTACCAAATGGAAGGTCAAACAGCCACAGCTTAAGGAACCCCTTAGCAATCTATGGAGGAACCTTTTTTTTATAATTGCTGTTGTTGACCATAGCAACCAAAATTCTTGTTTCCTTTTTTCATAAAATGAATGGTGACCCTTAGCCGGTTGTCTAGGCAAGAACTGCAATTCTGCTTTAATTTTATTATTTCTAGTCTTCATGAATTATCTTTCTGATACCCCTTTATCTTTCCCCAACCCCACTTCTCCATTTGATTTAACTTTCTCTCTTTCTCTTTTTTGTTATTTTAATTATAGTCCCCGTTTCCCTCTATTTTTCTCCCATTCTTTTTGACAAATATTTAAAAAGCAGTGGGTGATTAATGTAACAAAAATGTATTGCTTTTCTTTCCATTCTAAAGGCAGATTTGGGACTGTTTCAAACCAGCAGCATGGGTCTACATTGTGCAACGCTCAAACAAGGCAGTCTACCCTTAGTTTACCCTTAGTTCTATTACTATTACTTCAATTCACACCAACGCCAATACAGAGATGGCCAGTGCAGGGCCCAAGGCAAGGAAGCATCCTGTGAATATATAGGAAAGACTGAGTACATCACAAAATATAAAGAATTGTTGTGTAATTTTATTATTGCTCTGAACAGGGACACTTCCCTGGAAAACTCGTTCCAATAACTAATATCTCAAACCTGGTGGGCAACAGTAGCCAACTATGATATGAACACTATAGATAGCCAATCTCTTTGGATATGGACCCTACATAGGGTCACAGGATTAAAATTGGGGTCGACAACTTATCAAATATGACATCTTTTGTATTAGATGTTAGTGGGGATTCCTAGATTAGCAAACTATCCTTTAATACAGAGCTAACTTCAGACCAACCATAGACATAAGACAACAATCCTAAAGAATATGTAAACCCAATATTTCCTATTCCTGATATGTGCCTGCTGTACCATGTACTTATATGAAAAAGTATCCTGTTCTCTTTGTATTGCTTCCTTTGTGTGAAATACCTGGTGTTCCTGCCAGTCCCTCTGCTTTCCTATTATAAACTGACCACACTAAGAAGGAGAACACACTGTGGTCAATTCTCTGGTTGTGCTGGAAATTCAGCCTGGATGGGGGCTGACCGGACATACTGTGGTAGGGAGTTCCAGAGGATGGGAGTGGTTCTGGAGAAGTATTGGAGGCGAGCATGGGAGGAGGTGACAAGGGAGCTAAAGAGCGAGATGTCTTGGAGTGGAGCAGACGATTTGGACAATATCTGCAGATGAGGCTGGTGATGTAGCTAGGGGCAGGGTTGTGAATGGTTTTGTTTGTTGTGGTTAGTATTTTGAATGTTATACTTGGGCTATTGAAAGCCAGTGAAGGGATTGGCAGTGAAGGGCAGCAGTTGCTTATCAGTTGGTAAGGTGTATAAGTCTAGCAGCAGCATTCATAATAGACTGAAGGGGGGATAACCTATGTAAAGGTAGGCCAGTGAGGAGGGAGTTGCAGTAATCAAGGTGAGATATATCCAAGGTGTGGATAAGCTGTTTTGTGGTGTTAGTCAGAAAGGGGCGAATGTTGCAGAGCTTGAGGAGGCAGGATTTAGCCAGTGATTGGATTTGTGGCCCAAAGGAGAAGTAAAAGTCTAGGACAGTTTTTCAGTCAAGGCACCCTTTAAAATACTGCACAATCTCAAGGCACCCCAGTCTAAAATGTAAAAAAACTAAACTTACAGTTCTACATAATACAGCAACCTCCACATGTGTAGGACACCCAATATGAGAGGTAATTTAGTCCTCCAAAGCAAATATGCCTTTGTGCAGTTCTCCAATGTTTCTCCTCTGCCTCAGTTTTTCTCCCTTACTCAGATAATATTACCCCAGTGCTAATGGAGAGGGGTAGAGTAAGGGATGCTGTGCATGCGCCAAACATCCTCCTTATCATCCGCAACATCATTGATTATTAGGACACCAGTGGCTAGAAGATTGTAGAAGTGCACTATTAAAACCCGTGGCTTTGTGTCACTAAAAGGCAGGCTTATCCATCTGCTGGCTTGTGTACAATTTTGGGGCAATTTTTAGGCATTTTCCCAAGGCACTCCCGATGACACCTGAAGGCACCTCAAGGTGCCTAGGCACTCTGGTTGAAAAAGGCTGGTCTAGGATTACACCTAGCACCCTGGCATGTGGGGAGGGAACAATGGTTGTGCTGTTGATCTTAATGGTAAAGTCATGGGGAGGGGATCAGGGAGGAAGAAATATTACAAGCTCAGGTTTAGAAAGATTAAGTTTGAGGAAGTAGTTGGACTTTCATAATGATATGTCACTTAGTAGATTTGTCATATATGAGGATATTAAGGGGGTGAGCTGGGGAGTCGAGAGATAGATCTTGGTATCATCAGGAGTGGGTGATCAATTGTGTCAAAGGCAGCGGAAAGGTCTAGGAGTATGGAATAATGGCCAATGGTTTTAGCAGTTAGTAGGCCATTAGCGAGTTTTAGTAGTGCAGTTTCAGTGGAACTGTGGGGTGAAAGCACAGTGGGATTCCATTCTGTTAGTAGGAGTGAGGTAGCGGAGATACGCTGGTGGAGCGGGCATTGGCTCAGCGTGTCCCTCCTAAATGCAACAAGTGTACATTGACAAGGAACCTGAGAGAGTAAACGGGAGCTCAGTTCATTGCTCAAATGTACATGGTGCACGGCTATCTCTGAATTGGAGGTCCACCTTAAGGTTGAGTTACCCATGAAAGCGACCTCCGCACTGCCCCGGGGCACTGGGGAGCAAGGCACAAATAATGGTACCCCATGTGCAAGGCAGTGACCCGTCCTAGGTTCCGAGTGTAGCCCAGAAGAAAGCACCCCAGGATAAGCCTCTTATGTTACCCACATTTGGGCACCCAACGAGGTGGGGAACATGGAAGAAGTGTCACCCACCTACCCTACATGCGTGTTGCAGTTACCGCATTCCAGCACCCAGCTCTATTCTCAGCATCCTACAGATGGAGGGATTGTATACTGTACTACACATGAACCGCTGGCAGTGCACATTAGAAGACACATGCAAAGTCTCCTCTGCCAACACACTCCTATCACTTTTTTTTAGTAAAGTTTTGCTTTAGTGCACCTGATATCAATTTAATCTGGCAACATTTTAACTATTGCAAAGCAAAACCTTCTATAAAGTGCTCTCTGCTAAAACTTTGGCACTTAAAAAAAGAGCATGCATTTATGTTATGACTGCTTTAATGCTTTGTGACCAGTATTTCTTTATTAAGGAGTTGAAAAATGATAAAGAAAAAGAAAAGAGGGGGCGCATAAATGTAAAATTACTTTAATATGGAAAACATGTGTTGGCTGTCATAATAATCCATTTAAAGGAGAAATATATGTGCAAGTAATGCAAAGCAACATAATGAGATAAGGAAACATAAGGCCATTATGCAAGCTGTAACATGTACTTTATGAATGAACTTATGTTGATAAAACACTTTTATGGCAGGGGATAACTAATATATTCTAAGTTAAATGGGACTTCAAGTGTAATTCCAGACAAAATGTTTTTGTTTCATGAGTGAAGAAGCCTAAAAACCTCCATCTGTTTTTACTGTCTATGTCACCACTAGGGATATTTCCCACTGTTGGGGACACAGACAACAATATTCCTTTCCCACTTTGAAAAGTAATTTTATTGATTTTATTTTTATAGTTATATTGGAGAAATTTACCTTTATTGTTTATCACAGTAATTTCTTTGACCAGCAAAAAAAAGCCCCAAAAAACACCTAAAAAGGACTCAACTGTCCCCTACTCCAACAAAAGTGAAAAAAAAAAATATATACACACACACACACATATTATATAGAATGGATGAGAAAGATGGACTCATCTTCAACAAAACATTGACAATTAACGCTGCTGTTTTTTTTATCTACCTCCTCTGCAAGACCCATGAGTGTGTGTATATATTTTATTTATATATATATATGTATATATATATATATATATATATATATATATATATATATATACATACATATATATATACACACGTGTGTGTATATGCTGTAGATAAACACTGTATTGGGACACCCCTCCAAATCATTAGATTCAGGTGTTCCAATCACCTCCATGGCCACGGGTGTATAAAATCAAGTACCTAGTCATGCAGACTGCTTCTACAAACATTTGTGAAAAAATGGGTCGCTCTCAGGAACTCAGTGAATTCAAGCGTGGTACAAGGTTGCCACCTGTGCAATAAGTCCATCCATGACATTTCCTTGCCACTAAATATTCCACAGTCAACTGTTAGTGATATTATTACAAAGTGGAAGCAACTGGGAACAACAACAACTCGGCCACAAAGTGGTAGGCCACGTAAAATGAAAGAGCGGAGTCAGTGCGCAGAAGTCACCAACTATCTGCAGAGTCAATAGCTAAAGACTTCCAAACTTCATGTGGCCTTCAGATTAGCACAACAGTGCGCAGAGGGAACCCATAGAATGGTTTCCCATGGCCGAGCAGCTGCATCCAAACCTCACATCACCAAGTACAATGCAAAGCATTGGATGCAGTAGTGTAAAGCACGCCACCACTGGACTCTAGAGCAGTGGAGACGTGTTCTCTGGAGTGACGAATCATGCTTCTCTGTCTGACAATCCGATGGACGTGTCTGGGATTGGCAGTTGCCAGGAGAACAGTACTTGCCTGACTGCATTGTGCCAAGTGTAAAGTTTGGTGGAGGGGGGATTATGGTGTGGGGTTGTTTTTCAGGAGTTGGGCTTGGCCCCTTAGTTTTAATGAAGGGAACTCTTAAGGTGTCAGCATACCAAGACATTTTGGACAATTTTATGCTCCATACTTTGTGGGAACAGTTTGGGGATGGCCCCTTCCTGTTCCAACATGACTGGGCACCAGTGCACAAAGCAAGCTCCATAATGTGGATGAGCGAGTTTGGGGTGGAAGAGCTTGACTGGACTGCACAGTGTCCTGACTTCAACCCGATAGAGCACCTTTGGGATGAATTAGAGTGGAGACTGCGAGCCAGGCCTTCTCATCCGACATCAGTGCCTGACATCACAAATGCACTTCTGGAAGAATGGTCAAACATTCCCATAGACACACTCCTAAACCTTGTGGACAGCCTTCCCAGAAGAGTTGAAGCTGTTATAGCTGCAAAGGGTGGGCCAACTCAATATTGAACCCTACGGACTAAGACTAGGATGCCATTAAAGTTCATGTGCGTGTAAAGGCAGGCGTCCCAATACTTTTGGCAATAAAGTATGTGTATATATATATTTACATGGGTTGAAAAAAGACACAAATTTATCTAGTTCAACCAATAGAAAAAATGAATAACGTAATACATAGAAAAACTTCATATACAGGAACCTTTACCCACCAAGTGATTAGAGGAAGGCAAAAAACAAAAGTAAATACATTCCTTCCTGATCCCCTAAGGCAATTGGATATTGCTTGGATCAACGATCTCTGGTGTTGCTACTTCTTAATGTTAATAGCCAGTTATGTTCTGTGCATATAGGAATGCATCCAGCTATTTTTTTTAAATAATCAACTGAGCTGGCCAGAACTATGGCTGGAATTTTACACTTAAACATAGAACCAAATAAATGTTTTGCTGGGATGGAAAAAAAGTTCTAGAAGGGCTGAGAAACATACCACTCCTGGAGAAAATGTTACTCAGGGCTCCCTCTAGTACTGCTCAGATATTCAATAGCCTTGGCATATGGGGTGAAGTTGTGCCTGGCAGAAGGTTGTTCAAGCCATGTTAATTTTTAGCTCGTTAGGAAATTGAGGAAATAGTGAAGAGTGGCAGTAACTCGTTTTGAGGCTGTGAATGAGCTACCCATTTTTTATCCATCTTTTTAGAGGAGATCAGTTTGCGTGATCAACATGTATAAATACATCAGTGGTTCATATAGTGAACTCGGTGTAGAGCTATTCACCCTGAGGTCATCACAGAGGACAAGGGGGCACTCTTTACATCTGGAGGAAAAGAAATTTAACCTCCAAATACGGAAAGGTGTCTTCACATTAAGAGCTGTGAAAATGTGGATTAGACCCCTTCAAGAGTTGGTTCTGGCCAGCTCAGTGGATTGCTTTAAAAAAGTCCTGGATTCTTTCCTAGACACACAGGACATAACTGGATACTAACATTTATAGGTAAAGTTGATCCAGGGAATATCCGATTGCCTCTCAGGGGATCAGGAAGGAATTTTTCCCCTGCAGGAGCAAATAAGATCATACTTTGCTGAGTTTTTTACCTTCCTCTGGATCATCTGTAGGTATAGGATTAGAACTTTTTTTTTAATGGTTGAACTGGATGGACTTTTGTCTTTTTTTCAGCCAGACTAACTATGTAACTATATAATTTCCATATGCTCTCACCAGATTTTTCATATCAAGTACTTTTATATAATTAAGTGTTCTTGTATGTCAAGACCACTTACTGTTATCTCACATATATATTCTTATTATTATAGCCAAATTTACCACCCTAACTCCTCCCACAGTTTTTACACTACATAGACAGTAATATATCGAAACGTGCGGATTGTTCCCGATTGGTGTGCTATTACTTTGTGGAACGTTTCGCCTGGGTTCATATATATGCGGTGCGGTATATTGCATGTGATTTACACAGGAACTGCACCACAAATCCCATGCAATTTGTGTCTGGTGTGATTGAATTGCACCACACCCGCACCAAGAAAGGTGCCGGACCCTTTTTTGGGTCCACACTAGAATCGGATCACATGGGTATTCACACCTATGTGATCCGATTCTGCACATTGCAACGCGTTTTGCGGACCGCTTTCAGGGTGTTGTTAACATACACACCCGCAGAGGTTTGCATGAACAGGGTGCGATTCTGATGCGGTGCGGAATTCGCACTGAAAACACTGCAAGTTCCGCTCCGCATCAGTGTGAACCCGGGTTTAGTGCTTATCACCACTGGCATTGAAACCGAAAGACTGCAATCGCTTTGAAAATAGAAACATAGAAAAGTGACAACAGAAAAAGACCGAGTGGTCCATCGAGTCTGCCTGTTTTTTTGTTTTGTTTTTTGGTTGTTGTTTTTTTATGTACTTTTTTTGCGTTTTTTTTTTTTGTTAATTTTTTTGGTCTGAGTCAGGGGCGGACTGACAACTCATGGGGCCCCCGGGCAATAAGAGATCATGGGGCCCCTGTGTCCTTGCTCACACTCAAACCACACCCAAAATAGCCTATGAAAGGTACCAGGGGCATCTCATGGGGCCCCCTACTGACCCCGGGCCCTTGGGCAGTGCCCGAGTGCTTGAATGGTCAGTCCGCCCTGGTCTGAGTATAGTTCTGTGCTTGTCCCACGCATGTTTGAAGCTATTTACTGTTGACTGGCTCACTGCCTCTGCAAGAAGCTTACTCCAAGCATCAGCTACTCTTTCAGTAAAATAGTACTTTCTGAGATAATTTTTTACGCATTACTGCTTGATTTTTAAACATATGTGACCACCCAAAGGTCAGGAGGTTGTAAGGCTGCGCCATGTTGCCACTCTTTAACTCTTTTTTTTTTTTTAACATTCCGCAACACAAGGACTGTGCCTATCATTTGCATAATCATGGTTGCACAACATGATTTTGGGGCAGAAGAAAACTCAAAAACTGATTGCTGCCAGTGGAGTCCATAACACATAAAAAAAAGTGCAGTGCCCATGAGTGGCAATATGGGGAAACCTTGCAACTAACCCAAGGGCTGTCACACGTGTTAAAAAAGCATGCAATAAAAAAAAAAAGTGCAGTAATGTTTTATAACAAAAGTGCAATAATGCTTTAGGAAAAAAGTGGATAAACACTTAAAAGAAAAAAAAATGCTCCAAGGCTCTGTTCACATCTTTGTGTTCCTGGAACACACAAAAGCTGCGCATTGCAGTGGCGTTACCATTAATTGCCATTAACAAGCAACAAATGTGGCAAAAAAGCTCAACTTGGAACACAGCAAAAAGCTCCATGAGCTACTGTGCTGCGTTTGTCACACCTTAAAATCAATGGGCTGCCTTATGTGTGTCACCCGAAAGATACACAAAAAAAATGTTTCAAATTGCCAGGTGTGAATGGGGTCAAAAATTCCTTGCACACCTGAGAGTTTCCTGCTTGGGCACAGAAAAATGTATGTCGTGTTTGCAGTGAAAATCATTAGCAATGTCACTCCAAGAGCGGTAAGCAGACACACGGTTTTCCACACGTTTAAATGCTCAACAAACTCGTCAAAACCTGCAGTTAGGCTAGGTTCACACCCAGGGGTGGACTGACCATTTGGGAACTCGGGCACTGCCCTAGGGCCCGGGGTCAGTAGGGGGCCCCATGAGATGAACCTGGTACCTTTTTCATAGGCTTTTTTGAGTTTGGGCAAGGACACAGGGGGCCCCATGATCCCCTATTGCCCGGGGGCCCCATGAGTTGTCAGTCTGCCCCTGTTCACACCTATACAGTTTGAGTTTAATCTGTTTTTATGCAGTGTTTTTTGCGCTGCGTTTTACAATTTTGCACATGTGTTTTTGATGCATTTTGTGTTTTTTTTTAACCAACTTGTTGCTGGGAAGATTAAAACGCAAACCGCATAAAAAAGTGTCAAAAACGCCTAAAAAACGTTTTACATGTATTTCTGCAGCGTTGCCATTGAAGTCTATTGATCCAAAATGCAATGTTTTGTGCTTAAAGTCTCTGACCCTTTCCAAAAAACGCACCGGGTGAAAACATGGAGATGTGAACGTGTCCCATAGGAAATCATGTTAAATGGACTGTAGTGCGTTTCTGCAAAACACTTAGGTGTGAACCTAGACAAAAATAAAGGTCAGCAGGTACAAAAACTGTAGCTGCTGACTTTTAAAAAATCAGACACTTACCTGTCCCTCGATCCGGTTTCACCGGCTGTCTTCTCTCCCCGATGCCGGCATCTTCAGTGTGAGCACCCGGCTGTGACAACTTGCAGCTTCACAGCCGGGTGCCCACTGCGCATGCGCTTTCTTAATGGTCCCGTAGTCTTCTGGGATCTGTCACGTGTCCCAGAAGACTACAGGGATGTAGGGAGGACAACTTCCGCTTCCAGTTGCCCAGACAATTGCAGTGGAAGTGGGTACCTATCAAAATTGCTAGGGGGCAACATTATGTGTATAGGGGCATGGTACAACTGTGTGTAATGCATTGTGTCGCAGCTGTTCAGCCTTTTTAGGGCTTGTTCACACTAGTGGTCGGGGGTGGTAAAATGCTGTGGCTGAGCCACAATTTTACCACCCCCTGCCGCTATCCCCTTTAACTTCAGAGGGTTTACACATGCCGTGGCCGCAATGCTTTTTCACTTTCGATGGTCATAGTGCCAGCTGAATGCAACCCATTCAAGTGAAAGGTTAAGGTTAATTCACACAAACCCTGCAGTTGAGCCATATATTTTACTGCCCCCAAACGCTCCTCTTTGGGGGGCAGTAAAATATATGGCTCCTCCCTTGTGAAGCAGCTCCTGTCAAATGCTCCCTGAATGCACTTTGCTCTTTATAGAGCACGGCAAGTGTTAAAAGACCCTTAATGTTAAAACAGGTAGTAAAGACCTGACAAACCACCTCATCGCTGCCTGTCAATGGCCTCTGAAAACATTCCAACACAGATCACTCTTCAGCGGGGCAGTCTTAACGCATAGGCACCCCTGCCAAGGGGGAGCATCTTAGTACTACCACTGTGCACTGTGGATGGGATGTGTAATGCTCCGATCCCCGCCGACCCTCCTCTCCTGTTCATCCCATCTGATCTGGGGGTGCAGTAAAAAAAAGTCAGGGGCCATAATGTCAATAGTGTGACAGAGATGCATAGAACCTGTATTCCCTGTTCACTCGGCACGCTTCTTTACCATGGAGTCACAACCCGAAAGTAACATCTGACAGTGCAGAGGCGGAAAGGGGGGGAATAGAGAGCACTAGCATGTATTAAGATGATTACATAGAACCTGTGCCCCTTATATCAGGTGTCCCTATCAGAGTCCCTCCTTACATCAGGAATCCTCCTCAAAGTTTCCTCTTTACATCAAGGTTCCTATAAGAGTCCCTACCTTACATTAGGTGTCCTCATTAGATTGCTCCTTACATCAATCACTTCAACAGAGTTCCGCCTACATCAACTGTCTAGAGTGCCCCCTTACATCAGCTATCCCTATCAGAGTTCCCCCTTACATCAACTATTCCTATCAGAGTTCCCCCTTACATCAGCTATTCCTATCAGAGTTCCCCCTTATATCAATTGTCCCCATCAGGTCTCATGGATCAAGAGATCTGGGGGGCACACCACCTTGGCTGTTCTCCTTTGACCCCTAGAAAGTGCCAGAAACTGAGGGGGTGGGGTGAGGGGGAGATGTCATTGCGATTGTCAAATCTGTAACAGCAGCTTCCCTGCGCTGCTCTGCTTGAGAAGACAACCTCAGTATCATACATTACTGCTCCCTATACTGTACCCTCCTGACCCCTATACTTTGCTCTCCTGGCCACTGTACTGTACCCTTCTGACCCCCTGTACTGTACTCCCTTGCCGCCCCCTGTACTGTATCCTACTTCCACCCCCTGTACTGTACCTTCCTGACCTCCTGTACTGTACCCTCCTGCTCCCCTGCACTGTATCCCACTTCCACCCCCTGTACTGTATCCTCCTGATCCCCTGTACTGTTCCCTCCTGCCCCCTCCCCCCCCCTGTACTGTATGCTACTTCCACCACCTATACTGTTCCCCCTTGCCCCCTCTCCCCCCCCTGTACTGTATGCTACTTCCACCACCTATACTGTTCCCTCCTGCCCCCTGTACTTTGCTCTCCTGGCCACTGTACTGTACCCTCCTGATCCCTTGTACTGTACCCTCCCCCCCATACTGTATCCTACTTCCAACCCCTGTACTGTACCCTCCTTATCCCCTCTACTTTGCTCTCCTGACCCCTTGTACTGTGCCCTCCTGCCCCCCCTGTACTATATCCTACTTCCACCCCTGTACTGTACCCTCCTGACCCCCTATACTGTACTCTCCTGCTCCCTATACTGTACCCTCTTGACCCCCTGTACTGTGCCCTCCTTCCCCCCCTGTACTGTATCCTACTTCCGCCCCTGTACTGTACCCTCCTGACCCTCTGTACTGTACTCTCCTCCCCTGTACTGTACCCTCCTGACCCCCTGTACTGTGCCCTCCTTCCCTCCCTGTACTGTTCTCTCCTGCCTCCCTGTACTGTACCCTCCTGACCCCCTGTACTGTACCCTACTGCCTGCCTGTACTGTGCCCTCCTGACCCCCTGTACTGTGCCCTCCTACCCTCCCTGTACTGTTCTCTCCTGCCTCCCTGTACTGTACCCTCTTGCCCCCTGTACTGTACCCTCCTGACCCTCTGTATTGTACCCTCCTGACCCCCTGTACTGTACCCTCCTGACCCCCCTGTACTGTACCCTCCTGACCCCCCTGTACTGTGCCCTCCTGCCCACCTGTACTGTACCCTCCTGCCCACCTGTACTGTACCCTCCTGACCCCCTGTACTGTGCCCTCTTGCCCTGCTGACCCCTGTACTCTGCCCTTCAGATGCCCTATCATCTGCTCTACTGATTTTTATATTGTTTGGATATTTGTGTTGATTAGTGTTTGATTCAGGACATGTTTTCTTATTGTTTAAAATCGATTTTATTGAAAGTACTAAAAAAACAAAATATGTTTCATTCTATCAACTATTTATACTTTCTTGAGAGTAGGTGTGTGAATTGGGGCTGGCTGGTAGGGGCCCCAATGCATTCATTTTCCCGGGGGCCCATGATGTTATTAAGATTTCCCTGCTCCTTAGAGGGGTGGCAAGATCTGAGCAATGAGAATGACCCCCCCCCCCCCCCCCCAGAGAGGTTCTTCTTTTTGCTGGGTCTCCAGGAAAGGAAATTTAGGGAAATACCCTAAAAGGGGCACAGAGGAAAAGTAAAAAACGTTTTAAAGTTTAACCCTTTCCTAACATCACAAAAAATTCAGGGTTTAACCATTTCCTATAATTAAAAAAAAACCTTTTCAGGGTTAAAGCTTTTCTTAGATTAAAAACAAAATCATGGTTTAACCCTTCCCTATCATTAAAAAAAACATTTCAGGGTTTAACCCTTTCATATATCAACAAAAAAAGTGTCAGGGTTTAACCCTTTCCTATCATCACAAAATAAATCAGGGTTTAACCCTTATCTATAATAATAATAATAAACAAGGATAAAAAAAACTTTTCAGGGTTTAATCCCTTCTTAGAAAAACAAAAACCCTTTCCTATCTTTAAAAATAACTTTTCAGGGTTTAACCCTTTCCTATAATAAAAAAAACATTTTCAGGGTTAAATCTTTTCTTAGATTTAAAAAATATCATTGTTTAAACCTTTCCTATCATAAAGAAAAACATTTCACAGTTTAACCCTTTCATATAACTAAAAAAAAGTCAGGGTTTAACCCCTTCCTATCATCACAAAAAAAGAAGTGTTTAACCCTTATCTATAATAATAATAATAATAATAATAAACAAGGATAAAGAAAAACTTTTCAGGGTTTAATCCTGTCTTAGAAAAAAAATCAACAAAAATCAGGATTTAACACTTTCATATAAAAAATATTAATTTAAGAAAAAACTTTTCAGGGTTTAACCCTTTCTTAGAATAAAAATAAATCAGGGTTTAACACTCTTCTATCATAAAAAAAGGTTTTCAGGGTTTAACCCTTTCCTATCATCACCAAAATATTCAGAGTTTAACCCATATCTATAATAATAATAATGATGAAACGTTTTCAGGGTTTAACCCTTTCCTAACTTTTTTTTCAGTATTTAACACTTTCCTATTTTTTTTTTCAATCAGGATTTAACCTTTTCCTATCATCACCAAAAAATTCAATCTTTAACCCTTAACAATAATAATTATAATACTAATAATAATACACTTTTCAGGGTTTAACCCTTTTTTATCATAAAAAACAAAACTTTTCTTCAGGATTTAACGTTTTTTTATTTTTTTTTGTAAAAAAAAAATCAGGGTTTAACCCTTTCCTACCATCCAAAAAATAAAGTTTTGTGTATAAATGTCCTGTGGATGTGGTTGAACCCCCTGTATGGTCGCACCGAGGTGATCGGTGTGTATGTGTGGGTGAGGAGGAGAGGTGTAATAGGAGGAGGAGGAGGAGGAGATCGGAGGGCTCTCCGCTTTATTTAGGACCCCGGGGGAAGCTGCAGCTGATGGACCAGAGAGAGCGGAGAGGAGAGCAGAGCACCACCTACATAACCCGACCATCAAACCTGCCCACATCCCCACACTGCGATCAGAGCGGAGAGGAGCGCTGACAGCCCGGAGACGCTCATACATCGTCCGATCCTACACAACCTCACATCGCTCCGATCACCCCCCTCTCCCGGCAACACAGCGCTGATCTCTGCATGGAAAGTGGCCGGACACACAACTTCTGCCGGGAGCCGACCTGTGCTGGATCTCTCATCGTCCGATCACTGATCGGTTTGGGCTTCATAGGGATTATTGGACCGAGGAGTGCGATCGCTGGTCGGACAGGGACTAGGTGAGTGCAGATTGTCCTGAGTGTGGGGGGATTGAGAACAGGTGGATCTCATCAGTATCATCGGCATCAGGGATCTGCTGGGATTTGTGGTCCCCCATCGGGCTGCCCTGGTTTATAGTGAAAGTTGTCTGCGATGTCCGGATCTGATCTGTACAGTGTGTAGGGGGGTCAGGTGTATGGTGATCATACACATTACCATCTCATCATCCTAATCACACATGTATCAATCAGATTGATCAATCTACTAGACATGACTTCCCTTCTGATCGACTTTGATTGGATTCAATCAAACTTGGTCTATTATTGATCATTTTGTAATGATCGGCCGCAATGACATACTTAAATTCATGATCTCAGATGGATTTTGATGATCAGATTGTATGGTGGAAACGGAGATGTGATTGATAACTTTTGATTGTATCTTCTAATTATTGATTGCAATCCAATTCTCTATGTGACCTATCAGTTGATTGGGTTGTAGGCTATAGATTGAATATTTGTCACTAGTGTCCCCTCAATCAGGGGAACCTGTCTGAAGCTGGCCACTCACTGTACGATGTGATTGTACAATCGCCTTAATTTTACCAAAACTATGTAAAATGAGGACTAAACAATCTATTCAGTTAGTACTGGTGGTAGATCTAAAGTGTACAATCAGATTGTATAGTGTGTGTGTGTGTGTGTGATCAGCCTAAAGGTGGCAACACAGGTATCCATGCGATTTATACAATCCATTATTCCATGCAACTAATATTGGGATACGAATTGTAAACCCGTTTTCTGATCACTTGACTGTGGAGGAAATTAGACATTTGCTTCAAGTAATCAAACCGATATCTGCTTGTGTTTTTTCAGCAATCACATTTTCGCTTTAAGCACCTCTGCCTGGCAAGAAAACGAACTTTCGATCTACCATAAATGTATTGCAGGAGGGGGCTCGATCGTGTGATCCAATTTATGTTTTTATGTTCGATAATATTATGCAATAACCTACCCCCCCCCCCACCCCTTTTGTTTGTGGGGTTTTTTTTTTTTGATCTGTTCACTACAATTTCAACGTGGGTGATTGGTTTACAGCAGAGTCATTAGATCCTGTTCAACTGCTGACTAATGACATTGCATTGATCAAATCTTCGTATTATTGTACGATCAAATCGTTGTATGTATGGTCACTTTTTTTTTCCCCTCAGAGGCCCAATCGTAATATAGATCAATGAAATAATCCTCCTTTTAAAAGATCGTTTCTGATCATATTCTAAATCGATTACTATATGTGTTCAATATTTTAATCAATGATGAAGTGATCCTTGCGATCGCTCTCATGTAGTCCAATCACAATTGATGTGTATGACCACCATAACGCCTGACGGTGAGGAAATGACAAGTCCCGGTAATCAAACTGCCACAGGGCTTGCTGGAACTTGTAGTTCTGGTTTACAGGTTCTGCTCACTGCAATGGAACTATTTGTGTGGATCCCATGCTGGTCGATGTATCAGAACGGATTACAGAGTTACTTTTGTGATCTTCTACTATTGAATCAAGATCTAGTATTATGGATTGAAAGGACATTCCATTGCTGATCAATATTCCAAACGGGGATCTCTCCAAGAATGGAAATCTCTCCATGGTTAGGCTCCTAGAAATGGGGGACCTCTCTGGGATTAGGGCTCCTAGGAACGGGGGACCTCTCTGGGATTAGGGCTCCTAGGAACGGGGGACCTCTCTGGGATTAGGGCTCCTAGGAACGGGGGACCTCTCTGGGATTAGGGCTCCTGGGAACGGGGGATTAGGGCTCCTAGGAACGGGGGACCTCTCTGGGATTAGGGCTCCTAGGAACGGGGGACCTCTCTGGGATTAGGGCTCCTAGGAACGGGGGACCTCTCTGGGATTAGGGCTCCTAGGAACGGGGGACCTCTCTGGGATTGGGGCTCCTAGGAACGGGGGACCTCTCTGGGATTGGGGCTCCTAGGAACGGGGGACCTCTCTGGGATTGGGGCTCCTAGGAACGGGGGACCTCTCTGGGATTGGGGCTCCTAGGAACGGGGGACCTCTCTGGGATTAGGGCTCCTAGGAACGGGGGACCTCTCTGGGATTAGGGCTCCTAGGAACGGGGGATTAGGGCTCCTAGGAACGGGGGACCTCTCTGGGATTGGGGCTCCTAGGAACGGGGGACCTCTCTGGGATTGGGGCTCCTAGGAACGGGGGACCTCTCTGGGATTGGGGCTCCTAGGAACGGGGGACCTCTCTGGGATTGGGGCTCCTAGGAACGGGGGACCTCTCTGGGATTAGGGCTCCTGGGAACGGGGGATTAGGGCTCCTAGGAACGGGGGACCTCTCTGGGTTTAGGGCTCCTAGGAACGGGGGACCTCTCTGGCATTAGGGCTCCTGGGAACGGGGGATTAGGGCTCCTGGTAACGGGGGACCTCTCTGGGATTAGGGCTCCTGGGAACGGGGGACCTCTCTGGGATTAGGGCTCCTGGGAACGGGGGACCTCTCTGGGATTAGGGCTCCTGGGAACGGGGGACCTCTCTGGGATTAGGGCTCCTGGGAACGGGGGACCTCTCTGGGATTAGGGCTCCTGGGAACGGGGGACCTCTCTTGGATTAGGGCTCCTGGGAACGGGGGACCTCTCTGGGATTAGGGCTCCTGGGAACGGGGGATTAGGGCTCCTGGGAACGGGGGACCTCTCTTGGATTGGGGCTCCTAGAACAGAGGCTGTTAGAGTAGACTAGGGTCAGTTGAGCACTCTGAGATGCAGCTAGACAATACCTGATAGAGGTGCTAATTGGCTGATTTATCTGCTCACTGAGAGGTGTCAATTGAATTAGTACAGCAGTGTAAGGTCATGGAGGCTGCCTCATCCCAGAAATTGGTGGACTACTGGTCCCAGCAGGCTTTCTGGTTGCTGTAGCCCTTCGGTTGCCTTAGTGAAGCAGCTTGCCCATATCTAGTATTGAGATTTATTTAGTGAGCATGTGCAAAGAGAAAATGAAAAGCGCAAAAATCTGTATAAAACCAATAGGTATAGAGCCTAAAGGTATAATAAACACATAAAGAGGATATATAGATCTCTACACAGAGAGCCAATCACTGAATCGTATTGTAACCGTACTGTCTGCCCTCATGTTGTAAAGCGCTGCGCAAACTGTTGGCGCTATATAAATCCTGTATATTATTTATTATGATGATGGTTTTTTTATTATTATTATGATTAATATGATGATTAACATTTTATCTTTGAAGCTTCATTTCCAAAACAAATGTAAAGTAATGAAAACAACATGCATTTTTCCCATTTGTGTTCCTTTTACACTTCTTATGAAGTACGTTGTGCGATCTGATAGTCCAAGTATTAAATCCACCGTATATGGGAGATTGCGATGCTTTTGTATACTTTGACTTGTATTGGAGAATAAAAGCAAAATACAAAGTAATTAGTGGTTAGCCCTTCTGTCTCCAGCACTAGGGTCTCCGGTTTGAATCCCACCCAGGACAGTATCTGCATGGAGTTTGCATGTCCTTGCACTTGCATGCGTTTCCTCTGGGTTCTTCTGTTACTTCCCACACTCCAGAGACATGCTGGCAGGTTAATTGGCTTCTTTCCAAATTTTCCCTAGTATGTATATGAGAAATGGCAACCCTGGACTATAAGCTTCCTGAGAATAGGGACTGATGTGAAGGTACCATATGTAAAGTGCTGTGTACATTGTCAGTGCCATATAAATACCTGTCTTGCAGTGCTGGAGTCCTCGATTCAAGTCCTAGTCAGGACAAGATGTGCATGGTGTTTGCATGTTCTCCATGTGCTTGTATATGTTTAATTGGCTGCCACTTGCTGGTGGGATAATTGGCTCCCATCTAAAATGATCCTAGTATGATATTCTACTGATTGCGCCCAAATGACTGCCAACAGCTATATGGATCCCTAGAGAGAAAAGCGCTATAGAAATATAAATCAAGTGATTTAATAATTAAAAAAAAAATGTTTTTAATTATTTGACTGATCTCCGTTATCCCCCCTATAGTGGCCATAGGCACGGCAGCTGGGGGGCTTATTTACTAAAACTGGAGCACTCAGAATCTGGTACAGCTGTGCATAGTAACCAATCAGCTTCTAACTTCAGCTTGTTCAACTAAAATTTGACAACGAACCCTGGAAGCTGATTGGTTACACGGCTGCACCACTTTTAGTAAATCTCCCCCGTGGTGATAAATCTGCAACCCTGCTTGTAGCCTAACCATTCCCGAAAGTTACAAATGAACGATTAAACGCATTGCTTTCCCTCTTCTCTGGCCAGGTCTTCGGAGATCGCCTGGACATGGCATTGTGGAGTGAGCGGATTGTGAGCCAGAGCCCTTGTCCTGACTGCTGAGGGCAGCCAACATCTCAGAGCGGAGAAGACATCCACGCCATCTACTTATTTATTGTTTTAAGCCCGTGTTTCACACCTGCACCAATGCAATTCAAACTGTTCCCCTTCGCCCTCATCATCCTGAACTGTGTGGATTACAGCCAATGCCAAGCCAACCGCTGGAGACGGAGCAAGAGAGGTCAGTTCTGGATGGAGAATGATGGAGGGAGGGCTGGAGAGCATCCACTGAGCACACGTGTCTTCTACAAACATCCATATGTTATCTGATCCATAGGGTGTTACTGGGAGATGGTGCCGGTGTTGTGGAGCCCATGTCTGGGTTCTGAGACGCACACTCTACACACTGCATTTTCCTACTAGAACAATAGGTGGTGTCCTACTATAGAACAAGACTCCCAGCATATGGCCAGAGCTACTCGTATAATACATCTAAACATTACAGCAGACATTCTCAACTGTTTCAGCATGGAGGAACCCTTTACATAACTTGCGGGTCTCAGGGAATCCCTGAAAATAACTTTTACCTACAGCTCACAGTACATTAGACCAGGGGACTCCAAACTTTCTAAGCAAAGGGCCAGTTTACTATCCTTCAGACTTTAGAAGGGCCAGACTGTGGCCGGTGGGAGTAGAAAATGCTTCAGACGTGATGGTCAGCAGGGGTAAAATAATTGCATAATGCCTGTGGGCAGAAGGATTATATTGGTAATGATAGAAAGAATAATCTCCATTGTTAGTGTCAGTGGGAGGAATAATGCATCATCTATGGTGTCAGTGGAAGGAATAGTACCCCATCATTGTAAGTGGGAAGAATACTTCCCATCTGTGGTGTTAGTGTGAGGAATAGTGCCCAACTATGGTGTCAGTGGAAGGAATAGTGCCCCATCATTGTTAGTGGGAAGAATACTTCCCATCTGTGGTGTCAGTGGAAGGAATAGCGCCCCATCTGTGGCGTCACTGGGGGAGGAATAGCGCCCCATCTGTGGCGTCACTGGGAGGAATAGCGGTCCATCTGTGGTGTCAGTGGGAGGAATAGCGCTCCATCTGTGGTGTCAGTGAAAGGAATAGTGCCCCATCTGTGGTGTCAGTGGAAGGAATAGTGCCCCATCTATAGTGTCAGTTGAAGGATTAGTGCCCCATCTATGGTGTCAGTGGGAGGAATAGTGCCCCATCATTGTTGGTGGGAAGATTAATCCCTATCATTGGTGTTAGTGTGAGGAATAGTTCCCCATCTATGGTGTTAGTGGGAGGAATAGTGCTCCATCAATGGTGTCAACTTAATATCCCATGAAGCATTGCAGAAGTGACAGTTACAAGCAAGACTCGCAGAGACACAGTGCCAGGACAAGGTCCTCTAGAGCCCAGGGTGAAGATGCCAAGTGACACCCCCCCCCCCCCGACAAAAATGTACGAACATTGTGTCAGCAAAAATTCCCTCCTGCCCCTCAAAAAATGTGGGCACTAACCTGCACACTTAACCCCTAATCATAAATTCCCTTTGCAGGCCAAAATTCTCCCCAAGCAAATTCCTCCTCTCCCTCCCCAAATCCCCCCTCCTAGCACAAATCCCCTACCCTTCAATTTTCCCCTCTGAGCATAAATCCTCGTTCCCACTCAAAATACCCCCCCCCCCCCCCAAACCCCCTTCCTTACACAAATTCATTCTCCTAGTTCAAATTCCCCCCTCCCTTCCAAAGCATCCCTTCTTCCACAACCTCCAAATCCACACTGTGCCCAAGGCAGCCATCCCTCCTGCCCACCCCTTGTCCTGGTCCTGCAGAGGCATGATGGGACTTGTAGTTCCTCAACAGCTGGCTGGAAGGCTGCAGTTCTCCACCTGTGGAGGAATCTTGGTTGAGAAAGGCTGCTTAAACCCATTATGGAGATCATTTGATTTAACCCCCCTGGAGGTATTCCCGAATGTAGCTCGGGGTTAACTTTCAGTACCAGAAGCAGTAACCCTGAGCTACACTGCAATACACTGCAGCACTGCTCCAGGATCCCTCCAGCACTTTGTCCTGCGCTCCCGCATAGTCTCCCCTTCAGCGTCCCCGGCAATGTCCTCCGACCGATGCCGAGATCTGTCTTCCGGGCTCCATTCCCTGCGAGCGTTGGGACGTACGGAACATATGGGGGACGGTACCGGTGGGAATGTGAAAAATTAAAAATTGGACATACACCGAATACACTAAAATCTGACAGTATTCCATTACTGTATCAAACCATTTCACATACATTTTGTCCCGAGTGCTTTGTCCTGTGCCCTGCCTGCATTTTTACTGTTCTTTCTGCCTGGAAACTGAGAAACGTCCATGGCGTCCAAAAAGCATCCCTTTAGGTCAAAAGCGGTTTTAGACCAGCTAGAGAACAGCGATAGTAAATCAGAACCACTTGCAGAATTGAGTGATAATGATTCGTGGGGAAATTCATCATCAGACACTGAAAACGATTTTGCGAGTTTGCTCAGTGATGTGCGAACTTGGCGCTATATTTCAAATTTCTGTGTTTTTGGTTTGATTATATTATTGAATTAAATGTATTATTATAATATTTTTTATGATTATTTATTATTTTCTAATTTATGATTTCGTGTTTCAAATTTTATCCTACCCGTGATGTTTACTAGACTCTTGTTCGGACAGATTTCAGTGAGTTATTCCTAAGAATTACAGCCTACAATAAAAAAAATGACATATTTCCATGCAAAAAAATGTACCGCTTTGAGCACAGAAATATGGACATAATCAGACCGCTAGGGAGGTTAAAGGGTTTTATTTACTAAAACTGGAGAGTATAAAATCTGGTGCAGATCTGCATAGAAACCAATTGGCTTCCAGGTTATATTGTCAGATGATTTGCAGAAGCTGATGTGTGTGCATGCTCATGATGTATTCTCTGAGTGTGGAGTTTTGTGCGGGAATACACTATACACATGTGCAGGTAACCGTCAATGCAAGAAAGGATCAGTGTTTCCACAAGTACAAGCAGGTACAGTCATTCCCCTCTATGGCCAGCTGTACATGCCACCTGCCAATTCCCAGGAACCCACCAGAATCCTACACCAGACCCTGCGTACTCCTCTCCCAGTCCATGTGCACCAGGCTGTACTCATACTTGTCACTGCTGATTCAAACCATTCTGTACTTATAAGGAAGCCTATGCTGTAAAGTCATGGCTCTGTAGGATGAACCTTCTTGGTTTTTGTTTTGAATGGGGAAGAATTTATTTATTTTAGGTACTTATATAGCGCCGTCAATTTACGCAGCACTTTACATATATATTGTACATTCACATCAGTCCCTAACCCTCAAGGGGCGTACAGTCTAAGGTCCCTAACTCACATTCACACATACACATACCAGGGACAATTTAGACAGGAGCCAATTAACCTACCAGCATGTCTTTGGAGTGTGGGAGGAAACCCATGCAGGCACAGGGAGAAACTCCAGGCAGGTGATACCATGGTTGGGATTTGAACCAACAACCCTAGTACTGCCAGGCGGAAGTGCTAACCATTTAGCGACTGTGCTGCCCAACACTTTATTCATAGTGGTCTCTGTAGTGCTCCATTATAGGAGAACAGTGGAGCATACCCATATCTGAAATATTGGAGGACATTTTAAAATGTTAAAAATGTACCGGAAAGCCCTATTTTCATGCAACCGCAAATGTATAGGTGCCAAAAAGGGGTAATAGGCTTGAATGGGTGTACGGTGCCTCATGATGAAAACCACTGAAAATGTATATAAACCCAAAAGCAGATAATCAATATACTGCAACATTTGTTGGGTTTACTGCTATCTGGGCTCTGTTGGGGAGATTTAGGTTCCGTTTCCACTAGTGCGACTTGTTATGCGACTTTGGACGTGTAAAGTCGCATAACAAGTCACAGCCCTTTGATTTCAGTGGCATTCATTCAAATCGGTACGACTTTGAAAAGGTGCAGCCACTACTTTGATCCAGAGCGTAAAGTCTCACTCTAAATTGCTCTACTTTGGAGTTGTACTAGTGGGAACATAGACTTGGAGTCATTGCATTTTGGCATATATGTTCCGTGCACTAAAACGCATGGGTCATGGTTCTCCATTAAGAGAAAAAAAAAAATCTTTAGACTATTCCCATTGCACACGTTCCTGGAAATGACCTAGTAGTAGGTGGGTGCTGCAGTGACTGCCAGCTGGGAAGCGGCATTGACTTAACGTTGGAGCCTGTATCTCCAACACACCAAGGATCTTTGAAATGGCGTCCAGACGTTTTAAGGCGATCATTTCATGAAGTTGCAATATTTGGAGCCAAGCGGCTCTTTTTCAGGCGTATGTTATTGTGACATTGTCTCGTATCTGAAGGAGCCCTGCATGGTTCCAATGCGACGCAACATTATGATCGATGTGATCACCTTGAAACTTCTGGACACCATTTCAAAGATCCCGGTGTGCTGGTGATGCATCCTTTAACCAGATCGTTTTCACTTCCCAGCGCTGCAGTGCAGTGTGATTCAAAAATACATTTTTATTTTATTTTTTTTAACATTTTAGTGTGATGGGGGCCCATTAAAGTCAATGGCAGCGCATCAACACATATGTAACATGGATTTTGGATGCACTGGCAACAGAATTGTACAATGGGTTTTAACCCTGTCCACTCCAAATTCAATTTTTTTTTTTCTTTTAAATGTGTGTCAACATACAAAGAAAATGCACGTTGGCACATGACAATGCACCTGCCCAATGCCGCAAAAATGCGCACACACACACACACACATGCCAGTAAGAGCCTTGTAACCAAAAAAGCAGACAAAAGGTGCACCAGCCTAGTGCATTATCCTTAAAACATGCTTTTATGGATCTAAAAAGGTGATAAGTAATGTACTCCTAAAAGATGAGTAGATCAGAAGCTCATCATTTATAAACCGCACTGTCCAGTCCTGAAGAAGAGGCAAGTCCTCGAAACTCGTTAGCCAGTTGGAGGTCTAGGGATCCTACTATGCGATGTGATGCATTGTGGACTGGACAGTGCTGTTTTTATATGCTGAGCTTCTGATTTACATGTCTTTTGTGAGTACATTACTTATCCCCTTTTTATAGCAATAAAAATGTGTTTTAACGATGGTGCACTAGGCCGGAGCGCCCTCTCTGCTTTTTTGGTTACAGTGTTTTTGGACTTCCCCAGACCTTTTGAGGGCAGCAAGAGATACCCAGGAAAGAATGGATATGTAGTCAGTGTTAGTTTACCCCCAAGTGCAGGAGATTTTGTGTTTTGGCGTTGACTTGGCAATAAAAACCTGACGGGCTCTAGCCTTCTGCTTTACTTTAAAAAATAAATAAATAAATAATTTCTGTCTGTGTAGCTGTTGGAGATTTCCCTCACTTTTTGTCTTGTGAAACCATACTGGAAAAGTAAGGGAGAGGAACACTCTCTAACAAGCTGTGGGTGGCGGCAAAAACCTGGCAGGGGTTTTAATTCTCTTGTACTTCCTAAAACCAACACCGTTTTGGCTGGACATACAGTACACATAAGATACCCATACAAGGACATGTGTTCATAGGGGATTATGGTGAAAACCGGTTTACAGCTCTGGCTGTGTCTGCAAAGATGAGATCAAACATGACCATTTGATGGCCAATGGGACTAGTTGGGGACATGCTATGATGGCTTGCAGAACGGTGCTGGAAGACCTAGGGGAAAGCATAACTGGAGGACTCCTTTTGTGTGTGCCTGATGCCAATATTTAGCTGATCTCTTCATTATATGGACATCTTGTGTAAAGAAATGTTACAAATGTTTTGTAGTAAATAATTGTTTTTTTTAAAGAATACCATGGTTTCCCTTGTAAAGCGAAACGGTTAGGACTGGGGTTGAGGATCTTGCAGTAGACAACCTGTCCCTTCTTTCTTCCTTCTTTCTTCTTTCTTTCTTCTTTCTTCCTTCTTTCTTCCTTCTTTCTTTCTTCCTTCTTTCTTCCTTCTTTCTTCCTTCTTTCTTCCTTCTTTCTTTCTTCCTTCTTTCTTCCTTCTTTCTTTCTTCCTTCTTTCTTTCTTCCTTCTTTCTTTCTTCCTTCTTTCTTTCTTCCTTCTTTCTTTCTTCCTTCTTTCTTTCTTCCTTCTTTCTTTCTTCCTTCTTTCTTTCTTCCTTCTTTCTTTCTTCCTTCTTTCTTTCTTCCTTCTTTCTTTCTTCCTTCTTTCTTTCTTCCTTCTTTCTTCCTTCTTTCCTTCCTTCCTTCCTTCCTTCCTTCCTTCCTTCCTTCCTTCCTTCCTTCCTTCCTTCCTTCCTTCCTTCCTTCCTTCCTTCCTTCTTTCTCCTCCTCCTCCTCGAAGAAAAAAGATCAGCCAATGGGAGTTGCTTTCTAATCCAGTCCATATACAGATGAATGAGTTTAACTGTCAAATTTTGTACTAGATTGGTCAACAAGGTGCCGGTATTTATAAAGTGTGGATTATTTATTTTGTATATCCCGTGTATGTCGATATATTTATTATTAATGTTGTTTTAAGTGGCATCATCTTATGTTCAATTTTAAGCTTTTTTTTTTTTGTTGTTTTTTTTTCTAGAATTTTTTTATTTTATTTACTATTTTTATTTTATTTTTACAAATTTATTTTCCTTTTAATTTTAACTTTTTTTTGTCCCCCATTATGCTTGTACAGGCATTTTTGTAGTTGTAATTGTACCATACTGAAAATGACCTATTTATTTGCTTTTTAAGTTGTTGTACGATGTCTGCTTGTCTGGAGATCTGTAAATGCTCATGTCGATGGGTGTCGCTTTCCTGTGCATTTGGAACTCAAGTCAAATGCAGATTGGCAACTTCCCATTTGCCTTTAATAAAGCAGTACACATGGCAGTTCAGTGGCTGTGTGCTGACTTGCGTTGAGTTGTTTCTGTGGTTGCGACATGTTCTATTAAGGCGTTTGAGCTGCGGGTAGCACTTTCACAGCAAGCTCTGCATTTTTCATTCAAACACAGCTGCATGTGTTCCAATGGAAAATGCAGCGTTTGATGTGAACTCCCGTCAATGTGAACCCTAAAGGAAAAGTCGGTGGCCAGCCTTGGTCTATAATTTTTAATGGTTGCATAGCCCAAGTTCTTAGCAGGAACATTCCAATTAGTGGATACGCAGAGCACACTGTCAGCGTTGATGGTGACGGCTGGTTTAGTGATAGAACAAGATATTCTCAGATGGCTTCTGACTCCAGACACATCATAATGAGGGTAAAGGATAATTTAGCTGGCATTCCATGGACGCTGGTATTTCCAAGGTGTTTTCTTCCTTCTGTTTAGAAATCTGTTACCAATTTGGACCTTGGCAGATCCTGGTTGACATTTGTTACTCCATTTATTGCAGGATATTGGATAGTTTTAAGCTGTGTAAATTTTAGCCTGCTAACTGCATGAACTTTCCTAAAGGGTCAGTCCTCTGTCAAGTAATGGCAGGTAGTTTCTTTGAGAAATGACAACATTTTAAACCGGCTTGCCCACCTGTGTCCCCATGGCGGAGCAGTAGTGAGACTCCAAGATGGTGGTGCATCCAGTTGCTGTGGCTTATTGGCTTCATAATGGAGGTCCTGAGTGGTAAAGGTACCCAGTGGGTGATCCTCCTTTCAGTCCCTGTCAAAAAATAAATAAAAATCACTTTTCGGTGGTCCATTCCTTTTAGGTTCCATCATCAAGTATAGCAGACAGTTGGCCAACCCTCCTTTGCAAGACGTGCTGCAAGTGGTAGTTCTCAGCAGCTGGAGATTCATTTCTTGTACTTCCCTGCCCTAAAGCAATGCTGTTCATATAGATGAGTTTTTCCTGCTGATAAAACTTTGTCTGATGCAAACATTAGCGGAGAGTGGCACACCTTGGCACCAAAGGTTTTTGGCCAATTAACTTGTATACGCTGAGCTGCTGACAGCAAATCTAATCTCCGATTTATCATCCATTAGTGAATGTTCTCGCAATGAATCCATATAGCAATGGTGTAGGTTTTCACTGCATAAAAACTACTCTCCATCTCTTCTCACTATATCAACAAATACCTGAGGTTTATGTCTGCATATGGAGCCGAGAAACAGTATGATTAGAGGACTTAACCTGGGCTTGCATATAGAGGTCTCCTATTCACCAGTTGGTGCCTTTTATAAAGCAGCTGTGACGTATAGGTGCTACGGAGGACTCAAGTAAACACTTGAGGGGGAAAAAGATAAAAATGTATATTTTTAGAGGTGTATATATATTTTGGATTTAGTTTTTTTTTTTTTTTGGGGGGGGGGTTTATGTAGTATTTTTATGCATTTATTTTTTTTATTTAGTATTCCTATATATTTTATCATATTTTAGTATTTTTTTTTATCTCCTTTTCTTATTATAATTACTTTCATTTTTTTTATTGTAGTATTTTTATTATTATTGCATTTTTAGTTTTTATTTTATTTTTTGGTGTGTTTTTTTTTGTTTTTAATTCTATAATTTTGTGTGTGTGTTTTTGGTGCACAGCATAGACAGCTAATTTGAAAAACTGACATGGGCCCCCAAAATATTTTTTTCTTACTTCTGACATAGACCATGTTTCTCTGAGACTTTCTGCATTTTACGATGGTTTCAAGACTTTTTTTAATTAGTTGTGTTTTTGTCAGTTGACTGTACATTACAATAAAATGGAAGCGAGGAGGGTTTTTCAGTTGCAGGAGAGTTAATATTCCTGAGCCCTGCCTCCAGATTTCACAGCCAATAACCATAAAGTCATCTCCGTGAAGTCACAAAGGGGAAACAAATTGAAGAATTCCCGAACAAAGCAAGGTATGTGTTCTATACGGTTTTCTTCTCTAGTATAATAAACCATTGTCCTGCAAATAGAATGTGAGGAATTGCCCATCTTAACCCCCCCCCCCCCCCCCCTTCACGCTGAGAAAAGCCATTTACGAGACATTGATTGATTATGCCTACTAAATATTATCACTAATTGTATTTCTATATAAATTGTAATGTATTGCTAATGCACCGCAGTGTAACTAATTCTAACCTCTGGATGTACGGGAAGTCACTGTCATATTGACTTATTAAAAGACAAACAACCACGTGGAAAGTTGCCTATGATAAGCAGTCATCTTCATCCTCTCTTGCTGGGATTATTTGACAAATGGAGTCAGGACTCTATAGGTTATTACACTCAACATATTATCATTGATGTTTCTACTGCTTTATTAGAGGAGCCTGCATTGACTCTCTATTTTAGGGTCCCACCTGCATTATAACAGGAACAGTTAAAGATCCCAAAATGAAAAGGCCTGGTAACATGACCAGTGCCAAGGCACCTGGGAGCATCTTATTGCCTTTTCTTACAAATATTTCAATGCAGGAAGAATTGTAAACTATCTAGTAAGTGTGCCAGGTGTGGGCTTGTGTAGTCACAAGATGCAAACCTACAATGGCATTTTTTAGGTTGGAGGAAAAACAAAAAAAAAATTCTAATAGGACAATCCATTGTGAGCTCATTTTACAGTCTTTTGCAAATGTTTTGTACCTAGTCAAATGGGCAGCACAGTGGCTAAATGGTTAGCACTTCCACCTGGCAGTACTAGGGTCGTTGGTTTGAATCCCAACCACGGCACCACCTGCCTGGAGTTTGCATGTTCTCCCTGTGCCTGTGTGGGTTTCCTCCCACACTCCAAAGACATGCTGGTAGTTAATTGGCTCATGTCTAAATTGGCCCTAGTATGTATGCATGTGAGCTTGAGGGTTAGGGACTGATGTGAATGTATAATATATATGTAAAGCGCTGTGTAAATTGACAGTGCTATATAAATACCTGAAATAAATAGATAATACACTTTTTTTTTTTTGTTTTTTTTTTTTATTGGATAGATATGATTGATTTGATTCTGCTATACCAGTTTTAGGGCTCTTTACAGGTTCATCTCGTAACACAAATGTAGCTTCATCATAGAGAATTGAGGAAGAGGACCTGTGTGTGCACCCCTGATCAGCCCCTTTGTAGATTAGCAGGCCAGAATGAGCGGGGAGAAAAAAAAATCTGCTTCTGTGATATTACCAGCAAGTTCCCTTGGTAGGTGTGCTATCCTGCTAGTTGGAATGGTTGGCCCCAGTAAACAAATTTTTCCACATATCAGACAATGAACTGCATAGAGATCCCTACCTACTCTTGAATAAGGGGTAAAAGGCATTTTTTTTTTTTTTGCTCGTAATAGGTGATTCACCACTGCATTTTCATACCATAGCCTGGGTCCATGTGCTGACCGGCAGTAAAATGCATAGGCATGAGTGGGACCTTAAAGCGAATCTGTGAGATTCAAATAAGAGACATCAAATTGAAGACTGGTTTTAAAGGTACTGACTCCAGGGCTGTCATCCCAATCCTTAGATTTGCTAAATTGCAAGTTACTGACCTCTTATTAGGTAGTACAGCCAAAATGTTAACCATCCTAGAGCCTGCACCTTTTGAAAATCAAATTAGCAGTAGTTCTACATCAGCTCTCACAGGTTCTCTTTAGACCTATTTTAGAATATCCCCCTGTAGCCTTTTAGTTTGATGTTTAATGCATCTGGTCTGCTGGCTTTCAACCACAGCTTGCAATGATCTGCAATATTAATAATGATGCACTGGAAGATGGTCTTATCTTCTGATCTGTAATCGCATAAATAATCAGACGTTCTTTCGGGATCTATTTATCATGTCACACTATTTTAAGCTGCCCTGACTATTCAGCATTATATGCAAAATGGGAAAACTATTTAGAAGGCTCACATGGTAGACTGTCTGTGTTCTGTAGCCTAAAAGGAAAATGGATGCATAGAAGTTAGTTCAGCTCCAAGCAGCTAATTGATAGCAGTCATTGGGACAAATGTATAATAACTGTATGAAGAGCAAAACTGGGCAGCTGCCCATAGCAGAAGAATAGAAACTTGGATCTGATTGGCTATGGTATTTTCAGTACAAACCGCTTTTATTCTTGACTCTGAGAAACAAAATGGTTTTCTGAATGGGGAGGACATTTTTAAGGGAACCTTTTTATTGAGAGATTTATATTTATTATTATTAATATATATTTTTTCATAGCGTTGCATTGTATAGGTGGTGGTCTCCAAACTGTGGCCCTTTGCCTGCCTTTTATTTGGCACTATTCCTCCCACTGACACCAACAGTTAGGCACCATTCCTTCTATGGAAGCCAACAGTGGGATATACATTCTCCCACTAACCTCAATAATGAGGCACTATGCCTTCCACTGGCACCAACACTGGGGCACTATGCCTTTCACTGGCACCAACAAAGGGGCATGATTTCCTTCCCCTGCTGACCCACAAGTGCTATTTTTTTTTTTTTCCTCCCACTGACCACAAAGCCTTAGGCATTGCTTACTTCCACTAATCCCCTAAAGTCTAAGGAACAATAAACTGGCACTTGCCTTTAAAGTGTATCGAAACTAAAAATGTAATATATTGCATTTTACTACTTTTTGGTGTGGTAGCTACATTTTTTTTTCTTTTTTCCCCAGGCTGCTTTTTCTGTTTTTTCACCTGATAATCCTGATAATGGCACATCTTGATACTGCATGGCTTTGTTGCTTCTTTACTGTCTCCATGGAGAGAGCTATGGTTGTGGCCTTAGGCTAGTCTCCCAGAAACTCATCCCGAATCTTATGGCTATTAAAGAGCCAAAGAATAGTGTGAAGCTTCCTTAATGGATTTCAGCAGCAGCCCTGTTATAGTCTTATGGTTAGAGGGTGGAAACCCAAAATGGGGAAATTGACTCTCCTAATCATGACAAGATGGTGATTTGATCCTGCTTTTATTCCCTATTGGACCCTGGTAGGGGATGACTAGAAACCTTTGGTCTGGGGAATAAATGGAATTGACTTGCCTTTTTATGGTAAGGACAGTTTCTTGTGGGCTATAGGAAGAGCTTAGCACAGTGTTCCACAATGTTGCACTGATTTCTGGGTATGGTGAAAGGCAGGTGTCATCCTAAAGAACATGGGACATTGTGAAGAGGGGGCAGCCAGGAGTCGGCAAGATTAAAAAGAGGGGGGCTGTGAAACCAGATTGTGGACCGTAGGGGAATGAGCAAATCCTAACCGTCCCTTTACTGCTGCACAGCAAGCTGGCCAGACGGAACTACACAAATCCTAACTATTCCCTTCCTACGCAGCAAACTGATTAGAGGGGAGAGCATATCCTAACCATCTTTTTTGCACGCGGCAAGCCGACCAGAGGTGTCGGCAAATCTAAACTGTCCTGTGTGGATGGTTATCTGGAAGGGACAGCAATTTATAAATATCAATGCCTGCACCAAGTTGACCAAGAAGGGTGGCCAAAGCAGGCAGCCTAGGCTGTGGGCAAGTCCCAGGAAACCTTCCCCCACCCACCCACCTGGCAAGATGTCTGGAGGGGACAGCAAATACTAACCGTCCTTTCCCATGCGGTAAGCTGGTCAGAGAGGTCTGCGCAAATCCGGTCCCTTTCCTTGTGGCAAGTTGGCCTGAAGGGTTGGCAAATCCTGCAAAGCAAGCTGTCCGGATGGGACAGTGAATTATTAATGTCCCCACCCACACTGAGCTGACAAGGTAGGGAGGTCAAAGTAGGCAGCCCGGGCTCTGTGGAAGTCCCAAGGAACTGTCCCCATCCAAGCGGCAAGCTGTCTGGAGGGGACTGCAAATCCTAACTGTCCCCTTCCCATGCAGCAAGTTGGCTAAAGGGGTCTGCGCAAATCCTATCCCTATCTTAATCTAAAGTTCCCCGCTGGCGCCAAGATGACTCGGGAGGGCGGCTGAAGTAGTCAGCCTGGGCTTGGTGGAAGTCCCAGGGAACCATCTCCACCCACACAGAAAGCTCTCCTCGGGGGATAGCAAATCCTAACTGTCCCCCTCCCACGCGATAAGCTGGCCAGGGGGGGGGGGTCAGCAAATCCTAATCATCCCACATGGCAATATGTCCTGGAGGGGACAGCGAATTATAAGTGTCCCCACCCAGACCAAGCTGACGAGGGAGGGAGGCCAAAGCAGGCAACCCAGGCTCTGTGGAAGTCCCAGGAAACTGGCCTCATCCATGTGGCAAGCTGTCCGGAGGGGACAGCAAATCCTAACAGTCCTCTTTCCATGTAGCAAGCTGGCTATAGGGGTCTGCGCAAATCCAGTCCCTTCCCACATGGCAAACTGACTGGAGGGGTCAGGAAATCCTGTTTAGCAAGCTGTCCAGAGGGGACAGCAAATCCTGACCATCACTTTCCCATACAGCAAGCTGGCTGGAGGGGTCTGTGAAGATGTCATCCCTTTGCATGCAGCAAACTGGCCAGAGGGGTCAGAAAATCCTGCATGGCAAGCTGTCTGAAGGGCCAGCAAATTTTAAATGTCCTGCCAGCACCAAGCTGACCAGGGAGCAGCCAAAGCAGACAGGAGACAGCAAATACTAGCTGTCCCCTTCCCACGTGGCAAGCTGGCCATAGGGGACAGCAAATCCTAACAGTCCCTTCCTGTATGGCAAGCTGGCCGCAAAGGTCAAAATTCTAACCGTCCTACGTGGCAAGCTGTCCAGAGGGGACCACAAATCCTAAAGTTTCTAGCCGGTGCCAAGCTGACGGAGAACGCAAAGGAGCCAATAGAGCTGGATAGTGAAGGAGAGGGTCAGCAATGCTGTGTTGTGATCAGATGTATGTATTAATTCTACCCACCCATACGGACCTTCATCTGCGCAGGACCTGCAGTAGGTGACATAAATATTGTATAAGTAGCTGTTTCTTATATTCAGCATCAACTTCCTTCTGTTGTAGCTCTCAGCTTTTGATCACATGAGATGATCACATTTCATCTTAGAGCCAAGAACAAAACCCATGCTGGAAGACTTCCCTCGTCCAGGTGCTTAAATCTCAGATCTGAAGAGAGCAGGTATTTATAATATCCAGCAGCTGTCACTGATGGCAGGCCCACTGTGATTAAGTTTTCTGAATTGAGGAATATTTCAACTCAGGGCTCTAAACCCAACATGTCCTATTTGTACTGGGTTGGAGGGGTGTTACAGACTTGGGGCTGCAGGAGAACCATTGCCTGGAGAACTGTGTTTTATTGTGTTTTCAAGTTATCCAGAAGAAGGAGCTGGCACTAGTTGACTTTTTTGCCTATCCGGACATCCATCTTGCCTGGGTACTCCATCAACGCTTCACTGGGTCCTAGCCACATTCGCATAGAAATATATAGAGGCTAGGGCCAGTAGGAATACCCTCTAACTTTACTAGGAGTCTCTCTGAAAGCCCATTGTCCTGTCATGTTGCTCTTTTGGGACTTTAGTCTCCTTTTAGTGGGACATGGGCCGAGGTGGTTACTAAGAGGGAGCTTGCTTGGGAGCTTTGGAATTTCAGTGTTACATCTTACCAGGGTTTGGTAACCACAGCTATGGAACTGTTGCCCAGTTACTCTACGAACGGCACCCAGGTACCTTTTATTAACCAGCTGTCTTATCCTCAGAACATGTCGCTTTTTGGATCATTCAACTGGGGGGGTCTGGGGCAATCAAATGCAATCTCGGGATTGCAGCTGTTCCCTTGGGATCACCCCAAAAGCACGATCAATGTAACATGGCTTATGTATAATTCGTATGTGGGTGCCGGACTGTCTAAGGTGGGTATTATCTGTGAAAATATGATTAGCTCTTATATGATGGTTTTCTGTATAAATTCAGTGTGTTTCTCTAATAAAGCCGTTGTACTTGTTTACTCCAAAATCTGGTGTTGTCTAGTTCTTTGGGATGGCTCATGTTCCTAAGTTTCTTGGCAGAGATACCCAGTCGGGGTGTCCAGAGTCCGTCACAAGGGGCAAATACAACTCTACCTCCAAGCCCAGCCTTACCCTGCACACAGTGCATGTATACTTTCAAACTTGGGAACACTGGAGTGGGTTTTAAGATAAATTTGTGCATGCCTATGACAGGCAATGCAGCCAGAACACATTGTGCCTAACTATGCCTTTCCATCTCTGCTGCTTTTTTTACCCCCAGGAATGTTGGAAAACACTCAGCATCTATGGGCATAGGGGAGCATGTGCCTCTTTTCACTGTTTCCCATGATGCAATGCTGTGTTGCTGAGTGACCAATTGCCAGGTCCTCATGTACATGGGAGTAAGGAAAAAAAGTCCTTGGCCTGGTGTAAGCTCCAGACGTTTTTGATATATGGATGTGTTCTGGACTACCTTGCATGCATGTGTACAGTTCATGGGATTGGATACTGCTTACAAAACTGCATGTACCCAGTATAAAAAAAAAAGTACACACTTTTTTTTTTTTTTATTATTATGCAAAGGCAATCTGTTATATTTTATGCTTAATTTCTTGTAGCAATTTTGGAAAATTACCAATTGGCTAATGATGAACAATACATTTGAAAGCATTGTGAATCTTTTGGGTCACACAACTGTCTATTGATTATGTGGTTGCTTGTAAGTATGTCTTGCGTAATCTCTTGTAACACTGCTATGTTATCTGCCTGTGCTGAAAAATCTAGCTCTTAAACCCATATAACATATATCATGGTTTAGCTTTGCCTAGGTCCAAAGATCTCAAATTTCCCGGACTGCTCCTCTTGTCAGAGTCTTATGCATTGATTTGTGTTCACAGGCTGGACTAATGACTCTCGACCCATGTTTGATTTCCAGTACATTATGTCATTATTTCAAGTGAAAAGCTCACTTATGACAAAGCATCATGAGCTATTTTAGTGACGCATTAATTCTGAGTCATTGTAGTGTTGCCTAGCAGGGCTTGGCTTTAGTCCTCAAGACCCCCAAACTGCATGTTTTTCCTGTGCTTTCTAGCCTCCATGGATATGTAGATATGAAATTGGATTTTCCTCCATGTGCATTTGGTTTATTTATTTTGATAGTGCCACATAGATATTGCTCTAGAACGAGGAGCTCTCCTGGCCATTGGTGTGGACTAAAGGGGTCCACCCACTCCCCTGAAAAACACCAATGATAAAGAAAAAACCCACAAATCCCCCTTCCTCTTTTCCCATAGAGTAGGGAAGGGTCAAAACCCCCACCAAGCTTTTACCATCTTCATCCCATTAGGGAGATTTCCTATCACTTCCTGTCTTCCAGAATGAGAGAATCTCTAGAGAATGAGGGAAACATCCTCTTAGTTAGCTGTTGGCAGAACATATATCTCCACTGGAAGATTTTCCTTCATTTTCTGGTGACAACTTAAATTAAATGGAACCCCAGGAGCTGTATGCCATAACTACATATTGGCATATTTTGGCAGAATTGCCTGTCAAAAGATGCCCTGCAGCGCTATGCTGTTAGTGCTGCCACTGGTTCTTCCATCTTCTACTGATCTTCCTTCTGGGTCCGATCAGTTGTGCTGCTTGAATGGCAAAGCCACTATGGCGTCACTACTGCGCATGTATGTGGGAAACGCATCATGGCACAGAGGGGTGCCATAAATACACTCTGAGCTGCACGTGTGCGACTCTGTGTACCTTATTGCTGACAGGCATGGAAAAGCATTTATGAAGGAGACCAAAATAGTCTCCCTGTAATT
Source organism: Staurois parvus (assembly GCF_062004578.1). Classification (NCBI taxonomy): domain Eukaryota; kingdom Metazoa; phylum Chordata; class Amphibia; order Anura; family Ranidae; genus Staurois; species Staurois parvus. Next base: position 5,663,241 of record NW_028317843.1, read on the forward strand.
AAAAACTCTTCCTGCCAGTGTTTGCTGGTTTTTCTGGATGTAACACATTCAGTCTTATTTCTGGGGATTGGGGGGTTGTAATGGTCTGGAACAAATATAAGCAAATGTGACCAACTTCTGTCACCAGCAGTGGAGATAAATGCATTAATGGACCTGGTATACATGTCACATGGGCATACGTGCATAATGTGCCATATATCCCTGCTGTCTTCCTCCTCATTGGCTCAGACAGCAGCAGGGGGCCATCGGCTCCAAATGCTGTCAGTCACAGCCAGTGGGGGGGCAAAGCCAAGCCATGCACACAGAGCTGGGCTCTGGAGCAAACCTGCACAAGTGCCCCAATAGCAAGCTACTTGCTGTGGGGGCTCTCGACAAGAAGAAGCCAGGAGCTCCGGTGGGGGACCAGAGAAGAGGAAGATCGGGGCTGCACTATGCAAAACCATTGCACAGAGCAGATAAGTATGCCCTTATACAGTAGGTAAGTGTTGTGGTGGTGTTTGGTTTGTTGTTCCCATATTTATTTTTACAATCACTTTGTGCTTTGGCCTGTGTTCCTGTGGAAGATTCCTTGGTTCCTGTCTTGGTGACCACAAAGAAAGTGAGGAAATCTCCACAATGGGGACTGAGATGGCAACTAATTCTCTGAACTGTCAGAAAAGTACTGATGAGGTCCTTCCTTCATCAGACACAACTGCCTACGAAGTTCCCTGGTTTACCATAGTAGTGTGAAAGTTGTAGCTGAGCCACCTGGACATTTACCGAGCCCTAAGTTCCTACCTAGGCCACCTTGTGGATAATCCAGCTCTGTTCCCAGCCATTAAAAAGTTGAAACTTGTACAGGAGGTATATGACTTGAGGGAAATTTAGGGGTGGGATTATTTTTGTGCCTCCAGTTAAGCAAACCTGTTTTGCCTACTGTAGTGGAAGTTCTTGGTTGTCCTCTACTTTTAGTGGAGACCTTTTTTTATGCAATGCACATTTCACAATGTATTTCCGACACCACCTAATTGTCTAACTATTACTGCTAACCAGATCACTATATATGGACCCTTTAAAACTGTATTTTTCTGGGGCATTGTAAACTTTGTCCTGCTTTAAAAAAAAAAAAATCCCAACCTCCCATAAAACAGAGCAGCAAAATGGTCCAAGTATTTTTAAGGTCTTGTAAATTTCAGAGTGACTGAAGCACTAGATTATAAAGTGGGTCCCATTCTGAAGTTGTTCCAACAGATGTTTCATAGAATTCTAAACCTTCTTCTTTTTTTTTTTTCTTTCTTTGAGCCTGATTTTTGATTGCAGTGCTTAAAAGTGACCGGACAGTCTGTGCCAACAAAGCCTATACTGTGTCTTTAATTAAATGTGGAACTACTCAAAGCACTGTTGGGACTGGTAAGAGCGATCCTTGCTTTGCTGCCCAGCTTAAGTATTTGTATTGTGAGCAGGAGACATGAATAGAGATTTAACTCGACTTGTGTGAATTGTCCCATTTACAATCACCTAAGCCGGTTTTAATTGATCTCTTTCCACACTGAACAAGTGGATTAACCACAGGAGCATGAGCTGATTCCGTTCTATGGGGGAACATTGGCTGACCAGCAACAAAAAAAAAACCTCAATATTTACGGTGGACACATTCAACTCTCGATGTACACTGTCAACAGTTCTGTCCTCATTTTGTGCAAATCCCCCCATTGGTTTTTCTCCCTTTTTTTTTTTTTTTTTTTTTTTTATGTGAAGGACATTTCTTGAAAGGAACTTGGTGGAACAAAAGTTTTGACTTCATTGCTAGACCCAACAGCAGGCAGTCTAATATTGAAGGAAATATATGGGTTCATGCCTAATAAAGAGCATTAACAAGCACGATAAACTAGGCATATTAAAAAGCAGATTTGACCTTCAATCAAAACCACATCTCAAAATGATCAGTAGATCTAGATATTGGATATTTGCTTTCCTTTTAAAGGCCTTCTCACATTTTCATGGATATTAATGTGCATTTTTGGTGATCATGTTATGCTACATGTACCTTTTTTTTTTTGTTTTTGTTTTTTTTATTTTTTTATTTTTACATATTACCATCTTTGATTGTGGTGCTTTAAGGAGTCAGGTATGTAGTTTAGTATGTTGACATGCATTGTGGGCTAATTACAATTTGATAGTCCTCCAAAGCATGGTAAAATGCATGTAGAAATGTGTATTAAACAGTGTAAATGAGCACCAAACATGAAGCCTGGTTTTGCCTCCTCAACCCTCCTATTGGTTATTTATTGTATTGAGTTCCTTACCAGTTGAAGGCTTAGGAGGTAGAAGAAGGTAGAGCCAACTGTGACCTTTCAAAACTTGCATTTTAAGTTCAGGTGCCTGTATATCTCAATCTAATGATCATTTTGCCATGTAAGATCAATTACAGGCATGCTGCTATAAACCACAAGGGTGGCCACACACAGACAAATTTTTATCTTCATGGCAATGATGGACAGGGTCCTTCTGTATCTGCTTCTTTTTAAAAATGGAACTTTAGTCAAAAAATTAAGTCCTGATAGATCACTTCAGATTGGCCCCTTCATAGTTGCCAACATTTCCAAAGTTTTTAGGGACACTTTTTTTTTTTATTTGTCCAGAAAGCCACTGTAGATGGGGCACTACTTTAATTAGGGGCAGGTCATTTATTAATTATGGGCGTGGTTCTATAATGAAGATAAAGGAAAATGTGGCACGCTTTGCACCTTGGCAAAAAGTGGGCATGGTTTACATTACACTAAATATTGGGTGTGGCTTAAAGGGGGTGTGGTTTTGAGTCTGAGATGACTTTCTGTGCAGAATGTGGTAATGGGGAATGTACCGTGCAGAACAAGGGGGCAAAGATGCCAAGTGTGAACCCTTCCCTAGTGTACAGAAGTCAGTAGGATGTAGGGCAGTGTACAGGGGTCTGTAGAATGTAGGGGAGCCCCCAAAGGTCTGTAGTAATTAGTAGTCAGCAGGGCAGAAAACTGGGTGTCAGCAGGGCATAGTTTAGGGATGTCAGGAGGGCACAATACAAGGGTTCAGGAGTGTGTAGGGTTCAGTACAGTGGGGTCAGTAGGGCACCATACAGGGAGCTTGGGAAGGCATAGTGCGGGGGGGGGGGCAGTCTATGGTATGGAAGCGGTTTCCTCCATGTGCAGAGTGGCACAGGTAAGTTACTGTCCCATAGTTATCTGTTCGATTTTTGTCAGCTAACAGTACTTTTTAACATCTATATAAAAGTCTACTGATAGAAGTGAAAAAAAGGCTGACAAAGATCAAGATGGTATCTCATTTTCGTGTAGCACTGTCCTGAGTGCAAGAAATTGGGAAGAGAACTTTTCAACCCCATTTCTCACAGTCCAGTTGGAGAACAAAAAACTGGCATTTACAGAGTGTGTTGTGTGGGGTTTTTTTTTCTTTTGGGTATTCTGACACAGCAGTGAGCAAGAAGCAAGTAATGACCAAAGGGGTTGCAGCCACCTTACAAATAATGCAGTACTCTGCTGCCACATTCACTTACCTCCCATGTTGCTCTCATACACCAAGCAGAAGGCAGACTGGGCATGATCATTCCTGGGGCTGACTGCACTGCCTCCCAGCCCCCAAGTGACAGGCGGGAACACCCACTGGCTGACCAAACACCTTCTAAAGCCCCGACTAATGACCATGAAGGAGGGAGGCACCAGCTGACACGCAGAATAGCACTGCTGAGGGGGGCGCCGGAGGAGGTAGGGGGAGGGATCTGTGACTGTGTGTGCACACCGCATGTGATGTTGCCCACCCTGCCGCCAGGGGCACTAAGCACTATCACAGTTCAGTGAGCTCAGCTTTTCGTGACAGGGCAAAGTTTTCAGGATTTGGCTCAGGACAAGGCCACAGCAGGACAACAGGCAAATATTCTGTGAATGTCCCGGGCAATATGGGACTGTTGGCAACTTTGCCCCTTTTTTGCATGTATAACTTTGTAAAACATAAATATAAGTACCTATGCTATTTAAAAGTCAGTAATGCACTCGCCCCCTGCTCTGCACGTGTTCAGTTGCTCACTATTATTGGCACTGTGCCTAAAATTGGAGCCACTAGAGGCCGATCAGCTTTAAGATTTACTATTGTTGAAGGGGTAAGAAAGCAACAGGAATAGCATAGACTATGCTGAAGGATCACATATTCAGAAGGGAGAAAAGAAAAGTAGGAGAGGTGACAAGACAAATTCTGCTACCAGGGAGATACAAAATATTTAAGTGGAAGGAAAGGCTTGCTTTCAATGCCTTCCTCCATGCAATCAGGTACACCATACTAGCTTATTGGATGGATTAGAGCCACTCTTACAGCTCTCTCTCCCCTGCAAGGCTGGTAGGAGCTGAAGCCCATACCTGTTACAGCTCTTATGAATGACGCCGCATGACAGATGGTGCTGGGAGGGGCCAGATGGGACAAAGGTGGGGCCAAGTGGGATGAGGGTGGGGCTGCTCAGTGCTATGCTGTGATTCATACAGACATCGACAAATTATTCCAGGAAGTGCCTGTGAGCAGCCACATTTGGCTGCACTTGTACACCATCATCGATGAAGATCAGGATTGCTGATTGCCTAGATTAGTCTGATTTTAGAAACCATAGTCTATCAGCAATTATAATAATGCATAATGTAAACGTTTTAGTTATTGTACATTACTAACAAAGGACAGATTTTCATTTCTAATTGGAATTCCACTTTAAACTTGCAAGGATTATGTCTGATCTTCTCCCCTTGAAATTCTGGCCTTTCTCCCTTGCAACTTGCAAACTTCAGCTTCTGTCAGCCTTCCTCTCTAACTGAGCCAGGACATGCAATTAAGGCTGGAAATGTACATTTTTTTTTTTTTTATTTTTGTAATTACAGAAAGTGACAGATTTTGAGACGAAGGAGAGGGGGAGGGTTTCCAAAAAGGAAGTGACTGCTCTAAGCTTCAACAAATTGGTGGCCTCTAGCAATGTAATGCTGGAGGAAATTTACAGCACACACTAATTTTTGGTAGCATAATTTTTCATTTGGAATGTATGTTCTTTTGTTAAGAGAAATATGGGCTTTTTTTTTTTTATCAGCCGTACTTGCCCTAGGTGGATGCAGCATTGATCCGATGCTGCATCTATCCCCCACCAGCTCGAAGTGAGAGAACTCGGCGATCACATGACTGCTCACAGCCACTCTGAGCAGAGGGTGGGACTGTCAGTCAGGTTGACGCAGGTGCCCCTCCACACTCTGAGGTAGATCCCGACTTTAAAGTCAGGATCTTTCCCCAGCCTGGACCAGCTGAGTGACATCAGCCAACAGCAGGGTGAAGCCCACTGTCAGCAGAAAACGGGTCACAGGAGTGCAGAACGAACTGCACTCCTGTGAGTCCACAGGAGAAGCTCCTTTGGCTGTAATTCTCCTTTAAAGAATGTTTTATGTAAAGCTCTGCTTTAACCAGTTTATCAAAGTGCTGGAACCCGCTAAGGACAAGGTGCAGATTTAGCACCATAGAGTGAAGGTCCAACCTGCTTGGTGGAAGCTTCTCCAACAAGCTGGAAAAGCATCCTGTGGAAACACCTCTGAGTTCTAGAGCACAGAAACAACTCATTTATTACAAGTGAAGCTTGAAATTGGGAACTCAAGCTGTTTACAGCTGTCCTAAAAAGAGTGCAAGAATGTACAGTTTGAAATAAATTGTAACACATTGCATGTCTGTTCTCCAGACTTTATAAATTTGACAGGCTTAAAAAAAAAAATCCAGCAGTTTGGGAAATACTGGACAACCAGACAAGCTCAGGGCACCACCAACAAGCTCCAGTTTATTCATAGTCCTTAGTGTCTGTGAAGGCCATAGGGTCAGTAGTATGGTTCACAGCCTATGTACAGTCATAGGTTTGTGTGCTTGTGTATGTGCATACTGTATATGAAATGAGGACTGCCATGTTTGTTACCGTATAACCTTTGCCTGTTAGCTGTCAATGGGTATCTTAAAGGAGAACTTGGGTTTGGAATTATAATGGCTCTAAACACTCACCAGCCACTCTTGGGTATACCTTGCTAGTGTCAAGAAAATATCCCCCACACCATTACACCACCACCAGCCTGAAAAGTTGATACAAGGCAGGATGGTTCCATGCTTTCATGTTATTTTTGCCAAATTCTGACTCTACCATCTGGATGTCACAGACACTAGTCTGCCCATTCTCTGACATCAACAAGGCATTTTCCTCTACAACTGCCACTCAATGGATATTTTTTCTTTTTTTCAGACCATTCTCTGTAAACCCTTGAGATGGTGAAAATCCCAGTAGATCAGCAGTTTTTTGAAATACTCAGACCAGCTCATGTGGCACCAACATCCATGCCACATTCTAAGTCCCTTAAATCCCCTTTCTTCCCTATTCGATGCTCGGTTTTTTGAATTAGCAAGTTGTATTCACCACATCTAGATGCCTAAAAGAGTTGCTGGCATGTGATTGTGTGATTAGCAATTTGTGTTACCATGCAATTGAACAGGTGTACCTAATAAAGTGGCTGGTATGTGTATATATAATATATTATTGGTGAAAAAAATAGGGGCAGTGGTCTCCAAAATGTAGCACACAGGCCAGATGCATCCCCATTGCCTGCTTTTTATCTGGCCCATGGGACACTATTTCTCCCACTTATGAGGCACTATTCTTTCCATTGTCACCAAAAATTAGGAACTATTTCTCCCACTGACAGCTTCAATAGGGAACTATTCTCCCACTGGCACCAGTGATGGGGCACTATTTTTCTCACTGACACCATATATGGGGCACTTTTCTTTTTCACTTACCATTTTCTGCTCCCACTGGCTACAGTTTTGGCCCCCCTAAAATCTATAGGGCAGTAAACTGACCTTTTTGTTTAGAAAGTTTGGAGACTGCTGGTCTAAGGGATAATGGATATGGTGAATTACTCACCTAGCTCCCCCAGAAGCCGGTGCTCTCCTTTTGCTGTCTCCAAGATGTGGATCAGCCATTAGCGTCTTCACGTACAATGCAGAACCATTGTACGTGATGACGTCAGAGCAATGTAACTGGTTGGGTAGTGAAAAGGACAGGGGAATAAGGTTTATATCACACCTTTTTCCCATCCTGTAGACCAAATAAGCATTTAACTCTTGCGGTGCAGAGAGCGACCCACTGCAAGGGTTAGTTTTTCTCTAGTCTAGAGTTCGTCTTTAAGCCTTTAACAAGCTGCCTAACTCCTTTCTGGTTCCAGCACCTGCCATTACAGAACTCCTCTATATGACAAGCTGTTAATAATTTTATAAGAGGAATTTTGTGTTCGGTAGATGAATGCAATTACCCATAATGTGCAGCTGACATTTTACATAATAAAACAGACTTTACTGGTATCCTGCGCTGTTTTTCTTGTAAGTATAGTTTAATAAGGCATACGGCTGTGCTTTGAAAACTGGAAGAGCCCTAACATGACAATTGTTCTCCAAGACAAGAAAAAAAAAAAATTCCTAGAATCCTGCAACTTGGCTTTAAACATCTGCTAATGGTTAAATAATCACTGTGGGGCATCGGCCGCAAAAAAAAAAAAAGTCTCCGGCATTCAAGGCTCTCTATTACATGATCTCAGATGCGGCATAATAGAATTTTCTTAATGAAATAAAAATCTTGGCGCAGGCCCTGTCTTTAACTCTGTAGAAATCAATTGTATCCAGGCCGAAATGGAAATCAGATCGATCATTTCACTTCATTTAATGTTTTACTTTAAAACCAATTTAACAAGATGCATAAATGGCTTTCAGCCCGGTGTGTGTTTTTATTTTATTTTTTTTAATTCCCTCCATGCCGCTGAAACGCCTTATTAATGAGTCTGATTGCGCGAGGCAGGGTGAGCTGTTTTTATTAAGTCATTAAAGCACATAATAGAGTCAAGGTCAATTAGATTTTTGCTTAGCCCTATATTATTATTAAATCCTGTTGAAAGCTGTGCACAATTTTCACTGGAAAGGAAGAAAATTGGGCAAGGAGGCAGCATTGGGGATGCAAAGGGGTAAAATCAATGGCCAGATCTGTATTATAGTCAAATCATTGAAAGAACTCTGGAGGGTGGCTGTGAGTTATGGCACTTTGCACATTGACTTTAGTCTATTAAAGTGGAACTATGAGCAAAATAAAATGATATATGGTGCAGTCAGTCCCTAGCATTAACACAGCAATTTGTTTTTTCTTTTTTTCTGAATCCGCAACGGAACCTAATTTGGTTTGTACAGAAATGATGGCATCCTCTAAGTGCCATTGTAACCAAACAAATGAACGGCTTTTGTTAGGCTACAGACAAGCACAAGCTAGTGACTTTCAGTGACTTTGGGCAAATGGATTTGGGTATGGTTTTGTTAACCATACAGTTACCAGAATACAATATTTTTTGCTATGATGGGCCTTTAAATAAGTGTATGCTGTGCAAAATGTACCTTTTGGACCCTAATTTTACTGTGTACATGTCTCTGGATTTCATTCAATGTACAGAAATGAGTGCCGTTATACCCAAACTGCTTTTTTAGGCTACATACAGGCATACATTTAAGGCCTTAAAGGACTCCAACTGGCCTCTCTGTTCCATTTGCCCACTGAAGTAAAGCGAAGTTGTAGGTTGGTATTATGGAGGGTATAGCAGTTGCTGTTTTGGATGCAGTACATGAGGTTTTAGGTATGGTATTTGGTTGTAGTGCATGGTGTATGGTAGCCTCTGAATTGGTTGCAGTACAGGGTGTATGGTAGCCTCTGAATTGGTTGCAGTATGGGGTGTATGGTAGCCTCTGAATTGGTTGCAGTATGGGGTGTATGGTAGCCTATGAACTGGTAACAGTACAGGGTATATGGTAGCCTCTGCAATGGTTGTAGTGCATGGTGTATGGTAGCCTCTGCAATGGTTGTAGCGCATGTGTATACTAAACTCTGCATTGGCTGTGTGCAGTGTAATATAGCCTCTTCATTTGTTGTCATGCATGGTGTATATACTGTATTTAGCCTCTGCATTGGATGTAGTACATGATATATAATAGCATCTGCATTGGTTGTAGTGTAGGGGGTATAGTAGGCTGTACTTTGGTTGTAGTACAGGGTGTATGTTGGCCTCTGCACTGTAACTCACCGGCCACTTTATTAGGTACACCTGTTCAATTGCTTGGTACCACAAATTGCTAATCAACCAATCACATGGCAGAAACTAAATGCATTTAGGCATGTAGACGTGGTAAAGTTCAAATCAAGCATCTGAATGGGGAAGGGAATTTAAGTGACTTTGAACATGGCATGGTTGTTGGTGCCAAACGGGCTGGTCTGAGCATTTAAAAAACTGCTGATCTACTGGGATATTCGCACATCACCATCTCTAGGATTTACAGGGAATGGTCCGAAAAAGAGAAAATATCCAGCGAGTGGCAGTTGTGTGGAGGAAAATGCCTTGTTAATGTCAGAGGAGAATGGGCAGACTGGTTCAGCTGCAACATTCAGATGCTAGGGTAAATAATTTTGGTGTAAACATGAAAGTATAGATCCATCATGCCTTGTATGAATGGTTCAGGCTGGTGGTGGTGTAATGGTGTGGGGGATATTTTCTTGGCATTAGCAAGGTGGCTGATAAGTGTATGTATTGCAGGATGTAAAGTACCTTATGCATTGGCTGGTGCAAGGTGTATAGGTTGTAGTGCAGGGTGTGTAGTAGGTGATGTGTAGGGTGTATAGTAGGTGATGTATAGGATGTGTAGGGTGTATAGTAGGGGATGTGTAGGGTGTATAGTAGGTGATGTGTAGGGTGTATAGTAGGTGATGTGTAGGGTGTATAGTAGGTGATGTGTAGGGTGTATAGTAGGTGATGTGTAGGGTGTATAGTAGGTGATGTGTAGGGCGTATAGTAGGTGATGTATAGGATGTAGGGTGTATAGTAGGTGATGTATAGGATGTAGGGTGTATAGTAGGTGATGTGTAGGGCGTATAGTAGGTGATGTATAGGATGTAGGGCGTATAGTAGGTGATGTGTAGGATGTAGGGTGTATAGTAGGTGATGTGTAGGGTGTATAGTAGGTGATGTATAGGATGTAGGGTGTATAGTAGGTGATGTATAGGATGTGTAGGGTGTATAGTAGGTGATGTGTAGGGTGTATAGTAGGTGATGTGTAGGATGTAGGGTGTATAGTAGGTGATGTGTAGGGTGTATAGTAGGTGATGTATAGGATGTAGGGTGTATAGTAGGTGATGTATAGGATGTAGGGTGTATAGTAGGTGATGTATAGGATGTGTAGGGTGTATAGTAGGTGATGTATAGGATGTGTAGGGTGTATAGTAGGTGATGTGTAGGGTGTATAGTAGGTGATGTGTAGGGTGTATAGTAGGTGATGTGTAGGGTGTATAGTAGGTGATGTATAGGATGTAGGGTGTATAGTAGGTGATGTATAGGATGTAGGGTGTATAGGATGTAGGGTGTATAGTAGGTGATGTGTAGGGCGTATAGTAGGTGATGTGTAGGATGTAGGGTGTATAGTAGGTGATGTGTAGGGTGTATAGTAGGTGATGTATAGGATGTAGGGTGTATAGTAGGGGATGTATAGTAGCCTATGCATCGGTTGTAATGCAGGGTTAATAGCAGGTGATGTATAGTTTGTAGTGCAGGGGGTACAGTGGGCACTATTGTGCAGGGGTACCATGAGCATTGAATTGTTTTACAGTATTTACAATAAGAGATAGCAGATGTTTTGGCAAGTGCCTATGTTTTAGGGGAAGTAGGGATTATTTGGGTTGGTAGAGATCATACTGAGGACGTAGTCAATGTAGTATTATCCCTTGTTAACGCTGTCATACATGTAGTATTAACATCATTTTATATGGAGACATTGCTTCTTCTGATAAAGTAGATCAGTCCTGAGAATGACTGACTTGTTTTGAGCATCTCCAACAAAGCCTTGAAAGCATTAGTGTTCCAGCAGCTCTTACCCACCAGGATGTCTGTTTGCCTGGGCCCCTGGCTTGATTTAGTGCAGCGTGACTGTGGCTCCCCCAGCCAGAATGTTTGTTCACTTTCAGAAGCCGCAGCAGAGGATCGCTGAGATCTTTACTTCTAGTGACTGTAAGCTAAGCCCTGTTTTTGCTATGTATAGTCATGCATACATCAATTTATATAGATTTTCTTCCTCTCGGCCCAGATTTATGTTTCACGTCTTACTTCATGCTAAAGTGTTTCTGAAAAGACCATTTGGCTTCAGGGCCTTTCATTTGAGTCGGTGTATAGTGTGACAGGAGGAAATCTATACACTAGACATGTTAATGGCACTTCAAAACTTTGGCCCCTTTTTGGAGGTACAATTTAGGGTAATGGGCATACTTTTTAGCAGACCTGGAGAAATCTGTAATGCAGATTTTTAAGTCCTGTTTTATGTGGTTGACGTGTGAGTAATTCTTCATTGGGTCCAATGAGGACATGCAGAAACATGAAGCAAACGCACATTATCGTTAGTTCATTTTTGTCTACAAAGTGTATTTTGATGTGTGTTTTTTGTTTTTTGTTTTTTTTTTAGCCTTGTCTTAATTTCATGATGGCATTTCAGTTACAGGTTGGTAGACCCTCCTTTTTGTGGTTTATCTTTAATATGTACAGTGAAGTCAGCAGCTGAATGACTGCTGAGATAAAATAGATTATGGGTTGGCACCTAGATATACAGTTGTGCTCAAAAGTATGCATATTCTGGCAGAAATCGTGACATTTTGGCATTGATAAGGAAAATATGACTGATCATGCCAAAAACGTTTAAGGATAGCGATCATATGAAACCATTTATTATCAGCTAGTTATTCGGCTCCTTTTTTTAAATCATAACAGAAATCACCTAAATGGCCCTGATTAAAAGTTCACCTACCCTGGAATGTTTGGCTTTGGTACAGACACACACAGATTTAACTGCTTCCAGACCACCCTATAGCAGAACTACTGCTACAGGGCTACGCAAAATCATGTGTGTGTTTGCATTTCCAGGTTGGGGGAGGGGGGTGCACCACCCTACCTGCGCCACCATTGGTGGCTACAGCTGTCAATCACTGACAGGGGAGAGGTCTGTATGTAAACAATACAGATCTCTCCCCTGTCAGCACTAGCATGCTGCTTTGTATTGCTCTGCATAGCAGATCTTTTTTAGCAAAGACATGTAGCAGAATACATTTTTATGATGAAATTTTATTTTTTTTGCTGGATATGTTTTATAGCAAAAAGTTATTTTTATATATGTGTATGTATGTATGTATGTATGTATATATATATATATATATATATATATATATATATATATATGTGTATGTATGTGTATATATATGTATGTATGTGTATATATATATGTATGTATGTATGTGTATATATATATATATATATGTATGTATGTGTATATATATATATGTGTATGTATGTATATTTTTTTTTTTTAATTTTTGTTCGCCTCTGCGGTTTTGTTTTTTTATTTTTTGTGTTATAAACAAATACCACCAAAAGAGAACTCCATTTATGGGGCAAAAAGACATAAATTTAATTTGGGTACAGTGTTGCATGACCGCACAATTGTCTATTAAAGTAACGCAGAGCCGTATCACAAAAAATGGCCTGGTCAGGAAGGGGGGGGGGTGTATTCTCTGAAGGGCAAGTGGTTAAAATGGCAATCTAAGGTTAATTTCCCACATCTTTTGGCTTTTTAAATTGCAGTTGGTGTCTATGTATAAATAGTCAGTCAGTGAGTTTGTTAGCTCTCTCGTAGATGCACTGAGCAGGCTAGATATTGAGCCACAGGGAGCAGGAAAGAACTGCCAAAAGACCTGTGCAACAAAGTAATAGAACTTTTATAAAGATGGGGAAAAGGATATAAAAAGAGATCCAAAGCCTTGAGCATGCCAATCAGCACTTTTCAATCACTTAAGAAGTGAAAAATTTAGTGATCTCTTGATATCAAGCCAAGGTCAGGTAGATAATGATTTCAGCCACAACAGCCAGAAGAAATGTCCAGGATATGAAGAAAAAAACACACAGGTAACCTCATGAAAAAATGTAGGTTGCTCTGGAAAAAGACTGGTTGTTTTCAAGAAGTAAAAATACAAAAACACTTAAACAAAAATGAGCTGCATGGTTGAGTTGCCAGATAGAAGCCTTTACTCCAGCAATGCCACAAAAAAAACCTGGTTCCAATATGCCCAACACCCTGACATGCCTTTTAGCTTCTGGCACACAGTAATTTGGAGTGATGAGACCAAAATAGAGCTTTATGGTGACAACCATAAGTGCTATGTTTGGAGAGAGGTCAAATGGGCTTATGGTGACAAGAATACCACCCCACTGTGAAGGATGGTGGATGCTCACTGATTTTTTTTTTTTTCTTTTGGGGGGGGGGGGGGTGAGCTCTAAAGGTACGGGGAGTCTTGTGAAACTGATGGCAAGATGAATGCAGAATGTTATCATAAAACAACTGGTAGACCATGTGCATTTTTCTGCACAAAACCTGCGCATGGGACACTCTTGGACTCTCCAGCACTACAATGACCTTAATGAAGACTCATTGACCCTCCATTGGTACAGCACAAAAAGGTGAAGTTTCTGGAGTGGCCATCAATCTCCTGTCCTTATTATCATCCAGCCACTCTGGGGAGATATGAAACATGTGGTTCGTGCAAGATGACCAAGACTTTGCATGACCGGGAGGCATTTTGTCAAGAAGGGGCAGCTATACCACCTGCAAGAATTCTCTTAAACTATTACAAAAGACTGAACTCTGTAATTGATGCTAATGGGGCAATACATCGTGTTGAGCACTATAGGGATGCAGACTTCTTTTGAACATGGATCATTTCATTTGTTTGCTTGTTGCCATGTTTTGTTTTATGATTGTGCCATTCTGTTATAAACTACAGTTGAATATGAATCCCATAAGAAATAAAGTTTTGCCTTATGTTTTCTGTAAAAATAGTATGTACTGTATATTACCAATTCTCAAAGGGGATGCAAACTTTTGAGCACAGCTGTAATTTTCCCCAACTAGTTGGCTATGAATTCTGGCCCCATAGTAGCGGAATAGTCCATAATCTGATAGCTGAGGTTCTCAGGCATTGGGGTAAATGAACTTCCAGACTGCTAAATTTATACCGATTTGGAGCTATTCTCGCTGCAGAGAGAAACTGATATAAATGGATGGTGAAAAAAGAAATTAAATGGGGAGACACATCCATTTCTGTTCCGAATGGACATAACCGGATCTGTTTATGGAAGGTGCTGAAAATTGCCTTTAAAGTTTACAAAGCCTTACCAACCCATCCAGTTTAAAATGGAAATGAAAGACAAACCATTTCTTTTTATGAGTGATAACATAACCTCTGTTCTCAGCTGCATTGGGGCTTGCATAAGAGAGGGTGGAGAAACGGCAGTGCACTGATCTTGTCAGTGAATGGCTGTGCAGGGGGGGTGTCAACACAGGTCTGATCGGTGGAGGACAGGCAGGCTGTTCTCCCAACACAGCCAGAAAACTGACCACACTGGGATAGAAGTGCTGTCATGCCTATCGTGGTCAGTTTGAAAAGGTAACAGACTAGGATCACCAGGAAATTAACAAGTGTTAAAATATCTTGTTCTCATATTCTTTTCCTAAGTACATGGTACAACAGACACCGTATCAGGAATATGAAATGTTGGGGTAATATGTTCTTTAAATGTTTGTAAAACCTTAATTTTAAGCTGTGTACACACTAAAGTGCAGCCGATTGCTGAGCAACCAGCTGATGTTTACTGAGGGTGGTCCTGTTGGCTTTCTCCCACCCGATTTTTTTATCTTTTGAAAAATTGAAGAAATCGGACAGAACATTTTTGGCTGAACAGCGGTTGCATTCAGTCAAATACGGCCATTGTTCTGGTGTTCTGGCAGGTGTCGGCTATAGCTGTCAGAATACAATTTTTTCAAAGTGAAAGATTTAGGCAGTTGTCACTGGAGCAGGTGTCCGACTGGAAGATCTCCCTTCACTTTCTGTACCAGAGACAAAGGTCAACAGAGCAGACTGGTTGAACTTTCCCAGCTTGGACATTGACAGCCATACAACCAGACAAGGGTTCTAACCGTCTACATTATATCCAAAAAGAAAAAATTGTTTTGCATGCTCCTCTAATTGCTTTGCATATTCTTTCTGCCATTGTTCTATGGCACATATCCCACTGATCAGGAGGAATATACTCCAGACATAAATTTTGATCTTTACAATGTAATAATAAGAAAGTACTGCTGTGGCAGATAATGCTGCTTTTATTTGCTTCCAGATGTACGCTGGAGCTCCGCTACAAGGTTTTATTAGAAGAGTATGTATCCCACTGGGAGCTGGAGCAGGCTTGTATGTATTTGTGTGCCAGTGTGATGTCATGGAAGTGTGACTGATGAATCTCTGTTCAGATCATCTAGGAGAACAGAGCATTTCCTCATATTGTTTGGGTGTGTGCAGCTCAGTATGTGCATTTATGTATGACAGACGGTATGCACTTTGAGGTCTGTATGTTCTGGTTATCAGTAGTAGAAGCTTGTTCTGCTCATCATTAATCTTTGGGATATACCTTCCATAGGCAAAACTAAATGTAGCAACATATATGGCATTTCCTATTTTTATATAAAATATATTCATTTTTTTCAGTCTCTTTGCAGTATAACGAGCAAAAGAAAATGCCCCTATTGGGTGACTACATTGCCTTGCAAAGTTTCCCTAGAGCAGGGGTCTCCAAACTTCCCAAACAAAGGGCCAGTTTAATGTCCTTCAGGGTTTAAAAGGGTTGGACTGTGGGCACTGGGAGTAGAAAATGCCCCAACGTCCATGATGGTAAAATGCCTCAAAATCATTGAGGGTAAACCATGCGTCATCATTGGTTTTAGTGGAAAGAATTGTGCCAAATTGTTGGTATCAATAGGGTAAATGGTGCCTAATGGTTATTTATTATTTTCTTTTTTTTTATTATACAGGATTTATATAGCACAGTGGCTTAGTGGTTAGCACGTCTGCCTTGCAGTAAATGGGTCATGGGTTAGATTCCTGACCATGGCGCCTCCTGCATGGAGTTTGCATGTTCTCCCTGTGCTTGCGTGGGTTTTCTCCGGGTGCTCCGGTTTCCTCCCACACTCCAAAGACATGCTGGTAGGCTAATTGGATCCTGTCTAAATTGGCCCTAATATGTGTATGTATGAATGTAAGTTAGGGACCTTAGATTGTACACCCCTTGAGGGTTAGGGACTGATGTGAATGATCAATATGTATGTGTAAAGCACTGTGTAAATTGATAGTGCTATATAAGTACCTGAAATAAATAAATATAGCACCAACAGTTTTCTCAGCGCTTTACAATACAAAGGGAGACAATACAGTTCAATACAAGAGGGTTAGGAGGGCCCTGCTCCTTGGAGCTTGCAATCTAAGAGAGGTTGGTGTCCGTGGGAGAAATGGTGCTGCATCATTCATATCAGTGAAATGAATAGTGCCCCAAGGGCCAGATAAAGGCAGGCAAAAGACCACATTTTGGAGATCACTGCCCTAGAGCAACCATAATGTACATACTCCCAACCTGGACTCTTATTATGGGCCACTCAAGGAATCCTGAGACAGGTTTGAACTGTGGGGAGACTGGGGCTGTGAGGAGACCTCCTTGGGGCACATGCACACACGATGTTCCTGGGCTGCAGGCAGACATATTTTTGGGCATGCATGTGCAGTGTTTCTGAGCTGCAAGGAGGCATTAGGGCATGCATGCCCATTGTGTTCCTAGGCTGCAGCTAGACTGGGGCTGCAAAGAGACCTCCTTTAGGGAACACCTATCCACCATGTTCTCTGGCTGAAGGGAGCCTGGGGCTGCAAGGAGGCTTACTTAGGACACACATGTACACTGTTGTTGGGTTGCAGAGAGACTGGTGTTGCGAGATTTCTTAGCGCACCCATATGCACTATGGTCAGCATGCTGGGACACTTAGTCCTAGCATTTCCGATCAAACTGCTTGTAAACTGGAAGTTTGGGAAAGTGCAATGAAGAGGGACACTGCTCAGAGATCTTTTATAAAAGAATATAAGTGCTTAGTACAATATGGGGAAAAAAATGTATACAGCTAGTTTCGTTTTGCTAAAGGTGTTTGTTTTGTGTGTGTGTTTTTTTTTTTTTTTTTTTTTTTTTTTTCCTAGGGTGCTTGTGAATTAATTTGCTTATTTTGAAGATGGGGTTGTTTTAGGGCATGCTAGATTTGCAGGTAACTGGTAAACACTCGGGTATTACCAGGAGAGAAAGGCAACACGTTTCTTAACACAAGGACTTTTCTCACTGAAACAGAGAAACCTTTCCTTAGTGTTCCTAGACCCACAACAGTAAAATCAGTCTGTATATGCAGTAAAGCACGTTTGTTATACTCATTGTGGAACCTAAGGGGTTAATCCTCCACATTGTGTTAAAAAAAAAAAAGTTTGATCCTGTCGTCTCTGAATCCTCCCCTTCTTCTACTGTCCCCAATCCATCTGCTGATAAAACAGAGCCTTGGGGGCAAACTGCACATGCTCACTTTGGTGTGTATTGCTGAAGAATTTTTTTTTTCCTTGGGATAGTACATGTGATCAGCACAGTCAAGACAGGGTCAGGGGTTATGCAGCCTCATAGGACAATCAGGGGAGAATGGAAACTTCTCCTACAGGCTTTAACCAGTGCTCTGATGGACACTGATAGTCACAAGACTGCTATATACTGCTGATGATAAAAGGTATTTAGCAGTTTTTATTTACTAGAATAACTGCATTTCCATGTTCTGTGTACTGTGGAAGACTGGATACAGTGTATGTAGGGTCATGGGTTTAGTAACCCTTTAAAACTATATTAAAACCAAAAATATAATATAGAAAGGAAAGAAATGGGGAGCACTAGAATACAATCCCCAAATGTACATTCAAACAATGATGATGTGTTTATAAATGAAATCGAGGTAAAAATGTAAGTCCATACATGTAGGGTGGAAATGGTGGACATTTATAATCCAGCAATGTCCTAGCGGGTATAAGTCCAAGAATAAAAGATGTCTCCTTGGTAGATGTGGATCTTGGGGTAGAAGGCAGTCAGCTGTCAGAGCAAGAAGCAACTCTAATATACAGAAGGAGAGCGGGGAAAACACAGCGGCGCCACTCTAAGTGTAGAGGTTGGATAAAACCAAGTAATTGTTTAAAAACTCACGTGTAGGATGTAAAATGGCATGTCATGATGCAGTGCGTACCAGCGGTGCAACGGATGAATCCTTTGTGTTCCTCCTCCCTTGCTGCTCTGGTGGTGTCCAGGGCTCCGGGAATGGCAGAGAGGTACAGGAAGGCTGGAAGCTGACGTCACCTGGAGCTGGAAGACTTCCTCAGTCCATTCTCAAATGATGAGCAAGGTCATCTGTAGTAACGGTCCTTATTCAGAATGGGACTTTGTCCCTAACTTCCCACTTAAGGGCCTGTCATGATGCAAATCGTGCTGTTATAGCATGCCTCTACCCAACGATGACTGCTGAAACCTCACTGGATCAGTGTGGCCTATTGGCTTAGGCTTCCCTAAGATGGTACTTGAAATTCATAGTGGAGGATATACTAGTCCTTTTTTTGATTTACTCTAGGTGGCAACATCAAAGCAGCCAACAGGACTAAATTATAAACCACCTGCCCTAAATCCAAAGCAAAAAAAAAAAAAAAAATAGTACTCAACACTCACTTGCTTGCATGCAATAATATTTACTGAGAGGACATGTAAAGCCCAATATCAAGATATTGGCAAACCCCACTACCACCCTCCCCTTCCACCCACTTCTAATTGCTGGTATATATATAAAAAGAAAAAAAATAGCCAAATGCCTATTTTATTTACCTGAATCCATGGTCACATGATGATCCTCCTTTCCTTTGGTTTACCTCCTGGGGTCCTTTTTTTTTTTAGGGTGTCCACGCTACTGCCTACATGGAGACATCTATTCGTGGGGGCAACACTTGCAGCTGGGAGGTCCTCTCTCATAGGCCTCAGAGTCAGAAGAACTCATGGGGGTGGTGAGGGTACCAGTGTACAAGATAACAAGCTCAAAAAAATGCCTGGTCCGCAGGGCACTAAATTAGCTTGGCTCATAGAGGAAACTGACTGATTCATTATACAGCAGGATGACTTGGCAAGAGGTGTTTGGAATCAAGACTGAGGAATAAGGTATTGATGCACAAGTTTTAATTTTTTTTTTTTTTCACCTGGAGTTGTGCTTCAAGCATGCATTGTGATGAACATGGGCTATTGCCTGTGCTATAGCATCAGGATAGGCCAAACCTATCATCAACATGAGAATTGAGTAGAGTTTAAAAAGGAAACCTACAAGAGCAGGGGTTAACTTAGTGTTACTAAACCCATAGCCGTGTATTCACTATATTTGGTCTCCCACAGTACACAGAACACGGAAGAGCAATTATTTTAGTAAATATAAACTAATTACCCTTTTTTTTTTCTCATCAGCAGTAAGAGCAGTCTTGTGACTTCTATCAGTGTCCAGCAGAGCACTAGTTAAAGCTTGTCGGAAGAGTTTTCATTCTCCCCCCAGTCTTGATTGGCCCTGTCCTGTGCACATGCACTCTCCCAAGCCAAAAAAAACCTAGTAATATACACCAAACTAAACGTGCAGCTGGCTCCAAGGCTCTGTTCTATCAGCAGATGGATTGGGGACAGTAGAAGGGGAGGATTGGAGAAGACAGGATCAAACCTTTTTTTTACACAATACAGATATTTAACCCCTGATTTTACTGTTGTGGGTTTAGAAATGCCTTAAATGAAAAGCAAACCTCAACCAGTGAATTCAGAGGTGCAGGAAACTAAAGCTATATGGAAATCTCAACTCTTATAATTTATAGTTTGACCCTACCTTGTCCCACTTCTGAGCCTCACTACTGGGCAGTGAAGCGGCCTATCAGATTAAATGTTTTTTTTTTTTTCTTTATGTTCATTTTGTGCTGCTTGTTTGTATTTAATTTTTTTTTGTTCACCAGATTATTTTTGTAGATCATGCTGTAAAGAGTGCTATAAAATAGTAGTATAAAACACAGGTAGGGATTTTACTTTGTTTTTTGTAGACTGGTATGGTAGATGCATTTAGTGTATGAGTTATTGATGGTCTGTTTTATTTCTGTTTCATCCAAAATGATGAAAGCAAGACTGTGATGTCCTTTAAAAACAATGACACTTGAGGGTCCTTTTTTTTTTTCCCAGCCAAGAAAGTTGAAAGGTATGTTGAGCCTAGGGGGGTACATGACTATGACCAGGACCTGAAAGAAGTGTCACTTGTAGGTAGAGTACACTTTGATCATGGTTACAGTAGGGGAAGCTGACCGAGCCAATGACATCTGCAAGGACATATCAAGTAAATCTGAGATGGGGGTCAGGAAATGTCAGAAAGGAGAATTTTGTTTTGGATGTAAATGGTAGGTCACAGTCTTTAAATATAGTCACAATGTAACATATTTCTGAAGAAGGTCTTTAATGGTCAGCGTCTTGCTCCAATCGTGGGTTTGTTCTAAGATTTGACTGCAAAATGGCTGCAGGAGTTGTATAGAGCAGTGTTTCAACTTTTTTTAAGCAAGGCATCCTTTTAAAATCATGGATGATTTCATGGCACCCTCTAAAGATATGGACAGACCCGAGGCAACCTTTTAAATTTATGGACAGTCTTGAAGCTAAAATGTAAGAAACCATTCTAATAGTTTTATATAACACCGCAACATCCACACATGTAGGACACCCAACTTTTAGAGATCATTTATTCTTCCAAATCAAATACACTTTTACACACTGGTACTGACTAGTATTCCAATGTTTCTCTTCTCCCTCAGTTTTTCTCCATCACTGAGCTAATGTGACCCCAGCACTGACAGAGGGGGGCAAGGGATGGTCACACAGGGATGTTATGCAGGCAAGCGATAGCCTCTCTCCTCAAATTATTTCATTGGTTGTCAGAACGCAGGTGGCTAGAAGATCATAATGGTGCACAATGAAAACCTGTGGCTTTTATGTAACTAAAAGGCAGGCTTGTTCCACCCGCTAGCTTGTATACAAATTTTGGGCAATTTTATAACCATTTTTCCAAGCCACCCCTAAAAAAAAAAAAAAAAAAAAATCGGGGCACCCTGGTTGAAAGGCTAGTATAGAGTTTAGAACTGGGAAGAAGATATTCAAACCAACATGGTCACCTTGCCCATTCAGAGCAAAGTGACCGTGTCTGTGTCAAGCCCAACCACCACCCTCTTTATAATCTACTCCCATACTCCCCTGATGCTTGTGCAGTCTGCTTTCTTCACTGTACGTGGCAGTGGACCAGAGCAGTTCTGCAGCTGGAGGGGAAGTCAGGAGAAAACTGGTTTCTCTATAGTTTCCTGGGGCACTGTTCCGGTTGGTTACGCTGTAATCCAAGTGACCTCTTGTGGCCATCTTGGGTCAATGGAGTCTTTTTAGGTCCCTGCTCCCAGATTTTGGCGTGCATTTGCAAAGTGGCCAGTGTATGGGAAAGAGCATCTGTCTGTCACGGAATGTGATAAGCAAGAGGGAGAGGTTCCAGACGAGTAAGGACGGGCTAGGTACCCACAATCCTGCATTGGAATCCTCCCCACTGGGATAGGAACTGGTCAGGTCACATTCTGCCCTCTAAAACAGATGCTGTTGGTGCATCAAAACATTCTGTATTTACAAGTTGCACAGAACTGAGTGTTTTCTGCGGTGGTGCTCTCCTTCTGGGCTGTCTGTAAAAAGTGGGCCTTTCCTTTTTATCTGCAACCGGACCGAATTACTGCCTCCACACCATGCTGCACCTACCCATGTGCTCCTTTCTCTATCAGTGCTGCCATAAAAAAAAACCTGGTGTGATCTGGGGTTGGAGCGCTGTGGGATGGAGAACATTACCCCCTCTGTCATGTCAAAGTTCTCAAGTCTAGAGATTTTTATTACATCATGGGAAGAAGTTGCATAACTAATTCTTCCAGAAGCGCATTTGTGAGGTCAGGCACTGATGTCAGACGAGAAGGCCTGGCTCGCAGTCTCCACTCTAATTCATCCCAAAGGTGTTCTATCGGGTTGAGGTCAGGACTCTGTGCAGGCCAGTCAAGTTCCTTTACCCCAAACTCTCTCATCCATGTCTTTATGGACTTTGCTTTGTGCGCTGGTGCACAGTCATGTTGGAACAGGAAGGGCCCATCCCCAATCTCTTTCCACAAAGTTGGGAGCATGAAATTGTCCAAAATGTCCTAGTATGCTGACACCTTAAGAGTTCCCTTCACTGGAACTAAGGGGCCAAGCCCAACCCCTGAAAAACAACCCCACACCATAATCCCCCCTCCACTAAACTTTACACTTGGCAAAATGTAGTCAGGCAAGTACCATTCTCCTGGCAGCCGCCAAACCCAGACACGTCCATCGGATTGTCAGACAGAAAAGCGTAATTGGTCAGTACGTCTCCACTGCTCTACAGTCCAGTGGTGGTGTGCTTTACACCACTGCATCCTACGCTTTGCATTGCACTTGCTGATGGAAGGCTTGGATGCAGCTGCTCGGCCATGGAAACCATTTCATGAAGCTCTCTATGCACTGTGGTGTTAATCTGAAGGCCATGTGGAGGTCTTTAGCTATTGACTTCTGCACCCTGTGTGCATCAGCATGTGCTGACCCCACTCTGTCATTTTACGTGGCCTACAACTTGGTGGCTGAGCTTCTGTTGTTCCCAGTTGCTTCCACTTTGTTTATAATACCATTAACCGTGGAATATTAAGCAGCAAGGAAATTTCACGAATGGACCTATTGCACAGGTGGCAACCTATCACAGTACCACGCTTGAATTCACTGAGCTCCTGAAAGTGACCCATTCTTTCACAAATGTTTATAGAAGTAGTCTGCATGCCTAGGTGCTTGATTTTATATGTCTTTGGCCATGGAGGTGATTGAAACACCTGAATCCAATGATTTGGAGGGGTGTCCCAATACTTTTGGCAATACAGTGTTTATGCATATATGTGGCATTATTTATTATAGGTATTTTGTATAGTGCCGACAATTTTAGTGTGTGTGTGTGTATGTACAAATACACATCAGTCCTTACCCTCCAGGAGCTTACAACCTAAGGTCCCTAACTCCTATTCATATATACTTACTAGCAGCAATTTAGAGAGGAGCCAATTAACTTACTAGCATGTCTTTGGCGAGTAGGAAGAAACCAGAGTCCCTGGATTGAACACACGCAGGCACAGGGAGAACATGCAAACTCCAAGCAGGTAGTGCTACGGTTGGGATTCAAACCAATGAACCCTAGTGCTGCCGGGCGGAAGTGCTAACCACTTAGCCACTGTTCTTCTCATCATTCTAGGTTATTCTATGTACCTTTTTTTTTATACCCAAGAGAGGTGTAGATATTCTATAAAAAGCAAAATCCTTTATTTCTTGTGGATGATTCAAAATCTGTTTCATACCAGCCACAAGGAGTGAGCCCAGCAGTGCTGTTGAATCACGGTGACTTTCTACGTTGGGCGGTAGTAAATATACAAATGTCAATGAGCGTTTGTTACACCAGGGAAATACAATTCAATTAGCCAATATGAGGCTGGCAGTGGCAGGAAATGAGTCAGGTACGTGTACTATAATGCACATGACAGAGATCTGAATTGCTTGTATCTGTTAGTCTTGTAATTATTATTTAGTCTGGGACTAGGTGTCACAGGGATGGAAATGCACTCACGGACAGGCAGACTTTCTCTAAACAAATGAAAAAATGATGGCTAATGTCCCCTGACACAAAGATATTACAGACTTTGTAAACAATGACCGAATATTGTGCGAGACCTTCACCATGAATATTTAGTATTTGTATCACTTCCTGCATTGTTACATTGTCACATTGTTTCCAGGGATGCAGATTCGGAACTGGCTGGCCTAGGCCAGACGTGTGGCGGCCAGAGACTCCAGTTTGCATTTCATGAGCTCTCATTTAGCTTTTAAAACCATTTTATTATTTTTTTTTTCTATCTCATAATCTTAAATCTGTATTAAACCCAAAAGCAACTTTTTAAAACATATATATTTTTTTAATTTTGCAGTTTACCATTTTTTAGATGTGATGGCTGCATTCATATTTTATTTATTTATTTATTTTTAGGCTTTTTCTTCTGTTTTCATCTGGTGATCTATTCAGTAGGTCTGTTTTTCAATAGAACATGCTGTCCTGCAGATGTAGCAGTTACAGAGCTAAAACCAACATTTTAACACTAGCAGGAGTGCTTATAATCAGTTTTTTGTTTATGTAAAACCTTTTATCCCAAAAGGGGGGGAAAAAGTTGCTGTAACTGCTTATATTAAAGTGTTCTTTATTAGTGTAGCTAAATCTGTTAGTACATCAAGCACTTCACTCCTCCCAACATAACAATGCTGCTGTCCAAAGGTGACTCCTGTGCGCCTTCATCCAGAGTGGGGGCACTCTAATACAGGAGGTGTTACTTGCCAGATCACTGGGTGAAAACAGAAGGGGAAAAAGCCTATAAAAAGAAAACCTAATGCTGGCACCACATCTAATGATTGGTAAGCTGCAATATATTACATTTTTGGTTTTGGATTTAATACTACTTTAAATCGGAAGTCTATGCAAATATAAAATACTCTAATGCAGAACTGTATTAATTTTTACATCAGTAAATGTATTATAGTGGTTGTAAAGGCTGTGCAGCAGCTCCCCCAATACTCGCCTAAGCCCCCTCTCGATCCAACGATGTGTGCTGGAGTTTTGGCTATCCCAGGACTCCCTCTCCTCATTGGTTGAGACAGAATTGCTGATCACAGCAATTGAGCCAATGCAAAGATATAGGGGCTGGGGTTGAGCCGCGGAATGGATACACGGAGCAGAGGGTGCCCCCATAGCAAGCTGCTTGCTGGGGGGGTTCCCGACCGGAGGGAGGGGCAGGAGCGCTGGTGGGGGACCCAAGAAGAGGATCTGGGCTGCTGTGTGCAGTGGTTTTGCACAGAGCAGGTAAGTATAGACATGCTTGTTAACAAAACAAAAAAAAAACCTTTAGAATCACTTTAAGTATCTGACTCTGACCTTGTGCAGCCCCCTGGGCTCAGGGCTGGAGTTTGAGAAGTAGTACAGGGAGTCAATCAGTTCAGGTGCTGACCCAAAGCATGCTGATGGGAAGAGAAAGCAGAGTGACCGAGAGATGAGCTCATCACTGTGCTGCTTCTCCTTTCACTGTCCAATCTCTGGCACAGGCAGGCCCAGGATGACCTGGGCTTAGAGAAAGTGGATGCTAGTTATCCAACTGAGGACATCTAGTGGCAGAAAAAAGTACTGCTGGGAAAACTCTGGATTGAAGGTGAAATTTGCTTTGCAGATATAGATATAGATATGTTTCAGGAAAACCTCTTTTTCTAACAAACATATGATATATATTTTATAGAGATGCATATTACTGTGAGAGATTATTTAAAAATTAGGTGCTGAGTGGCCATTCCCCCTCTGAGGATCCATCTGATTGGATTCATCCCCTTTGGGCATTCTGACAGCAGCAAGTGCCGGCTGTCAGAATACAGTAGCTGGCAGGGGAGATTTCTTCATCCACACTGTTAAACTAGAATTCCACTCTAAAGTTAACTAGGCTTAAAGATGTCCCCCCTCACCTCCTAACACCCATGCTAAGATGTGTATATACGTACCTATTTTCAGGCCGTTCAGTCTGATCACATGACCTGGTTTACCTGTGTTAGACAGCAGTGGCTGCAGGGGTGAAGAGTGAGCACAAGCAAAGGATGGCCATAGGAGCCAATGGATGATGTCACCAGTCCCAGGAATTCCAGCGATTGTCGCACGCTCTGCTCTCCCCTGCAGCCCCCATTGGCTGACATGGCATCATGTGACCAAGCCGAATTGGGCTGAGAATAGGTAAGTATAATACAGCTTTCTTATATAGTTTAATCAGCACAGATGTTAGGAGGGGAAGGGAGCATTTTTAGGACTAGTTAGGTGGTAGCCTGGAATTCTACTTGAAGTGGGGCTGGAGAAACCTATTTCTCTTGTTCAGTCCCATGGGCTCAGTGAAAGAATTATCTAAGTGTGTGGTCCAGGGGGGGGGACTGACAACTCATGGGGCCCCCCAGGCAATAGGGGATCATGGGGCCCCTGTGTCCTTGCCCAAACTAAAAAAAAACTATGAAAAAGGTACCAGGGGCATCTCATGGGGCCCACTACTGACCCTGGGGAACTCGGGCAGTGCCCGAGTTTCCAAATGGTCAGTCCGCCCCTGGGCTGGTCTAAAGGTGGCTATAGATGGATTGAACATCGGCCAGTTCAGCAAGGACTTGACAAAGCCGGATCTGAGTGGCCACTGTAGTTGAACAGAACTTATTCTTCCAATTGGCTCCTGTTCAACCATCCTGTCTAATAACAGCCCCTTGATCAGCAATTGCAGCCAATGGCTGCAGGGCTGATCTGTGTATTCCAACAGCGGAGGAGTGTCCTTTCTGTCAGAATACAAATGCACAGTGGGGAGGATTCAAAGTGGCAGGGGAAATCGCATTCACGAAAACCTGAATCATGTATGGGCCAGCCGAAGCTCTACCCCAATACAGACTCGAAAAGCCATCCCAGGCACATCTGGAAACCTGTAACTTCCCGTGGTGACCAGTGGATTAAACTTGGTTATTTCTGTAATTCCACCTTTCTTCTGTTCCTGTTTATGTTCCCCAGTCCGTCTTTTCTAATTGTTTTAAACCAGATGGGTCTTATCATGATCCACAGATAACGGTTTCATTTATTTACTCTACCGGGCTTGTAGTTTGGGTTTGTACACAGAGATCTTGTAAGGTATCTATAAAAGCAGAAGAAATCTTGCTCTCCATCAAGGTTGTTATTTCTGGCAATTAATTGTTCCCAGAAACGCTGGGTTCAGCAACCAAAAGAATGAGAGCACTTAAAAACAAATGTTCATATCCCTTCTCAAAACTATTACACTCAGAACTGCTTTTTTTTTTTTTTTTTTTTACGGAGTAAAGCCATTTTACATGGAGAGGGTGAAGTAAAGTGAATTACTGACAGTGTTCTGCTGATTTTGCCCTTAATAAAGATCTGACCCTTCTTCCATGGTTGGTTCACCTCTAGTTCCTTCTCGTCTGCACCACATCTTGGACCTGTCACACTATTGCTCCATGGGTCATGATAGACCTCGGATTGAAGTATAGTTTATTCTTAACAAAACTAAAATATTTAACTATTAAATGTGGAATATTGCGTAGTAATAATATAATCATTTCCAGCCGGCTGTTGGAGCTCTAGACTCCTTTCCACATATGCACAAGGCAAAAAGACCCTGATGAATGCAGCTCTGTAATCTTTAATACATCAGATTTATCTTTTAAAGGCAAGCAGTGTATGTACCTAAACTTGACCTGGTATTTGCCCCTTGCTGCCCCTATGCAGTAGGGCTGGAGTGCCAACAGGTACAAGCAGCCAATCAGTTCTTGTGCTGCCCAGGCACATGCTGATAGGAGGAGAGAGCAGAGCAACATGGAGATTCTTATCACTGCGCTGCTTCTCCTTTCACTGTTCAGTCACAGACTGGAGGTGGGTCCTGGACAACCTGGGCTCAGAGCAAGTGGGCTGAATGATGGTGGCCGTCAGATTGAAGACATCTAGTAGCTGAAAAAAAGTATGAAGAGGGAAATCTTTGAATTAAAGCTTAAATATTGTAGCAAAAAACATATATATATATATTTTTTTCAATAGGCTTTTCATTTTTGTTTCATTATTTTGGGATGAAGTTCTGCTTTTTAAAGAACTGAACTCTCATAAAAGAATACTTAAAGGGGAACTTCACACTCTCAATCAACATGGACTATTCCTAATCCTTATGCTGCTAGCATTAGTAAATAGATAGGAAAGTATATATATATATATATATATATATATATATATATATATATATATATATATATATATATATATATATATATATATATATATATATATATATATATATATATATATATATATATGTGTGTGTATATATGTATATATGTACTTCTTCTCTTTTTTTTTTTTTTTTTTCATTCCTTAATTTACTTCCTGGTTTCCATGCCTGGGCAAATTGTCGTACATCCCTGGAGTATTCAGGAGGAAAGGAAGGGTTCTCCACTCAGCCAATGCCTAAGCTAAGGACAGCTGGATTCCAGGAAATAACCGCTACATGAATCATCTGCCCCTACTCAAGATGGCCACTGCCAGAAATGCCAGGAGGCGTTTTTCAAAATGGTTTCCCAGCAAAATAAAGCATGGAGACATGGATGGATGTAGGAATTTGTTTTGACTAAAAAATGAATTGTATAGCCTTTTTGGTTTGTGGTGCAGTGCAGTTCCACTTTAACTTTGCAAAGTAATGCAGACACTTTTTTTTTTCTTCTTTTCTTGCTGTGTATGTGTGTTGGGTGGCATTCAAAATAACAACCACATTGCATATATACAGTATAAGTGTATTCATGCATTATCTGTGGGTTAATGGAGCCATTCACACTAAAGCAACCCTTTGTCATGTGTTAAAGCATATTACCCCAACATTTCATATTCCTGATATGTGCATGCTATACCATGTACTTGTATGAAAAAGTATCCTGTTCTTTTATATTGCTTCCTTTCCCTGGTGTCCCTGCCATTCTCTGTGGTCCTATTAAAAACTGACCACAATAGGCATCAGAACAGTCTGCTCAGTTTTCAGGCTGTGCTGTGAACTCTGCTCTCCTCCAATGGTCAGACTTGTGCTTGCATGCTCCTCCCCCTGCACAGCCATTCACTAGTAAGACCAGAGTGCTGCTGTTCCTCCTCCCCACCTCCCTATGCAGCTGAGAACAGAGAAATTATCACCTGTATGAAAACAAAAACAGAAAAAAATATTTGTTTTTATATCTATACACAAAAGTTTGACTTTCATTTTGTATTCTAAGCTGAATGGGTTGTTTTACAAGGTGGGGGGTTCACATATACTTTTAACTCATGCTCACTGATGTGTTGCATTAGGGCAGCCCATTCATTATGAATTGGCTACCAATGCATAATGGATAAAATAACATGCATGACACTTTTTTTTTTTCTTATTTTTTTTTTCCAAAATGCAGTGCAGCACAATGCATGGTATGGTTGCTCTGGTACATGACGCATTTCACTTTACTATACAGTGTGTTGGTGTGCCATTCACAATGAATGGAACCGCACATAGAGCAGGTATGTTGGCATGCATTGTGATAAATCCACACAATTGTGAATTAACTTTATTTTTCACTTACCTTATTGAAGTTCATCCAATAATGGGCAAAGAAAGTTATTTTTTTACTTGCTGTACATACAGTTGGCCAAGGGCAAAAAAGGTTCTCCATTAGGAGAACAGCCCAATTGTGTACTGGTTAACGGGTAAACTGTAAAATGGACCTGCAGCTTAATTGGATGCCCAGTGGATGAAATAATTTGTTTGTGTTGCTTAAATCTATCTGGAAGGCTTACAGATAGGAGGAAGGAAAATATTTGAGGAGATCAGCTGTATGTGATAGAATACAAGAAACGTCACCTGAGAAGGATTAGAGTGCGCTAAGGCTTGACCCCAGCTAGATTGTCTGTCTAGAGTTTGTACTGTGACCAGATCATTTACTGGTCTGTTCCCCCACAGGCAGCTGATCTCTTGTCGGCTTAAGAGACTCAAATGTAGTTCCATCTTGGTTGCACTGATGGGTAAATTAAGTTTGTTTAAATGCTCCTTTATTTTCAATCAATGTTTGTCCTTGTTCAGATCATCTGTGCATACTATTGACTCATGTTGGTGAAATGTTCTCATGCTGAAATGGCTCGTGGAAATGAGAGCAGGTCAGCCAAATGTTGCTTTATTTGAGGAGATATTAAAGCAAATCTGTCACAATTGTTTTGGCGAGTAGATTGAAACAATGGAGATGTCCTTTTACAGTCATATTCAATGACAAGCAATTAAAAGTGGAAACATTCGTAGAATTGTGACCTTTTGAATCACTATTGATGCAAAAAGTCTGGAGTTTTTGACAGTTGATCTGCGATAGGCAGAGTAAGACCAGAACACCTGGGAACACTCACAGCAGGGAGGAGTCACAATACCTTGGAACTTTCAGATCAGGAGGATTCTGGTCAGCTAGGAATACTTGTCAGCAGGAGGAGTCGGAATACCTTGGAACCCTCAGTGCAGAGGACTTTGAACACTTAGGAACCCCCAGAACAGAAGTCAGAAAAAGAAATTTAATCTTCAAATACGGAAAGGTTTCTTCACAGTGAGAGTTGTGAAAATGTGGAATAGACTCCCTCAAGAGTTGGTTTTGAACAGCTCAGTGGATTGCTTTTAAAAAAGGCCTGGATTATTTCCTAGATACACAGAATATAACTGGTAACTAACATTTAAAGGTAAAGGTGATCCAGGGAATATCCAGTTGCCTCTCAGGGGATCAGGAAGGAATTTTTTTTCCCCCTGCAGTAGCAAATTGGATCAACTGTGGGTATAGGATAATTTTTTTTTTTCTTTTTCATTTTATGGTTGAACCAGATGGACTTTTTTTTTTTTTTTTCTTCAGCCAGACTAACTATGTAACACCCAGGATCCCTCAAATTAGGAGGGGTCATAATACCTGTGGAACCTTCAGAGCAAGAGAAGTCAGGACAGTGGGAACACTCATAGTAGGAGGATTCAGAATACCTGGGAACATCTGGAAACCCTCAGAGAAAGAGTAGGAACACCTGGAATCCCTCCAGAACAGGAGGGGGAGTCACTCCATAGAGAACTGACGTACCACTGCTGAAGACTTCAAAAGATTTATGAAGCCAAGAGAAGACCTAACCTGTAACTTTAGACTTCTTCTAAAATGTAAATGTCACTTTTGGCTGGATGTGTCTATTAAAGAAGAACTCTAGTGAAATAAGTTAAGGAGAAAACCAAGTGTACATTTCTGTCCCAACTCCCGGCACCCATTAATTGAATATTCTACACCAGTGGTCCCCAAACTGCGGCCCGGGGGCCGGATTCGGCTCTTTGCTTGCTTTTATCCAGCCCTTGGGGCACTATTTCATTCAGACACCAATAATAGGGTACAGTTCCACCCAATAACACCAATGGTAGGCCATAGTTCCTCCCAATGACACCAAAAATGGGGCTCAGTGGCACGAATGATGGGGCATAACCCCCACCAATGAGGCCAATGATGGGGCACAGTTCCTCCCAATGATGGGGCACAGTTCCGCCCAATGACCCCAGTGATGGGGCACAATTCCTCTCAATGTCCCCAATGATGGGGCACTATTCCTACCAATGACACCAGCAATAGGGCCTAATTACACCAATGGTGGGGCACAATTCCACCCAATGACACCAAGGAAGGGGCATTGTTTACTCCAACTGATGCTTGGACATTTTCTACTCCTGATGGTCACAGTGCGGTCCCTCTAAAGTCTTAAGGACAGTAAACTGGCTCTTTGTTAAAGTCTGGAGACCCCTGTTCTACACCAATCTTTCTTCAGATTTAGCCTTGAAGTGTGCTATAACTGTGCCAGTTGAAACAAAAAAAAAAAAAGTTAGGATATACCTCTTTACATTTTACATAGAGTAGGGAAGGGTCAAAACCCCCACCATGGCTTTTTTTTTTTTTTTTTTTGCCATCTGCATTCCATTTAGGAGATTTTCTATCACTTCCTGTCCTCCAGGAATGAAAATCTCTCGAATGGGGGAAACGCCCTCTTGTTGCCAGAACAAATGTCACCACTGGAAGTTTCTCCTCTCTATGTTCTGATGACATCTCAAAATTTTGGATTTTTCCCTCCCTTTCAATCCCAGTCATAGGGGTTCCCAGAAAAGAGGTACTGCTCTCTAACCGGGAACAAATGGCAACAATAAACCTGACACAGGCTTTAACCCCTCACCACTCTGTCATAAAAAAATATATATTTTGGCTTTGAATACACCTTTTAAATGTAATATGCTTAAGGATGTGACTGTCCAAATACACAATCTTAAAAAAAAAATAAAAAACACAAAAAGTTTTTTGCCTTTTTTTACTTACACTTTTAGTTTTGGATAGAGTGAAGATGGATTCTAACACCTGTCAGTGTTTTATTGCTGTCTTTGTGTCTGTGCTCCCATTAGGGAGATTCACCCTCTCCCATTGTCCTGTTTACCAATATCAACGAATGTGAAAATAAGAAAATCCTACATTTTTCTTCTTTACATCAGAACACTAATAGAGTGGAAATTTTCAAATGGGGGGCACTCGTTCTAGTTACCTGGGGGTAACCAAGGAATTCCTTTAATTTGGACTGGTAGTGAAGGTCAGTCTCTCCAATGGGACACCAATGGCAAAAATAACTGACGGGTTATAACCCTCCTTTTACTCTATGCAAAATGTGTGTGTTTGGGGGGGGGGGATATTTGGCTTATTGGTTACAATTTTAACTGGTGGTTTTGTGTGGCAGTACATTTCTTTAAAATGCCTGAAAGCAAAAACCGGAAACTTAAGTAGCTTTTCTCCTTAGTATGTAGAGGACAACTCTACTTTTTGTGAAGTGTTACTTTTCATAGTACTGTAATTGCTTGTATGTTCCAGTAATCTTACCTGTGTGACCCTCCAATGCTACACAGCTTTGTGGTGAAAGCTTCTCAACCATCTCTTCTACTTTTTTTTTTTTTTTTTTCCCCCCCCCCCCCCCAAGTTGGAATTCACAATCTTCATAGCTTTTTTTTGGGTCAGTGACTAATGAATAAAGATGGCTCATTTAATAAATGCATTGATTGCTTTGACCATCTCCTGACTATGCTAGTTGCCTGGATGTCATGTTGATCCTTTTGGCCTTAGCACTCCCTTAATCATGGACCTGGAACAAATGTGGATTAGGAGTTTTGGTTTCACTTCTATCCATGGAGAAGGTGCGGTTTAGATGAACTGCAGCAGCATCATGCCTGCTTAGTAACTGGAAGAATAGCTTTACTTCTGGATGTCAAATGCCATATGTTCGAGGCATGATGCCTGCCTTCTAGTGTGTGTGTGTGTGTGTGTGTGTGTGTGTGTGTGTGTGTGTGTGTGTGTGTGTTTGTTTGTGTGTGTGTGCGCGCGCGACACATGACGTGAAACGCGTTAGCACATGGCACTTGACAACTGCTCTGAACATGTAGAATAGATTTGTTCTGTGGCTTTTAATAAATCCGCGCCTGCAACTTCCAGACAGGGAAAATTCACTTTGAAATACTACAGTTGTTTTATGGCCATTTTGAATGTGTTTTTTTTTTTTTTTTCTCTTTCTTAATGGTGTCTGGGGAAGTCTGTAGGATTTTGATGGAGCTATGCATCAAGCTTGGATGTTGAACATAAAATTTAAAACAGATGTTACAATTGAACACTGGAGTGCAGGATTATTTACATCCTTATCACAATAGTCTTATGGATTTCTTCAGATAGGGATTCCTCACATTTCCTGATATAAAGTGGAGCTATTATTATTTATTTATTTTTAATACCTGAAAACCTGTACATTCCAAAACACTCCAGCCACAATGAATGTGTAACATGCATACTATGAACATATTTGTTTTCCTTATAGGCCAAGCTTTTTAACCCAGAGGAAGACCATAAAAAAAAAATGTTTTTCTGGGAACACTCAGTAAACTCAATTTATTTAGATCAATGGACAAAATATTCCCTACACTGCAAACCTTCCATTAGTAGTCAGAATGCCACCATCACAAGCTTTTAAATCGGTCATTGGTGTCATACCAAGGACTTGGCCAAATGCCATTGGCACTGGAACTGCGCAGACACCATCAAATGGGAGGTCAACCAGCATCAGCACAAGGAACCCCTAGCAAACTGGGATGGTCACAGGCATGTTCTGGATACCAGTTTGAACCCATGAAAGCAATCCAGCCAGGAAGCGGTCACCTGTACTGGGAATATTCTCTGCAGCTAGGGAATTCCCCACCCAACACTCGCATGTATACAAGGGTGTATATTTGTGTGGCTGTGGAGTGGGGAATGCCTAGGCTGCAGATGATTTACCAAGCTACAAAAAAATTTACTTGCAAGGTGATCAGCCTATTTGACTTTAATACATAAACTGCATTTATGTATACTGTACCTACATTCTTTAGCAAGGCAATGGTCGTCATGGAGGTGTGTTTGGGGTCGTTATCTTGTTGGAATACTGCCCTGCGGCCCAGCCTCCGAAAGGAGGGGATCATGCTCTGCTTCAGTATGTCACAGTACATGTTGGCATTCATGGTTCCCTCAATGAACTGTAGCTCCCCAGTGCCGGAAGCACTCATGCAGCCCCAGACCATGACACTCCCACCACCATGCTTGACTGTAGGCAAGACACATTTGTCTTTGCCGGACGGTGGCAGTGCAGGGGTGGGTGGCCATTTATAAACGGCCTCTCCGCCCCCTGCTTGTGCGCACTCCCTGGGAGTGCGTAGCACCGCGATCCGGTGCATGCTGTGTCCTCCGGACACAGTGCAACACCGATCGTCGTACGGGACCTCTATGCGAGGTCCCGATCATGTGATCACTGATTGGCCAATCAGTGATCACATGAAGAGTACTGAGCAAGATGTCACTTCTGACATCATTGCTTACTACGTGTGAAATCTGTGAATGATCACAGAGGTCACATGGTACAAGGCTATTCACAACAGCCTTGTACCATATGACAAGCTGTGACCAATCACAGCTCACACAGTATTTCTCAATGGCTGCAAGAATGCAGCCAGAGAGAAGGAGAAATGAATGCTTTTACAGCTTTTATGGGTGTGTAAAAAAAAAAAAAAAATCACCTCCCCCCCCACAAGTAGTACAGTGTCACCACTGTACTGCTAGGGTGACAGTATGTAAAAAAAAAAACAAAAAAAAAAAAACATTAATATAATAAAGTACAAATGTAAAAAATTTTTTAAATTCTAATTTTTGGTTATAAACTAGTTTGGGTTATTTTTTTTTTTTTAACTAAAAAGATAACTGAATACATTTTGGCCAAGGTTTATGATTAAATATTTATTAGCAAAATTTTATAAGAAAATTTTTTTCAAAACTTTTGGACTTTTTCATTTATATAGCAAAAAAAAATAAAAATCCCAGTGGTGAATAAATACCACCAAAATAAAGCTTTATCTGTCTCAAAAAAATGGGTACAGTCTTGCATGACCGCGCAATTGTCATTCAAAGTGTGGTAGCTCTGAAAGCTGAAAATTGGCCTGGACAGGAAGGGGGTAAAAGTGTCCAGACTTGAAGTGGTTAAGTAGGCTGTAGGCAGGTAGGTGACCCCACTGTATTCCCTTCCTCTAACAGAGAAAGTGGTGTCATCCTCCTGGCTGAGCTCTCTGGCAGAGCTATATGGTGGCTGGTCCAAGTTACAAATCCTTCAGTCTGTTCACATCTGTATTTCAACTGTGTATTTAGCTTTTTGTCTGGAGTTCAACTTTAAAATAACAAACAATTACAGGTAATTAGGCTTAGCACAGTTTAGGCAACTTTTCAGGGAACACACAGTATGTGTATTCCAGTGGATGTTACAATTTACAGTTTAACTAATACTAGTTTCATTTAAAACCTTTCTATATCTGTTGTACTTAGTTTTTATACATAAATGTACATTTTAACACTTGTATAACTTTTTGGCCAAGATTTTTTGTGTTTAATTTTAAAATCCGAAAGGTTTCCAGACTGTCAGAGTGAAGGAGCAAAGAAAATAAAGACCCAGAGTGTATTACATATATTTTAAGTTTATCTTAATTTCCATTATAGACAGAAATGTACAACAGCACTCTAATAGCTGACAGATGTTTGGGCTTCACTTTGGGCAAACTTTCCAGTAACGTAAAATTCAGGTTTTGGAATTCTATATATATGAAAAGAAAAGTCCATAACATTTCACAAATCATTTCATTTTATTCAAAGAAAGAAATCTAAGCCATGTAACTAATGGTTCACATTCAATCCAACATTAGCATAGTTTTGCAATGATGAAAATCGCTGTGTAGAATTGAAACCTTCCAGTTGTAAGTATGAATTTTCTTTGGGGCACTGGGGTCAAACCAGCACAAGCATGGGGTGTGTGTGTGTGCATTTGTGCGTGCGCACACAGTGCTTTTTTTTTTTTTCTTCCCTAAGAAATAATAATAAAAAAAAAAAACAGCCAAATGTAAAAAGTTTAAAGACTTCACCTGGCAATAGGACTAAAAGTCAGCAGCTACTTGTACTATTATTATTATACAGGATTTATATAGCGCCAACAGTTTGCTCAGCGCTTTACAATATAACAGGAGACAATACAGCAACAATACAGTTCAATACAAGAGGGATAGGAGGGCCCTGCTCCTCGGAGCTTACAATCTAGGAGGGAAGGGCTGGTGGTACAAAAGGTAATAACTGTGGGGGATGGACTGGTTGGAAGAGTAGAAGATTCCATTATTAGCTGAGGGCAGGATAGGCTTCCCTGAAGAGATTTGTTTTCAGAGATCGCCTAAAAGTGTGCAGAGTAGGCGATAGTCTGATAAATTGGGGTAGAGAGTTCCAGAGGATGGGGGAAGCTCTGGCAAAGTTCTGGAGATGAGCATGGGAAGAGGAGACAAGGGAGCTAGAGAGTAGGAGGTCTTGCGAGGAGCGGAGAGTACCGTTTGGGTGATATTTAGAGACAAGATTGGTGATGTAATTTTGGGCAGAGTTATAAATGGCTTTATAGGTTATTGTTAATGTTTTGAACTTTATCCGTTGGGCAATGGGAAGCCAGTGGAGGGATTGGCAGAGAGGGGTGGCAGATACAGAACGGTTAGTAAGGTGGATGAGTCTGGCAGCAGCATTCATGATAGACTGACTTTAAGAAACACATACTTACCAGTCAGTGAAGGTAAAGTAGAATTCCAGTTTTCAATTAACTTTTAAATAGTTCCCACCAAGTTGGCCCTAACAAACTAATTTTAATTACGGCAGCAGTACGGGTGACTTTCTATAAGCTGCCAGAACTAAAGTTGGCTCGAGTGCTTCTCTGCCATTCAGGGGAAGCCTTGTATTTTTATCAAGGAATACCAGACTTCTTTTGATTGGCTGCAGTGAAGAGGTAGGCAGATGATGTCACAATATTTTCACTATCTCCATCAATCAGGGGAAGCCTTGTATTAATTGCTTCTCTACCATTCAGGAAAAATCTTGTATTTGTAGCACTCAGGTCAACTCTAATTCTAGCAGCAGATGGGAACATACTGTATGTCGCTAACACAGCACCTGCATCAATGTGTAATGGAAATAGTTTATCTGGACCTACTTAAAGTGAACTGAATGCTGGAATTCTACTTTAAGCATGGTCTTCCATGCATCTGATTCTTTGCAGGGCTTCTGATCTTTCATGCTGCCATCTTGCTTTTGGAAACTGGTTATCCTTTCTGAAGTCACTCATAGCCAGCAAAATGCCCTATGCACATACATGAGATCACGGATTGCAGAAAGGCTGATCCTGCAACCATCCAGGGTTATGTGACATATATTCCAAGAGTCTATTCCAAGAGAGGAAGGTTTCAGGTTGAGGGTATGTCCTTTTGGAAAGGACTGAGGAAATGGAAGCGGGTGCTACCAAAAGAGGTACTCTTCACTCGAAAATTACAGTCAGCATCATTCTATCTCTAATAATAATAATAATAATAATAATAATAATAATATTTATAATAAAAATATATATAATATAAATACATATTTATCATGGAGGTCTGCTTTAAGTGTAAGGCACATAGATATATACAACTTATGTTATTAAGAAAACTGTAAAATGATTGTAATGGTGTGATCTTTCCTTATTGTAAACAATGTGAAATATAAAATCATAAGCGAGAAAAGGCCACCTTCACTGGATTCTAAAATAAAATGGAGGTGAAGAGCACAGCTGAGCCTGGCCAGGAGCAGACATTGTCCTACGCAAGAACAATGAGATGGAGACATCTGCAGATGTCTGTAGGTCTGCAACTCATGACAACTACTTGTGCCAATCAATTGATGGATCGAAGATGCACACTTGTGTTCAGTACCTCTTAACTCTAAATAGCTGCAGGAAAAAGGGGAGAACTGGGAACCTTTTGACCTGGAGGCGGGTGGGAAACACCACCAACTAGACCTTTCATGGTCAGGTTCAAGAAAGTGTAAAGTATGTTGTGGTGGTGCTAGTGTTGGTGGACATGGTAAAAGATGGTTGTTCCTAAAAAGGGCATGGTTTGTTGACCTATAATTTTAACTGCTTCCAGCATCAGTTTTTTTGGTTTTTTTTTTTTGGTCACATGTCATCTCATAGCTGAAGAGGAAGTTGGTACTGGAGGAAGGTAGCTGTGTAATGCCAGGGATGTACCACCAATGGCAGGTCCCTCTCTGACAAGTGCCTGAAGTATCTTCATTCAAAGCCATCAGCATAACATTAGTACTAGCCCAGGGGGCAAATGTCTTCTTGCCACCCAGCCTAGTCCTTCCCTGGAAAGAAAGAACAGGCTAGGCTTCACAGCTGAAAATGTATCTATGTACAATAATGAGCAATTCTAACAATGATGGGTGTTAGTTATATTTTTTAAAGGACTCTTGAGCAGTCAAATTCTTGCTTGAAGGCAGGATAATGCCATGGTTATGTTAATGCATTATCACACTGCAGGATCTGCTGTCTACAGTTGTGACATTTTGCTTCTTTATTTTACTTTATTACATGTAGACAGCCTTGGTAGATAACCCCATGTGTGTGAAAATGACTATTTTTAGTTACATATTTCTTTTTGCTTTAAAGTACATACAGTTGATTTATTAGGAGCTAGACAAGTCATAGCACATACCAGTCACTCGTTCTTGGCAAATTTATAGGATGAGTATTGCTTTAGAACATAAGATTGCTGATCCTTGTATGTGTGTGTGAGACAGGTACATGTTACCAGTATAGTATTTTATTTTTCAATCCTTGCATCTTGAAATGTTTAAGTGTTTTAATTGGAAAAGTGTGTTCAAGCTTATGTAGCTCTTTGTTACTACATTTATGTTCATGTCTCTCCATGTTGTTGGATGTTCTGGATTGTTACACTTGAGCAGCAGCCAGTATTTCTGTCCAGTTTGTTTACAAAAAAATATCAAAAGATGGGACTTCCATCTTTTTACTGTATTTTGCACTTTATTATTGTACTTTTTAATGAGCTGCTGGTTCTACAGAGTTAGCCTGGACTTTGTCAGTGTGTTGTGTTTTTTTTTTTTTTTGTTTTTTTATCAATAAACTGACTTGATTCCCTCATCCACACATTTGAGGTGGATGTGGAAATCTTCCGCACTGATCAGTGTGCCGTCTATTGTCTGCAACTCTGATCAAGCAGTAAAATACTGGCACTCAACTTGTATTCAACCACAGTGACCCATGGATCAACATTTGGTCCGTCCCTGCAGAACTGGACAAATTCCAATCATATATGGTTAGCTTCAGCCTTTTCAATATAAATATATGCACAGGATCTGTAAATCTGTCCAGCCACTGTTGTGATCTTGGGTACCCTTGTCATACAGCAAAGCCAGATCGTGACCCTACTTTTTCTCTACTGCGAGTTAGCAACATAGATTGGTCTAAGGTTAACAAATGAACAGTGAAGAAGTAGCTATACATTAGGGTCATCCTCCATTCTCCCTCCTGTTTACAAAGTTAGGTTGACAACACTGTCCAACCTTTGCTCAGGGTGCTGCTTCTCACTTTTTCATGTTTACTGTTGCTGTGCAGAAGACATACTGTATAAAGGTGTTTTGTTGTAAATACATTTTATAAACTTTAATAAACAACAACTAGGCACTTGCAGATTGTAGGTTAAAGTTCACGGGCACAGGTCCCCATATTGAGGGAAAGTGTAATCTAAGGTTCACAATTGACTGGCAGCAAAATGGACAGACCAGACTGCCCCTGATGGCTTGTGTCCCCAGTGGGGATTGGAAACCAATATGCATGGTTTGCAATGATGTAATTGCCATGACGGCTCTGACATGGTGAACACACATTAACAAGCCTCTTAGCTGTCAAGCTTTCCTTTTCTGTGTGAGTAACATGTAGTCGGGGGTCTCTTGGTTGCTTCTTTAAGGTTTCCTCTTAAAAATCCTTCAAGGAAGGGGAATGATTTTTTCCTTCCTGGCAGGATCTTATATAAACTTGGGGTGCTTAGTTGCGTGCTCCTAAGATGCTCAGGCTGGCTGATAGGAAGACGAGCCAAGAGCGAGATGGGCTAAGGGCTTAAAGTAGAAGTACAGCCAAAGCTTTTTTGGCTGTACTTCTCCTGTGGCTCACTGGAGTACAGTTCATTCTGCACTCCTGTTACTTGTTTTCAGCTGACAGTGTGCTGAAGCCCGCTGTCAGTTGATGTCACTCAAGACAGTCCAGGCTGGGGAAAAATCCAGACTTTAAAGTCAGGATCCTCCCCAGAGTCTGGAGTGGCACCTGGCTCAGCCTCTTGGCAAGCTGCTGAGAGCCTGAGCCAGCCCCCTCTACAGACCAGTGCTCCAGTGAGTGCTGGAGGGGGGGGAGAGCAGAGAAGTGACTGTCAGTGACCTCTCTCTGCTCAGAGCGGCTGTGAGAACTCAACGGTCATGTAATAACTGAGTACTCACCCTTATAGCCGGCGGGGGACAGATGCAGCATCAGACTGATGTTGCATCCACCTAGAACATTATAATGGGGGGGGGGGGGGGGGAAGAGATATAAGCCCGTACGTCTTCTCTTTTATGGGCATTCCAGCCACTGGGCACAGAGAGGTTTTCTCTTGTGAAAATGTACTACCTATTGCTGAATGTCAAGGAAATCATTTCATTGAACTGGTATGTGAACTTCCTCAATAAATCTGACAATCCCAGGTAAGCGCACCAAATAGCTCTCTGTGCTTAAGCAAAGAAAAGTGGCCTTCACTCTGGCTCTTCTCAATAGGCCCCACCCTGATGCATTTTGCCCTGCCCCCCAAGGCTTAGTCAGATGATTAACTAAGCCCCGGGGGCAGGGCAAAATGTGTTAGAAGGCATGGGCTATCAGGAGGTGCCAGAGCTGAGACCGCTTTTCATATCCTAAGCAAAAAGAGCTATTTGGTGTGCGGCACCTACCTAGGATTGTAATACTGCACTGGATTAGCACTCACGCCTGCAGCCTCTGCATGTGAGATCATGAGCCACATTACCAGCACTTGGAGTGGCACTCCAAGGCATATACTAGATCCCAATAAAATTTGAGTTGGACTGAGCCTGTGGCTTTTTCAAGTGTCTGGTGTGGATCCTTGCTACCTTTTTGTTGCTGTGACATGAGATAGCAATCTGTTAAGCCCCAGACTCTGCATCTCGTGAGAAATGCACGTTGAGAAGTGGGATCCTGGTGGAACCAACTCTGGGAAACCTGGTTTGGCTAGGGGGGATAGGGGAGTAGGAGCTCTATGCGTTCCTTCTCCTCCTTCTCCTCCTTCTCCTCCTTCTCCTCCTTCTCCTCCTTCTCCTCCTTCTCCTCCTTCTCCTCCTTCTCCTCCTTCTCCTCCTTTTTCCTTCTCCTCCTTCTCCTCCTTCTCCTTCTCCTCCTTCTCCTTCTCCTCCTTCTCCTCCTCCTTCTTCTCCTTCTTCTCCTCCTCCTTCTTCTCCTTGTTCTTCTCCTTCTCCTCCTTCTCCTTCTCCTTCTCCTCCTTCTCCTTCTCCTTTCTTCTTTTTTCTTTCCTTTTTTCTTTTTCTTACCACGGGTAAGAAATCGGGCCTGATACAAGAAGTGTCCCCACCTGGAAGAGTTATTGCTACTGATGACCAGGAGTATGGTAAGTCGATGTACAGGGCACTCTGTTTCAGACACCCCTTACATGCAGGTGCAATGGAATATAGAGAGGGCTGTGGACTGTGCTGCCCGTGAGTTAGGCTGGAGTCTTCCCTGTTCTAGGTGGGTCCTGGAGGAAAGCATGTGGGCAACTGTCATGTGTGGGACTTGCCTAAGCACTTAAAATTTTAAAGAAGACTAAATTTTTTAAAAATTATTTTATACATTTTTGTCAGCCAATAATCAAACAAATCCAAGCAGGTTATTTACTAAAACCGTGTTACATGTTAAAGATTTATATGTCCTTCTAATCTACCAATATAGATTCCAGATACCATTCTTCTCCATGTTAGAAAATAAAGGCAACAGCTTAAATTACCCTCTGTAACTCTCTACTATTGTTTACAAAACAGCCCTGAAAGTCTCCATAAAGCAACTAAATGAGCATTTTATAGCAATTCACTGATACAATGCAGAAGGCTTTAACTACAAAAATGTTTAACCATTTAAATGGTCTGTATTGGTCACATTATCTTGTTCAGCCTTGTTACAATCAAAGTAACACATCTGTTGCATGCACCGACATAGCAGGCTCTGCACCTTATCATGGGAACACAATGCAGGCTTTTTATCCCTATAATGGAATAAATTGCAGCTTCCATTATGTTGTATAATAGGGTCATTCAAAATTTTACCACAAGAAAAGAGCAGCTAACCAATTCCAGCTGGAATCTCTCAAACTTGGTTAGGGGAAGCAGAAAAAAAAATGTTGCCATTGCACAAAATAGCTCTGGTGAGGATTTTATAGACTGCCCCAGCAGAGACTGCCTTATTAATGCACTTGAATGGTCTTAAACTCTAGTGACCGTTAAAGATGCATTCTAGACAAACCACTAAATAGGTGAAATGCTTATATGGAAGCTGTTTTACCTGCCAAATCATTTGGGTTCCTTTCTGTTCAGTCCCAAGATATACACTGCCCCTCCCGGACAGCAGAGTCTGATTTGGAGAAATTAGTTTTCTCCCCTACAGTTCAGCAGTTGAGCCTGGTCTTCTCCTTGTACTCAACCTGGGAGTGGATATTAATCACTTTATGGTCTGCCATTATATTTAAAATGGCCGATTGGAACACCGAAACAAGGGTATCTGAATTCATGTCCATGTGTGTACCCGCCCAACGTTGTTTCTTTATAAAATGTCATGGACCACCAATGACTGTGGGATTGTTTTGGGTTGGGGGAGTTCTAAGTGTCCTTGACCACAATTGTGAGATTTGTTTTGGGTGGTTTAAAATGTGTTGGGTTTATCCATGACCTCCAGCTTTTGCACACAGTTTAATTTTAGTACAGTGCAATTTCCTGCTCCTTAGAGAAACCGTTAAAAAAATGTGCTTAGCCTTTTAAAGTCACTTATAGAGGCCAAATTCAAATCTGTTTCTAGAGGCATGTTTTCATTTCTAAAAAAATTGGAAAATCGCAAAGTGGTCTCATTTTTGCCACACTTTCCAAAAAAGGGGTAACCTTTGGGGTGTTCATACTGTCCTGGCATTTTTTGTTTGATAGGAGTTTGTTACTTTAAGAAAAGGGGTACTGTGAGGCCCCAAAATATTGGTAGAGGAGCATGGTTTTGCCACTTTTTTTTCCCTTTTTGTTGAGCCCTCAAACAGCTGAGCCTCATTATGGGGTGCTGGCCTTTTTCTAATTTATGATCTATAATACTGTATTACCCCTAGCTGTGCAGTCGCCATCAGTGGCATTCAGAGTCAGGTGCTGGATGGATTGGTCTATAGGTTTCTAATGCCATCTGTTGACATTTGTTCTCACAATTTGTCCACAAAAATGAGACTTTATGGTTGACACTGTTACAGGAGGTGAGAGGGACACCTGGGGATACCTGTATCTGTGACAGCTGTTGCAGTCCCACAATTGTAAGAATCTGAATCTTGGCCTGTTCTGACTCTAGAAAATTCCCATTCCTCACTGATACTTTTAAGATACAAGATGGACCTTTTTTTATGCTTTTTACAAATTGTAATGCTTTCTACTTGGCTTTAGCAGTCCCTTGGTTTGATTTTGCTTGCTAGAGTTGTCCTTCATTCCTCTCTACAACACTACA
The DNA here is from genome assembly GCF_062004578.1 of Staurois parvus. NCBI lineage: Eukaryota > Metazoa > Chordata > Amphibia > Anura > Ranidae > Staurois > Staurois parvus. Next base: position 5,707,230 of record NW_028317843.1, read on the forward strand.
ACAATAACTGTATCAAAGTCTGTATGGCACTCACGATGAATTGAGGGAGGTCTTCTGACACTAGCAAGGCAATAAAAGTTCTGCTCCAAGAGATTCCAATGGTTTTGACCTGTTTCCAGGATCAGGTCTTGGTGGACACCTGAAACGCAGAGTTTAATGGAACTTTTCAGAAAGCATTCAAATTTGGGGATGCTCTCCATTTTATTGACACAAAATTCAAGGTAATACAAAGTTGGAAACCTTTTTGAAAACCTCACCTGTGACTGTCTCACTTCCACGCTTTCTTAAAGTGGTTCTAAAGGCTTTGTTTTTTACCTTTTTTTTTTTTTTTTTTTTTTTTTAAAGTGTTGCTAAACCCAGGACCCTGCATTCACTATATCTGGTCTCCCACAGTACACAGAACATGAGTACAATTATTTTAGTAAATACTTTTTCTCATCAGCAGTTAGACCAGTCTTGTGACTTCAGCTAAGGAATGGTTAAAGCTTGTAGAAAGAGTTTTCTTTCTGCTCTAGGAGGATGTAAAACCCCTGACCTCTGTCTGGACATTGCCGATTGGCCCTGTGCTGATCACATGAACTTTTCCAAGAAGAAAAAAAACCTCGCTAGCAATACACACTAAACTGAGCATGTGCAGAAGGGCTACGGGTTCAGTCAGCCTTATCAGGTGGACATTTGAACAAGAGGAGGGATCAAACATGATTTTACTGTTGTGGGTTTAGTAACATTTTAATGCTTTTTTGTGACTTTCTGTGCCCAAGATCCCCCCTGCACGCCCCCCTTTATATTTACCTGAACCCAATCTCGATCCAGTGCTGTGCCCGAGAGCAGTGGCTCTCCTTCCTCACAGGGCAGATTGCTAGCAGCTGGAGCCATTGGCCCCTGCTGCCGTCACTCACATTTTATTATGAGAGAGCAGAGGGGTAGGGCTGAGCCCCGTTGTCTGTGTCTATGGACGCAGGCAGCAGGGCTCAGAAGCAATCCAGCACAAGTACCCTCACAGGAAACTGCTTCACTGAAGTGGAGCCAGGTGGAGGTCCCCAAAAGAGGAGGCTGTTTTTTGCTGTATGCAAAATCATTGAACAAAGCAGGTAAGCATGACATGTTATGTTGCAAGAAAAAAATGTCAAGGTTTAGAATCACTTTAAGGCATCACTTGTGGTTTACATTGATGTGTTCGTAGTTTGTACCTTTCTCAGTTCACTTGGTCAGTAATTCCCCTGAGATGACGTTCAGAAAAAGGCTAGTATTTAGGACTCATAGGCAAAAAAGGAAGAAGAAAAAAAGGTTTGTTGTTGGGGTTTACCTGCATTTTATTATACTGCTTACAATTATTTTGCTATATTTATTCAATAAGTGAGAAAGTCCCTGATGATCCTGCCAGATATTTGTGTCTGATTTCAATGTCAGTGTATCTCTAACGAGAAAATCCTTTTTGAGTGGTTTTGGCCTTTAAATGTCACCAAAAACGTTGTTTAATAAACCTTACTTTTTTTTAGTTTTATTGTCTGTTTTAGGATCAGGACTGCACATCAAAGACGTTCAGTTTGTACCCTTATTGAACCTTAAGGCTCTAGTTTAGCTCTAAACACTAAAATTATTTGCATTCTTGTCTAACGTTTTATTGCCAGAAATTGACACACATCCAAAGAGAGCCAAAAATGTCTTAAAAGTTTTAACAAGTCATTTCAATGGAAGGAAGGCTGATTATTTTTTGAAGTGTGAAGCTTCAGGGCCAGCAGCACTCTACTGTAGCTAATGAAAGCTTCCAGCACAATTGAAACCCACTTAAGTGGCCTTTTTAAAGGCTGTCAAGTTTAACTTGACTATATTACACGCACAGGCTCTAATTTGCTAAGATTTATTATTCAACTCTGAACACAAGAAACTGTCAAAGTTCAAAGCATATCTAACCTAGTAATGATATGAGAAGCCGGGTTCATGGCTTGTGACGTAATGGAACTGTAGCGTTTGTTCTTTAAAGGGTCAACTAAAGAAGCTAGCATCAGAGATATTGCTAGGAATTTTGTTCCCTAGGATGGGGGTGTGTGGTTTATTAACTTTTTTTTTTTTTTTTTTTTTGACACGAACCGCACACCCAACCGACTTGAAGATTACATTTTTGGATCTCATGGTCACATTATCAAACTTTGCTTGATTTATTCTCCAGTGACCATGATATATTACCCACATCATTGACCATTTTATTACAAGTACTATTGTAAATCTTAGTGAAGCCCTTTTGGTAGGGTGAATTGCTTTTGGCAAATAAAGCATGCTAGATCCTATTTGTGCATGTTACCCTAGTTGGGTAATTTATAACCGCAATTTTGGTGTTAATGCTGAACTCAGAGCAAACCACAAAATTCCAATATATATAAGGGGTTTCTTTTGCTTGTGAAAGGATTTGTATTTGGTCATCCATTTCTGAGATCTGTACATTTCTGCCACAACACACAGCTCTTTCGGTTTAGGAGAGGTCTGAATTTTGACAGCTAGATTTTAAGATCTGCGATTGGACAGAGGAAGGAACAAGGGAGACTGTCACCAGCACACCGAGGATCACCAATATGGGTCCAAAATGTATTTATTTTTTTATTTTTTTTAATGAGCGATCACATTGTTACAGCAAGGCAGTGTTACGGAGTCTTGCAGGATCCCTTCATCAGGCACGTGGTTGCCTTGCTGTAACTATGTGATCGTTCATTAAACCTTTTGGACCCATATTAGTGATCTTCAGTTTGCTGGTGACATTCTCCCTTGCTGATTCTGTTCAGTTCCAGCTTACGTTTGCTGCAGCACCCACTTAAACACAGCCATTGTTAACGCAGGAACTTGTGCGTATGGATTGTACACTTGCATGCTGGACAGAGGAAGGAGACACAGCACACCGATGAGCACTGAGAGGGCCGCGCTTGAAGCCCCTTTTTTTTTTTTTTTTTTTTGGAGTGTTCCAGACAATCTTGCATCTGCAGATGTCTGTTTTAGAGATGCAGTGAAAGTTTGGTGGCCCAAAACTTGGGAAATGGTTTTGGCAGAGGTGCCCCTGAAGAGAAAACTGATGATCAACGCACACGAGACTTGGTCCTTCTAACACTCTTACCTGTTAAATCCCATTTGCTTAGGGTAGATAAAAAATTTTTTAAAAATTTCAGCAATTCTGCTTGGGGATGGAGTGTTAAATCGGAATTTACCACGTTTTGGGAGAAAAGTTCTGCTTGGAGTATCACATTTTTTTTAAATTGACTATTGGTTATTTAATTGGTTATTGGGTTTGAATCCAACCAGAGGCACTCACTTAGGATTTAAATTGTGTTTTTTTTTTTTTTCAGTATTTTGTTGCTTCAATTCTAGTTTAATAACACGGCAGAAATACAGCTGGTATCTGGTACCTAATAATAGTCTCCCAAAATTGTACCGACTTTCTCACCATTGTGTTTTAGGGGCTGTCACTCCCATGGTAGTATGTATCCCATCTGCTGGGAGTGCCCTAGACTATGGGAATTTTAGAATAGTCTTTGCATTATTGAAATGGGTTACAGGAGTTCCAATACCACAAATGCCACATATCTGTTTTGAATGAACTGCTTGAGAAGGTTACTCAAGCTACGCAAAATGTATATATTTCTTTTTTTTTTTTCTCTTGGAGGTTAGGTTAACTATAGCCCTTTGATTGGTCATAGTTTTTTTTTCTGTATGGTGGTCAATATGGTCACCACTCTCTCACCTGTCCTCTAGGTCCCCCCTCCCTCTTTTTTTTTTTTTTTTTTCCTGTTTCTACTCTTTTGTATTACTCAGATATGTGCAGACTATGGTGTTGGTTTATGTAGCTGACAGTTCCTTTTGATGTCCAAACTGTCTTTCATTGAGGTTGACTAATGTACTGATTTGTTTTATTTGAGTTTAATGTATGGATAATGCCAAACTGTCAGAAGTTAGTGGTTGTTACTTGCAGGGTTTTTATTTTCTTATGATCCACTTCTCTCCTGTATATTGAATTGTTTACTGTTTTATACTTAGAATCGTCAAATACTTTGAAAGGTAAAATGACAAAAATACATTTGCCCAGGGGTCTTCAGGTCATGGGAATCTGTTAGATCCCATTCACACCACAATGCTGTGCTCTGTAACATGTATCAAATTGAATGGGTCACAGTGTGACCAGTCCCAAAGTCAAGCAAAGGCCCCAGGGTCTCTACCTACCAAGGACCTTGTGAGCGATTTGCAGGGAGTCTGTAGCTAGTAAAACCTGGATAGCCGTATTTAACTAGGCACTATGATAACCAACTGAGCCTGCAGACATGCCTGGCTTTAAATCTTTATATGCCTACCCAAGTAGAGCATCTGGATACAGTAGGGAAGAACTCCTGTAATAAATATATATATATATATATTATTTTTAGTTAATAAAATATTGCTTTTGTCACCAGACTGGAAACCAAAGGGACATCTACCAATAGGGAAACGTGGTCCAGTAACAATGTATAAGAGGAAATCTCCCAAATGGGACATAAAAACAAATATGAGACATCCCATCACTTTCTGTCCCAGTGACAATAATGGCGTCCAGGCTGATAATGCTTTAAACATTCTTGGATCAACACTGACCTATGCTTTAAAGAATTTTATTTATTTATTTTTGTAAAGGGCAGATTCAATGGGCCGCTTGTTGTTGTTTTGTTTGTTTCTATGTCAAATAGACCCAGACGGCAATAAAAAGGCAAAAAGAACCATTAATACTTGAATTAAAAACTGCATTAACACACATTGAAAAGATTATTCACATTAAATTGACCTTTTTTTTTTTTTTTTTTATGCATACGTATAAACATCATTAAAAAGACCACAGTTCCCCTTTAGGCTGGTCACACTCCCCTAGATATATTAAAATAGTCTGTTTTCTTTTCTTTTTTAATGTATTTTTATATAAAACAGAAATAATTTTCTGGAGCAAAACCTCTGAATAAAATGTTATGTTTACATTTCCTTTGCTCTTTACACATTTTACTTTCTGCACATGCATTCCATATTTTATGGCCGTGAAGTGTTTATATGTGCAAATAATAAAGAAAATGTTTTCTTCCCATGATCTGTAATAGAACTTTGGCAACCCTTGGTGTTCTTGCCATTGTAGTATAATTTCTATTGTAGTGTAATAAAGACCCCATTCTAGGACACCCCCCCCCCCCCTCTACACACACTCTTTTTATCCAATAAACGATTCCATTATTTGGGCCCAGGTCACAGCAGAATAATTTTTTCCAATGCAGCTAAACTCATTGACAAGCTCTTTATTTCCATTAGGACCTGGTCACATCATGGTGGTGCATTTGTGTGTGTGGACAGACCTGTATGCAGCATTTTGTTATTAAAGTCAGATAAAAATAAATTGTTGACACCAACATGGGTATGAACATTTTTTCATTTCTACGTGTATTGCACTGTGCTTTTAAAGAAACCCAATAAGGAGGGTTGAATGACAACACACATGCAAAAAAAAAATGGACCACTCCATGCCCCCTCAACACAGTCAGACCTCTTCTAAAAAAAATTTGTTGCTAAAGTAGACCATTCAGTAGCTTGACAAGTCTGCATAAATACATTCCCAACAAGTCAAAATATACAACAAAGGGGAAAAAAAAGAAAAACCCACACAGGTGGAAAGGAAAACCCAAAAACATAAAAAAAAAAAAGGAGTGGGCAGACTCGGTGAACGTTGGTCTTTTTTCTGACATCACTATTCTAGGTTTCTAAAGCATTACAATTCATTATTGAAAAGTGGTGCTTCAGTTGCAGTCCAACATGCAATGACTTAGATTGGTATTCCATCAGTCTTCTGTTACAAAATTAGAGTATTGCAGGATGAGGAAAGGCTTCTTGCAACAAGCCACAAGTTGAGTTGCTACAGCAAGGGCTAACTTATTTGTCATTACAGATGCTTATATTAACACTCTAAAATCGAATGTGTTATACGACACAATATTTTCTAAAAAAAATGCCATGCTTATCTCCAAGTACTTTTTTTTCTTTTTACATCGAACGTGCAAAAATGAATTAATAACCAAAATATTGAAAAAACAGAATATTGGTGCTGCACAACATGTCGGACATTTGTGAACACAAATAAATAGACACCAGGATTTACATGATTGTGCCATTCCTGAGCCAGTATCTAAGTCCTAGCAATCATTTTCTTTTCAGACCTTCTCATGTAGGGTTTTTGTCACTTTTTATCTAAGGTGTGTGGTTTTTTTTTTTTTTTTTTTTTTTTTTTTACTGGCTTTCTAAGCTGGCTGAGCCCAGTACCATGCCTGCATTGAGGAGCTGCAATTATTGGACTGATTTAAAGCCAACCCACATAAGTCTATGGAGCTCAGCCTAAATAAAGTTAACACATCGGGCTGTTAGAAGCTGCAGCAAAATCCTTATTGGGTCACACTGCTCCCTTCGGGTTGTTTCCTCCAAGGTTGACCATCAGGGTCGTTTTATTATTTTAGAGTGTATGCATGGCGAGACTCCCCTTGTTCTGTTGAATTTATATGCTCCCAATACAGGTCAACTGCAATTCCTATCCCAAACGCTCGCTAATCTAGACTCTATTACTACCTCGCAGGTGATTGTAGGGGGAGATTTTAATCTGATTGTTGCCCCCCATAAAGACAGGAAAGTGCTTTTTGAGTCCACCCCCTCGAAGCGGCAATGCTCCTCTTCAAAATCTTTCCGTAAATTGATTAGGGAGCATCGTCTCTTTGACGCTTGGCGGATTAAACACCCCCTTCATAAACAATTTACATTTTACTCCAACCCTCACCGTAGTTATTCCCGCCTAGATCATTTTTTTCATCTCTGCCTCTTTGCTCCCACTTCTGGTTTCCTCTGAAATCAATCCCATCACTTGGTCTGATCATGCCTCTTTGACCTTAAATCTTTTTTTTCCCCCTGCTATGCCCAAACCGTGTCACTGGCGCCTTAATGAGACATTTCTTTCCACAGACCATCTTAGGGATGAATTGTCACGGGGACTCGATACATACTTTACTTTTAATGTCGGTTCCGTAACTTCTTCCTCATCTCTGTGGGAGGCCCACAAGGAGGTTTTCCGTGGACTCTGTATCTCCATGGGTTCCCGTTTAAAAAAGTCCTCGGCGAGTGCTAGGGCCTCTCTCATACAACAGCTCTCGTTGGCGGAACGTCAGTTACTGAATAAGCCATCTATTTCAGGGCTTCAGGGGGTAACATCTCTACGTGACCGAATTAAAGCCCTTGACTCCAGTAAGACTGCACAATCTCTCCTTTGGGTTAGACAGAAATTTTATGAATTTTCTAACAAGCCACACCGTATGTTAGTCAACCGTCTCAAAGCCCAGTCCCCCTCCACGATGCCCGACCTTCTAATACAGCCTGATGGATGCCCTACTTATGATCCTCGGGCCATGGCAACCCTTTTTGGCTCATTCTATGGGAAATTGTATAACTGTTTAACCCCGGACCTTCACCCTTCTCTCACACAACCATCGTTTGATAATTTTTTTGACCCCTTGCTACTTCCGAGAGTATCACCCTCAGACATTGACGCTCCTAATGCGGATATTACGCTAGAGGAATTATTGGATACAATTAAACACCTCCCTTCTCGTAAAGCCCCGGGACCGGACGGACTGCCCTACTCCTACTATAAATCTTTTATTGGTACTCTGGCCCCTCATCTCCTATCCCTTTACCGAGATCTATTTAAGGGAATCATACCCCAGACTGACTTCTCCCGTGCATATATCTCGGTTATTCCTAAGCCTGATAAGGATCACTCTATCGTAGATAATTATCGCCCTATTGCCCTACTTAATTCCGATTATAAGATTTTTACTAAAATCTTGGCCAATCGACTATCCGGTATTATTTCCAAGCTCATTCACAGAGATCAGGTGGGCTTTGTACCTGCCAGACAGGCTGCGGATAACACCAGGAGATCTATTGATCTGGTTGATCTGGTCAACCGTTCCTCTACCCCTACTGTGTTATTGAGCTTGGATGCCCAAAAAGCCTTTGACCGTTTAAGCTGGCCTTACATGTTCATGGTTTTGGAGTGATTTGGTTTCAGGGGTTCATTTGTTGCAGCTTTGAAGGCCCTTTATTCATCCCCTTTCTCACAGGTCAGATTAGCTTCCTTTCTCTCACCCCCCTTTCAGATGTCAAATGGCACTCGTCAGGGATGTCCACTCTCTCCCCTGCTGTTCATTCTCTGTCTGGAGCCATTGGCTGTTGCCATCAGGTCGAATCCGGATATCCGGGGGATACAATCCCATTCTCATGAGTACAAATTATCATTATTTGCAGATGACATCCTCCTCACACTTACGAGTCCCCACACCTCTTTACCGATTTTGCACAAGATTTTGAAACAATTTGGGGCTTTATCAGGTTATAAGGTCAACACGTCCAAAACTGAGGCACTTCCAATACATGTTTCTCCTGTTGTTCTTTCCTCCCTTCAGGCAGCCTTTCCCTACCGGTGGTGCACCCACTCTTTAAAATATTTAGGCACCAACCTTACTTCCTCTTACCAATCCATATACGAGGCCAATTTTCCCCCACTGTTTATAGCAATTTCTCGCTCCCTGAAACACTGGAATGCCTTGCCTATCTCTTTCCTCGGTCGTATTAATGTCTTAAAAATGACCGTACTACCCAAACTTTTATATCTGTTTGCAACCCTCCCCGTACCCGTTCCTATGTCCAAGCTTCACTCCCTTCAGAAATCTTTCTTACATTTTATTTGGCACAACAGGCGGCACAGGATTGCTCGTTCTGTTCTGCTTTCCCCACGTTCTAGGGGAGGCTTGGGAGCACCGGATATAATAAAATACTATTTTGCAACCCACCTTCGCTTTCTTCTGTCATGGTCCATTCACTACCCTCCCAATACATGGACTGAGATTGAGTCTTTACAATTGTCCCCAGTTCATCTGTGTTCCCTTCTCTGGTCGACCTCGGCGGTGGATGTTCATTCTTTTCGCCACTCACTCCTAGGCCCCATGCTTTTTTCATTGACTGTTTGGCAGAAATGTAAGGCTAAATTCACATTGGCTTCTCAATGCTCCCCACTGACAAATATCCTTCATAACCCTAATCTTCCAGACAATATGGCCATGTCCCAGATGTCTCTTTGGGTAGTATGTAACCTTTTTCAACTACGTCACCTGGTACACCCGGTGACTCGTAAGTTACATTCCTTCTCGGATCTCCAGAGGAAAGCCTCTCTACCCCCTCATCTATATGTATACCTTCAAATACGCCACTTTTTCTCTACTCTATCACCCTCATTGAGCTTGGGGAAACCTACCCCCTTCGAACATCTATGTATGGAAAGTCCCAATCAAAGGGGTATTGTCTCTAGCACCTATAAAATTCTTATGGAGGCCCCCCCTTTGTCCAATGACGCTCACCTTTATATGCATAGGTGGTCTCAATTTATACAACGTGATATTGACTTGTTAACGTGGAAGAAAATATGGGATAATGCATCTAAATCCTCTATTTGTGTGGTTTTTAAGGAAAACATATACAAGATTATGATGTTGTGGTACAAAACCCCGGAAGTTCTTCATGTTTATAATCCGAGTGCTTCTCCTGCATGCTGGCGCTGTAGTAGCGCTTCTGGCTCTCTTTATCATATTTTTTGGACCTGCAGCTCCATTGCTCCTTTTTGGGAAGAGGTCCGCTCCTTGTTGCAATCATTGTTGCAAGTTTCTCTCCCATTTGACCCACTGCATTTTTTGCTGGGCTTGCCATTCCTGGGTCTATCTAAACTGGCCAGAAAACTTGCTGCACATGTGCTAACAGCGGCCAGGAGAAGTATTCCTATGTGTTGGTTATCCTCTAACCCACCTTCATTGCAAACTTTGTATAAACTTATTACCGATGTAAGACAGATGGAGTGTTTGACTGCTTCACATAGTGGTTCGTTTGCTGTATTTGAGATGATTTGGCTCCCGTGGATTACCTTCTCTTCCTCTATGCCAGCCCAAATTGTAAGACCATGATTTTTTTTTTTTGCATTGTTACTATATGACTCCACTGGTCCTGACCAAATGTAATCTTAGCCATCGATGTACTTCTATGTTTTGCTTGTTTTATTTTCCCTTTGTTTTCTGTAACACTTGATTTACTTGAAAACCAATAAAAATTGTTAATACGAAAAAAAAAAAAAGAAGCTGCAGCAAGGGTTCATCTGGTGTGAGGATTCTGCTTTAAAGTAGAACTAAACTGCAAGTGCTCTGGGGGCACTTGTTATAATGTATCACCTTACCTCTGAAAACCGCTATTGGTGACTTGAACTTCAGCTGATTCCTGCTAAAGCAACTGACATTTGAGCAATGGGTGGCCCTAATGGCACCGCCCAGCAAGGTGTGTGTGTGTTTTTCTTTTATAAACTTTGGATGAAGGAACCAGAAAATTGGTCACTGAACAGTGACTACATCCAATCAGATGCAACCGCCATTTGGATATTCTGACAGTTGCAGGTGCCAACTGACAGAATACAACATATAATAACAGACCTCTATACTGTTAGTATGGATGAGGAGTCTAAAAGATTTGGCAAGTGCAGCCCACTGGCTGAAAATGAGATAGCTACATGTGTAGCTTTAGATTGCTCTCCTCCAGTGATGACAGATCCACACTCTGTTGCTGCCCTCTTCTGCTGTTCATCCTCCAGGTTTGAGATGCCTAATGTTGTTGCAAATGATATACGTGCACATGGAACTACATTCTCCCTGGCACTATTCTTTTTCTTCGTTTTCAGTCAGCAGGGGATCAGCTCAAAGATCCCCTGCTGTTTGGAGCAGAGCAGGCAGATAGCACATAATGTCCACATGGACAGATCCCGCTGTGCTCTATGGGTGAACTCCACTGTCTGTTTACACCCAACTACCTCTGATCCTCTTCCCACCTACACGAATGGCTCCTCTTCTTCCCACCTACACGGATGGCTCCTCTTCTTCTCACCTACACGGATGGCTCCTCTTCTTCTCACCTACACGGATGGCTCCTCTTCTTCTCACCTACACGCTACACGGATGGCTCCTCTTCTTCTCACCTACACGGATGGCTCCTCTTCCATGTTCGCAGGTTTTTTTTTTCTGGACCTGGAGGTAGGTGTTTTCAGACCACCTGTCATTTTATCGGATGGTCCATGCATCCCTATGGACAAATACAATAAAAATTACTACAAAAAGGTAACCTAGATCTTTGGTAGAAGAAGAGTTATACAAATGGGACAATTTTATAGAGGTTTTTTTATAAAATAATGAATCCCAATTTTCACACATTTCTCCAGTTGCATCAAATGTAAAAAAAAAAAAAAAGGGGGTTAAGTTAATCTTGGGTTAAAGCTATGTGAATCTTGGGTGGGTAATATAATTATATTCTATAATTAGACCACAAAATGTTTTCTACAAAAAAATATATTCAAAAACATTTTTTTTTTCTTTCTAAACTTAAGTAGAACTTTTAAGGTTATTTACTTATTTATTCAAGCTTGGTATAATTGAAATGCTACTAGTTACCTCCTGCTGTGTACAGGCCTGTTAATCCAGCTGCCACCATAGTGTTAAATCTCACACATGCAGTAGATGTGTTTTTTCTTCCATGGTCACATGGCTTTCTGAATTTGGTCTGGATGAACTCATGTCTTTTGGACAACAGCAGTATTGACCTTGAGTGAACGAATGGCATTACTGGGAACATGATGGGTCATATACAGTGCTCAGCATAAATTAAAACACCCTTTTTTAAAAAGTAAGATTTTAATCAATATCTCAATGAACACAAGAACAATTTCCAAAATTCTGACAAAACTGAGTTTTTTTTTTTTTGTTTTTTTTTTATAGAACATTTGTTTAGCTCATTACATGAAAGTAAAGTGAATATAACTTAGACTACAAAATCTTCAGTTTTACAAATTGGTTGATGCAAAAATGAATACACCCCACAACAAAAACTACTACATCTAGTATTTTGTATGACCTGCATTTGTAAGGACAACAGCAAGTCTTCTAGGCATGGAATGAACAAGTTGGCGACATTTTTGCATTCTTCTTTTTCCATTCTTCAGGAACGACCTCTTTTAGAGTCTGGATGCTGGATGGAGAGCAATGCTCAACTTGTTGATGCACAGAATTCCCCATAGGTGTTCGATTGGGTTCAGATTCGGAGACTTGGCCACTTAATCACTTTCACCCTGTTCTTCAGAAATGCAACAGGGACCTTAGATGTGTGTTTTGGATCATTGTCATGTTGGAAATATGCACAACAGCCAAGGGCACAGAGTGATGGTAGCATCTTTTCTTTCAATATAGAGCAGTATGTCTGCAAATTCATGATACCATCGATGAAATGCATCTCCCCGACACCAGCAGTACTTATTCAGTCCCACAGAAGGACACTGCCACCACCAAATTTCACTATAGGCACCTCGCATTTTTCTATGTACTCCTCAACTTTGCGACGCCATACAGTTTTGAAGCCATCTGTTCCAAAAACCTTTTATCTTAGTCTCATCACTCCAGAGTACAGAGTCCCAGTAGTCTTATTCTTTTTCAGCATGGGCCCTGGCAAATTCTATGGCGTGCTATTTTGTGCATGGGCTTTGGGAAAGGCTTCCTTCGTGGACAACACCCATGCATGCCATTTCTTTGCAGTGTACGCTGTATTGTGTCTCACGGGAAACAATCACCCCAGTTTGGCTTTCTACTTTAGCTAACTGCAAGGAACTTGCATGGCTAATTTCTTCAACCCTTAACACATCGTCAGGAGCGTCTTCTGATAAGTTCCATGGATGGCTTGGACGTCTCTGTGAGATGGTTGCAGTTCTACCTTTTTTGTTAAATTATCTTTGTATTACTTTTGCTACAGTATTCTGACTGAGTAAAGCTTTTCTGATCTTGTAGCCTTCACCTTGTGTAAAATTATTTTCTTAGGCCTTGTGACCTTTTCTCTGCCATGTAGTGCCATTGCTGACAGCATGAAATGGGAAGGGGTTTTCTTTGTTAAGTAACGCCCTTTTATAATCACCTGTCTGCTGGACACCTGTTTAATGAATAATTAGACTCACCTGTAGTTGAATTCTTGTTAATTAGGATTTTGTTGTCTAAAATTTAGCTTTGTTCCGAAGACTTTAATTGGGGTGTATTCATTTTTGCAACATGGTCTTGAATGAATTTTAAGAAAAATACTTTTTGTGAGTGAAAATTGACAAATCTTGTTTGCAAACAATGGCCTGTATTTGTGGGAGTATTTAGTAGTAATAGTGTCACATAGGAAATGTTGATTCTGAAAGGGAAAGTAAAGGTTCTCTGACAAATCTGTTGGGGTGTACTCATTTATGGTGAGCACTGTATATTTTGTTTTATATAAAGTCTCCATCAACAAGGGCCATGTTGGTTAAGCTAACCCATGTTTACAGTCTTCAATGCCACATAAATTAGTGGCTACTGTAGACTTGAAATGCTATGTTGAGAAAAAGTTGGAAAATCACTCTGGACCCGTAAGGGTTATCTCTCAGGTATTGCTATCTTAAAGTGGTTGTAAAACTTTTTTTTTTTTGTTTTACATATTATCTACATATTATCTTATAATAAAGCTTACCTGTAGGTAAAATCAATATCTCCTAACAATGCACCATTTAGTAGATATTCTCTATGCATTTAATCCGGCGCATGCGCTCTGAATGAACGGCATACCTGTACCATTCCTTCAGAGCTGTGTGCCATGGCCCAGGACTCCTGCACGCATGCGTGGGAGTGACGTCCTCGCGGCCTGGCCTGTCAGAAGGCCGGAGCTTGCAAACCCAGAAGGAAGACGGGCAAAGATGGAAGCCTCTACAGCGGCGGCCACTGGAGGGCTTCGTAAGTTTTACATAATGTGCTAGTATGCAATGCATACTAGCACATTATAACATAACCTTGCAGGGGACTTTATTTCCTTTCTGCGGTTTACTACCGCTTTAAATGAATGCATATATCTGGCACCTGCTGTAGCTCTTGCAATACTTTATTTACTCGAGGAAATACAACATACAGTCCTCCAGGCTCATATGTATCACCCTTGGTGGGTCTGAATCCTAGGCTATGATTAAGACCCACTAATGGTCAATACGTGTGAGCCTGGAGGGCTGTATGTTACATTCCCTTGAGTAAATAAAGTATCACAAGAGCTACAGCAGGTGCCGGCTATATTCATTCATTTTACATGTGTTGGAGCTGACAGACATAAATACCTGACACAGGTGGGCAGCAGCTTGTTGTATACTTGGATTACTATCTTAAAGTTTTGATGTTGACGTAAATGATTCCCAGGCAGGCAGCTTCTACACCCCAGAAGGTCTCCATGGTTTGTAGGGTAATGTGGCAAAATGGGAAATTGAAGCACCACACCACTAGGACTCGATACAACTTTATTCCAATAAGTAATGGGGAAAATCCAAAAAGTAGCTAATGTGTTGGCTACTTTTTGGATTGTCCCCTGACTTTTTTTTATTGGAGTAAAGTTGTTTCTAGACCTTTTTTTAGCAATGGCGTGGTGCTTCAATTTTCATTTTTGTTACATAAACAATTGCGCACTGTCCGTGATGCTTTTTTTATTTGCACTAACATACAATTTTGAAGACAAGCTTTCGGGGTATGTCCCCTTCTTCAAAGTCCAAGCAGTACTATACAAATCACAAAGTTTCAGCAGAATGTTAGAAGAGATGAAGAGAAAAAAAAAAAGAGAGGCTAGAGATAAGATACAGCCAAAGCGAGGGGGGAGGGGGGGATACTACACTCACACAGAGGGAGTCAAGCTAGCTAATAGTCATGAAACTGTTGGATAATGAGTGAGGAATCCCATGTCCAAATTAAGGCCATTATCTCTTGTGTCCAATAGAATTATCATTCTTAGTTCAAAAGCTTTTCTTTCCTGGATGGATTTGAAATTTCCTTTAAGAACTAAAATATTGAGGTCTCCCATTGTGTGGCCTGGTTGTGCAAAATGGTGTCCTACAGGTGTGCAAAGGTCATCTTCTTTATGTTCCTTGATGGTATGTCTGTGCAAATTCATCCTTGTTTGCAACTTCTGTTCTGTTTCGCCAACATAAGATCCTTTGCTGCATTTTGTTACATGAAATTCTATGTGATCCTCACAGCATGTATTTATATACATTCTGTTTTTGTCCCGTTTTACATTCTGTATAAATGTAACCACTTGAGTGCCAGCATGTAATATTCCTTCATTACCATGCCATTTTTGGGGTTTCAGTGTTTTTGATAGTTTGACTCACAATTACTGTTATGCAGCACTGTACACAAATTTATTCTATATCACTTTGAGGTAGAGATTTTTTTGGTAGTATTTTCTATTACTATGTGAAAGAAAAAGGCCAAACATTTTGGAAAAAGCTATTCCTAATTTCCGTTAAACTATAAAAATTCCAAGATTGTACGAACACCTCCAAAATTACCAAAAATATTTTCTGGAAATGAGTAAACCAGCTGATGTTGAAATAAAGAATGTTACATTTTTTTTTCTAGCTAACAAAAGAGTACCTCATATGCTTACTATGCAAATTTTCTTTATGTAAAGCACATGGAAAATGTGAATGTTCTCATTAATCTTCAGTTTTTTGAGAAATGTGAATACCTTCTTTTTAACACCTTTCATATTTACTTAAAAGAAACCATGTTTTTTCAGTAACAGACTGTTTGTCAATTCCGGTTTCTTGGTGCATCTTGGCTGGGCTGGTTGTTTTTGCCACACAATAATGAGATCCAGTAGCTCCTGTGTTTTTGGCTAATGATAGTTCAAGCTGTCAACACTTGGTTGATAGGACTACTTTTATGTCTAGTTTTATTTAAAGGTTTACATACCTTTTTGGAAAGGTTTGCATGAGATGTGAGGGGCCTCTGTACATGTTTTGCACCAGGGTTCTGGGTGTCTACCTATACATGAGGGATGTTCAAGTCAAGCTGGGACTTTTGAGTTTATATAATAAGAACAAATTTCAAGGAGTGGAAACTGCATTTATTTTCTTACATACTCCCCTGCCGCATTTATACACTTATCACAGCATTTAACTAATGCCTGCAAAGCTTGGGCATAGAAAGATTTGTCAGTGCTCCTGAACCATCCCAAGACGGCCTGCTTTACTTCATCATCGGTGCTGAAAACCGCTTCTTGTGCAATTTGACAACAGGTTATGTGTCTATTATCCAGGATCAGGCTTTCCACATGCTGAATGTTCAGAGGAATGACTGCTGTGGGCTGGGAACCACCATGGCTGGGATTGTCACGAACTATCGTATGGCCATCTTTGAAACCTTTACACTATTCAAATTTGTTACTGCGACTGATCGTCTCATCACCACACTGTGCTTGAAGTCTTCTGTAGATATCCGCGGGTTTTACGCCTTCGTTCACAATAAACTTCATAACCACATTGTGTGTGTGTGTGAAGGTATTTATTTTTTTAAGTCTTCGGTCAACCACATGACATTCAGGGTCCTAGGGTCCTCTTACTCCTAATCTGTCCTCTGTCCATGTAATGACATTACAGCATTGTTGTCTGCAACATTCCCCTGTAAACTCCAAGCCGCTTTATGACCTTCCCCTAGGGAATGGGTCCTTGTCACCCTGGGCTCACAGGAAGTGGGTTGAATGTTACTGGGTGTCAATCAACCAAGAGGAGGACCATACAGTAGGACTCTGGAGAAAGAGAGAAAAGCACCAGTAACTGTGTTGTTTTTTTTTTTTTTTTTTTAATGTATGGAGTTTATTTATGGTTTGCATTATTGAAGGTGTGGTAGAGGGACAGCTTTTAGACAATATTTAATCTTAGAAACCTGAAATGTATGACATGCCTGTGAAAAATTATATTAAAGCAAAACTATCTGCAAAACCTTTTTTTTTTTCTCATTCATTCATTGGGTAGAGTAAGGGCTCATGTACACTGCAGATGCTAAACTGATGTTCAGGAGTTGTTCAGCGTTTTTTTTTTTTTTTTTTCCAGCAGCCCCTGAACTCTCCCTAATGTTTTCCTATTTGTCCATGTACACATCGTCGTTTACAGTCATTTTTTATTTTTTTAAATTTTTTTTGAACGCACCAAACTTGCGTTCAGAAGTAGATTTTACCAGCGTTTCAAACGCTTGTAAACGCGGTTAACCGTGTTTAGAAGCGTTTGTGTTTTAGAAGCGTTTTTTAACTGTTCCATATCCAGATGCTGTCCAGAGCCTTTTTTCATCATCTGAAATGCATGCAAAGTGTTTTCCATGTATTCAAGTGGACCCGGTACACCAGTGCAGTCAGTTCCAGGTTTTCTGTAAAAGAAAAAAATGGTAGAACGTGCCGCATTATGCTCATGATGGGATCCATAGTGAATGCAACCAGAAAATACAGGTAATCTCAACACATACTGCTCTCTCTGCTTCTGCTCTCTCTATTTCTCTCAAAACGTCTGAAATAGTTAATTATTTACTATTTTTCAGTGCATTCTGGGCATTTGGGAGGGTCTCCTGAGGTTATCTTTTAAAAACGCTTCTAAACACGGTATGCAAACGCGGCTAAACTGACTTTTTTTTAACCTATGTTTTCCAACAGTCCGTTTCCATCGTTCAGAAGAGTTTTCCAAATGCCCCGTGTACATGAGCCCTAAGGGAGGGTTGTAACACCTGTCTGTGTTTTTTTTTTTTTTTTTTTGCCATTTGTGTCCCACTGGGGATATTTGCCTTCACTTTCTGTCCCATAGCAGAAACCGGAAGTTAGAGGAAATCTCTGCGAAGTGAATCTTTTGAGGGGGGGCCCCTGGTCGTCATAACTTGTGTCCCCGTTGGAAGATTTTTCCCTCCTGTTCCTGTTCTGCGGACAACCCAAAATTTTAATTTATTTTCTTTTTACTTTCAATGATAAAGGTAAACAGGAAAAATAGGGATGGTGGATCTCCTTAACAGGGGCAGAGGTAGCAATAAAAATCTGACCGGTATTCTAATCTTTATTATTATTATACAGGATTTATATAGCGCCAACAGTTTGCTCAGCGCTTTACAATATAAAGGGAGATGATATAGCAACAATACAGTTCAATACAAAAGGGTTAGGAGGGCCCTGTTCCTTGGAGCTTACAATCTATCTTCACCCTATCCAAAACTAAAAATGTTTTTCCTTTTAGTTATAATTTAGTCACGCAACATGAACAGAAAACAATATTGCTTGTTTACTGGTCCCTTTTAACCACTTTCCTCAATCTGCACACATGCCGTTTATATTTGTCTATAGGTAAACCGTCTACTGTGTTGAGCGCACTCTCAGCACAGTAACTAAACTTTCACGGAAAGCTTCTGATGCATACTTGTGATCAGGATTTCTCGATTGTGACTGTTGTGACAGTCAATCACAGCAGTCACATGACTGGATTACCCAACACCCGGCATTTTGATCCTCTTAGATGGCTGGGAGACAATGGCAGGAAGGGTTAATGTTTAACCACTTGCACTCCAGAAGGCTTTACCTCATTCATGACAGGCCATTTTGTGCAATTTAGCATTGTGCTACTTTAACTGGTAATTGCTTAGTCATGCAACACTTTACCCAAACAAAATTTATATCCAAATAGTTTTCTTTTACTAGTATTTGATCGCCACTGGGTTTATTATATAAACAAAAAAAAACCCCTCAATGTTGAAAAAAACATTATTTTTAACTTTCTGCTATAAAACTTGTACAATAATAAAAAAAAAATTCATAAATTTAGGCCAAAATGTGTTCTGCTACATTTCTTTGGTAAAAATCCCAATAAGTGTGTATATTGATTGGTTTGCGTGAAAGTTATAGCATCTACAAATTATGGTACATATACTGGAATTTCTATTTTATTTTTTCAATACTACGAATGGCCGTGATCAGCGGCTTATAGTGGGACTATGGTAGTGCTGTGGGCAATCTGGCACTGGGTGGAAACTGACTAACTGTCACTGACCTCACCAGTGACATTCATACAGTGATAATACTATATACTGTCACTGTACTAATGACACTGGCTAGAAGGCGTTAACATCTGCAGTAATTAAGAGGTTAAATGTATGCCTCAGACGTGTTAAGATGTGTAAAGTGTGCTGCTTTGTACAAAATATTTTCCTGTTTCTTTTCTCTACATTTTCAGGGAGAAGAAACAGATTGTTCCTTCTGTAAAGAGCCCTGTGTTGATTGTCAACACAAGGCATTGGGCTGTGATTGGACACGGCCGATCAGGAGGTCCTGACTATGAATCATTGGTCAAGGATCTGATGACAAACTCCCACTGTGTACATTCACGGCTGGAGACTGTGGACGGGGTGTGTGCCCTGTACACGGAAGAGGCCAGCGACGTACAGGTACACCATTGTTCCTGTATGGGCCGTACATTGTGGGAGGGCGGTCCGCAGGTGGTTAATCATTGAAAATTCTACAAAGCCAGCATTATGCTTGAGTCCTTAAAGTGAACATCTACTCCATATTAAACTTTTAAAAGTATGACATGCCTAAAAGCACAATATGCCTGCTATTTCCATAAATTACCAGAAAAGCCTCTTCAGTTCCCTTTGCTGATTTAATTTCCCTGTATCACTTGTGTCCGTACATAAATAAATGTGGAATGACCAGTAAAGGCATTTTTAATGGATGATGGGATGGCATGAAGCCTATTGAAGTAGTCTTTGTTTAATTTGATGATAATCGTCTGTATGTGTTTTTTTTTTTTTCTTAGTAAGTGTTAAACAGAAAAGTCTGTAACAGAATCTCTTTTCCAAGTTAAAAAAAAACAAACAAAAAAAAAACAGTTCTTGGTTAATAAAGTTCTGCAAATGTAATTACATTTCTCGTTCCTGTAGAAACATTAGTCCTGTTGGCTTCCATTGGCACATGGTTGGGATTTTTTTTCCCACCTACCTTTTTGATTCCAACTGTGTTCTGAGGCCACTTTGATATACAGTGGGGCTGGCAAACGTTTTCTTCTTTTCTCTAACTTACTAAGTAGTTGTGTTTTTCTTGCTACCTCCATGGGGTAGAGGAAAGTTTTTGAAGTGGGCACTAGAAGTCGGCATTGATAAATGAGCTGTTGTTCTATTTACTGTGACATCTGCTACATACATGGCTGATGGTTTTAAAGTTGCTCTGTTAAAATGATTTATTAATTGGAAAGGGCTTGGATGCAAGAGTTTTTTTGATTTTTGTTTCCCTGTTAAAACCCAACTCTGAGATTAGTGATTTACCATTTCCTATTGTACTCCTACCCATCCAAAAATATATTGCATTCCAGTCTTCTCATTTTACCAGCTTGAAAAATGGGAAATCAACGGTATACTTGGATGCCTGGAGGAGAGACTTAGTATGTCATTTCCTCTTACTTTCTGGGACTACATTTCCCACGAT
Source organism: Staurois parvus (assembly GCF_062004578.1). Lineage (NCBI taxonomy): Eukaryota > Metazoa > Chordata > Amphibia > Anura > Ranidae > Staurois > Staurois parvus. The sequence continues at coordinate 5,727,666 of NW_028317843.1, forward strand.
ACCTGAACTTCTTGGCATTTGTAGTAATTTTGCTCGCTACACTCTCCACGTGAGGTTGCAGCACAACAACAGGGTGGAAAACCACATAGGGTCAGTAATCTGACTGAACCCCATGAAGATATTGAGCAGCAAAACTTGTATAGTCACAGGGACAAGAAATGAATTCTAAAGTCTGGTACACGCTTTGAGAAAATCAGACAAACAATCGTCCGTTTCTCCAAAAATACGCACCATAGTCTCCTAATGAAAAATTGAATAAAAACATCAGCATGCAGCTGAAAAAAATGATTATTAAAATTTGGATATTATTATAGTCCAAGTACTTACTTGCCAGTTTCCTTGCCCTGATGCGTCATCTCTGATGCAGATGCCATTAATTTGCAGGATTTAGTGCAGCTGGTTTGCTCAGCATGCACCTCTTGATCATGCGCACCAGTGACATTCCCCGCGCACAGAGCTGTCTACAGGTTGCTGTAGCAATGGCGGCAGAAGTTCCTGCCCTGCTGTTATAACAACCTGTTCACAAAAAAGAACCCAGAAGGAGCAGAGGCAAGTGAAGTGCCTTATTCGGCCTGGTATTCCATCCAGGGGCGTATTTACCATGAGGCAAACAAGGTGGTTACCTAGGGTGGCATTTTTCAGGAGGATGGCGTCACAGGACACAAAGTGATCTGAGTGCTGGGACTGGGAGCTGTCGGCGCTCAGCTCTGCTCATTGTATGTGCAATGGGGAGGCGGACCAAAGCAGGGTCCATCGGAGGGGGCACTGGATCTGACACCGCATCAGCTGTACTGATCCGCAGCTCTGTCCCCCTCTGGCTCCCAGCAGAGCGCACCGAAGCCACCTCCCTCTCTTCCATTGTCTACTTGTACACGAGAGGAGTAGAGACACCGCTGTGCATGTGTGCTGATCTGAGGTCAGTACCAATTTTCTTATATTGTTCCTGGGTAGAGGAGGGGGACAGAGTGACCGGGAACTGTGCGGGGGGCGCAAATTTAAAAAAAAAAAAAGAGTGATTGGGGGGTTAAGAGGATATGTGCTGGGGGGGGGGGGGGGAGTGGATCTATGCTAGAAGTTGGTTTTGGATTTGAAATCTGACCCCACACAGGAACACGAGCCCTCTCCCCTCCCAAAGCACCCCCCCCCAGCACATATCCGACACCCCTGCCCCACCTCCTTACTAGCACAAGTGGAGGGGGGTCTGTACTGAGGGGGGGTCTATAATGGAGAAAGTCTGTACTTAGTGGGAGGGGGGTCTATACTGAGGGGGGGGATCTATACTTACAGAGGAATGAGGTCTGTACTTAGGGAGGGGGGGGGGGTCTGTACTGAGGGGGGACTATACCTGGTGGGGAGCGGGGTCTATACTTGGTGGAGAGGGGGTCTGTACTGAGGGGGGGTGTCTGTACTTTGTGTAGAGCAGGAGCGTATTTACCACGAGGCAACATTTTTCAGAGTGGGGGTGGTACCACTGGGGCAGGGAAGTGGGGCGACGGCAACAGTGGTCAATTTCTTTGAGTTGCCTAGGGCCGCACAAAACCTAAATAAACCACACAGCAGCTCAACTGATGACACATATGAAGGCCTAACTGGAATGGGTATTCCTCCTGTCCTCCACTCTCCCTGAAAATATAGATCCTCACCTGTGTGGAGAGGTCAACCTGCACCTGCCTATATATCATGTATAATGTCCTTGTAATATTAAACCATTTCATTAACCAATTTAAGCTCTGGAAGGTTTTACCCTCTTCATAACCGGGGCATTTTTTTGCTATTCAGCACTTCAGCAATTTTTTTTTTCACATAACTAGAGCTTTCTTTTGGTGGTATTTGCTTTGCAGGGAGAAAAAACAGCCACATCGCTGCTCTCTATAAAGAGCCCTGTGTTGTTAGTAACCACAGGGCTCTGTACTGTGATTTGCTAAGTAGATGAGCTGGTCTCGGTCCTAAATCATTGTCACTAAGCAGTCAATAGACATGTGCAGAACGAGAAAGTTTTGTTTTGGATTGATCCGTTAGGTTACTAATTTCGTCGCATTCGTAATTAAATGTGTTTTCTTTATTCATTTTTGACCAGATTCAAAATTTTCCAATGAATTTGAAATATTCGAAATAAAAATATCGAATTTATCTGAATTCATTGTGAAGAATAGCTGGTTCTATTCTATTTGCAATTCGAATTTCGGAAGACTGTTATATTCTTTTCCAGTTTTTTTCTATCTTTTTATTTTCTTTTTATTTTAATTCCATTTTATTCTCTTCAAATTTACAGAAAATGGCTATATTTGTTGTATTCTATTCTAATCAGCAATATGTATATATTTTTAATTTGAATCAAATTCGAATTTCGAACGAGATTTTGTTCTGTTATTTCGGATTTGTTTAAATTAGTTTCTATTGTAATTCTGCTTGAGGTGATTGTAGCCGTATTAGTGCATTTGCGACAGAAACAATTCTGAAATTTAGATACATCTGAATAATGAAAATTATACTTATACCTAATAGGTTGCTTGTCATAGAAGCGTGGATATGAATTTACCCAATAGATTGACTGAAGTCCAAATATATACTTCTTTTTTTTTTTTAAATTACGTCTTTCTTGAGTTGAGGAACGGCATATACAATAGCCATAAAGGAAAGCCAACATGATAAAAACAAGGGCCATAACAGACACTGATGTATGATGAAAAAGGTACATTAGGCATGAAGTGTAGAATACTTGCAATACCCCTCAGTAGCCATTTAAAGCCCAATACATTTACCAAAATGTTAAAATGTCACTAAAATCAATATTTTTATTATGATACAGTATTTATATAGCGCCAACAGTTTGCACAGCGCTTTACAAAATGAAGGTAGGCATTAGTTACAATACAATATAATAGGAAACAGAAGGCCCTGCTCAGTAGAGTTTACAATCTCTAGGAGGATTTTTGCTGAAATTTTGGGGAAAAATAAGTTCTCAGTTTTGCTTATCCACACCTGTATTGTAGGGGATCCTTTTTATAAAATCAATTTATGGTACATTTTAACTGTTGTGGGGCAGTTTAAAATTGTGCCTGACATTGGGTTTTAACTGAGTAAGGCCTCATTCACACCTGAGCGATTTTTTTTTTGTAGCTCAAAGCTCCAAAAAGGGGAAAAAATATTCTCAACAGAGATGGTTCATATCTCCACTCCAAGTCGCATGAAGCCTCAAACAAGTTCTGTAGCTTCTCTTTGTTGCTTCAATCTATCAGATTTGTGCTTTTTTTTTTTTTTTTTTTAAAGCATTTGCATGTTTTTATTCTCAAATGAAAAAATGTAAACAAAAAAGTATTTTATGAATAAATGTAAAATATGCAAATAAAAATCACACATAACAAAATACATTCTTAATCTGTAATAATAATTAACCCCCTAACCCCCCCAAAATTTAAATTTTATGAATAATTATTTTAGTGTATGTATATATGTGTGTGTGTGTGTAACATATATATGTGTGTGTGTGTGTATATATATATATATATATATATATATATATATATATATATATATATATATATATGTGTGTGTGTAAATGTTATATTAAAAAACATTTTTACATGTCTTCATGTATTAATGTAATAATACATGAATAAGTGTGACATAAATACACAAAGAAAATCATAAATAGAATAATATATAATAATTAATCCTCAACCCTTAACTCTAGCCCCTTACCCTAACAAAAAAAGATAATGAATGATAATTAATAAAAGCTGAAAAACCTAGCAACAAATGATGAAACAGATTATATTTTTCTCTATTGGCTAATAAAAAAAAAAAATACCAAACCTCAAACGCTGTATGAAATCGTGCACAAATCACGCAAAAAATGCTGGAAGAAGCTACGCTCAAGTGTAAATCCAGCCTAAAGCAATTAAATAAGAATGCTCTTTAATCGACTACATTTATGTGACTGCATCCAAGAAGGCAGCACTGAAGCCCTAAATGTGTGTGATTAGAAGCGGGTAATAAAAACATATAGGGGCATACTTATAATATAATCTCTTTAGTCTCTTCAGCAGCACAGAAAGTAGAATAATAGGAGTAAAAATCAATATCTCTATTGGTATGGAGATTCAGAGAGAAACTGTATCTTCTGAAATGGATTTCTGCTTTGTATTAAATACATGATGTCATCCTAATAGACTTTAAATAAAATTTAAAGCAAACAACTCCAGAAGCGTACTGCCTATCTGACCAATACCTATTGGAAATTCTGAACAGGGAAATGTATATGCACAACTGGGTATTGTGGGTAATCATGTGACACCATAGATGACAGCTAGAGAGCGTTTGCATATGTATTGTGATATGAAACTTAATATAGGCGGTGGACGGTTCGAGACTCTTCATTTTAAAGCTCTTTACATTGCAGCCATTTACTCAGTTTTGTAATCTCGGATTTAAAAGGCAATGCCATATGTCCTACAGCAGTGGGGGGTTCTTTGAATTGCTAGTCTGATGTCATCTGGGACATGAGTTTTTTTATTCTTGCAACTTCTTCAGCCTCCAAAAACTGGCTTATTTAAAACCCTATTGAACCCTTTTTGTATTATTGTAATGGTGTTAAGAATATGCAGTAATAGAATAGATTTAAGGTATTTATATTTTTTTCCAAGTGCTGCAGCAAGGGTTAAAATACCCCGTTTGGCATTGCATAGGAGAGTCAGACCACTGCTCTTACACAAAAGCAGCGGCTTGGCTCTCCAGTGGTCCGACAGACAGGCAGCCCTCCCAACATGATTTTAAAGTAAGCTTTTATTGGATTGTCAAATCTAACTATTGTTTGTGTAGCTACTGCAATGCTGATGTTATGAAAATGAAAGTATGCTATGAACATTGAACTCCTTTTAAGCACTGTCCAGAGGTCAGGTCCAAGATTTTGGAATCTGACTCTGGAACATTTTTGCCTCGGATAGTCATGACTGCCTGCCTGTTGGCTCAGAGATCACTCAGTCATGTAAATCCTGGTGCCCGAGCAGTTCTGGCCTGTGTTCATCAATGTCTGACACAAATCCGCCCCTGCTGCAGCCTCTCACCACTTTGTGACCATCTACAACATTGCAGTCTAATCACTGGAAGAAGGGAGACTGAAGAAAGGCTTTTCTATGTGCAGCCGACTGACAGAATCCTCATAGCCCAGACCAATCCTTTTCTCAACCAGGGTTACTCCAGAGGGTGCTAGGGGTTCCTTGATCAATGAGAATCTTGTGCCTCTCAGATGAGTGATTACTGACACCAATGATCCTCTTCTCCTTCTTTTTTTTTTTTTTTTTTTTAAGTTATTTGTAAGGGGAAATTCATGTAGGTTCCTCTACTGACCCTAAATGTAATAAGTGTTTAACTCCTTTCCTTTTGACCATTACATTGTGAGCTTCAGATATAGTAATTATTAGGGATTCCCTGAAACCAAAACTGTATTTCAAGGGTTCCTCCATGTTTAAAAAGGTTGAGAAAAGCTGTCCTAGGCAGTCATTGGCCATTTTTTTTTCCAAATGTTAGAGAGCATGGGGAGACGTTAGACCCTCTGTGAGGTTTTTAATTCCTGTGTCTTTCTACGCTAGGGAGACTCATCCCTTTTTATTGGTCCTGGAGACTACCACTGAAGCTCAAAGTGATGGGAAAACCAACATTTTTAGAACGGTCATCAGAACAAAAGGGGACCCTTGTTCTGTGACAACGCTCTCTAAGTTGGAGGTTCCTTTAGAGAGATTTCCTCTAATTTCCTGTTGCATCCCCAACACAGGGTATTCAAGGCTGTCTTTGGCCCTCTGGGGAGATTTTTCATCATTTCCTAATAGGGTTTTAACCCTTCCCTACACTATTCAGCTTTGAAAAAAATGTTGGCTTTACACAGAATTTAAAGTGTTACTAAACCCAGGACTCGGCATTCACTATATCCAGTCTTCCACAGTACACAGAACATGGAATTGCAATTATTTTAGTAAATATTAACTGCTAAATACCTTTTTCCCATCAGCACTTAGAGTAGTCTTGTGAGCAGTCCATGTCTGACCGAACACTGGTTAAATCTTGTAAGAGGAGTTTACATTTTAGCTTACCTATGAGGCTGTATGACCCCTGACCCTTTGGCTGGGCAGTGCTGATTTGCCCTGTGCTGATCACATGCACTCCCAAAAAAAAAAATCTCTAGCAATACACACCAAACTGAGCATGTGCAGAATACCTCCTAGGGCTCTGTACTATCAGCAGATGGATTGGGGACTGTGGAAGAAGGCGAGGATCACAGAAGACAGGATCAAACAGCCTTTTTTACAATTCAGAGGATTAACCCCTTATGTTCCACAGTGAGTATAGCAAGCATGCTTTACTGCATATACAGGCTGATATTACTGTTGTGGGTTTAGTAACACTTTAATTACAAAGTACAGTGTTTTTGAACCATTATACTCTTGGTATATATTGCAACATATTAGGAGATCACAGAGAGTGGAAAAGCTCCTGCAAGGTCCATATTTTTAAATGTCTCATTCACATGCCCTAAATCATCCATGCTGTGGCAAGTGTACTGCAGGTACTTGCAACCAGGATCCCAAGTGGATCCCATTGGTGATGGCCAATTTTATGCAGGAGCCAGACCGTTACCTGCATTTAGGAGAAGATGTCTGGACAAAGGCAAATTTGTGTCCAGGGCTGAACATATGTCCCTCAAGTCAGCCAAAGATATATCAAATCACTGCCGGTTCAGCAGGGACTAGCCAGGATTCGATCTATCTATGGGCAGGCTGGTTGCTTCTAGCAGGAAGAACACAATAATGTTGCAGGAGGGATGTCCCTATCAACATTGACTGCATTGATGGAGGAATCGAGCAATTTTCTTTCCTGCAACCTGTGGTGGAAAGAAGGAAAGAGACACATAATCTATGGGCTTTTTAAGAGCTGGTAACCACTGGATATGGGAATACCTGCTTACAGCCATGGACAGCCCAGACTCCTTTTCAGCCTGTCATTGATTTGTACCACTTTTTGATTTGTGTGACCACTAATCGGAACACCTGGGATCAGGGCTGCTGTTGGAAACCTCTGGGCCCCATACAGCCAAACTGACAGTCCCCCACCCACCAAAAAAATAAACCAAACCCAATGTACTATGCTTCAGTTATGAATCAAAAAAAATGAGCTCTGGGTACTGATCACTCATTGTATTCATTCAGTAAAGGAAGGGGCTGGAAAATGTGACAAATTTATCTTGGCCTTTCCCCCCACTCTGTATCCTAATGTGATGGGGGAAGCTGGGAGAGGAGGTAAGCCGGCAGCACAGCACGGGTGGGGGTACACAGGAGGACCTGGGCAGCAAGGGAAAACATATAGTGCACAGGGAGGGTGATTGGTGTGTGTGTGTGGGGGGTGAGTTACTGGAACAAATTCCCTGTATTGCTCTCAGCAGCAGCTGAAATACAGCGAGTGGGAGAGGAGAAGAAGCCAGCTTTCACTTACTGCAGAGAGCCCTACGGGGGATTTGTTCCAGTAATTTTCTCCCTGCCATGTTGACCACCCTCCCTGCCCACATTGGATTCTCCCAGATGCCTGGAATCCGCTGCTGTCCTGGGCCCCATACAGGGGGGCTGGTGGTACCCCCTTATCCATGGCCCTGGCTGGTATTTGTAGTACACGTTGCAGCACCATGGGCATTTTGTTTTTTGTTTTTTTTTTAAAGTAAATGAGGCCTGATGAGATAGGCAACCTTACAACACCCCATCTACAATTTGTATCAGTGGTCTCTGATCGAATTTAGGCCCTGAACCCTTAGTAATTTTCCTAAAACAGTTCTGTAGTGTACCAAATTACAGTAAATCTAACTTTAACTAAATACTCCAAAAGTTAATTCCAAGAAATATAGAAAAACAAATCCAAGGATTATAGAATTCAACATTCTTAAATACCAAGTAGTACGTGTTTTTATTTCCATATATATACTCTTCTCTGTGCTTTTACTGCCAATACTGACTTTCGCCTGAACAGCAAATGTTTCTTCTATACAAGAACACAGGTCCTCTTGTGAGACGTCTTAGAAGTAGAAGCATTTTTCTTTCCGGTGAAGTGCGCTCTTACCGAGTGTTAAGTGTATTTGGAAACATAACAGGCAAATGTAAACCAACCATTGCAGGAATAATGAGCCTTTTAGTGGACTTCTTCAGATTTTAAAGGATGATTGCCATTTAATTTATTTTCATTCTTATGCGGAGTTTGGAGAAATTGTCCCACGTTGCTGTCATTTCTCAATGGGTTGAGACCAAACTAGTAGCACTTGACATGAAAGGGCAGTTGACACTGTGCAGCAGTGTGTAATCCCTACAGGGAGCATAAACACAGGACAGGACGCGGTCTGGATGACGGAACATTTCTTGTCTGATACTTCGAGAAATTCTATTACTCTGATGCTGCAGCTTTCTAATTATTTATGTTATTTAAAGAATTCCTTATGAAGTCCAAATATGTTACATCAAGTTCTCAGATGTTCGTGATTGTTGCAAAGTATTTTACTGCTTCCAGTGAATTTAAATAAAAGTCTGCCATACAAGCAAAATCAATTTCAGGTCTTGACAAAGCATTAAATATGGATGACTGAGGGGGTTATTGTTCCAGTACATTATGTGCCTGAAGGTGATTGCTGCCATGTGCCTGAGTTGGTATTGCTCCTATAATTTATATGACCAAAGTGGTTAAAGTGGTTGTAAACCCTTACATATACTGGTCTCGGGTGATACAGAGATGAAACAAATCCTTCTGCATAAGTTGTACCTGTTTATCTAGAGGATTATTTCCACTACATCCATTCAAAGTGCAGCATTACCACAGGATCTATCTGACAAGCAGGGGGTGGGGAGCTGAAGTTTCTCAGTGAGAAGCTGATTGGAGTTTCTCTGAGAGCTGATTGGAGGGAAGAGACACGCCCCCCCCCTGCACACAGGAACAGAGCTGAGGCTGTTCCATCACAGGCTGTGTTCTGGAGCGCCCTCCCCTGTCACCATATTTCTCTTGGTGTCAGGAAAAACGTGTTAGAAGTGATTCATACTGATGGCAAGGAAGCACACAGAAATGGCTCCTAAAGGATAAGTTCACCATATTCAGAGTGTAACATGTTATGATCAAACTGGCCCCTGCTCTCAGCTTTCACAGTTAGCAGAGGATCTTCTCCTTCCTTGCTAGCTGTCAAAAAAAGGGAAAGAAAAGTGGCTCCGCTCACACAGCAGCATCACTTATTCACAATCCTCTGTGAATAAGTGACTACAAGTCCCGAGAACCTTAGCGGCTGTCGGCTTGGAGTCTTCAATTAACTACCAAAGCACTGTGTAGCGCTGAGGTGGTTCATTCTTCCTGTCAGTATATCTGCTTGTTCGTACATGCTGTACGAGCAAGCAGAGATACTGACAGATCTGCTGGAGACTTGCATGGCACCATTGATCTGCTGATCGCTGGTGCAGTTGTTTACAGGCTCCTGCATACAAAAATTAATAAATGCACATTTTTTTTTACCTGTAAAAAATGTCTACATCCAGAGCATTAAAGGATAAGTTCACTTTTTAGAAAAAAAAAATAATAAAAAATGTTATTATATATTTTTTTTTCTAAAAGGTGAACTTATCCTTTAATGCTCTGGGTGTAGACAGAAACCAAAAGTCTCTGAAGAAATGTAAAAAAAAAAAATCTTAAAACCAGTAAATATAATATTATTATTATACAGGATTTATATTGCGCGAATAGTTTGCTCAGCGCTTTACAATATAACGGGAGATAATACAGCAACAATACAGTTCAATACAAGAGGGTTATACTTTCCTGTCTATTTAATAATGCTGGCAGCATAAGGATTAAAAAATGGTCAATGTTGATTGAGAGAGTGACGTTCTCCTTTTAATCCTCTAATCCTCTGCACAGCAGTGCTGCTGTTAGAAGAATGGGTGCAAGTACTATGAGCCAACTGGGGCTCTGTTTTTTGTTTTTTTTCACTTTGGCACAAGGACCCATCAGTGTGCGGCTAGTTTATTGTCCAATCACAGGCTGGGGGGGGGGGGGGGGGGCGATCCTGGACCAGTTTTATATTCCTAGACCTCAGTGTAATCTGTGGGGGGGATACAGGACACGGCTGTGCTGTCTGGCAGGAAATCTGTATCTAGTTCAAGTTTGGTACCTAATAGAATCCAGGTTTATAGCTGAATTACCAGCAGGCAGCTAAATACGCAGTTGAAATTCATTGCAATTCTTTTCAGCCAAAGGGAGAAAAAAGAAAATCCGCCAGTAAATTTCATGAAAAACTTTGAGAAATCCATCTTCTTTTTTTTTCTTTTTTTTTTTTTAAGTGTTGTAAAACATTTACAGAATTAAGTGTGCGAGGTTTATTTTCCTAGTGCATAAAATGTAAACTTCTTGTGTGGCTTTGTAAACTGATTTGTGGATATCTTCTTTTACAGCCAGCTATGGAACGAATCCAATCTGCAAAGGTTGTCTGTCATGTTCAAGAGACAATGGCTGCATCCGCTGCCAACCCAAACTGTTTTTCTTTCTGCGAAGAGAAGGGATGAGACAGTACGGAGAGTGTTTACATTCCTGTCCTCCCGGATACTACGGACTAAGAGCACCTGACATGAACAGATGTTCCAGTAAGTCACTGTATTATATATGATTCTATTTTATCTGACCCTCTCCGCTCTTTGGCTTAAAATGCAATAGTTCTGGAATGCTGATGTCCACAACCCTTCGGTTTAATGTGCCATATTTTTTTTAATGTGATCTGGGATAGATTGAGCTTTTATAGGTGTATGTCCAAGTTTTACCCCCCCCCCCCCCCAAACGTCCCTCTCCCCCTTAAGCATGTCCCAGCATTATCTTTTAATTTTGCCTTGTTACTGTAGTAAGCATTCAACTTTGTATTACTTACTGTGACAAGATCACCAGGCTTGTAAAATTCTTGCTGGGAAGTTAGTTCATGTTGATGTAGACATACCCTACCCCAGAGCTACATCTTCCAAGAGCTCCATCACTACACACAATGGGATTGGTTTACTAAAATGCACATCATTGGATGATGGAAGTCCAGCAGAGCTTCACCTCGTTCAAGATAAAGGAAATTTCCCTGGCAAAGTGACCTACCTATTAGTCTTTAGTAAATCAACCCCAGTGTGTGGGCAGGCCCTTGGGAGTCAAGGCAGCAACATTGATTTCCTGGGGAAAAAAAATGTATACATGTGGAGTGGGAAAAGGTGGTGTGCAATAAATGTTAAATAGATGCTGTGGGTTTTGGAAGGCCCTTGCAATTATCCTGGTCCTGTTCTTGTTTCCTTTTTTTTAGCTATATATATTATCTATTATTTAGATATATATCTATCTCTATTATTTATATCTCTATTTATCTATATCAAATAAATAACTATATATGTATGTGTGTGTGTGTGTGTGTATATATATATATATATATATATATATATATATATATGGATACATAATAATATGAGATTATCTATCTCTATTTTATTTGTGTGTGTGTGTGTGTGTATATATGTGTATATATATATTTGTGTGTGTGTGTGTGTACTATTGCTTTGCATTTATTTGACTTTTTTTTTTTTTTTTTTTCATGTTGAAATACACACAATAAAGGAAAACATACTAATACAAAAACACTTAATGAAATAAACTGAATCACCCTAAATACCCTCTAAATAAAGTTAGTTTTTTTTAAGTAAATATCCCTTAGCATTACTAATCCCACAACAGTAAAATCAGTCTGTATATGCAGTAAAGCATGCTTGTTATACTCACTGTGGAACCCAAGGGGTTAATCCTCCCCATTGTGTAAAAAAGGTTTGATCCTGTCTTCTCTGATCCTGCCCTTCTTCCAGTGTCTCCTAAATATCTCCTGATGGAACAGAGGCTTGGGGGCAAGTTGCATATGCTCAGTTTGGTGTGTATTGCTAGGGAGTTTTTTTTTTCTCTTGGGAGAGTGCATGTGATCAGTTCAGGGCCAATCAGCACTGTCCAGACAGAGGTCAGGAGTCCTGCAACTTCCCACAGGATAATGAAAACTCTTCCTACAAGCTGTAACCAGTGCTCTGCTGGACACTGATAGAAGTCACTAACTGCTGATGAGAAAAGGTATTTAGCAGTTTGTATTTACTAAAATAATTGCATTTCCATGTTGTGTGTACTGTGGGAGACCAGATATAGTGAATGCAGGATCCGGGGAGACCAGATATAGTGAATGAGTCCTGGGTTTAGTAACACTTTAAGCAACTCAGGAAAGGTTTTTCAACTTTGGTATATTATTCCTGAAAGCTGTATGCTAATGTTGGTTATGTTTGCTGCTTCAGCTGTCAGTCTCTGCAGCACAGCACTTATGTCCCCCTTGTTGGGGGTGCCTCACAGCAAACTGTGTCCCCCTTGTTGGGGGTGCCTCCCTCACAACCTGTTACTCAGCAGTGCTCACCCCATCAAGCAGGCACCATTTTTTGACAAAGTGCATTGCTACAGAGACTGCCAGCTGTAGCTGTCCTGTTGCGGCACTCAGTGCTGTTCCCCACCAAGCCAGGGTAACAAACAAGCTGCCCATGGGAAAGGGGGTTTGCCAAGTACTGCACCTTTCATGCGCTGCATCTGATGCTTGGTGTAACCTGGGTCCACCAGTGTAAGGGGGCACAATGAGCACTGACCACCAATCTAATGGGATGCACTGGGCATCTTTGTGAGAGGAGACACTGAGCAATGACCAATAATGTAAAGGGGAATACTGACCACTGTCCAAAAATTAAGGGGATACACTGAGCACTGATCATCAGTATAAGGGGCATGTTGAGTAAAGGTATCACACGGACTACCAACTTATGGGGACACGTCACAATGACCACTGCACTCTGAAGGCTGTGCTGTGTAATTGCATAGTCCTGACCCCGCACTCTTAAGTGTTGCACGATATACGATTTGTTGTACATTACATAATCCTGACTGTTGCACTAAAAAATATATAGTAATCTTCGGAATAAAGCAGGAGTTTTGGTATTTTTACATCCAACTTGAACCAATTTATGTATGTGCCATACCTGTGGGACTCCTGTGTAAGCTGGAAATCCAATGAAGTAGGCGCCACTACTACAGTGATCACCACTAGCTTCCAAATCCCATCTGTGCTGCTGCAGTGTGAACACAGGAGGTTGCTCACTCAGCATGGTCACCATTCAGGAACACTTGTTTTGTATTTTCTTAATGAATGTAAAGCATTCTCTGATTGGTCAAGGTGGAGAGTTTTGGAAATGCAAAGTGGTCTCCGAATGGTGCCTGTGCCAAGCTAGCAACCTCCTGAGTTAAGTATGCAGCAGCGCAGTCACTTGGCATAGGGCCCACAAGCTAGTGAACATCACTGTAGTAGCAGTTCTACTACATTGATTTCCTTCTTCCATGGGGATGATTGGACCAATGTAACCGTGTAAAAATTGCCTTACCTAAACTTCAGCTTTAATGAGTATAAACTTGCACCTCTTTCACTACTGGCCAGCATACTGTATGTAGATTGAGGTCAGAGTATTGGTTGACCTCATTTTTTGATCTGTAATGAAATGTTAAGATCGTCACTCCTACTGCTTAAGGGTTTCTATAGAGAGGAAAATAAGTTTCCATAGATTGAATAACATAAAGAGACTATATGATGTTTGGGATTTTTCCCACCATCATACTCACATGATCGACAATCTGTAAACAGAATAAAGACTGTACAGCGGGTAGCCTAACAGACAGTCTTTGGTCTTTCATGATATTAATCTAAAGTCCTCACTGTGTTGCTTTAACAAAACTTTTATTATTCTTTAATATTTTTTGACTTAATAGGCTCCCCACCCTTCAAAGTATCACAAAACATGCCATGATCACAAGTGGCATTTAAGGTAATGTTTTGTAGAAAGCTATAATTTTACCACATGAATCAGAAATGGAACACATTGGTGATTTCACTTTAAACATTCCCTTGTGTTTGTTGGGTTTTTCCTTTTGATTACAATGCACCCACTTCATGTCCTTTCGTTTAATTCTTTGGTGACTAGTGATCATTGATGCCGGGATATCCAGACCAAAGTTAGCAAGATCAGTATGTGCTGATTATTTTTTTAACAAAGTTTTACTTTTATTTGGTAAATGGTTTTTATTAAAAAAAACAAACCTCAGATTTTTTTTTTTTTTTTTAAGGCTGGTGCATGGACAAATAAGTGAAGAATATGCTTTGATATTTTGCAAATAAATAATTTTAAAAAATCACTATACTATCTTTAAGAAAATAATTTTTTTCAATGTGTGCAAGGAGTGCACACATAAAAATAAAAAAAATAAATAATAATAAAAAAGAACGGACAGCTGTCTGTCAGTAACAACGGTTTACAAACCAAGCCATGTGATATTCATGTCATAGCTGATGATCACATGATCAAGAACAGTGCTGATTGGTTTATAATCTCTAGTCTACCCAGGCAGCTGTGGATGAATGCATTGCTCATTCCTAAACAAAATGCTGGTTAAGAGACCATTTTAAAATACTTATTTTGTGCTGTTACTTTCCATATTTTTTTTTTTATTAAGGAAGAAATGTTTTTTTTTTTTTTATAATAACAAACATGTTATACTTACATGCTTTGTATAATGATTTTGCTCAGAGCATCCCCAATCCTCCTTTTCTGGGCTCTCCCACTGGCGCTCTTGGCCCCTGCCAAGTGCCTCCAATGGAATCGGACTGTGGGGGCACTCATTAGGTTTCGCTCCTGAGCCGCACCCTGTGTGTCCATTGACACACTTTGCGGTTTATTTATTAAAGCTGGTTCATTCAATCTGGTGCAGCTGTGCATGGTAGCCAATCAGCTTCTAACCTCAGCTTGTTCATTTAAGTTTTAACAATAAAACCTGTCAGCTGACTGGTTTCTATGCAGGAGTGCACGAGATTCTGAGTGAACCAGCTTTAGTAAATAACCCCGTCTCTACCCCCCCCACTCCCATCTTGCTGGCTGTGAGTCAATCACAATTAGGAGCCAATGAGGAGGGAGACGGCCTCTTCTCACGTGCACAGTGCTCAAATGAGATTTGGCTCAAGTAAGTATAATGGGGGCTGGGGGGTGAGTTGCATGCAGCAGGTTTTGTATTTATTTATTATAGGTACTTCTATATTGCCGTCATTTTACGCAGCGCTTTACACATACCTTTTTGTACCTTTTAATGCATAGACCCACTATAAATACTTACTTGTATTGTTTTTCTTTCCATAAATTTTTAATTTGCAATCCCTTTTGAAATTGCTGGAAAATTTAACTAGTCAATTAGTCAGCACAGCACCCCTTCCTCCTTTGCATTTTAGCCCTTTACTCTTCTAGGAGTTTCTGATTACTCTCTATGCTGGCCAAGCTCCACCGCCCCTCATAACTTACCAACCATAATCTTTTATGTAGCTGCTGAGGGGTGAGTGAAGGGGAAAACTATAGAGCAGAGGTAGGCAACCCTGGAGAGGTGGAGATCTACTTGAACAAAATGAGAGAGCTCAAAGTTCACCAAGGTGCAATGTGTTTTTTAGACAGTCTTTATTAAAATGTAAATCGGACTAATTGAAAACCTAGAAAAAATGGCACTTTAAAAATAACGTATCCTACCTTTTTATACAGTCATGGCCGAAATTGTTGGCACCCTTGATATTTTTCCTGAAAATCAAGTATTTCACACAAAAAAGGTATTGCATTAACACATGTTTTGCTATACACATGTTTATTCCCTTTGTATGTATTGGAACAAATATAAAACAGAGGCAGAAAAGCAAATATGACATAATGTCACACAAAACCCCAAAAATGGGCTGGACAAAAGTATTGGCACCCTTAACTTAATATTTGGTTGCACACCCTTTGGAAAACATAACTGAAATCAGTCGCTTCCTATAACCATCAATAAGCTTCTGACACCTCTCACCCGGAATTTTGGACCACTCTTCCTTTGCAAACAGCTCCAGGTCTCTCTTATTGGAAGGACACCTTTTCCCAACAGCAATTTTAAGATCTCTCCACAGGTGTTCAATGGGATTTAGATCTGGGCTCATTGCTGGCCACTTCAGAACTCTCCAGCGCTTCTTTGCCATCCATTTCTGAGTGCTTTTTGACGTATGTTTGGGGTCATTGTCCTGCTGGAAGACCCAGGATCTTGGACGCAAACCCAGCTTTCTGACACTGGGCCCTACAGTGCGACCCAAAATCCTTTGGTAATCCTCAGATTTCATGATGCCTTGCACACAGTCAAGGCACCCAGTGCCAGAGGCAGCAAAACAACCCCAAAACATCATTGAACCTCCACCATATTTTACCGTAGGTACTGTGTTTTGTTCTTTGTAGGCCTCATTCCGTTTTCGGTAAACAGTAGAATGATGTGCTTTACCGAAAAGCTCTATCTTGGTCTCATCTGTCCACAAGACGTTTTCCCAGAAGGCTTTTGGCTTACTCAAGTACATTTTGGCAAACTGTAGTCTTGCTTTTTTATGTCTCTGTGTCAGCAGTGGGGTCCTCCTGGGTCTCCTGCCATAGCGTTTCATTTCATTTAAATGTCGACGGATAGTTCGCGCTGACACTGATGCTCCCTGAGCCTGCAGGACAGCTTGAATGTCTTTGGAACATGTTTGGGGCTGCTTATCCACCATCCGGACTATTCTGCGTTGCAATCTTTCATCAATTTTCCTCATCCGTCCACGACCAGGGAGATTAGCTACAGTGCCATGGGTTGCAAACTTCTTGATAATGTTGCGCACTGTGGACAAAGGCAAATCTAGTTCTCTGGAGATGGACTTGTAACCTTGAGATTGTTGATATTTTGCCACAATTTTGGTTCTCAGGTCCTCAGACAGTTCTCGTCTCCTCTTTCTGTTGTCCATGCTTAGTGTGGCACAGACAGACACACAATGCAAAGGTTAAGTGAACGTCTCTCCTTTTTATCTGCTTTCAGGTGTGATTTCTATATTGCCCACACCTGTTACTTGCCCCAGGTGAGTTTACAGGAGCATCACATGCTTGTAACATTCTTATTTATCCGCAGTTGTGAAAGGGTGCCAATACTTTTGTCCAGCCCATTTTTGGAGGTTTGTGTGACATTATGTCGAATTTGCTTTCTTTCCTCCCTTTTTTTGTTTTGTCCCAATACACACAAAGGGAATAAACATGTGTATAGCAAAACATGTGTTAATGCAATACGTTTCGTGAGAAATACATGATTTCCTGGAGAAATATCAAGGGTGCCAACAATTTCGGCCATGACTGTAGCTTCAGCGAGAAACCGGACATTTACTTTCATTTCCAAGTTTTTTTCATGCTACAGCCCTTGCATCAATAAAATATTCTTAGGACATAGGATGTGCAAAGGAGGCAAGGCAAGGGGGGGAGGTAGACTGAGGTAAGCAAAGCACCACTTTACATTGCAGTTGCACACCCCTTAACATCAGGAGGCTCCCACTATACATCAGTCTTCACCTCAGAAGTCCCCCCTTCACATCGAAAAGCCTCTTCTTCACATCAGAGTCACACTTTTCATATCAGAAGGCCCCATTCATCTCAAAAGTTCCACTTTGCCATCAAAAGCCCCTTCTGCACACCTGAAGGCTCCCTTGACAACAACCGCCCCCCCCCCCCCCCACATATGTGTGTGTGTGTGTGTGTGTGTGTGTATGTGTGTATATATATATATATATATATATATATATATATATATATATATATATATATATATATATATATATATATATATAATTTATGATATCCTCTACAGGCCAGTAACCTTTCCTTCAAATCAAGGTATTTCATTCCCATCAAAAGTCCCCCATTCTCATAAGAAGCCCCACAGATTGAGGGTGATACCACTACTGGTGCTGTGGCATCTGGCTAGGTTTACAGCACAATGCCACGGTAGGGGGAAGTGGGTGGAACAGGTTAAGGTAAAGGTAGACTCCAGATATAGTGTCCTCATTACTTTAAACCATCTGTAATGCACGGTGACAGAGGAACAGTATGGAGGAGTTGTGATAGCCCATCAAATGGCCACAGCAGATGGGTAGGTCTCAGTTTACCTGTTAACCCTTGCTATAGAATGTCACTTGAGTGACAGCTCTAAATCTGCTGGGGCTGCTGATATTATATCTAAGATGGTGGCACCCCGCAGGAGTTTTAGGCTTTTTGAGTGTCTACTCAAGTGAGGCTTTTACGTTAAATAACATGAATAAAAACTCCTAAATGCACATATAATCTTTTATGAACATTTGTTAAAATGAATGGTTTAGTGACAGGGTCTTCACTTTCCCTGCAAGTTCTTGGCCAGTGATTCAGAAAGTAGTGAGGTCAGAGATACTGTAGCTTTTTCAGATGCCCAAATGCATGTCTTGCAAAAAGTGTGTAAATTTATCATCTATTGCTAGGGCCATTGAACACTATTCTGTTCTACAGTAATGGTCCCCTAAAGTCCACTGGGAAACTGACACTTCTGGGAGTGTATCTTCTGGGTTTCCCCCACAGCCATCCACTGTTCTACCCAGGGCTGGTACTTGACTATTTTGCGCCCTAGGCAAGACCAGCTACTTGTGCCCCCCAGAGAAGAAACATTAAAACAGGAGAAAATATTAAATCAACAAAATATGAAACTGCTAAATTCATTTTAATTTGCAAAAACAAGTGCCATGAGATGCCAACAGCACCAGTATTAAAGACAAAATATATATTAACAAATATAAACTACCTATATTACCCAATCAGACAGACACAAAAAAAAGACACATTACAAAACTCCACAGTGCTCAGCAGCCACCAGCTGGCTTGCAGTAAGGAACTGCGTCTGAGAGGAACACTGGAAGGAGCTGCAGCTCAGTTGCTACACTGGCCCAAGGCACCTGGCATCTTCCTCTGACCTTTCTTACTCCCCCTCTGCTGTCCCTCCTGTCAGCTGAAGGGTCATTCATGGCGTGGCGATATCCCACACAATTGACCAGCATCTACTCCTCTCACCCTGACCATTGTCTGCCCCCTCCTCCTCCCGTCACCTCCGTGACCCACCATCCTCCTAGGCTCGGCTCACCTAAGATGGCTCCTGCCGGGGTGCAGAGTCCAAGCTGTGGCTCTAAGTGAGGACAGGCGGCCTCTCAGCACTACACTGATTCCTTCTCATACACATCGGGCCCCGATCATCCTACTCACATAGGGTTAACCCTGCAACCAGAACACATCCCTGCCTATTGATTGGCTCCAGATTTGAAGAAGGCGAAGCCAGCGCTGGACATGCTCCATTTAGTCACTAGCCGGCTCCATGTTACTGATGGAGGAACGTGTGTACCTGAAATGTATGGACCGATCCTCCATCAGACTGCTGACCAACCAGGGTCCTGGGCTAATATCATCACTTCCTATCATAGGGGGAGCTGACACTTCATTGCTACATGGAATACTGTCATACACGTGTGTGTGTGTGTGTGTACTAAATGGTCGTGCTTGTGGACAGGCTGTAAGACAATTGTGCAGAGTAAATATATTATCATTGCCTCATCATTCCCTGTGTATGAGGAGCGGGGGACTCTGCAAAGAAATGAAGAATTCATACAAGAGGTCCATAGGCCACACAGAGAGGGCCACCCTAGGCTGCTGCCTAATTTGCCTAATGGAAGCCTTGGCCTTGGTTCCACCTACTCACCTCAATGTTCTTGCAGGTCACAGTAGTTATGTAGAGTCAGAAGAAACCCCTGAATGCTAAGATCAGCACTCCTTAAAGCGTTGGTTTCTGAGAAGACATTGAGCAACTATTTCTCTAGAAACAAGTGGTGTTAAGGGATACAGGGAATGGGAAAGGCAAGCATTTACAGTCTTTTTTTTTTTTGCAGGGTAAAAATTGGGTCACTTTAATTTATGCAGTTGCACTCAGGTAAACATTATTATTATTATACAGTATTTATATAGCGCCAAAGGGTATGCTCAGCGCTGTACAGTAGCAAGGGGGACAGAACATGAGACAAGACAGTAACAATACAATACACGAGGGGTTCGAGGGCCCTGCCCTTTCGAGCTTACAATCTAGGAGGGAGGGAACATGCTGTGTAGGTGGCCCTTAAGGACCAGAATTTAGCACTGCTGCTCTAAATTATGGTTTTACTCTAAAACAGATTTAAAAAGTATTAGGAGAGTTGACTTTTGCCAAATTTCCCAGACAGAGTAATAAAAAAATGTCTTTATGTCACTTTGCTTCAATCATCTTAACAGATCCTCTTTGATGTGACTGCAAGCCTGGCATAGTTCACTAATCCTGCCTTTGTTCAGCATTGTGCCGCAGCACATCATTTATGTAATTTTCTTGTAAAGTGTCTGTATTTTGTAGGCATTTTAATTCATGTTATCATTTGGACTGACCTTTTGAACAAACTGTTGCTGATTATTTGTGTCAAAGTTAGTAAAGCTAAACTTGAATTGTAATTAGCAGTCTTTTGGGTTTGGAAACTGAGAACGGCAGCAAAAAAAAGAAGAAGCTAATTGCAATGCAGAGGGGCTCGCCAAATTGAATGTAATTTTAATTAATTTTCACCTATACACACATTCTGCAGTCTCTGGATTTAGTCGTTTTATACTGCGTTGGCCATCAATAATGCAGAAAGTTTTAGTTTTATACACTTTATTGGCTAATTTAAATTGTTAAAGGCACAAGCCTTCAGAACACATTGGGGGAGATTTACTAAAACTGGAGCTTGCAAAGTCTGGTGCTGGACTGCATAGAAACCAATCGGCTTCCAGGGTTTTTTTTTTGCAAAGCTTTATTGAACAAGCTGATGTTAGAAGCTGATTGGCTACCATGCACAGCTGCACCAGATTGTTAGTGTGCCAGTTTTTGTGTGTGTGTGTGTGTGTGTGTGTGTGTATGTGTATGTGTGTGTATGTATGTATATATATAATATAATATTTATTCCCCCCAAGTATCAGCAATATTGTATGTAGATCTGGACACCTATTGCCTAGAGCCCTGGGGTCCAGTCTGTGGTTCAAGGGGTACTTGTTTTGAAGACCCCAGAGGTCAGTAGTAGCAGTATTGATATGTAGAGGAACTATTACAGTGATCTTAAACAGTCTGAAGTAACCTGTTCTCAGTCTGTTTTCTGCATGCCTTTACCGCACTTACAATATGTCTGTAGTCTATGATTGTCTACTGTACATATCTTCAGTCTCTGGTGATTCTCTGTATCATTACATGTACTGAATATTAAGTGCAGTCCTTATCAGGGGCCACAGCTGAAGTCTCATAAATTGACAACTACTGGTCTAGGTCCAAAAATATTGTTCAGGAGGGCTTTCATTGCTTTGCAATTTTGAAAAAAATGTAACTGCAATTGCTCAGTCAGATTGCCATGTGTATGACCAGCTTTAGGGCCTCAACATGTTCTCCAGACATCAGTCAGATTCAAGATTTAAAATGGTTGTAAACCTATACATATAACTGGAGGTTCTCATTATTATCATAACCAGTGAACGACACAATGGACCTCATTTAGCTCCGAGTACCTAGCTTCTCCCAGTGCATTTGGGCAGAATGATAGAGGAATCAGCTTCTTTTCCATGGGCAGCACAGACTGTCTGAGACGGTTATAAATCCAGAAACTTTCATAAGGTCAATGTTGGATCAAATAAAAGGAAAAAAAAATAAAAAATTAAATATTTGCCTGTTTGTGGACATCAGCTTAAAAAGTGTAACCATAGAATGTAGATATTGATAGCTCCAAGTCATAGCTCATGGTAGCTCCCTGTGTTCAACACTGATGCCTCCCTGTGGGTCACTAAACAAAAGACACTGGCTTTGTCCTGAATGGGTAAAGGTACAATATTTTTCAAGCCCACTCCCTGACTGGCTTACATACACCTCCCATACTCCCCTTGTGCCCTTTCCTCTGGGAGCCACACCCTGTGAGAGCTTATAGAGAGTTGGTGATCAGGTGACCACATTTGGACCTGGTGATTGGCTGCTCAGGATGGAGCACTGCATTCTAGATTCCTTCAGAAGTGTTGGGTATTTACAAACTCACAGCAGCGGGGAGTGCAGCAAAAGTGGGTGAGGAGGTGGGCTAATAAGAGTGTCACTTTGCTCTGAATCGGTAAAATGACAGGGTCTCTTCAAAGTGCATTTATCACGAGAAGGGCTGTAAATTAGTATCAAAGTCAGTGACTCTTAAGGCAGCCCCTAATGCAGGCCATAGACGGGTTGTTTATTGGCCGAATTTTTGTCCGCGCAAAAAAACAGCCGATAATCACGTACATTGGTGGCAGCATCACTGCCAGCAACGACCGATTTTTCGTTTATCGGCTGAAAATTCGGCCGATAAATGACCCGTCTATGGCCTACCTAATTCTCTCACGGGGGGAATTTAATTGGATTAATGGACGGGAGGGGCGTGTCTTACCTTCCACTTTCTAACATGCTCCCCTGAACATATACAAGGCTTCTCCTTTAGGCGCACCCTGAAAACCCATCTCTTCAGGGAAGCCTACCCCACCCCCTGCTAACCTGCCGACCTCCTCCACTCTTCCTACCACTCCATCCCCCACAGCTATCTCCTCCTGTGCCACCATCCCCTCCCTCCTAGATTGTAAGCTCGAAAGAGCAGGGCCCTCGATCCCCTCATGTTTTGCATTGTATTGGTATTGTTCTGTCACATGTTCTGTCCCCCTTTGTAATGTACAGCGCTGAGCGAACCATTGACACTTTATAAATACTGTATAATAATAATAATATACTCAGTGAAGGGACTAACCTCAGGTGATACACCGAGATGAAACAAATCTTCCAACAGAAGTTGTACCTATCTATCTGCAGTCTTCTCTCCTTGACATCCATTCAAAGGCCAACATTTTATAAAGCTTACCTGAGCTTTCAAAAAAAGGGGTGGAGAGCTGAAATCATACACTGCAGAGATCAGTGAGGAGAGCTCTGAAAGCTGATTGGAGGAAAGAGACAAACCCCCCTTCACACAGTAACAAAGCGGAGGCTGTCATCTGCTGGGGGTCCCTCCCTGTCACCATTTTTCTCTTGGCCTCGGGAAAACTTGTCAGAAGTGATTCATGCTGATAGAGAAACAAGGCAGCAGACAGAAATGACACTTAGTGCTCTTACTTGAGACAAGTACACACTATAGAAAGATATATGCTTTTTTCATATTTTACGTCTGAGGTTTACAACCACTTTAAGGCCACGTCTGAAGCTGATTAGCAGATGAGAAGCATCTCTGTTTCTTTTGTAAGACAATGTGGGTATATTTAGACCATGGATTCAGCTTGTGAGCAAAAAATCAGTGTTACCCTATGAGCATTTGAGATCTTCCTGGCCCTTGGCGCAGACCAGAGACTTGATTTGACCTACTGAATAAATAAAATGTTAAACAAGTCCTCCTTTGCTGCTCAAAAGTCATAGAACTGTGCCCATAGGGTTACCTATTGACTTTGATTGCTTGATATATATGTGTGCTTGTGTATGGAAACAAAAACTATAAAACTGGAAAAAGCCTTGGGGAGTTTGCAAATGGTTATTTCAGAAGTTCTATATTTCTCCGACACAATGAGACCAGAATGATTTATGCAATGGACCAAAAGTGTGAGGATTGCGCTGTATGAAATGAGTTCCAAATGCACATGGCTGTAACTCCATATGTCTGCTGATAGTTTGCATTGATGCTGAATATAGTGTTACAGAAATGAGCCACAAATTCCCCATAATGTACCTGATTTATAATGTGTGTGTCCAGTGTTCCTCCAGGTAGAAAAGCATTCTGCCACAACACGTACTCCTTTTTTTTTTTTTTTTTTTTTTTTCCCTGACCCATTTCCATTCTACTAAGAGGATAATGTGGATATATTTTGTTTAAGGAAGAACCTGGCTGAGCCCTATTTATAACTTAACTGGTCACATAACAGACCTGTATTAGAAATGCAACTTTTTTTTTTTTTTTTGTGGGGGGGACGTGACCCTTTTTATGTTTTCTGACTGCCATAAACAATGGGGCCAGTAACTCTCTGTTTGTCCTGTTTGCCATTATCATTGAAAGTAAAGGAAAATCCAAAATTTGGAGTTGTCACCTGAAAAGTAGTAGAGGGAAATCTATGAATGGGGACACTAGTTCTGGTGACCTGGGGGTCCCAAAGAAATTCTCTTTTTGGAAAATAAAAAACATGTCTATAGTTGCCTATTGTGTGTAGTGGTTTTGCACAGAGCAGCCTGGATCCTCCTCTTCTCAGGTCCCCTGCAGGCTCTCCTGGCCCCTCCTTCCTGTGGGGTGCCCCCACAGCAAGCAGCTTACTATGGGGGCAACGGTTGCTCTGTGTGTCCATCCACACACACAGCCATGACTTGGCCCCACCCCCTCTCTATCCTTATTGGCTGACTGGCTGTGATAGACAGTGGGCTCCCGCTTGCTGTCTCAGCCAATGAAGAGGCAGCGACCCAGGCCAGCCCAAACTGTTGTTCACATTACTGGATTGCGATGATGCTCAGGTAAGTATTGAGGGGGCTGGGGACACTGCTGCACACAGGTTTTTTACCTTCATACATAGAATGCATGACAGTAAAAAAACTTTCAGCCTTTACAACCACTTTAAGATCAGTGTTTGGCTGCTCCTCTCATTTGTTGTACTGGTCAGTGATGGGGGTAAGAAGACATGGGCCTATCATGGCTTCTGCTGACTTATAATGGTCTTAAAGCATAACTCCAGACAGATATTATAAAGTCAAAAAACACATGTATGCATTTATTATTGTAACCTAATGTATATTTAAAGTCAAACATTTTTTTTCCTTTTTTAGTTCTACTTTTATTGAGAATTCCTATATGTGTCCTGCTATTGGTCTCCTGTACAGTAGCACTCAAATTGAGAGAGGATGTGAAAGCCCTAGGAGCCATTCGTGGGTCATGCATTCTCATGCTCTAAGAATCAGTCTGCAGCTGCATAAAGCTGGCCATAGATGGGAAGAATTGCGAATGAAAATTCTTAAGAAAAGGTTCTAAGGAAGTTTTGTTAATTTTTTTTTTTTTCTCATCTTTAGTGGGTCAAATTGATGTTCATTTTTGACTGCAGTGATGATAAAATTGGAAGGAGCAGGATGGAAAAATTTTCTGAAACAAACAAATTTCTAACTGTGCACATAGTGTTCGTTCGGTAATGTCTATTCATTCCAACAATCAAATGTTAAATAGGAGCTTCAGCCATGTGTGTGAAAAACTGTAGCTGCTGCTTTTTAATAAACAGACACTCGCCTGTCCCGGGATCCTGCGTGGTGTTCACCCCAGCCGTTTGTTAACTGGTATTCGGTCTCTGGCACCAGCATCTTAACTGTGGGCAGTCGGCTGTGACTGCTTGTGAATCCACAGCTGGCTGCCTACTGTGCATGCTGTGCTACCTGAATGGTCCTGCAGACCTCTGGGACCTGTGATTTTTCCAGGCAGCGGGCATGGGGGGGGGGGGGAAGACTTCCACTCCGAGTGGAAGTGGGAACAGGTACCTGTGAAAAATAAGTACACCCCCCCCCAAAAGAAAAAAAAATCCAAATTCCACTTTGGGAGCAAACAAAAACTTTCAAATTACATTTTAAATGTCCTGAGAGTTTTCCTTTAGACTTTTCTGATGAAGAATTTTCATTCAGAATTCTATCCATCTATGGCCAGCTTAAATTTCCAATAAGGCTGGACAGAACTACAGGTCATTTGGCAGGTTAAAAGAGAGAAGTGTATATAGAGATAATAATTTTGCTTGGAGTTCTGCTCTAATACTGCATGGGTGTCACGTACCTGCTTGGAGACTGAAATGACGAGGTCGGCCTCACTTGTGTCACTAGCCCTGACCCCACTGGAAGTGGAACAAAGGGTGTCTAGGGACCAGGGGGACAAGAGAGCCAGCGGATGTTGTTTGCAGCTCTTGCAGCTGGAGACTTTGGAAGACTGGTGAACCTCCGATTCAGGAACAGTAGTGATATGCAGAGCTGGTATGGTAGGTAGCCAGGTGTGCACCAGAGTAAGACAGGAAGCTGGGATGGGAGACAGGAGCAATGTCATAGGAATAGCCGGAGTCATCAACGGGCGGACAGCGAGGTACCAAATCATAAGCAAGCCAAAGTCAGGAGCAGAGCCAAAGTCAGGAACAAGTATCAAGCAAGAGAGTAATCAGAGTCAGGTCAGGAACAAGCCGGGTCAGCAACAAGGAAATCGCATAGGAACGAGCAGGAAACAGGGAACAGCTGAAGACCAGTTAGCACAGGCAGAGGCACTTTTTAAATAGTCTGTCTGGCTCCAATCTGCGCCGTGCGTGTGCGCGATTGCGCATTTCTGTGTGCATGCGCACGTCTAATAGCCAGACGTCTCATGAGAATTCCCTTACAATGGGATAAACTTTTTTTTTTTGGGTGCTTCGTTTTAGAGATCATCTAATGTTGCTTTTTAGTTGTACTCAAGGTTTCCATTTGTCACACTAGGCCTTCCCCGATTGTGGCAGAGGCAAAGAACCAGCTTTATATCTAAATTTATTGGATACACGTTTCCCAATCTTCAGTAAAAATGGTCAGCTTAGTTTGACATTGACATAATGTTCTTGACCACCTAGGGTCCAGTAGGACTAGAAATTCTTAGAGGGTGATCCTAGAAGGGTATTTTCTTTAGTACCAAAAGCTGTGTGCCTACAGGCTTTGGGGATGAAAATCTGACCCTAACCGTACATGTAAGCTCTGCTTACGGAGTTGGGGTAGAGATTGATGTAAGTGGTTCTATGAGAATAAAGTGTAAAATGTCTGTATTGTATGAATAAGCAAAATGAAAAGATCTGATATTGAAATTGAAACTAATCTGTTTTACTCCTTTTGCGTGTGGATAGTTTAGGAAGTGTTTTTTTTTTTTTTTTTTTTTTTTTAATGATAGTATACATCTAATGTAATCTGAATAGTTTAATTTATTTTTAAGGACAAACACTAGTTTACTGACCAGATACGGATAAGATTAACTGCTTATATTGCATCTGTCCAGCAGTATTCAGTGATAAGAGTCCCATTTTCAATTATGTATTCCTTTGTGTATACTGTATTACATGTATAGGTTGTTTAACCGGTTTCCAGATAAGTATTGGGAAGGTCATTATGATGGAGTCTACACCACATACCTGTTTGTTTATACTAAGCACTGGAGTTGCCTTTGTCAACTGGATATACAAATAAACCACCAAGGGGCTGTGAGGATATGGCAGATGGCTGCATTTGATAAGTTCCAAGGGGTGCCGTATGCTATCTTTGGCATAAAAAGGTTGAGAGGCTGGTATACAGGCAGAGGCACCACTTAAAAAAACAAAAACAAAAAAAAAACTCAGGTCTTGGGGGGTTGAACCTCTGCTGAAATTATTTCATTATGAAAATGCCCCCCTTACAGCGCTGGTCAGTGAGAAGAATGCCCACCTTACAGTGTTGGTCAAAATCTCTTACAGTCAACCAAAAAAATCACTGGCGTCATCTGCTAGCTCTGCCAAGTGGCCTTGGACCCAGAATTATGCAGGCACAATCAGATGGGAGGTAAATTGGTCACAGCTCAAGGGACCCCTAGAGACCTCAAGAGAAACCCAGGTTGAGATTGGCTGCTCAACCTGCACACCTCTGTTTGGGTTTTCCTCCACTGGCCTATCAACGTGTTTTTTTTTTTTTTTTTTTTCCCTGTTTCACCCCATCTACACATTTTCTGTGTTTTTTCAATCCTGTGCTGTCTATGTAACAGTGAATGTCTGTCTTATTTCTGGCACCTTATCCGATATTGCACCTGAAATTTTGTTCTCAGCTCCAGCCCTGAAACTCTTGTGACCTCCTGCCTTGTGATGTGTGTCCTAATACACACGTCAGCTTTTTCTATCCTAGTTCATTCTTATGGGCTTGTTTGGTTTCTTATGCTTGCTTCTCTCCTCAGCCTTGTGTTTGCTATGTTGTATACCAGCCGCTGCAGCTCTGCTTCGTTCCTGCTCCATCTTGCTTCCACTGCTAACTTGGCGTGTCCCTCTCCAGTGCCTATTCTGTTCCTAACTATTTCCACTTCATGTACATGCCAACTGCCAGTTTCTGCTTTGTCTGTAACTGTTGTATTACTGGAGAAAGTCACAGCCTGAAATCATCAGTCTCATAGCTTCAATCCCACCAGCTCCACCAAAGACCAGGCATTCTTATATCTTGCCACCTCAGTGTGACCCTTTTACCATGTTGATGATATGACGCCTAGTTTTCTGTTTCCCTACTCTGTGTCATTGCTGTAGTGAATTCCTTAAACAATTTTGATTCCTTTCCTTCATGTGATCCTTGGTACTCCTCATGCTGTTTTTTGACTTGCAACCATTATGTCTAAACTTTCCTCACTATAAGCTCCAAATGTCTCTGGATACAGCCAACAATTTCTTGCTCCCCATTACAGGGCTAGGACACTGCAATGTTGGGGTGGTTCTCTGTGAGGACTTGAAAAATTTTAGAGTCCAGCTTCTAAACATTTTCGACTTGTTTCTAGATTTTGAACGGACAGTGTATAGCTGTGATCCCTGCAGGAGTAGTCAACAGGACTCAAAAGTCAGCAGAGTGACTTAACATGCCTTGGAAACATGCCCTTTATTATAACTTGAGTCCTTGGGAACACAGCATGTATGTTAGGACCTTCCTAATTTATTTGGCGTAACATTAGAAAAAAAAAGTTTCAAGTATTTTATAATGATATTTTTTCTCCTGTCTTGCTTCTTGTCATTACAGGGTGCAGAATCGAGAATTGTGATGCTTGTTTTAGTAGAGATTTTTGCACAAAGTGCAAAGACGGTTATTACTCTCACAAAGGACGTTGTTTTAAGGAATGTCCAGAGGGTTTCGCACCTTTGGATGAGACTATGGAATGTGTAGGTGAGTGGAATCTGTTTACAATATGTGGGTTATACTTTTGTTCCATTTTACTTTGCAAGATTAGGAAGAAAATTGAATATAACTGACACCGAATAGGCAATTTTTTTTTCATCCCATCTTGTCTTCAAGCGCATGCATATTCTACTAGTACATCATTCTTTCTTTCATTGCCTACAAAAATGATCTCTTTAAATAAGATATCTGATGCTATGCTTTTCTTTCCTAGATGGATGTGAGGTAGGACCTTGGAGTGAATGGGGAACATGTAGTAGAAATAACAGGACATGTGGGTTCAAGTGGGGCCTGGAGACGAGGACACGACAAATAGTGAAGAAGCCAGCAAAAGACACAATTCCTTGCCCAACTATTGCGGAGTCTAGAAGATGTAAAATGGCACAGAGACACTGCCCGGGAGGTAAGAAAAATCTTGTGCTTAATCAAATATATGGGTTGTATTGATAAATATGTAACGACCAAATGAAAATGACTCCATACATTCCAGGTGCATCAAAACAAATGGTGTCCAAACTGCTAATCATTTTAGGAGTTATTTTCTTTATAAAGCAGCCACATCCTGAGTAGAAAAACCTATCTCCTGCCAGCATACAGTAGAAAAGGACCTTTTTGCTCCCTGTGTGGAATTAGTGGTCTCTCTGCAGAGGTCTGCTGAACCAGAACCAGATCTGCTCCCTGCTCGTTGGACTGTCCCTATTCATTTAAATGTCTCATTTGGAGGTAATGTTAAAGGAAACTTGTAGCAAGTATTCAGGCTGCAATTGCGGGCCTCTCCTCATTTTGAAAATACTAGTTCTTTACATGTCATGGTGATCTGAAAGCTTTAATGCTTTATAAGTCACTTACTTGGAGTGGATGTTCTGATTAGGAACTCAAGCCCCATGTACACGGCACACTTCTGAACGATGGAAACTGACTGCTGGAAAACGTAGGTTAAAAAAAGTCTGTTTAGATGTGTTTGCATAATGTGTTTTATGTGCGTTTGTGTTTAGAAGCATTTTTTAACCACCTTCCGCCCGCCCTATAGTACAATGACAGGTGCAAGGTGGTTCTCTCGTCCTGATAGGACGTCATATGATGTCCTACCATTCTCACCGTGCATGCGCTGCTCAGGGAGTGCGCGCCGATCGCCGGTGCGCTGTGTCCCTCGGACACAGCGGATCACGGAAAGAGCTGAAGATGTTGGCTCGGTCATGTGATCAGCTGTGTCCAATCACAGCTGATCACATGTAAAGACGGAAATGCTGGTTATCGGCATTTTTCTCCTCTCGAGCTGTCACGCTGACAGCTCGAGAGGAGAGCCAGTAATCGGCTTTTGGCGGAGGGGACATGTACACTGATCATCAGGGCACTGATTATCAGTGTGCCCTGATGATCAGTGTGGCCCCAGAAGTGCCACGTGCCAGTGCTCATCAGTGCCACGTGCGAGTGCCCATCAGTGTCACATCAATGCCACATATTAGTGCATACCAGTGCACATCAATGCAACATCAGTGCCCATCTGAGCTGCCTTTCAATGTCACCCGTCAGTGCCACCTATCAATGCCAATCAGTGCCACCTATCAGTGCTGCCAGTCAGTGTCACCTATCAGTGCCAGTCAGTGTCACCTATCAGTGCCAGTCAGTGCCACCTATCAGTGCCAGTCAGTGCCATATATCAGTATCATGTATCAGTATCCTGTATCAGTGCTGCCTTTCAGTGCCCATCAGTGATGCCTGTCAATGCCCATCAGTGCAACCTACCAGTGCCTCTTTATCAGTGCCCATCAGTGCCACCTATCTGTGCCCATCACTGCAGCCTCATTAGCGCACATCAGTGAAGGAGAAAAATCACTTATTTACAAAATTGTATAACAAAAACTAAGAAAAAACTTTTTTTTTTTTCAAAATTTTCAGTGGTTTTCGGTTTGTTTAAGAAAAAATAAAAATCCCAGAGGTGATTAAATACCACCAAATACCTCCTATCTGTCTAAAAAAAATGATAAAAATTTAATATGGGTACAGTGTTGCATGACCGCGCAATTGTCATTCAAAGTGTGACAGCGCTGAAAGCTGGAAATTGTCCTGGGCAGGAAGGGGGTAAAAGTGCCCTGTAGGCTTGTGGTTAAAGATAAGCACAGGAGAACCTCCCAAATGCCAAGAATGCACTGAAAAGTGGTAAATTATTAACTATTTCAGACTGTTTCAGAGAAATACAGAGAGTAGAAGCAGACAGTTGCTCATTAACATTTCTTTTGTTTCCCAGGGTGGGAAAGGTGTCTGGTGGAGTGAGTCATTAAGGCCACCTGGCAGGGGGTCGCCATGAGGAATTTGAGGTGTAAATGATCATTAACATCTTTTGTTTCCAAGGGTGGGAGAGGTCTGAGGTGTGAATTGGTCATTACAATGTATGACATGCTTGGTAGGAACATCCTGTGTTCAGTGTTTTGTCCATCTGAGCACCTTGAAAGCGCTTTGCATGCATTTTTCATGATGAAAAAAGGTTCTGGACAGCATCGGGAACTGGAAGAGTTAAAATAATAAAAAAAAAAATTCAGACCCTGATAAAATCGACTGCTGAACAAAGTTTTTCTGCGTTCAAAAAGACTGTAAACTCAAATGCCTGTAAACGAAGATGTGCACATGGACACATATGAAAACATTAGGGTGAGTTCAAGGGCTGCTGAAAAAAAACGCTGAACAGCTCCTAAACTTGTTTATCAGCTGCAGTGTACATGAGCCCTTAGATTCTGATTTTATTTATTTATTTTTTTCAGATCTGCTTACTTGCTCCTGGTCTGTTTCTCCAAGTATTAAAGCCAGAGACATGCCAGGAAACTAGCATTTTCACAAGAGAGTCAGCAATGGTAGCCTCTTTCTTTCTTTTTTTTTTTTTCAACAGGAAAAAGCAAATCTCTGCACACCAATAACCTCACACGGGTTCCGGTTTATTAAAGCGGACAATCTCTGTGACAGTCCCTGCCCATGAGACCTCCCCTCTAGCACCCAGCTCTAGATTTCCTTCAATAAGTTGCCTTTTAATTACAAATCTTTTTTAGACAGACTAGCTTTTTTTGGGGTGTTACAGTCATTAAAATGTCTCATTTGTATATATGACCACCTTTTTTTAGACCACTTCTGATTTTTTAAAAATTCTTTATTTTTTGTACCTTTTTAATGTTTGCATTTTGCGCTTTTGGTTATAGGTGTTGAATGTAGTTTTCTATTGCATGGACCATCATGATGGGTACTTAAAGTGCTGACTAGTGAGGACTGAGCATTGAGCTAGTACTGTCAAAGGGGGGGAAACTTCAGCTTTAACAAACTAAATGTCATTCAGATAAGGAAGATACAGGAGTCATACTCCACTTGTTCCATTCCTTTAGCAAAGAATTTCCATTTACCCCTTCAATTTGGCACACCAGTATTGATACTTAGGAATGAGCATGTGAATTTTGGCTGGACTGACCTTTTTGATGGCTGTAAATATTGTAACTGATCACAAGTTTGGTCCTCACTACACTTCTGCTAGAATTTTTCTCTATGCCTCTCTAGAAAGCAAGAACTATTATGAAGTTGTAATCTTTTGACACACACACCAACAATCTCTTCAAACCACAACTGCGCTCATAAATGCTCCATCACTTTTAGGGGTTTTCTGTGCTGTCATCGACTCATTCTCCATCACTAGATACTTTTTCTCTGCTCCCCAGCCAAGCAACAGCGGTTTCCTTAATGGGTTCTCCTGTTTTATGTCTCCGTGTTGCTTGTCTGTCTCTGCACATCTTGTCAAGATGCTGGTAGATACACAGGAATACAAAACTGGATTATTGAGGGCTCATTCATGCCATTTTCCATGGGCTGTGTTTGGTAGCATTGCTCAACACAGCCTCCACACAATAAAAAGAAAAATTACATGGCTTTCAATGGGCCCAGTTCATGCCATTGCACTACATTGCTGTGCAGTGGTTGAGAATAGGACAGGTTTCATTTAAACAGTGCTGCAATGCAAAACAAAATTAAAGTAATTTGGCTCCTGCTGTGAAAAAAGGAAACATGTACAATAACGTATTAAAAAATGCATATGGTATGAATCTAGCCTGTTCTTGATTGCGAGCGATGGACCCTGTTTGTTAAAAATGGAAGACGGAATAATGTTTTTGATCAGGGATGGGATGCAGCACAGCAATTCTTTTAGCAAATTTTTATTTTGTATCAGTCAGGATGAGCATTCCCTCAAACTTTTGGGAAAAATCAGGAGATTATGATGACATTTTTGTGAAATTAATTGGAGCCAAGGAAGATGACAACTTTAAAGCCCATCTCCAGAAAACCTGAAGATTCTTCATTGCAGTGAGACTGCACCCCTACTGCAAAGTTGAACTGCTTCTTTAGGTATGGGGCATAAAAAAAGATGTACTTACCTGATCCTCTGTCAGTCCCTGCAATGCCTTAAGTCCCATGCTCCAGCGGCCTAAGGTCCTAATGTCATTAGGACCAATCGAGGTCCACAGCCCTGCATTGGATGTGATGACAGACAGTCCAGTCCTGCAACATGGGGGGGGGGGAATGCCGTCTGCTGGGGAAGCCGAGGATTGAGTATTCCAGGGGAGTGTACAAGCACTTTTGCTTAAACAAGCAGTTGACCCTTATGACGTGGTTGCAGCCCCACTGCGAGGGAGAACTTACAGATTTTCTGGAGTTGGTAGAAAGTGTAGATAATTTTTGCCTAAGCAGCTCAATGAGCAATATGGAGAGCTCAGCTTTAAGATGGAGTTTCATTATCCTTTCACTAGGTTACAAAGTCAGAAGAGATTTTGTTTTCTTTATATGATGAGATCATAAGCATGCATTTACAGTCCAGTGCATTTCCTTTTTCCTAGTGCCATGTCTGTTTTTGCCAAAAGTTTCACGTGTTTTTGTTTGACACATACATATAATTCATTGAGGAAAACATGCTGGCTGCTCTATGGACTTCCCAACAGATTATAAGATAATGTGCTTACCAGCGGCAGGTACCGCTAAGAAGCCCAGATCAGTTAACAAGGCAAGGTCAAAGCTGGGATGGGTGCTTGGCAGAGGCAGCTGTGCAGAATTCCTTCGTAATGTAGCAAAGCAGAAGACTCTTATGTCTTTTCGTCTTTGTTTTGCTTTAAAGCGTTCACATTTACAGAAAACATGAAAAGGGGAATGAAGACTGTATACCCTTCCCACCCCCCTGTTTCCTGCTGTACTTGATGTGCGCATGGCTGATGAGCTGTCATTGCCCACACAATGTTAGTGGTTCAGGGATTAGAAATCCCCACTGTTCTCCCTCTTTTCTGTGCAGCGCTTCCAGGATGGATCAGAACGATTCGGATTGGTCAGTGCCATCACAAAGCAAAGCTCTGATCTGTCTGGGAAGCGCTGCAGAGGGAAGAAAGGAAGGAGTGGGGATTTCAAATCCTTCAATCACTACACTGGTTACATTGACAGCTCAGTATCCATAGAGGTAAATACACCATTGACCAAAGGTGGTGAGGGTGTAAAGTGATAGTTTTTGCTTTTTCAGTTTTTTCTGAAAAGGTGAACCAAGTCTTTAAAACCAAACTCCAGTCTAATTGATACATACTCAATTAAAATACATATATGGAAATTGTTTCACCTGCAAAGGGATTTCTAATTCAGTTCAGACAGTCTTGTGTTCTGGCCACCCTTGCCAGATGGTGTAGAGGATTCTTGGACCTTCCTGCAGTTAAAGGGACATGGTCTTCCCAAAAAAGCTTAACAGGTCCCTGTGATAAGAGGCATTATACTCCTCTCTCTGGCCGCCTATATCTTCTACCTACTCAACATTCCAGCTCTGCAGCTTCCATAAAACTCTTCAGAATGTGATAGTTTGGGGAGTGTTGGGTAAATGTATCCCCCTGCTGTGCACTGTGGTTCCATCTGCTGCCCTCTCAGCACTCCTGTGTTCTGTAAGGGTAATGTGGGGGTCAGTGGAAGAAACTACAGCATGGAAGGAAACCCAGACATTTCCTATCCAGTTTTCCAAATTCTGCTTATTCCCACAATTACTTTTTAGGCTACAGTAAAAATTCAAAATCTGGCTTGGAATTGTAAAAATGACATAACTCTCATTCCAATGATCTGAGTGAGCTTCTTTTTGATATAGAGGTGTGTGTGTGTGTGTGTATATACAGTAGATACATTGATCAGTGTTTTTCCATGCATTAGACAAGTTGGGTAAGGAGTGCCAATGAAATATTCTAATAACCTAGACCACAATCTCCTGTTCTGTGAAAATGGAATTTGTATTTGGAATGGTAAGTGGAAGAGGTGCTGATACCAAGGACTGTCCTTCTAGTGAGTCCAGATTTCCAGTTGTGGATGTGAGAAGATCCATTTGTGTGTGCAACTGCATTTTTAGTGATGGTTAGTAGGTTTGTAATGCAAAAAGACATCTTAATTTCATTGGTTGGGCCCTAAAACCCAAGTGGAGCATATTTTTAGTAAGGCTTCTGTCATATGGGTGCTGTGGCACGTACAGTGTGAATAATGTAGCAAGTGAGCATACGGAGATGGACGCGGTCATCCATCTTGCTAAGGATCCTCCATCTTGTATCATTTCTACTCCCAAATCAGATTCCCTCCAATTTCCCCCCTCCCTCAGGAATATGGTCTGTATGATGCCAGAGATCACAGGCACAGTGGGAGAGCTCCAGTGTTATAAACCCCAAACTAGCTGGCACCCAGGTGTCTGTTAGCTTCTCAATCTGAGATATTGTAAAACCATAAACCAGTCCTTCACTGAGC
Organism: Staurois parvus; assembly: GCF_062004578.1. Classification (NCBI taxonomy): domain Eukaryota; kingdom Metazoa; phylum Chordata; class Amphibia; order Anura; family Ranidae; genus Staurois; species Staurois parvus. The sequence goes on from NW_028317843.1 coordinate 5,763,396, forward strand.
TTCAAAGACATTCCAGATAGCTGTAAAACAGACTCACATTTATATATCCCCTTTTCCATATAATTTTATATATGGAAATGTGGAAGACTTGCAAGGAAACCAGGCATATATTCAGATTGCTCACTTTAATACAAGTTGGCTGATATCTTACACCCCCTAGTAGGAATCTACAGGAGAGCAGAAAATGATATCTCCTTAACTGTGCCGAGCAGGTATGCCATATTTAATATCTAGACGTTCAGCAGGTGTTTCTGCATATTAATCCACTAGTGGCTAGGCTGCTACATGCACCAAGGGTACGTTATTGATCATGATATAAACTGCAAGGGATTTTGGTTCTAGCTTGGGTCTCCACCTGCAACGCCCTCCCCAAGTGAGGCAATTGGTTCTCTGCTTCAGGGAGATATCCTGCTGAGTTCCTAGAAAAAGCTGTTATGCTTGGAGCAGAAATTTAAATTGAGTAGGTCGTGTTGAAGTTGAAGAATTCTCCCTTTTAACATCGGAACTAAGTTTGGGAGATAAGGCACCCTTTTGGCTCAGGAAACTTGATCTGCTTAACCCAGGACTTCTGGCAAGTACTCTATCTCTCTAAACTTCTTTCTGTTATCTCTTTGCTGTGTTATTGCTCTGTGTGTGTGTGTATATATATATATATATATATATATATATATATATATATATATATATATATTGGCTACATCTTTTCTGTAAATATTGTTATTGCACCCTTTTGACCTTTTTTAGTAATGAATCCTATTATCTGAAAAGTGTTGAACTGTTTCTAAAGCTCTTTAATGCAAACTAAGAACCCCTGTCTCTGAAGAGCGCTACTGTGTGTTTTAAATGTCTGCATACATCTGTCTGCAGTGACATTGTGTATACAAACGATTATTGAAACATATTGCCGAGTTTCCTCTTTCTCTGTAGAAAAAGGAGGTGGTGGCAGTGTGAAGGGTTAATTGCGTAATTAATCTGACCCAGTAACAATCGCTCCCAGGCTGCAAGTACACAGATTGTGGTCAATTAGCTGGAAAATCTTTGTGCAGGGTGCAGTTGGGCGTGGCATTGTTACGCACATGACCACGTGGTTTTAGATTGGCTAGTCCTTCGGTCACGAGTTTGGTGAGAAGGGCTGGGGTCTGTTGCCACGACCGTCACAAATAAGACTTTGTTTATGTGGCTGGACTCTCCTGGAGGAAGCCTATGTTACTGAATGTGGCTGTATGGACACACATGTCCTAAAATGACAGGCTGCAGGGGAGGATTGGTGGCCCCTAGCATGCGCTGTCTGCATTAAGAGACGTGCAACCAACCTTGCGCATCTCTCAAATTAGGACAAGCGGTTGTGTTGACAAAGGTGCTATGTCCTCATTTAGTAACACAGGCTGCCTCCAGGAGGCTCCAGCCGCATAAGCAAACTGCCTATGCACACTGCACGGTCCTCAGCACCTGTTTGAATGAAGCCTAATGGTGCACTAAAAAAAACATAAATCATAAACTTACTTGAATTTTTAAAATGCATTTACACTTGGCGGACACATGAGGCTGAAGAAAACAATTGACAATGGCTCTTTCCTTATACGTTTTTTTGTCTTCGCAAAGAAAAATCTCCTACTCTTCACACTTATGCCTTATTTATGTCATCAGTTTTTGGCAGCACCTATATTTGTGAGCAACTATTTAAGGATGAAACACACGAAGGGAAAAATTAGAACCTAAATATCTGAGGAGCACCTTCAGATTTAATTGAGAATTGCTACTACATCCATCCAACCAACCAGATATTGATGCATTAGTATATCAAAAACATTGTCAAATATTGCACTAGTTTTATGTTGCCCTATTTTTATGTTTTTATAATAAAAATATTACAAAAAAAAAATGTATTACTCAGGTACATTATCTATGTCAGGGATTAACTTGTGATCTACCCAACTTTTTCTGCTCATCAGCTATCCCTATTGGTGTATTTTAATGAGTGACCCAAGACAATTCTTCTTCCAATGTGACCCAGGAAAGTCAAAAGGTTGGACACCCCTACTTTAAACAATTTTTTTTTTCAAACTTTAGGAGGCATTTAGTAAGCTTTATGGAAGCTTTGTAAGGGCCACTTGCACTGTGAAAAAAGAGAATGTATACTTTCCTTTCCAGCAGCTCATGTTATGTTATGGCTGCTGCAGGTATTTGACACTTTAAGATGTGTACATACAGTGGGTGTAGAAAAGAATCTCCCTCCTTTAAAAGAATCACATTTTGTTGCTTTGCAGCCTGAAATGAAGATAGACACAGTTTGTTTTATCCACCTGTATTTACTGAGTGCAACTTATAACATCTAATTGAAATATAGAACACTTGCATGTCAGGAAAAATATATATAAAACAGAATCAGAGTTGGAAAAAGGATCACCCCCTTCTAAAAATGACTTGTAAACTCAATCAGGTGTAGCTAATCACCTTCTCAATGGAACACAGACATTTGAATTTCAGCTGTGGTCATTTTGATTTTTCTGGAGCATTTCAGTTCCTGGTAGTAGAACTGAAGAAAACAAACTATGGGTGGCAAGGCACTGTCAAAAGATGCCTTTGATCTAGTTGTGGATGGGCACAAGTCAGGAGCTGGATTCAAAATAATTTCAAAGGCTTTATCAATGTCTAGAAGCACAGTGAAGTCTATTAAGAAGTGGAAGGTACAGTTGTGGCCAAAATTATTCAACCCCCAATGCTGTAAAGGGGTTTAGGGACTATAGTGTACATTTGGAATTGTATTCAGAATCAAATCCTACAAGGACGTTGTAACTACCCAAATGCAACTAAAATGACATCAATTGTTTATGTAATACAGTAGTAAATGGTTCTTATGTGGTTTCTTCATTGCCACAATTATTCAACCCCTTAAAGACTACCACTCTGAAGAACAGAGGTTCATACAGGTGCTTTCCATCAGGTATTGAAAACACCTGTGGATGTCACCGAGCAGCAATCAAGCATAATAAGCACCAATTAGGCAGCTTTAAAATGACTGTGATACTCAGCTCCTTCTAGACATTTACTGGTGTGGTTACAAACATGGTGAAGGCAAGAGAATGGTCCAGGAAGACAAGAGAAGAGGTGATTTCTCTTCACAGGAAGGGCAATGGCTATAAGAAGATTGCAAAGATGTTAAACATACCAAGAGACACCTTAGGAAGCATCATTCGCAAATTCAAGGCAAAGGGCACTGTTGAAACGCTACCTGGTCGTGGCAGAAAGAAGATGCTGACTTCGACTGCTGTGCGCTACCTGAAGCGTAGAGTGGAGAGAAGTCCCCGTGTGACTGCTGAGGAACTGAGAAAAGATTTGTCAGATGTGGGTACAGAAGTTTCAGCCCAGACAATAAGACGCACACTGCGTAATGAAGGCCTCCGTGCCAGAACTCCCAGGCGTACCCCCTTGCTGTCTCCAAAGAATAAGAAGAGTCGACTGCAGTATGCCAAAAGCCATGTGGACAAACCACAAAAGTTGTGGGATAGTGTTCTGTGGACTGATGAAACAAAATTAGAACTGTTTGGGCCCATGGATCAACGCTATGTTTGGAGGAGGAAGAACAAGGCCTATGATGAAAAGAACACCTTGCCTACTGTGAAGCATGGTGGAGGGTCAATCATGCTTTGGGGCTGTTTTGCTTCTGCAGGTACAGGGAAGCTTCAGCGTGTGCAAGGTACCATGAATTCTCTTCAGTACCAGGAGATATTGGATGGAAACGTGATGCAGTCCGTCACACACCTGAGGCTTGGGAGACGTTGGACCTTTCAACAGGACAATGATCCCAAGCATACCTCCAAGTCCACTAGAGCATGGTTGCAGAGGAAAGGCTGGAACATTTTGGAGTGGCCATCGCAGTCACCAGACTTAAATCCGATTGAGAACCTCTGGTGGGACTTAAAGAAAGCAGTTGCAGTGCGCAAGCCTAAGAATGTGACTGAACTGGAGGCCTTTGCCCATGAAGAATGGGCGAAGATACCCGTAGATCGCTGCAAGACACTTGTGTCAAGCTATGCTTCACGTTTAAAAGCTGTTATAACTGTAAAAGGATGCTGTACTAAGTACTAAGATTGAATGTCACTTGGGGGTTGAATAAAACTGATAATGCTGTGAGCACAGAAAAGACATTTGTGGTTATTTCATTATAACTGTTATGTTATATTTGTCTGACCTACAAGTGCCTCTTTAATGTAAATGTAAGCAAGATGACTGAATGATCAAAAGCAATGTCAAACTGGCCAAAACACTCAATTTCAGTGGGGGTTGAATAATTTTGGCCACAACTGTATTTGGTACAACACAGACCCTCCATGCATCAATAAATTGCTCCAAACTGGATGAAATATCCAGGAGGAAACTGGTCAGAGAGGCTACCAAGAGGCCTACAGCAACTCTGAAGCAGTTGCAGGAATTCATGACATAGTGTGGTCATTGTGTGCATGTGACAATATCACAAATTCTCCACACATGTGGCTTGCATGGGAGGGTTGCAAGAAAAAAAGCCACTTCTCAAGAAAGGCCACATGCAGTCATGACTGAGCTTTGACAAAACACACCTTGAAGATCACAAATTCTTGGGGAAAATGTGTTATGGTCTGAGACTATAAAATTGAGTTATTTGGCCTCAACACCAACAAATGATATGTCAGGAGGAAATCCAATCCAGCTCACCATCCAAATAACACCATTCCTACAGTAAAGCATGGAGGTGGTAATATCCTCTTATGGGTGTTTTCTCTGCAGCAGGGACTGGAGCACTTGTCAGGATAGAAGGAAAAATGGATGGGGCAAAATACCATCAAATTCTTGAGGAAAATCTGCTGCCCTCTGCCAGAAAGTTGTCAATGGGTAGAATGTTTACCTTCCAACATGACAGTGACCCAAAGCACACTGCAAAAATGACCACACAGTGGTTGAAGGAGAAAAAGGTAAATGTCCTTGCATGGCCTAGTCCAGGGGTATCCAAACTATGGCGCTCCAGCTGTTGAAGTACTAAAAGTCCCATCATGCCTCTGCCTCTGGGTGTCTTACATGTGGATGTCAGTCTTGCAAGGCCTCATGGGACTTGCAGTTACTCAACACCTGGCAGGCCATAGTTTGGACACCTCTGGCCTAGTCAGAGCCCAGACTTAAACTCCAATGTGGACTGCAGTCTTCAAGTCATTTCACAGATTTTCAAATGGTCACCATCAAATTTAACTGAATTTGAGCAGTTCTGCAAAGAAGAGTGGGCAAATATTGCAAAGTCTAGATGTGCAAAGTTCAGAGACCTATCCCAACAGACTAAAGGCTGGAATTAAAGTATAAGGTGGTTCAACAAAATACTGACATAAGGAGGTGATCCTTTTTTTTCCAATTAAGTGCTTCTGTTTTTTGAATTTTTCAAAAGAAATTTTCTGACATGTTGGTGTTACAGCTTTCACTTGGATGTTATACATCTATACATCTGGATAAAACAAAAACTGTACATTTCGGGATGCAAAGCAACACAATGTGGTTATTTGAAAGGGGGGGATTCGTTTCTATACCCACTGTACCTCCTTATAGGGGCTTGTAAGTCACTACAGAACATACGAACCGCAGCAGGAGGAGCCACATAGTGTGGTGGAGACTGTAGTTAGTCACTCTTTCGGTTGAATATCTGTAGTAGCAATAAGCCAGAGTTTGAAAACACCGGCTGCTTTACACCATAGGATTTATTCATAAGTGACCCTATGGTGGTAGGACTACCTTAAGAACCAGTGATTAAAAATGCTTGTGTCCAAATCCTAAGTCATTCCCTGAAAAGTTGAAACCTCGAGGACTTGACATGTTTCTTTAGATCAGAAAATGGTTTAGAGTGGTTGGGTTTAATGTTTTTTTACATGTTTCCTTATGCCAAATATTGTATGACTAGCAAGAATGCTAGGAGTGCCAAAACCACTCCTGGAAGAAACTCCAAGACTCTTGCACCCTCAACTATTACTATGGTAAAAGGTTTACAGTTGTGGCCAAAATTATTCAACCCCCACTGAAATTGAGTGTTTTGGCCAGTTTGACATTGCTTTTGATCATTCAGTCATCTTGCTTACATTTACATTAAAGAGGCACTTGTAGGTCAGACAAATATAACATAACAGTTATAATGAAATAACCACAAATGTCTTTTCTGTGCTCACAGCATTATCAGTTTTATTCAACCCCCAAGTGACATTCAATCTTAGTACTTAGTACAGCATCCTTTTACAGTTATAACAGCTTTTAAACGTGAAGCATAGCTTGACACAAGTGTCTTGCAGCGATCTACGGGTATCTTCGCCCATTCTTCATGGGCAAAGGCCTCCAGTTCAGTCACATTCTTAGGCTTGCGCACTGCAACTGCTTTCTTTAAGTCCCACCAGAGGTTCTCAATCGGATTTAAGTCTGGTGACTGCGATGGCCACTCCAAAATGTTCCAGCCTTTCCTCTGCAACCATGCTCTAGTGGACTTGGAGGTATGCTTGGGATCATTGTCCTGTTGAAAGGTCCAACGTCTCCCAAGCCTCAGGTGTGTGACGGACTGCATCACGTTTCCATCCAATATCTCCTGGTACTGAAGAGAATTCATGGTACCTTGCACACGCTGAAGCTTCCCTGTACCTGCAGAAGCAAAACAGCCCCAAAGCATGATTGACCCTCCACCATGCTTCACAGTAGGCAAGGTGTTCTTTTCATCATAGGCCTTGTTCTTCCTCCTCCAAACATAGCGTTGATCCATGGGCCCAAACAGTTCTAATTTTGTTTCATCAGTCCACAGAACACTATCCCACAACTTTTGTGGTTTGTCCACATGGCTTTTGGCATACTGCAGTCGACTCTTCTTATTCTTTGGAGACAGCAAGGGGGTACGCCTGGGAGTTCTGGCACGGAGGCCTTCATTACGCAGTGTGCGTCTTATTGTCTGGGCTGAAACTTCTGTACCCACATCTGACAAATCTTTTCTCAGTTCCTCAGCAGTCACACGGGGACTTCTCTCCACTCTACGCTTCAGGTAGCGCACAGCAGTCGAAGTCAGCATCTTCTTTCTGCCACGACCAGGTAGCGTTTCAACAGTGCCCTTTGCCTTGAATTTGCGAATGATGCTTCCTAAGGTGTCTCTTGGTATGTTTAACATCTTTGCAATCTTCTTATAGCCATTGCCCTTCCTGTGAAGAGAAATCACCTCTTCTCTTGTCTTCCTGGACCATTCTCTTGCCTTCACCATGTTTGTAACCACACCAGTAAATGTCTAGAAGGAGCTGAGTATCACAGTCATTTTAAAGCTGCCTAATTGGTGCTTATTATGCTTGATTGCTGCTCGGTGACATCCACAGGTGTTTTCAATACCTGATGGAAAGCACCTGTATGAACCTCTGTTCTTCAGAGTGGTAGTCTTTAAGGGGTTGAATAATTGTGGCAATGAAGAAACCACATAAGAACCATTTACTACTGTATTACATAAACAATTGATGTCATTTTAGTTGCATTTGGGTAGTTACAACGTCCTTGTAGGATTTGATTCTGAATACAATTCCAAATGTACACTATAGTCCCTAAACCCCTTTACAGCATTGGGGGTTGAATAATTTTGGCCACAACTGTAAAAGGGGAAGTCATTTGCACATTTGGAACTTTCAAGAAGGACCATGTTTTCTTGCCTTTAAATTTAAAGGCATTACAGTAAAGACTAACTGGGGAAAGAAAAGACTCCAGTATAACCTATTCTTGATAAATAACCCAACGTGTCATAATAAAATAGAACCTTTTTGTTTGGAAAACTAGATTCAAACCAGACTTGCCTAATGCCGTCATGGTGATTTTTCCTCGGAGTCAGTCAACTTACAAATTGTGCTAATCCCCCTTCTCCTTGCATGTCGCATATTTCACATACAGCCACTTTTACTTGTGTTCACTTCAACAATTTTTCATGAATCGCATTTTAGCTGCATTCCTTAATGCAAAAAAGAAAATGGATGACAAACTTTGTTTTAAGGAAAAACATCCTTCCAAAAATGATTCATATTTTATGACCGTAAATTGCTTTAAGAGTTGTAATAGTTTAGTTTGCGGTCTTGTTTTAGAATACCTAATTACTTAGATATTGCTGTATAACAGGAGTTTTTGTTTTATTGTGTATGGAAATAAGACTGAAATATGAAGAAGGAATATATTTGAATTTGCTGTATATATTTATTTATTTGGCATTGTTGGAAGTTCACTGAAATGGAAACTCCGTTTCACTCATTGAGCTGTTCAGGGAAATTGGCATAAAAACCAATAAGTATATTTTTAGTTTACTTTTATATCATCTTAGTGTCGTATATCAGTGTTTTTTTTAAGTTATTCACCATTTGCAGACCGTGCCTTTTTAATTTTCTTATTTTAGTTTGGAAAAAAAAGGGCAACGCTGAATTTTTCAGTACAAGAACAGGTCCAGGACCGTTAAAAGAAGATTCTGTATCCCTTGGGGAGACATTTAAAGCTTGTTGCCGCCATTAAAAAAAATCATCTCTAAAAGGAAATCGCCCCGGCAGTGGTCCCTCTGCACTGCTAGGGTCAAATGTTCATTTAGTTAGGGGTAGGAGTAGGTTATTCCTTGCTCTCCTGGCATCCAGAGCTGTCCTCTGATGCCCCCTAGTTTTGACTGCTGGTCCTGCATTGAGGATGAGTGATGGTCTAAGCCAGTGAAGCCAAGTGGAGAAGGTGGCACTAGTCCTTCAGTTAGTAAGAAGACTGAGGGAATGAGACACAAGGTCATTACAGATTTCCCAATCTACTAAATGAGCCTTCAACCCTTGCAGAGATGTGAGGGGTGGGTGGGGGGAGCACACTACACGAGTCATTTATACTATACTTTCCAGAGAAACTTTAAATCCATATTAAACCCAAAACCAAAAATGTAATATATTGCAGCTTACCAATCATTAGATGTGAGGGCTGCATTAGTTTCCTTTAGGCTTTTCTCTGTTTTCTGGCCAGTAACACACCTCCCGTATTAGAGTGCCTCTACTCTACATGAAGGAGCACTTGGGGGTGTCACGATTGCAAGATCGCCGCCACCAACATGCGACAATCTCACGACCGCTGCCACCAATGTGTCACGATCGTGGCGTCAGACCCCAGACCTTCTCACCAAACTCGTGACCGAAGGACCGGCTGATCCAGACCACGATGTGACGTGCGTAACAATGCCACACCCAGCTACACCCTACACAGCGATTTTCCAGCTAATGGATTTCAATCTGTGCCTGCAGCCTGGATGCGCTTGTTACTGGGTCAAGTTAATTACGCAACTGACCCTTACACTGCCACCACCCCTTTTTGTACAGAGAAAGGGGAAACTCTCTTTATCAAATATACACTGTAATGGTTGAAAAGTCGTCTATCCAATACGGTCACCACAGGCCGATTGGGCAGAGGATTAACCAAACACAGTAGCGTCTCTTTAGAGGCAGGAATTCGTAAATTGCAATTAAGTGCTTTAGAAACAGTTTAACACTTTCAGAAAGAGATTTATTACTAAAAGAGTCAAACAGGTGCAATAAAATATTTACAGAAAAAGATGTAACTGTGTGTGTGTGTGTGTGTGTGTGTGTGTGTATATATATATCTATATATATATATATATATATATATATATATATATATATATATATATATATATATCTATCGTAAAGAACCATAGCACAGCAAAGAGATAATAGGAAGGAAGTTAAAGGGTTAAGTTACTTGCCATTTAAGCCTTAGCCGTAAGCAGATCCAAGTTTCAGAGCAAAGGGTCTCCCCAGGTGGTATACTGATGTTACAATTGGGAGATGTCTTTAACTTACTTTTTAGGCCTGCTAGCCTGTGTTTTAAAATTCCCCAGCAGGGGGGTGGCTCTCAGTAACTGACCAATACTCTGTTTAGGGAGGGATCATCGGGCGGACTCTGAATTAGAACCAACATCTTCATAATCCATGATATGAAACATAGGGGACAAACTGACTTGAGGAATGTTCATTTAATTCTGTCACCTAAACTGCTAGGTTTTATGAGGTTACAATCTCTTCAATTCCTGGGAAAAGCTGCCTTATCTCGGTTACGAAGTGAGAAATTACACATGTCCTTGGGCAGCTAGTCTCTGTCTCTCTTGGGGGGCTTTGTAGCTCTGGGCCCCCTGCTGCTCTACCTGCCAGTGACACTTTTAACACACACACATCTGTCACTGTGCCTCTCAGGAAGGGAGGGGGAAGGAGAATAAGAAATGAGAGACACAATATATACTCCGTACCAAGATGGAGGTGCCTACAAAATGGTTGACCTGCATACTTCACTGTGTTTTGCGCAGTGTTTGCGACAGGGGACACCTTTGGACAGCCAGCAGAATTGTCAGTCTGGGGGGAGGTGTGTGTTGGATATACTAGCAGATTTAATTACTCGAACACGTTGAAGCCAAACTCCAGCTAACACTTTATAAGCAGTTAAATTAAAACAGTGTTTTCCCCTTTTTGAAATAAAGGTTTTGAATAAATCTGATCATTTTAAGCACCTCTGTCAGTGATACATGGTTTGTCGCATCCCTGTAACTGCTACATCTGCAGGAGAGCTTGTTCTGTTGAAAAACAGACTTGCTGGCAGGAATACCAGGTGAAAATAAAGGAAAGAGAGCCTAGAAAAAACTAATGGAGCCATCACATTTAAGAATTGGTAAGCTGCAATATGTTTGCTTTTGGGTTTAATACCATTGTAATTTTGCCTTCTTCATTGACTTCAAAATCTTTTTTTTTTTTTTTTTTTTTTACTACCAACATTAGAGTGCACTTAAGACTGTGGACTAAGTGGTTCTAGAGGTAGGTTTGTTTACTTAATGCATTCTCTGTATTAAGGTAAAAAAATCTTCTGCTTGCAGCGCCTCCTCTTGTACTTTCCTGAGCCCAATCTTGATTCACGAGCAGCGGCTCTCTCCCTTCTCATTGGCTCAGACAGAAGCATGAGCCATTGGCTGCAGCTGCTGTCAATCACAGGCCAGTAAGGAGGGAGCAGGGGGTGGGGCCGAGCTGTACTCTGTGTGTCAATGAGCATACAGAGCATGACTTGGGAGGAAATACATACTAGTGACCTTATAGCAAGTGGCTTGCTATGGGGGCAGTTGGGAGAAGGAGAAAGGGAGAGCCAGGAGTGTTGGCTGGGGACCTGAGAAGAGGAGGATCACGGCAGCTCTGTGCAATGGTTAACAGGTATGTACGTACAGTGTGTTTTGTTTTGATTTAAAAAAAAAAAAAAAGATTTCCAATAATTTTTCCCATCCTGAATGTTTTGAATCCTGAATTGTAAGTGTGTTTTATGATGTTTTATTGGTTTTAATGAAGTTTTAAGGAGTTTGACTTTTACTGCTTTATTATTTTTACATAACTTACTCCTGTTTGTGTATGTAAATAAGAGTGAAATGTTAGGAACTCATACACTATCTACCTTTTTGAATAGGAAAAATTAAAGGAATGCTGAAAACTGTTACATGATTTCTTCCCACAAGAAAAGTGTAGTCATGAGAGAGAGAAATGGCACATGATTTGCTTTAATGAATTGTCTAAAGTAATTTGGCTTGAAGTCCTGCACAGGAAGACATTCATGTATAGAAGGCCACACACATTGAGATTTGTTTGACCAGTTTTAATGTAATGACCATATTGTCTGTGTCTGGCCGCTCCATTTTTGTGACATTTTAGTCTGTCCAGACCCAGCAAAAATATGAGACCAGCATGATGAACGATGTCTGATGCCCTCAGAAAAATGGAAGTAGAAGCTTTTTTTTTTTTTTTCCCCAGCACATGTAGAAATATGGCCTGATGGACAATTAGAGGTTTTGGCAATAGCTTCTGGTCATCAAGGAATTCTCTAGCCTTCACTAGAAACGTGACCGCTCAAAAATTTGATTGGCTGCTGAAGGAAACATTTCTATTTCATTAGATTTTGTATGCAAGGCTTGCTGTGAATAGGTATCTTGTGTTGAAAAGGTTGGCTCTGTATTGCACTCCACAGGTTGTCTAAATGTTTTGCTATTCGAAAGCTAGGCTTCCTGACATGTGCAGGAAAGTCCAATCACAACAGATAACCACTTACTTCTTCTTCTTGTGTTACTTAAAAAATGAATGTGACTTGTAAATTTTCACACAGAAATTCTAAACCTGGGGTCTCCAAACTATGTTCCTCCAGCTGCTGAAGTACTACAAGTCCCCTCATACCTCTGGGAGTCTTGCCTGTGGCTGTTGGAGTCTTGCAAGGCCTTATGGAACTTGCAGTTCCTCAACACCTGGAGGGCCATAGTTTGGAGACCCCTGTTCTACACCATCGTGAAATTTAAAGAGGTTATAAAGGCTAATTTTGTTAACTTAAAATAAGAGGTTTATGCTTACCTGCTCTGTGCAATGGCACAAAGCAGCCCCAAACTTCTGTACCCCGCTGGCGTTCTCCACTCCTCCTCTCTGCAAGTGCCCACTAGCAAGCTAGCTGCTATGGGGGCACACTTTTGAACAGGGCTGTGTGCCTCGCCCCCCCCCCCCCGATACCTCCTCAGAGGATTTGATAGACAGCAGCAGGAGGCAATGCTTCCCATTGCTGCCTGTGTGTTATTCTGAGAAGAGTAAGAGGGGAGAACGGTGGGCAACAGCTCTTGAACGAGAAAGGAGGACTCGGGTTAGCCACGTGCTATGGTGGTCACTCCCGAACTGGGCTGTGTGCATCCCACACAGCGCGACTCCCCTCACCTCCCGATCCCTCCTCACAGTATTGATTGACAGAAGAAGAAGACTATGGTTCCTACTGCCTCAGCAAAGCCTGTGAGAGTGGGGAGAAGAGTCTCGCTACAAAAGGCCACAGCACTGGATCAAGTGATGAGGGGACACTGCAAATACATTTTTTATTTTAATGCAGATATGTATTAAGGTAAAAAATGTCTGGACTTCAAACCAGTTTAATTTCTTTTTAGAGGTAGTTCATGTATGATTTTCAGAAACTATAGAGCAGGGTTTCTCAACCAGGGTTCCATAGAACCCTAGGGTTCCTCCAGAGGTTGCTAGGGGTTCCTTGAGCAATATCTGCCTCTCAGATAAGTTCCCACTGACACCATTGATATTTTTAGCTATCTATAAGGGCTTAATTCTTCTCAATGACCACGTGTACGGAGCATTCTTCCCACTGATCCGCACACAAATGTATCATGAGCTGTAGATACAGTAATTTTTAGCAGGGGTTCCCTGAGGCCAAAAAGTAATTCCAAGGGTTCCTCTGTGTTGAAAAGGTTTAGAGAGGCTGCCATAGAGAAATGATTTTCAGATACTATAGAGAGAAATGATTTTCAGATACTATAGAGAGAAATTCAAATTTATAACGGATGGCTATATTTTTATATAACCTAATGCCAACTACCACCCCCTTACTCTCCCAATTCTTTTTACCCATCTGTATATGAGTAACATGGTCTAGGAGTTGTGGTCTACACTAGACTGTACTCCGGTCTTCTTCTGATCCAACGGGGTTGTGCATTACTGTGCATGTTTGGGTTTTCTCTATAAATCCCAGTAGAAACACATTAACTTACAGGTTTGCAAGTACACAACTTTTCTATTCAGGCCTGTGAAAAAAAGCCCTGCTGTCCAATATGGCACATGGACTGTATCAAGAATATGAAATGTTAGGTTTACATATTCTTTAATAATAATAGGCTTAGTTATGTTTCTTTAGAGTTGAAAAATGATTATTTTGACCTTGGCTTGATGGGGGGATATAGAAAACGGCATGACAAAAGGCTTCAGTCCTACTCAGAGGCACTGTAACATACCTGCTGAATTGCTGCAAGGGGGTTATATAAATTAAATTCACTGATTTTTACTTGTCCGCAATTGAAACATAAGAAGTGATGAGCGTATCGATTTACAAATTCCGCAAATCAATGAAGTGTTTTACTTGCGTATATTCATGCAGATGTGGATAATCATTGAATTTGTGATGCGTGGATGAATTGGGTCATTCTCCCTGAATTAGGGAAATCTGCTCACAAATTCTTAATTGAATACAAATGTGCAATTTTGCTGATTCTCCGGGTATGATGAACCCTTAATCTAGGCACATGCTTTACATATTTAAAATGTATGTAATGCATTGTATTGACAAAAATATTAATTTAAAAAATATTCCTTTTTGATTTAGAGCGGTTAGATCTTTTGTGATATAATGGTTGTAGTCTTTATAAAGAATGTGCAGGAAGGTAAGGAAAAAATGATTACAGGTTAAGAGATTACACATATACCTCGATGTGTGTGTGATCTCTCCAGGGCTGGTGTAGAGAAGACTCCACCATTGTTGAAACAGCCTTATTTGAAGAATTTGGCAAAGGTCCATGGACCTGCAGGGGGCCTACACATTTATATTGGGTATAAAATATCATGTTACAGCGGTAAAGAAGAACAGATGTGCTATTCTTAGAAATATCTATAGAAAAACTTAAGGTCACTGCTAGGTTAGAAAAAGAGAAAACGATCCTTGAAAGGCACTGCACAATAGAGATGTTAGTCCTGGTCTAGTTTTAAGATGAGACAATTCATTTTCTAAAATTATACTTTTCCTGATGCTTTCAAGAAACTTTTTTTTTTTTTTTCTAAACAAAAAACTTTTATATAGTTTCTAATGGCTGGGCTTTGTAAATGTCTGATAATCTGTTACAGCTTCTAAAGAAAGGGGCTGGTGATGTGCAAACTAGCTGATTCCCAAATATGGACACTCAGAATAATTGGATATCTGTGTGCGCCTTGCTTTAAAGCCCAACTGAACATCTAATTTAAATTGGCTGAATACATTCTAGGTGCATCAATGTAAAAGGTGTGCAAAGTCTTGCAATTCTTTTGAAAGCAGCCACAGCCTGAGTAGATAAGTCTGTCCCCTGCCAGCATGCATTAAAGGACCATTGATCTCTGTGTGGAAGCTGTGGTCTCCCTGCAAAGGTTTTGCATGCCCGATGCAATTAGCAAAGATCAAACTCCCTGCTGATTGAACAGCTCAAGGTCTGCTTTGGCCACTTTATTAGGTACACAGTTCAATTGCTTGGTAACACAAATTGCTAATCAGCCAATCACATGGCAGCAACTCAGTGCATTTAGGCATGTAGATGTGGTGAAGAGGACTTGCTGAAGTTCAAACCGAGCATCAGAATGGGGGAGAAAGGAGATTTAAGTGACTTTGAACGTGGCATGGTTGTTGGTGCCAATCGGTTGGTATATTACAAAAACTGTTGATCTAATGGGATTTTCACACACAACCATCTCTAGGGTTTACAGAGAATGGTCTGAAAAAGAAAATATCCAGTGAGCGGCAGTTGTGTAGACAGAAATGCCTTGTTGATGTCAGATGAGAATGGGCAGATTGATTGCTGCAACATTCAGGTGGTAGGGTCAACATTTGGCGTAAACCACATGAAAGCATGGATCCATCCTGCCTTGTATCAACGATTCAGGCTGATGGTGGTAGTTAAATGGTGTGGTGGATATTTTCTTGTCTAATAAAGTGGCCAGTGAGTGTAGCTGCCAGCTAAGTAGGCTTAAGATGGGATAGAGGTGCTCATCCTACTGGAGAGCGAGGGCCACTTAAGTGATTTGGTAACCAGTCACAGCCACAATAAACTGTGGTTTTACTCCCCCCAAAACCTCAAATGTAAACAAGCCCTTACTGTCCTGCCCACCCCGTAAGGCTGCTTTCACGCTGATGCACTACGGTTTACCCACACGGGTATGACGCATTGCACTAACCGCTTTCCTGAGCCATTGACTTATATTACATCTTGTGGGTGTGGTCTGCTTTCTGAAAGTGCACCAAAATGCCTGCATTTAGCAGTTTTTGTTGCACTTTCAGAAATCACATCAAACCCTCGGGATATAATAGAAGTCTATGGCTCAGTAGAGTTAACCCGCAGGAAAGCCAAAGGCACACTGCAGTGCCCTGAGGATCAGTGTGACAACAGCCTGATAACCATTGCAAAACTATGCCCGTTGCCCATATATGCCCATTGCAAAACTATGAGAATATTATGCCTATTGCTCAACTGTGAGTTTTCATAAACTAACCTTTTTTATCTTTCACTTTCTGCTGGCATCCCTGGCACTGCAGCTTCTGCTCCCTCTGCAGCCACTTGCTTCTTCTGGCTCCAGCTCCATCAACTCTAATGCTCTTGGATGGCAGGTAGGCAACCTGTGATCTGGGCTTGCCGACCCGCCGTTCCAGAGCAGAAGTTTGCACACCACTGGTTGAGCACCCCTGAGATCGGACTTTACTTGCCCAACAGAACATTTCTTTGGCTTCACAGGACCCTTTTTTCAGCATGACAAACCACCTTAATACAAACTTCCTGCATGACCCCAAAAGAACCTTTGGTGTTATGTTGTGAATCCAACTTTTTACCGGAAGCCTTTCTGGTTTAAACACATTAGAGACTTTTTAGATACCCTACCCTGGAATCTGGTACCCACTGTTCATGGAAAGGCAGGTGACTGGAAATCAAAAGACCCCCAGTGGCCCAAAAAAAGGTTGCATTGTAAAATTAATATATATATTTTTTTTAATATTCGCTCATCCTGTCTCTTTTTGGATGAGAATTTCAAATATTGCCTCCAATGGGTTGTATCCTAGATATACTTATTGTCAGAGCTTTTTGAATCTGTTATGTACAGTTCCCTATTGAATATTTCAATACACGCTGTATTCCATGTATCTACAGTTCCCTGCTGAATATTTAAATATAGCCTGTATTCCAATGAGCAGAGTTTGAATATTTACCAATGTGTCTAATAAGCGACAGAGCAAGTTCTAAGAATAAATGAAACTTTCATGATAAAAAATAAATTTACCTTTTCAGTTACATCTAATATGCAGTTACAGCCTTAGGTGAACTTTGCAATCATAAAATGCAATATTTTGTTTTCCTGTAAATGGCAGATTAAAGGCGACTGATCAGTTACACTGAAATCCTGCGGGGATAGGAGAATATAGCGTCTCTTCTATTTTGATGAAGGGCATCCCCAGCATCCTTCTAATCTCCTGCAGGGATGAACAAGGAGAACGCATATCTAGGAGTTGTGAATAGTTAATGTTTCGGCGAAAGCCAGGGATGCTTTCTTTGTTCTAAATAATCATGTCTTTGAAAATGTCTACCACAGGGGTGTCCAACCTTTTGGCTTTCCTGGTCCATATTGGAAGAATTGTCTTGGGCCGCACATAAAATACACTAACGATTAAGATAGCTGATGAGCAGAAAAAGTTGGGCAGCTCACAAGTTAATGATCACTGATATAGATAAAATGTACCTATCTGAGTAATTCAAATTCATTTTTTTTAAATATTTTTTTAATTCTAAAAGTAAAATGGCAATATAAAACTTGTGCGATATTTGACACCATTTCTGAGAAACTAAAAAGCATCAGTATATGGTTGGATGATGTAGAAGCGATTCTCAATGAATTCTCAAGGTGCTCATCAGATATTTTGGTTCTAATTTTGCCTTTCGTGTGCTTCATAAATAAAATAGTTGTTCACAAATATAGGTGCTGCCGAAAACTGATGACCTGAATGAGGCGTGAATGTGAAGAGTGGGATATTTTTCTTTTGGAAGACAAAAGTTCGGCAAAAGGTCACGGTCAAATTTATTTATTTTTTTTTCACGAAAAATTTAAAGAAAACCAATATTTTTTGAGTAAGTTTACGATTTTGTGGTAGGCCACATTCATAGCCATCTTGGGCTGCAGATTGGATACCCCTGATCTACAACATGCATCAATATTTGTCACCTTTATCAGCCATCAAACATAACATTTCAGTTAGAAGTAAGTTTGGGGATTTCAATAGAATGTTTAAGGTGTTGAAGGACAAAGGTAAAAACTTGAAATGAGCTTGATTTATCTTTTTATAGATTAAAATAGAATTCCAGCTTAAATATAAAATTTAATAGTTGGATCAAGCTGGCTGAAACAGATTTTCATTAAAGAATGATGCGACTGATGTGTGCTGTAGTAGCATTATTACATACAGTATGCAGCATTGTGTTTGGAAGCAGTACGGGGCAATTTTCTATCTGCTGTCAGAATTACAGTCAGGCTGAGTGCTGCTACGTCATTCAGCCTTTATCGATGAATACGAGGCTACCTCTGGTTGAGGTGGAAAGTGTAATGCTGTCTGCCACCTCAGCCAATCGGAGGAAGCCTCGTATTCAGTAATAAATACAAAGTTTATCCTGAATCCTATTAAAGCTGGACTTCTACTTTAAACAAAAAAAATTGCACTTTCCTATTTTATTAGCTCTTTAAAGTGGGAGTAAATTCCCTTTTTTGCTTTGTACTTACAGCTAAGCCTATAATAAGGCTTACCTGTAGATACCATAAATATCTCCTAAATGCGCACCATTTAGGAAGTATTTACCTGTGTGGCCGCCGGTGATATCACCAGCGTATGCGCTCTGAAGGCATGGCATACCCATGCTGTTCCTACAGAACCCTCTGCTGTAAACAGGGATGTGACATGGCTCGGCCATTCAAATGGCCACAGCCAGCGAACCTGGAAGGGAGACAAGGTGAAGATGGATTCTCTGTCAGCGGTGACAAGGTGCAGCTGGAAGGATTTGTTTCACAGGCAAGTTTGTCATAATGTGCTAGTATGCTGTGCATACTTGACTTTACCCAGTGGGGGGACCTTTTTTTTTTTTTTTCTTTGCAGTGGTTTACTGGTTTACTACTGCTTTAAAGGAAAAAAAATAAAGCCTAACATCAGTAGTAAAAAAACACAAACACGCCCCTCAGATAAATCCCTACTTACTCTCTGGATACTCCCTCCTACATTGTATTCTGGGGTAGAAAGGAGGTTGGGGGGCACAATGTAATGGTTTTTGGTTATCTTGACTTTTTTTTTTTTTTAATTTTATATATATTTTTTACACAGATTGTTTTTGGTTTTTTTATAGTTTTCAAAAATATTTGATTTACAAATAAGCATATAATACAGGGTGCACAAATGACACTGTAGAGCAGAAGCTGCTTTCAGACCCTGTTAGGCTCCCTTCACATCTGTGCGGGTGTGTAGGCGGTCCATTAATTTCAATGATCTGCCCTACCGGAAACATGGGGGAAAAGGTCCCGGACTCTTGTTTAAAATCGCTATGGCTGAATCACATGGTGCTGCAGCATCATGCAGTTTAGTGTACGTGAACACATACTGCGGTTTCTGATGTGTGGGGGTTTTCGTTAAGGATTAATGGCACCCCCGCGCATCTGTTAAGTGCTGCACATTTTTCTGCGGGTTGGGAACGCATGCAGGTGTGAACCGTATGTAACACTGAAACGTTGCATGCGACTGTCTTAGGTAGGGAGTGGAACAAGTCACCATTCCTACTCATTCAATACTGTGTGTAAATTGGAGCTTGATAGATCGAAAACGTGAAAGAAGTAGGGAGCTCTACGTGCTGGGTGAAAATGAAAATACAAAATATTAATACAGTATTTAATTTTTACCTAACAGAAAAAAGTATTAATTTGTTTGACCTTAGAGAGAGGGGAAAACTTCACTTCTCCATGTTCTTCCTCCTTTCCTATAAGATTGGGTTCTGATTTAGGGGGTGGGGAGGTTCAGAAGGGAACAAACTCCCATTTTAGGAGTGAAGGTCTACTTAATAATATGCAAAACCTTTTAGGATATACAAATTTTAGGAGAATAAATGGACAGCTCTCATTCTTGCGTATTTGGGTCTATTACTGTGATTATGGTAGTCTGACCATATAAACAATCATTTCCCTTCTTTACTCTCATACTAAACATTTCTGTAATAAAAAATTCATATGCAGATATTCTAAACCTTTCCAGATATCTTTGTTGAATTGTGAAAAATCGGACATTATCAAAATTTGCCTGAATTCCAGCGTTAAAGCTTTTTCCATGGGACAAATTATCGAACTAAAAAAAACACATTTTGTTAAACAATTGAAAGTTGGATAAATGACCCCATTGTTAATGTAGCAGTTTGTTGTTGCTAACTTGCTCTGACTAGCCGGTTCAAAAAGGTTAATTTGTCAACATTATGTTCCTTCAGTGTAGCATTGCAGATGTTTTCTCTTACATGATCCTTTGACAGACTTCTCGGCTGTTGGAAATACAAGACTGGTAGTTTTCCAGACTCCCATGAACCTGGTCTCTGTTGGATGTCATCTAGACAGGAACATATCCTGTAGCAAGTCTGCTGAGGTCGAAATGTAATGTGACCAATAGTTGATTCTGTGTCAACGAAATTGAGGGCTTGGCTAGAGAAGTTCAAGAAAAGGTCGTAACCTTGTGGGACCTTTTTATGTTTCCAGAGCCTAGACATGTGGCAAAGTGATCTTGCTCTTTAGTGTCATAACATTTTGTCTGTGCTAAATAGTAACTGATAGCATGTTAAAGGTTTGACCTTCCGAGCTCTTAAGCCGTAAACTTTGGCTCCAGTTCATAGTGTCACATTTTTCTACAAACAAGCAGGTTCTAATTTAGGAATGTGTTTTAGTGGTGATAACATTATTTGTTGACTTGATTTGGAAGTTGAGGTTCAGTCAGTCCAGATGTGGAAGTTGATGTTCTGTCAACCCAGATATTTTTCTGGCAGTTTGCTGTGTTTTGGAGGCAGGCCAATTACATAGGGCATTTAGTATTCATTTAGAGGGGATTTATCCTACCCATCGAAGCACTGTGGGGTTTGTCGAACGTGCAAAGTCAGGCTCACTTCTGCATAGAAATCAAACAGCTTCCAGGTTTATTGCTGAAGGATAACTAACCACTTGCCCTCCTGAGGATTTACCCTCCTTCCTGACCAGGCCATTTTTTGCGGTACGGCTGTGCGTTACTTTAACTGCCAACTGCTACGCTGCACCCAAATGAAATTTACATCTTTTTTTTTCCCACGAATTGTGCTTTCTTTCTGTAGTATTTGATTGCCTGTTTTTTTTTTTTTTTTGCGCTATAACAAAAAAGACATACAATTTTGAGTTAAATTTTTTTTTTTTTGCTATTAAACATGTCCAGTAAAAAAATAAAAAAAATCTAATTTAGCCATAAGTTTAGGTCAAAATGTATTCTGCTACATGTCTTTGCTAAAAAAAAAAATCCCAATACATGTAAAGTAATTTGTTTACTTGAAAGTTATAGCGTTTACAAATGGTATATATACACTGAGATTTCTTTTTTTTTTTTTACTAGTAATGGCGGTTTTACATGCTTCACTGTAAGCGTGGATCACTGTAAGCACACTGCTTTGGATCCCATCCCAGCCATCCAAAGCAGTGTGCACAAGCTGACAGGGAGAAATGTTTTGTTTACAAATTAATTGGTTTGCGTGAAGTTATAGCATTTACAAATGGCGGTATATATACTGGGATTTTTTACTAATAATGGCAGCCATCAGTGACTTGTAGCGGGACTGCGGCGGACATTCTGACACTGGGGGGGGAACTGACTTTGTGTCCCCAGTGACACCAATACAGTGGTCAGTGCTACAAAAAAAAAAAAAGCACTGACACTGTACTAATGACACTGTACTGGACAGGAAGGGGTTAATATGAGGGCGATCAAAGGGTTAACTGTGTGCTATTTTACTATGTGTGTGTGTCCGTGTGCTTCACTGTAAACACACTGTTTTGCATGTGCACAGCCATCCAAAGAAGTGTGCATGAGCTGACAGGAGAACTGTTTTGTTTACAAACAGCTCTCCTTCCCGACGGAGATGCTTGGCAATCATCAGCTGGGACACTGTTATTGACAGCTGCGGCCGCGAATGCAAACCCGGAAATGCAAAATCACGTGTATATGTACGTGATTTTGTGCACCTGTGCCGCCCTGCAGCAGTAAATCTGCTATAGGACGGTCGGGAAGCTGTTAAACAAGCTGAGGTTAGAAGCTGATTGGTTTCTATGCAGAAGTGAGTCTGATTTTGCACTCGGCACAGTACCTGTTACACTGCTGCTATCAAAAATTTGAAGTACATTGTCACGCTGTAAAATGTACAAGTGAATACCATAAATACAAAGTATAGAACAGAATGTGAAAGTGCTAGTCCCAAATAAAGTGAAATCTAGTCCAAACTTGTGACCAGTGAAGGAAAGGAAATCTTCCAGACTTGTGAGCAATATAGTGGAAAAAAAATCTTGGTAACTGGATTTTCCAAATCTCAAAGTGTGTCACCACCTTGAATATGTAGAACTCTTACTAGAGCAAGTTGGCTGTTTGTTCATAAAGAGTCATTTGAGCTTGTGTATCAATAAAATTGTCTGTTTGGAGACATGTCACCTCCAGCTCTCTGCATAAGGTCACCAAACATCATATCCAGTAAAGCAGGGTATTCAGCCATGACATATAAAGAAAACTGGGAATGCCAACCTAGTGTAAGACTGCTGCTATCACTTTCCTAGAGGCAACTACTGCAGTGATTTGTAGCTTCCACAGGGATCACTTGGGTATGAGCTATGGACACTGAGTTGGTCCAAGCTGGACCAGTGTTACCATGCAATAACATTGATACCTAGAGTTCAGTTTTAAACATAGAGCACTGCATATTAACACTGACACCTGAACCTCAACATGTCTGTTTGCTTGCTTAACACTTGCAATTGTTTTGTACACCCAGAAGCATTCTAGAGTCCATCAGCCCTCCAGTACAGGAGTTATCTATTGGTCCTTTGTGCTTTGACCATCTAAAATATTAAAAACATTGGACTATTGGCATTGGTTTGACCCCCTCATTGGTTCAAATACACTTGGATTTCCCAGTCTGGGTGACCCTGGATTTGTAAGGGTCCTCTCTAGCTGGATGTGGAGCTGAATAACCCAAGTACCCTATGTGAAGACTGTGACCGTCCGAAAGTTTGTGTCTAGCATCTCGCTATAATTCTGATAGCTGAAATGGAGATCACATTTGAGCAGGAACCAAGCTGATTGTTTTTCGATCATCAGTGGAGAACTGAGATGTCTATGACAGCCAAGATTTGGAGCCACCAGCTGCATTATAAAGTGCACTTGAAAGTCAAGAAACAGGGAGGATCTATCCCCACCATAATATTCCCTCTCCCATGCACTTTTATTATTACCTTGTTTTAATAAATGCAGCTGTCAATCCAACAAGAAGGGAGAAGACGGAGGATTGGGAGGAGCCGTCTCATGTGCAGTGATGTGCTCTACCCCAAAATGTAGGTGCATAATGAAATACAAAGAGGGAGGTATGGAAATCCTTTGACCTCTGAACTGTGCAGCCTGCAGAGATCAAACCAAGAAGTCATAGAGAATCCCAGGTTCTTCACAGCAGCTGGAAAACCTATTGAAAAAGTCACAAGAGGCATAAGGGGGTTATTTACTAAAACTGGAGTGTGAAAAATCTAGTGCAGCTCTGCATACAAACCAATCGCTTTTTAAGCTCTCTTCATGCAACACCAGCTGGACAATGTGCAGTAAATCTCGGTTAAGAACTGGGCCTAAAATAAAAAAGTGGTGTTTTGGGTATGCACTGGGGCAGCAAGGTCCGAGCCAGCCCCTGGGGGCTTACATTTCTTAGAAATTATGGCAGGGAGAGTTCCCTTCCAGCAGTTCCAACTCCACCTATGAGATGGGGTGTTTCTGCCCACCATTGTTTGTTCCAACTCATCCTGCTTAGTTTTCTATTTTATATAAAATGAATAGGACTTCGTTGTAATGACCACAGTAGGTAAAATATAATAAACTTTAGGTTTTAGCTCTGCAGTGTTTACTGAATATTGAAATATCAGTTTTGGATGGACAGACCTTTTAAAACTATTTGTGTGCATGTCTTCCAATATTTGGACAATGCAAACGTTTAGTGAACTGTTTTTTTTTTTTAGGGCCTATGATGATGGGCTTTGGGCTGGTGTCAGTGGCAGCAGTTTGAGATGGTTAAAGTGTTCCTAAACCCAGGACCCTGCATTCATTCTGGTCTCCCACAGTACACCAAACATGGAAGTGCATTTATTTTAGTAAATATAAAATGCTAAATACCTTTTCTCATCAGCAGTTAGATCAGTCTTGTGACTTAAGCAGAGCACTGGTTAAAGCTTGTGGGAGGAGTTTTCTTTCTGCTCTAGGAGGATGCAGAACCCCTGACCTCTGTCTGGACAGTGCTGATTGGCCCTGTGCTGATCTCTTGTACTCTCCCAAGACAAAAAATACCTCTCTAGCAATACACACCAAGCTGAGCATGTGCATGTGGCTATGGGTTCAATCTGTCTTATCAGGAGATAAGACGTGGAAATTTGAATGAGGAGGGGCAGAGAAGAGTGGATCAAATGGCCTTTTTACACAATCCAGAGGATTAACCCCTTATGTTCCACAGTGAGTATAACAAGCATGCTTTACTGCATATACAGACTGATTTTACTGTTGTGGGTTTAGTAACACTTTAAGGCTTCATTCACACATGAGTGTTTTGTAGCCTGAAGCTCCAAAATGCTCAGGTGGGGGAAAAAATCCATTCTCTATAAAGATGGCTCACGTCTCCAGTCTAAGTTGTCTGAAGTGAAACGCCTGAAGCTCAAAAGTTTTAGAGCTACATTTTTGGCTTGATTCAGGCAGATTGGTGCAGTTTTTAAAGTTGTTTTTTTTTTTTTTTCTCCATAGCAATGCATTGACACACATGATTTGTACTTCGTATTATTTTGCACGTTTTTGAAACGTGTGCTGGTTGTTAGGAGCCGGCACCCACCATGGTCCTAACAACCAGTGACTCATCCCTGCTGTCAGCAAGCTGGGCTAAGTCATCTGTTTTTTGGAAGTCAGTGGGGGCCGGCTCCTTAATAATATTAATAATAATGAGTCCTCCCTGATGTCAGTGGGATTCCTCGCTGACAGCAAAATGTAAACAAAAGAGCCCACCCCAATCCCTACCAGGCCCTTTCAGGTCTGGTATCTATTTGTAGGATGACCCGATGCATTTTTTTAAAAAGTTTTTGCTTGAGGTCCCCCCATAATCTACACCAGGCCCTTCAATCTGGTATGTATTTTAAGAGAACCTATCACTAAAAAATTGTGTGGGTTCCCCCTCAAAATCCATACCAGATCCTTATCCAAGCATGCAGGCCAGTAAAGGAGGAGAAGGGCACAAGAGTCCCCCCCCCCCCCCCCCCCAGACCCCCCCCCGAACTGTACCAGGCAGCAAGTCTTCAACATGGGTATGTTCATGAGGACAAGGGCCTCTTCCCCGCAAACCCTGGCATGGTGGCTGTGAAGGTGTGGGGCTTAACTTCTTAAAACTCCAAGCTGAAAAGCGCTTTAAATATGTACATAAAAATGAGCGTGAAAAAATGCCAAAAAATGTGATGCTTTGGTGTAAACTCAGCCTTGGAGATCAATCAAAATTAATTGACAGATGCATCTGATCTGCATCCAACCTTCTTCTGAGCTGCTATAGGCAGGTTTTCCATTTCTCAGACTCTTATAAACCACTTGAAGTCTGTTAAGACGCAGGCCCTTCATTGCATTTTTACTGAGTGGTTGCCATGTTCCAAAACCTGAAATATTTGCACATTTTCTCTTTTGGCCTTTTACTCTACTTCATTATATCAGTTTCATTTGGCCTGATCCTTTGAGTGATATATTGTTAAACTGCTTGTAAGCGATGGAGAATCTTTTAGAGTCTTTGTCTTGGACTCGGTCACTTACAGACCATTTACCGTGATCTACCAGTGAGCCAAATTAATATGAGAATACGTGCACGTGGAAGTAAGACACTGACACTTCGCAGTTTGCCAACTTCCTAAAAATTCTGTTTTATTGAGGAACTAACAGTATCATTTATAGGGCTTATGATGCAGGCAAAGCATATACATTGATTGGGTGAAAAGTCCACTGGGTTTCTGCGTGTTCGTCCATCCGTGTTGATATCTTCCAATCATTGTCCCCAAAGAGACTCATTCCCTTTTATGGGGGTTGTTTACATTAAAAGATACTTTTCTCCTGATGAGTCACCAAGGGTGAGACTCCGGATGAAGGCGCCATCTTAATTATCATCATTGTTCCGTCAACCTATATCTGATTGTTCACTTAAGAGAGTAAGGAATTTAAAGAGCAAGATACAGACAGTAGCAAGACTATAAAATTGTCATTTTACTGATCATCTAATAAAACGTGGACTGTCAATCACAATCCACTACAATCCCCCCTTAAAATGGCTATTTTATTCCTGACTGTCCCTATATCTTCTGATGTCCTAACTGCCTGGTGGCCCTCCCTCTGGAACTCTTTTAAGACGCATATAGAGCCCCTGAGTGGCTAATCCATCCCTAGAGTCTCGATACGTCCTGAGAAGGCCACAGTCAGGCACTATCTTTCCCTATTTATAGTTGTCTGTTAGGGGGGGAAATTTGTAGCATTCCCTTTTGTTTTTATAAGTCTGAAATATGATGATCAGGGGCTATAGTCTGTAAGGGAGTATAGGATTCTCTTTCTTCACGGGGGAGTTCAACATTGTTATAGTTCAGGAATGTAGGGGAGATCTCGTTCACAGCGTTTCCTATTAGCCTCTTAATGCAAGGGATCACACAGCAGGCGACTATTGCCATTAGAATGATAATACCCAGGATAACCACCCCCGCTTGGGCGAGGGCTTTCTGCCAGCCACTCAGCCATCCAAACCACTGATCCCAGGGATGTGTAATACCTGAGTTTTCCTTAAGCTCATTTGACAGGTCCTCCAACCTCTTGATGGCCAGTGTCACCTTCCCATTTGGGCCTGTGTTATCTGGGATATACGTACAGCAGGTCATGGTCTTTGGTATCATTTTACAGACCCCCCCCTTTTTCAGCTAATAACATATCGAGTGTCATACGATTTTGAAAGACCATGTTAGAAGTAGCCTCCAACTGCTCTGCTATCCCCTTGAGGGCATCTCGTGTGTAGTTTACAAACCGTTGTTGATTATAGTAGATGTAGTTTATCCAATCTACATTCTTGTTCTCAGTGATGAAGAGGAATAGGGATTCAAATCCCGCGGCCACCTGGTCTCTGGCTTTGAATTCATCGGGTACCCCCCTTGGGACTCCTATCGCATCTATATAGACATGGGGGTCAAAACTCCCTTGTGGGGCACTTCGTTTGTGCTTGGTTGCATGGAGGGGGTTAGGCGGCCCCTTAAGTAATGGATCTGAGAGGATGTGCAATGGCATTATGGCATTGGCAAGGGTACATTCCCCTCTCCATTTCCCCATCAGTCGGGTCCTAATCTTCTGATCACCACAGATCCAGAATATATCCCCCAATGACATGACCTGGTTCTGGGTGAGATCTGACCGGGCTGTACTATAAGCAGCACAGAATCCCTTTGTGAAGTTCCCCAGAAACCTTCCTCCTCCCTCATAGTTGGCATAGCAGGTATAATTACCGGGATATATGGTTAAACCATTTGGGGCCTTTTCGTCTCCTTGGATTAAGGGGTAACGCTTCTTCCAGTCCTCACATAAAGACTGGTTCGTAGAGATGTTAGTATACAGGCTTAAGACACACTCCTCTATGGAATCTGGTAGGGTTAGTGGCACCGTCCCCAGATGTGGTCTGGCATGCCCACACACATAGCAGTTGGACTTATTATGCGAGTTTGCATTGTATCTCATCCATTCTAACCACAAATTAGTGTCTGAGAGGCCGGTTTCTACTGCTATAGTATCTTCGTATGTAGGGTTTGCTATGGCCACCATCTCTGCCAACGTTTTGATCTTTGGCATAAGTGGGTTATAGGTGGGAGCAGTATCTCTGGAAGATTTCCATCGGTTTGATCTATACATATCCCTTATCCAGAATTGTCCCATCACTCCCCCATGTCCCCAGTATCCCAACCAGTAAAGCCCCTCATCTCCTGGGCTGGGGTTCTCTATGGTGAGGGTGAGTGGCATAGTTCTCCCTGTTGGGTTTTCATATGAACATGTGCCTTTTTTAAATATAGTCAATCTATCAATTAGGCTCTTCCCATTTTTATCTTTGCGGTTTAAGGCACTTAGCGGTTTATACCCCCAGTCAGGCCCCGTATTCCATCCTACTGAGCCCCAGTATCTGCATTTGTCTCCCCAATAGTCATCCGTCACACATATATATATACTACTGGAGTGATCCTGATACGTAGTACACTGCCAAGGTTGTTTCGGACAAGGCGCTATGAAGCAAAAGTCAAAGGCAAAAGTGGCCACACGGGTGTTGGAAGAATTGTACCAAAATGTTATCAGGCCACTCTGTTCGGGTGTCCCACCTTCCCTTGTGATTGCCACTCTTTGTCCCCTACCCATTCCCGAAAGCACATACAAAAGGATATATGTGTATAGTCTCATGTTCTAGTTGTCTTCTGGGGGTGCAACTTTCTTGCAGTGAGAGGCGTGGATCCAGGTACTCTTTCCTTCTAGCTTCACTGAGGTGGCCGTCACCAGAAGCACCTGGAAGGGACCGTCATATCTGGGTTCCAATGTATGTTTCCGCAGAAACTTCTTGACCAAGACCCAGTCTCCAGGTTGCAAAGTGTGCGTTCCAGTGTCCGCCTCAGGATCTGGAATGGAGGAGAAAACTTGCGCATGGATATTAGTCAACACACGTGCCAAAGATATCACATACTTTGTCAATGAGTCAGACTGCAACTGTAATTGTTGAGGATAGTAGGTACCCAGTCTAGGGGCGGACCCAAACAAAATCTCATAGGGAGACAACCCATGACTTCCCCTTGGTGTGTATCTAACGCTGAAAAGAGCAATAGGCAAGCTGTCCGGCCATCCCATGCCTACCTCTTGGGCCATTTTTAACATTCTTGACTTCAGGACCCCATTTAGGCGCTCTACCTTCCCACTACTCTGGGGATGATAGGGTGTGTGAAACGCAAGTGTGACCCCCAGAGCCCCCCAGATCTCTTTCGTGACATTGGCAGTAAAAGCCGGTCCCTGATCGCTTTCAACCACCTCGGGCACTCCGTATCTGCAGACTATCTCCGTGAGCAGCTTCTTGGCAGTGGTTCTTGCCGTCTGGTTGGTTACTGCGAATGCCTCTGGCCATCCTGAGAACATATCCACCACCACTAGGGCATATTCAAATCGTCCACTTTTTGGCATCTGGATATGATCTATCTGGATCCTCTGAAATGGATATAGTGCCCTGGCCAGATGCTTGCTTGGAGGTTTCTCAGGTCTTCCAGGATTGCACTTGGCACATACAACACAAGACTTACAGAATCTGTCTGTGTAAGCCGTAATTCCGGGTGCCACATAGTATTTACTGATCAAAGAGTTCATTAGCATCTTGGACAGGTGTGACGCTCCATGTGCCCACTGCACTGTTGCCGGATATAAGGATCTGGGAAGCAAAACCTTCTTCCCCACCACCCACAATCCTTTGTCCTCAACTGCTCCTTTCTGCATCCATTCCTTCCTTTCTTCTTCTGAAGCATTATCCTGGGCTTCCTGGAGTTGGTTGTCCTTGGGCTGATGAATTAGCACAGGCATCACCTCACTGCACATCTCTTCATCCTCTTCCTGCACCCTGACCGCAGCTTGCTTAGCAGCCATGTCTGCCAGATGATTTCCTTTTGCTTCCATAGTGGTCAATTTACCGTGGGCCTTCACCTTCAGTATGGCCACTTGGGCTGGTAGTAAAAGTGCTTCCATAAGGTGGTTGATCGCCTTTCCATGCTTTACAGGAGTCCCAGCTGCCGTGAGAAAGCCCCTCATTTTCCAGATTAGGCCAAAATCAAGTGCAACCCCCAGTGCATATCTGGAGTCCGTGTAAATGTTAGCTGTCTTTCCTTTTGTTAATTCACAGGCTTTGGTGAGGGCCCTTAGTTCAGCCTCTTGTGCAGACATAAAAGGTGGAAGAGGTCTAGCTTGCAGTACCATTGTGTCGGTAGTCACAGCATATCCAGTGTGGTAGGTGCCAGCATTATCTGCAAAGCGGGATCCATCCACAAAAAGTATTAAGTCAGGATTTGATAGGGGCGTATCATGGACTGTTGGTAGGTGTGTAGTTTCTGCCTGCATAAGTTCCAAACAGTCATGTACCACATCCTCTGGTGCCACGTCTTTGGTGTCTTCTTCTGCTTCGTCTACCCCCCCCCCTGGAAGAGGGAGAAGAGTTGCAGGGTTTATCTGGGTGCATCTGACCAGGGTGACATGATCAGGTAAAAGAAGGGAGCCTTGCAGTCGCAGATGCCTGGCGGCAGATAGATGTTTTGGTTGGGTTTGGTTCAGTATTGCGGTAATGTCATGGGGGGCCAGAAGTGTGAGTGGATGTCCTAAGACCAAATCTGCCGTTTTATCCAGAAGAAGATGAGAAGCAAAAACAGCCCTCAGACAGGAGGGACCACCTCGTGCAACCGGGTCTAGCCTGCAGGAGTAATAACCCAGAGGCCGGAGGCGACCCCCATGGCGTTGTGCCAGAACTCCTGTTGCATGACCCTGTCTCTCAGCCACAAAAAGCTTGAAGGGCTCATCATAATCTGGTAGACCTAATGCAGGTGCAGTGGAGATGGCTTTTTTCAGGCGATGGAAATCAAGTACAGCTTCTTCTGTCAGGGAAAAGGGTTCAGATTTCAGGGCATCATAAAGGGACTGCATCAAGACGGAAGCTTCTGGGATCCAGGAACGACAATAGGAAACCAACCCTAGAAAAGCATGCAGGGTTTTTGGTCCCTGAGGTATTGGGACATTCTGGATAGCCCGTACTCTATCCGGTGTGAGGTGACGAGTGGCTTGGGAAATGCAATGTCCCAAGAAAATGACAGAAGTTTGGCACCACTGTAACTTGTCCTTAGAAACCTTGCAGCCCTGTTCAGCCAAGTGGTGGAGGAGGCTCAGAGAGGCGATTTTTCCTTCAGAATGGTTGGTGGCACATAGGAGCAAGTCATCCACATATTGGAGCACTATGACTTCCGGGTGTGACTGTTGCCAGGTGCTGAGGATAGATGTCATGGCCTTTGTAAATTGGCTTGGCGAATTTTGGGCCCCTTGGGGCATAACTCTCCAGGTATACTGTCGGCCAGCATGGGTAAAGGCGAAGAGATACATGCAAGAGGGGTCCAGCGGAACACTGAAGAAGGCATTGGCCAAGTCAATAACTGTGAACACTTGGGCTGTGGGAGGTACCCCTGCAAGCAGGGTGTGGGGGTTTGGTACAATGGGGGTTTCCAAAATAGTTGCCTCATTGACTGCTCTCAGATCTTGAACCATGCGATATTTGGTGGGCTCACCTTTTGGAGTTTTTTTCTTCACTGGGAAAAGGGGTGTATTGCATGGGGACACACAGGGAATTAATGCCCCATTTTCCAGAAGTATATTGACTTGTTTGGAGATGGCGTCCATCTGGGCTTGCTTCAGAGGGTATTGAGGCTTCCGTGGCAATGGTGCTCCAGGCTTAAGCTGGACTAACACTGGAGCAACTTTCAGATGGCCAATATCCTCAGGGCCGGTGGACCAAAGAGTGAGTGGCAGCTCCTGTAAGGCCTGTTCTACATGGTCTGGCAAGGGGTGGCCTGAAACTTCCTGTAGAGACATCATCAGTGGTAATGAACATAGAGCCGAGGTGTCTTCCTCTCCCAAGGGGGTGGAGAGCTGAATGGTGCCATCTGGTTGGTAGGATATAGTTGCTTGCAACCTGGACAAGACATCAGCTCCCAGCAGATTCAACGGGCAAGTATTTGACACCACAAAACGAGACAGAAGATTGGGTAAGGTGCCGATATGTAGAGGTTTTGTAAGCCAACTGCGTTGTGGGCAGCCGTCTACTCCAACGCAGGAAACATCAATGTTTGAGAGGTATGTTTCATTGGGTAAATCTTCTCTCCGCAAAACGCTTCTGGCTGCACCTGTGTCCACTAAGAATTGTGTAGGATGTCCCTCGATGGGGACAGTGACCTTTGCTAGGGGCCCACTAGCACAATATCCATGAGAAGAAACTGTCATAAGGGGAGTGGACACAGGTTTGCCCCTGTCCTATTGGAGAAGGTTTAGATGTTCTTGGGTAGGACCTGTGCGTGGGGGTCCTGGAAGCGGTGGAGGTGGTGGCATTGCAGACTCTTCCCACCCTGAGTTGTAGTCATTGGGTCGTCGTGAACGTCTGGGAGCTCTGCATTCCCTTCTGAAATGTCCTGGTTTTCCACAGTTGAAGCAGATAAGTGGGTTTCTTCTGGAGACCTGCTCTCCAGCCGACAACATGAGTGGTGCCGGCTTCCGGGCCACCTGGGCGGTCTCTAGACCTTTTGCCACCAATAGCAGTATATCCAGGTGGAGGGTACGGTACTCTGGACGGGCAGTGATCAAACCCTTGCGAACAGACTCCTTTAGTCCTGATACAAATGCAGAGGCCAGCATTTGAGTATGTACCTTGTTATGGACACTGAATCCCAGGTCTGTAAACACCTGTGTTAGTCTGGTATGGAACTTTTCCACCGACTCAGTCTTGTCTTGGGTAATGTCCTGCAATGTGGTTGCCTGGTCCGCCAGTCTCTCTCTGGCCCACTGCTGCAACTGGTCACAGAAAGAAATTCCCGAGGCATAAGTGGTGTCCTCATTTGGCTTTACTCTGGTGAGATCCTTTTCCATTATAGGCCAATATGCATCCCCAGCCTTGATCTCACACAGACTGACCAAATCCCTCCAGGCTGTGGAATAGGTCTTGTGGATCTGGGCTATGCGCCGGTAAAAAGGCATCGGGTGTTTCTCCGGGTCCGGGAGAGTTGTGACTAGTGCGGAGGCTTGGGATGGAGTGAAGGCCACATACATGATAGGAGCATCAGGTAGGTTGGGCACCGGGCGGGGATGGTCTCCTTCAGATCCTTGGGGGCGATAGACAGGATTGTGGTAAGTGGAAGAAAAGGGATGAGGTGCTGAGTCTGCTTCCATTCCAGACTCATACATAGATAATTTTTGACGTTGGGGTTGTGTGGTTGGGGGAAGTTGAACGAGTGGTTTGCTTTCTGGACCATGGCCTTCTGAGAACGGATCATTCTGTTGGGAACGAATGGAAACAGCATCATCCTCTCGGGTACCCTGGCGGACTGCCGCAGCCACTGTCTTTTCTTGAGCCCATCCTCTTCTGTCTGGCAGAGAGGTAGGGGTTACCACATCTGTAAAATTCCAGCCCTGCCATTCTGTGGGTGTCTTCAGTTCAACTTGGTCTGAAGCCTCTGTTTGTTTTGGTGGTGGTGGTACTACAGGCATTAGGGGTGTGTGGAGGGCCGAAGGTGGTTGGGAGCCAGAGACAGTAAGCACTGGGCACAAGGTGGTAGCTGGTATGAGGTGTGTATGGTGTATCGGTGTACTAAGCCCAGAGTCAACATGGCTTCCGGTGGCCTCACTGGGCGCCGCCATCTTTGAAGAGGGCGGAAGCGGAAGGGGCGGAGGCGGAAATGGAGGTGACTGAGTTGGAAGCATCGGATGTTGCATAGTCAGCTTCCGGTCACATCCCTTGCAAATCTCCTCCCACCCCGGATTCTTAACTGAACACCCCTTACATATCCGGAGGTTCTGACTACACGGTATGCAAAAATCTGGACTCTCGGGGTAGGGCCTTCCTGTATT
This sequence comes from Staurois parvus, assembly GCF_062004578.1. NCBI lineage: Eukaryota > Metazoa > Chordata > Amphibia > Anura > Ranidae > Staurois > Staurois parvus. The sequence goes on from NW_028317843.1 coordinate 5,796,987, forward strand.
TCCACATGCCTCGCACCTCCAGGACGGGCCATCATCATAGGGGGGCGGCGCCTTGCTGGGCGCATCTCCTTTCCTGTAATATACATATACAACTCCCCTGTCCTGATCCAGTTTTTGCTCCACCCACCCCTCCTGATGTAGGGTGCGGGCCACATTAAACCAAGTTTCTGCTGTCTTTAACATGTTATATTTCAGTAGAAGCCCTTTCTTCTCTTTACACAGCTTTCTCCAGTCCTCCGCCTGCAACCTCCCACCGTTCTTACATGTTCCACCCAGCTTGTTTAACTGTTTTAACTTTTTTACATACTCTGGTCCCTCTCTCTCCTCCACCAGTTCACAAGCAAACGAACTGTTCTCTGGCTTTATAAGTTTCTGTCCCATTTCGTTTTACTTCCCTCCCGGGGACCCCAAGGTGGTCCCCAAAGCCGTCACTCTGTTCTGAAAGTGCTGTGCCGTGAGACAGTGGAACCCGCGCAGCACTTTGCCCCCCCCCTTCTTCTCCTCCAGTAACTTCCCTATTTTTCAGCTACACTGAGAATAATGTACATTAACCCTGTAAACCAATATATCAGGATCTACGATTGACACCGTACCACTACTTGTAGTACTTTCACGAATCCCCACTCTTTCGTGGTGTACACCAAACATTAATCCACATACACAGTGTGATCATGACATAGTATTTCAGACACGCCTGTCGGGAGTAAAATGTTTTTTTTTTTTTTTTTTTTTTTCCTTTTTCCCCCACAAGCCAATCCCTGGCTGTGGTTATTTTTTCCCTCGAGTCACCATTACTGCGACTACGAGTTTCCCCTCGACAGTCACCATCACCACGACTGCGAGTGCCCGGCACCCTCTCTCAAATCAGAGTGTTTCCTGTCCACTCCTGACGAGGAATATTTTGCCGTAATTCTCCCCTCCCTCACAGGCGCATCAACAACAACCCAACCAATCACACTGGTACACACAGACAACCAGACAACAAGACAACACAAAAGACAAGACATATCACACTGGTAGATGACGTTACACTGACAGGTGTGCATCTTACCTGATTTTTTTGATGACCTGGCTATTTGTATCTTCAGTCTGCAAATGCTTCCTAAGCAGAGCACTTATGATTTGTTACCTGCCCAAAATGTGTCCGCAACCTTTTAAAATAAAACCGTTTTATAAGGGTGGGTGATCTGTGAGCTTCTACATACGCTTTTCTCTGTGGGTAGTCTAATGGAAACTCTATTAGAAGGGCTGTTTTTAAAGAAAGTTGGAAAAAAAGGGCTTGTGCCAGAATAGAACTGCCGATGGTTTATTGGACATTTTATTATAAAATAGAGATGTTCACTGTAACGGTGGAATTCATTGAGAGGGTACATTTTAAAATGTTGGTTGCATAAACACCAATTAAATGAACCTAAAAGCCAATTCAACTTTCAGTTTAAATCCATCAATATATTTTAGGTGCATTAAACCAAATCTATGCAAAGTCTTCATTAATTTTCTTTAGAAAGCAGCCATATAGTGGAGAGAAGATCCTGTCCCCTCTCCGCATGCTGCAGAGAGAACCCATGCTGCCTGTGTGGAAGCAGTGGCCTCTTTGCAAAGGTCTGATACACCCCCTGTTGAACTAAACTTATATCTCTGAAATTAGCAGGAAGCACAAACTTTGCTGACTTGCAGAGATATAGGTTGAACTCAACAAGGTGCGTATTGGACCTCTGCATAGAGATTATGGCTTCTATACAGAGCAATACCCCCTCTCTATTGCATGCTGGAATTTGGCAAGCTTTATTAAAAATATATATATATATATATATATATTCACACCTGTTGTGATTCACCTGTGTTATATTTAGCTGATTTAAACCTTTAGGTTTTTAATTGAGCTTTAAAGCTGGACTTCTGGATGATATAACAATAAAAAAAATAATGCAGCTCTACATTCATGAATACATACATATATAAATGATACCTTTTTAGCAGTCAATACAGTTTTTTATTGTTTTCATAAATTGTACATATTATCTTATATGTAACCTAGGAACAGAAGGTAAACGTTACACTGGGGCTGAAAGCATCAGGGTGCATCATGGAGGAGGATAGTTTTCCATACAAACCTAGCATACAAATGGAGGGGGGATGCGGTACCTTAAAGTGATTGTAAATGTTTTTGTTTTTTTTTTTATATAACAAAAATATTTATTATACAGTACTTACCTACTGAGCAGCCCCAAGTATACTCTCATGGTGTCCACCACTGGCTCTCTGGGCTCCTCCTATTCTGTGTGTGCCACCATTGAAAGCTGCTTGCTAGGAGTACACTTGTGTAAGCTTGACCATGAGCCACACTGGGGTTTATTTACTAAAGCTGGAGAGTCCAAAATCAGACTCCCTTCTGCATAGAAACCAATCAGCTTCTAGCCTCAGCTTGTTCAATGAAGCTTTGGCAATGAAACCTGGAAGCGGATTGGTTTCTATGCAGAAGGGAGTCTGATTTTGGACTCTCCAGCTTTAGTAAATAAACCCCACTGTGTCTATTGACACACACAGCCCAGCTCATGCTCGCCCACTGCTCTCTAGATTTAATTGACAGCAGGAGCCAATGGGCTCCCACAGCTCTGAGTCCATTGAGGAGGGTTGCAAGAATCTGCCTTTAGGATTGTTGCAGGACCTGGGAGTGGGAAGGAATGGAATACTATGGAAGAGGGGGAGAAAATGTTTAGGGGTAGGGGATAGTGATGCCCTACTCCACATATAGAAAAGTTACCTGGGGGGAGTTGGGGTCTTAGTATTAGTCCCTGTGAAAGATGGGAGGGAAGCAGTGGTCTATTCTTGGGGTTCAGATTGCATTGGATTTATTTAAACCATGTTTCCCAAACTCACTCTTAATTACCCCCAACAAGTCAAATTTTTTAAGATTTCACCTTCACAGGTCCTTTGAATCTGTGGCTTGGTATTTATCACCTTTATTTTATACACTCACCGGCCTCTTTATTAGGTACACCTGTTCAATTACTTGGTAAAAAAGCCAATCACATGGCAGCAACTCAATGCATTTAGGCATCTAGATGTGGTGAAGACAAAGTTCAAACCGAGCATCAGAATGGGGGGGAAGGAGGATAAAGGGGGATTTAAGTTACTTTTGAACGTGGCATGGTTTTTGGTGTCAGATGGGCTGGTCTGAGTATTTCAAAAACTGCTGATCTACTGGGATTTTTACGCACAGCCATCTCTAGGGTTTACAGAGAATGGGCAGAAACAGAAACTATCCAGTGAGCGGCAGTTGTGTAGACAAAAATGCCTTGTTGAGGTCAGAGGAGAATGGGCAGACTGGTTTGAGATGATAGAAAGGCATCAGTAACTCAAATAACCACTTGTATGCAGCATACCATCTCTGAACGCAAAACATGTCGAACCTTGACGCAGATGGGCTACAGCAGCAGAAAACCACAGTGGGTGTCACCCCCGTCGGCTAGGAACAGGAAACGGAGGCTAGAATTTACACAGGCTCACCAAAATTGGACAGTAGAGGATTGGAGAAACTGTGCTGGTCTGATGAGTCTCGATTTCAGCTGCAACATTCAGATGGTAGGGTCAGAATTTGGTGTAAAAACATGAAAGCATGGATCCATCCTGCCTTGTTTCAATGGTTCAGGCTGGTGGTGGTGGTGGTGTAATGGTATGGGGAATATTTTTTTTGGCACACTTTGGGCCCCTTAGTACCTATTGAGTATAATTTAAACGCCACTGCCTACCTGAGTTTTGTTGCTGACCATGTCCATCTCTTTAACTACAGCGGACCCATCTTCTGATGGTTACTTCCAGCAGGATAATGCACCAGGTCACCAAGCTCAAATAATCTCAAACTGGTTTCTTGAACATGACAATGAGTTCACTGTACTCCAGTGGCTTCCAAAATCACCAGATCTCAATCCAATAGAGCACACTTGGGATGTGCTGGAACAGGGGATTCGCATCATGGATGTGCAGCTGACAAAACTTCAGCAACCACGTGATGCTATCATGTCAATATTGACCAAAAGCTCTGTGGCATAGATTCAACAAGGTGTTGGAAACATTCCTCAAAGACTTAAGGCAGTTATGAAGGCAAAAGGGGGTCAAACCTGGTACTAGCAAAGTGTACCTAATAATAAAATGACCGGTGAGTGCATATGGTTCCCAACCTTGAGGACTGAATTTGGGTCACCGATCTAAAACATCATATTGTTGCACGGTGAGCTTCTCAAAGGATATATGTGAGTCTTAAAAGTGAAATTGTCTTCAGCGATAATGTGGGGGGGGGGGGGGGTCTCATGCTTTAATATATGCAAGAGCAATTTTAATTGGTTTGGACTATAGCCCAATGTTTTTTGTTCAGTTGGGCTCCAGACTCTGAAAAGACCCTTTTGAATCCTATCACAATGTGTATTCTGCTTCTAAATGTATTTAAAGGATGGCTATACTGCTCCTTTTTAATCGCAATTCATTCTGAACTACTGTGACCCGCTTAAGTCTGCTGTCAGCTGGTGTCATAGAACCATTGCTGGCTCTGAAAAGATCCCGACCATATGGTCTGGATCCACCCAGATGCCTGGACCAGCCAGCAGCTCCCACCCCCCTCCATAGCTCGGCGCTCCAGTAAATGCTGGTGGGGCAGAGCAGAGAGCCAGTGATTGACGGTCGCTGCTCATTGAAGGCCAAGAATGTTCAGCGGTGTTTGATCACTCAGTTCTCAGTCTTGGAAGCAATGGGAGGCAAGTGCAGCATGGATTGATGCTGCATCCACCTACGTGAATATAATAATAATAATAATGTATTATTTATTTGGTTAAACCCACTTTTCTCTTGTAAATAAAATGGAAGAAAATTGGACATGGTATGAGCCACTCCTGTCAGGGGTGGATGGGCTAGTTTTGCTCCCCAAGGACGGGTGGAGAGGACACATGAAATGCATGAGTGATGGCCCCATAGAAGCTTAAAAGAATCTCCTGCTCAGGCATGTTCGGTGCACGGAGGATCTGCAGTGGGGGGATAATGTAATTAAGCACCGGCAGGCACAATTGTGCGGTAAGTATGCCTCTGGGGAAAGAAATTGGCACAGTGGGGGGAAGGAATCATAAAACCTAAGTATACTTTGAAAGTGCACTTATCCTTTAAGACTCTCTCCTGTCTCCTCTATGTACAATGGTCAGCACACTATCCTCATGTATTGCTATGCTCTGGCAGTGGCATGCAGGAAATACCGGTGATGTGATCTGCAAGACCACCCAGCTCCCACACAGTGTTAGGTGAATGGCCCTCATAACTGCATGCATGTATTGTGTGTAAGAACAGCTCTAATATAACCAACTGCTATGACATTCTTTTCTGTGCGAGAAAGTTGTTTTTGGAAGACAACCTAATTATATAAGGAATTGAGTCTCTATGATTTAAACTCTTGGCTAACATAACAAAAGTAAAAGTCATTACGTACTGGAAAAAGGTGGAATTTAGCTGAAATGATAGAATGCTTAATAATGGACAGATTTCAAACCTCACTAGAGATTCCTTTCATACTCACTAGGGTCATACTCCTTTCTTGCTCTGGCAGTAAGGCAAGTGTTTTCACAGGTGCCTTCCGTCTGCAGTACAGCATGCTGGGATTTATAGTTCATCAGTAGGTGTGAAGCTCTAGATGACTACATAATGAGAATGTCAAATGGATGTGCTATCTTGATGCCAGCTGAACCCCATTAAAATGTCCTTTCCACTCTTCCATATGAAAGGATGCAGCTGACTGGTTGCAATGAACAAAATGACATTCCTAGCATGATATTTAGTTTGTCTGGGTTTTTTATTAAAGCTGAAGTGCAGAAAAAACATAAAATACACAAATTAAATGCATTTATGGAGGCGTTTTACCTGCCAAAGTACACTCACTGGCCACATTATTAGGTACACCTGTTCAATTGTTTGGTAACACAAATTGCTAATCAGCCAATCACATGGTAGCAACTCAATGTATTTAGGCATGCACATGTGTTAAAAACAACTTGCTGAAGTTCAAACCAAGCATCAGAATGGGGAAGAAACTGAGTTTTAAGTGACTTTGAACGTGGCATGGTTGTTGGTACCAGACGGGCTGGTCTGAGTATTTAAAGAACTGCTGATCTACTGGGATTTTCAGGCACAACCATCTCTAGGGTTTAGAGAGAATGGTCTGAAAAAGAGAAAATATCCAGTGAGCAGCAGTTGTGTGAATGAAGATGCCTTGTTGAGGTCAGAGAATGGACAGACTGGTTGCTGCGACATTCAGATGGAAGGGTCAGAATTTGGCATAAGCATCAAATCGTGGATCCATCCTGCCTTGTATCCATGGTTCAGGCTGCTGGTGGTGGTGGTGTAATGGCGTGGGGGATATTTTCTTGGCACTAGCAAGGTGTACCTAAAAGTGGCCAGTGAGGTATTTATTTGTATTTATGTCCATCCAGACTTGAGATTTAAACAGCATTAGCTCTGTTTGGCAAGGCAGGAGATTTGATTTTTCTCTGATGCCGTTTACTCTGATTAGACAGTAAAATTAGAAGCAACAGACTGATGAGCTCATCTGTCACTCTTCTCTCATCTCCTGTCAGCATGCTCCTTGCGCTGCAGTGCAATTTGATTGTGTACTTGTGTGGCTTCTCCATCACCAGAATGTAAGCAGGTTGGGTTCTACTTAGCAAGTCAGGCTGGGTAAGTAAGGGATTAATTTGCCTAGTTCCACTTCACAGGCTTCTTGGGCTTCAGTCGGCCCACCTGTGGTATAAACTGGGGGAAGGCTGAGGCCCACGGCCCTTCTGCTGCCATTTTCCTGTTGAGATCCAGAGGGACTGCTGCATTCTGTAGTCCACCACTGCGGGTAGCAGAATATCACCAGGAATGGACTTTGCCTTCATGGACTTTTGCCACTAAAGGGATCACCAATCATTATAGTTAGTAAGTAGAGAGACCTGGAACTGTTCAGATTGAACTGTACTGCTAAAGTTCTACAGTAAGTTATGTTAACAATTTCTTGAGCCTGGTCTGAAGTTATTAAAGGGATGCTTGTTGGTTCTGGTGTATCCGAAAGAACCTGGACCTGTAAAGCACAAGAGGGGTATGAAGAACATCACACTACAGTGTCAACTCAGGATGCTAAGGAAGAGCAAGGTCTTTGCGAAGGGTAACGAAGTACACGTTCAAAGTACAAGGCAACCAGTTGGAAGCATGGTAGCAAGGGGGTCTCTGCGTTGTCTCCCTCCCTAGCTAGGAGGGAAGGAGGAAGAAGTAAGAGACTGATGCTGTTTCTCTATTCTCTACCAATCAACAAGTTCCTTATCAGCATATTTGCATGCAGTGCCCCTGATTGGCACCCATCAATGAAGAATTGGCCAAGTAACTAAAGCAGGCCATAGAGGGTTCATTTTATTTCCTTCCACCATGGGTGGAAAGTAAAAAAAATTGCTAGATTCCCCCATTAACAGTTAGTGTTGATGGGGAAATCCATCCTGCAGCTCTGTTGTGTTCTGCTGGTGGAAAGACTTCCCTGCCTGCAGAATGCAATGATCACTGGTGGCAGCTATAGCTGCTGGCAGCAATCGCATGCAAAAATAAACGACAGGCTGGTTGTACTGAAATCGATTAATAAATTGACTTCAGTACAACCAGCCAGCCCATAGATGGATTGAATCTCGGCCAGTCCTTGCTGAACTGGCCAAGATTCGATCCAGCTGTGGCCGGCTTGAGTCATCAGTGGAGTTAACTCTACTGTATGAAATGGGGCTGACAGGAAACATGCTGACAGGGGAAGAAAGCAGAGTCTGTTTGGTTCCAGAAGACTGCTGTACACAGAATTACAAGAGGTTGAGACCAAGTCAAATAAAAGTATGCTTTTATTTTGTTTTTTTATATGTGCACAGAGTTCAGCTTTAATGACTGCATTTGCGTGTGTGTTTAGATTAGATGTCTGTTGTATGTTATCAACTATTCTGTAAATCCAGAAGAATAATTAGTGGATTGTGGTTATACAAGAGAACTCGTTTTTTAATGTTGAATTGGCTCCACTGTACAAATATATCTTGAGTGCCAAATGAGCATTATGTACATTAATGCTTCTTATACCAGCACTCGTCCCATTCCAACATTTGTATTCCATAACTTCTATTTTGGATGGCTCCCCAATTTCCTGCAGTTATTTTAATCCAATGCTGAAGCTGCAGAGGTTGTATGTGCATTGTCTGTTTTTTTGTTTTTTTTTGACTCGAGTCGTAGTATGAAGCTACCTTTGTTGTCAGTACAAAAAGGAGGCTTGATTAACAAAACGCTAGGGGTACAGATGTAAAAGTTTTAAAAAACCAGGGTGGGTGGTTGATTGAGAGGTCCATCTCATCCATTTGTAGATTGCAGGAGTGGGAGGGAACTGATGCAGCAGGATTTCAGCTAAGAGAAAGCGGCAGCACAGGGGACACATCCTACTGACTGTAAGCAATGTACCTTGTGTTGACTTTTTTTTTTTTTTAATTGTAATTACACTTTTAAATTCAGGCTTGGACCAATGCTTTACATAGGATTTTTATTTATGGACTACGTGAATGGATCCTTCTAATCATTCAAGTGTTAGAGAATCTACAGTCCACTGAAGCTCTGGAATTAACAGTTGAATGACAGGGGATGTGGCCAACTGTCAGGTCTTAAAGAAGATGTGAACTTTAACTTGATGACATTTTATTTGCTAAAGCACTGCATATCATAAAACATTTTTGCTTTTGCCAAGCATTTTTCACTTTTTTTCATCCTTTGTTGACCTCCTACAGCCTCTGTACAATCATGTCATGGCTGTATAGTATTTGCCAGGGCATGTGTACAAATGGTGACAACAGTGAATAATGCTTATGTAATGCTTGTTAAAATGGGCACTTGTATTCTCCATCTGAAGCACAATGACAGAGGGAAAATGAAGGAGCACAATTAGGAGACAGAGCGTTGTCACCCTCTAATACCTGAACAAGGATCTTCATGTTAGGATCACCATATATGTTTTAATGAAAGCTGTAGATTTACAAATATTGCAAATTTATTCAGCAGTAATTTGGCTTACACATACTTTTAATCTTGGGCAGGAATTAAGCCCCATATGAAGACTAGATTGAAGATCCAAGAGGTTTCACAGGGACATGGATTGATTGGAAGACTAAGGTGGTCAGTGTTGGTGGACTTTTGGTTATGAAAACAACTTCTATCCCTCCAAGTCAATGGGATTGAAAACGTTTACAATGGGTTGAGGCAGCTTACAAGGTCAAATGTGAGTCAGAAAGGAGGTCAACTGCAAGTCAAATGTACCTGTCAATGAAATGTGCATGATGTCAAAAGCATCTCAAACTAATGGCAAAAGCTGAATGCACCTGAAAGCAACTTTCATTTACCCATGACCACAAGCCCAAAGTCCTAATACAGGTGGCTTGCAGGTACCTCAAGGTGCCCACACTTTATAACATTTTAGGTCTAGTGAGGTTCACTTATACCAGGGGTCTCCAAGCTATGGCCCTCCAGCTGTTGAAGTACTACAGGTCCCATTATGCATCTGCCTCTGGGAGTCTTGCCTGTAGCTGTAAGAGTCTTGCAAGGCCTCATAGGACTTGCAGTTCCTCAACACCTGGAGGGCCATAGTTTGTAGACACCTGACTTCTACATGCTGAATTCTGCATTGTTTAGTAGAGCTCTGATATCTGATATTAAATGTTGAACCCATGAAATAATACCATGAAAAAGAAGGTACTGATTGATTATTCTCCACGGTATCAATGCTGGAGAGTCTCCAAATATCATGAGGGAATACAGTCAATAACTTTAAGTCAACCCAACTAAATACACAGCCATTACTAATTTATAAATCCTAGAGCCACATTTGCTTCTCAGCCAGTAAGGTGATTAATGTCATTACCAACCAACTGGCTAATGGCATTCATTTTCTAATCTCCAGAAAACCAAACCAGTTATGTAATTGGTCAGTGCAAACAGGCCCATGTCTCTTTGCCCCCATTTCCTCCCTTGGCCCCATTCAAGCTACAACCTCTATAATTCTTCAGCTAAGTAAACAATCCTTATTGAGTGGAAGATGAAGTACCTTTATCGGTGAAACCACTTTAGGCACATGCCAAATTTGAGGGAATTTCTATGTATTCACTTGAAGGATTCAAAGAGTAAGTTACAAATACGCTTAGCTACAACCTCTTAAATGCATGCACAGACTTAATGGAGGATAATCTAATTTCTTACACTGAAATCAAATCTGCTTGGCGCCAGAATCTGTGTGTACACTCTATTTTTCTGTTGGGTCAAGAAAGAAAGAGCTTTTTTTGTTGTTGTTGTTTCCTGGTGGTTTGAAACAACTGCAGAAGTAATGTGGGAGATTTCTACATTTTCTTGGATTTATTTCAATGTTAAATTGGATATCTAATGCAGGTACTAGGCTGTGCATAAAAGCATTTTTCAAAAGCGGGAGGAAAAACTGCAATGTAAATGATAGTGATAATTTTCATATGAACATTGAGATTTTGCACTCAGGGCAAGTTTTTTTTTTTTTTTTTTTTTTTTTTTTTTTTTTTATTTTATTTTATTTATTCTAAATCTATTGGAAAACCTTTCTGAACAGTGTCTCCCCCTCGCTCTCTCTCTTGCGCCCGCTCTCTCTTCCTCTTTATCAAATAAGCTTCATTGGCAAGGCCAAAAGCACATTAGAACATAGTTTCCTCTCTTACTTTATGGATGTGGATCCTGGACAGTGGGCCTCTACAAATTAATGTCCTTCCCTGTGGAGGTTTCAGAACATTGCAACATGATAAAGACCTTAAAGTGGAACTTTAGGGAAAAAAAAAAAATCCGCAAACAGAATTTTTAATGCAGAAGAGATATTGTAGGGGAGGTTGAAAACTGAAGCACTCAGAACCTGATGTGGCTGTGCATGGTAGCCAATCAGCTTCTAACTTTAACTTGTACAATTAAGCTTTGACAATAAAACCTGGAAGCTGATTGGTTTCTGTGCAGAGCCGCACCAGATTTTGCACTCTCCAGTTTTAGTAAATCACCACTGTCTCTTCTGCATTAAAGTTCCTTACATGCCTATACTCGGTACAATTTCAGTATATGCATGGAAGTTTATTCATCTCGGCATTGCTGGAGTAACAGCATCTTGGCCTGGCTAATGTAAATGGCCAAAGATCAGTACCTGGAAGCAGACCAGCCAAGAGGTCCGTGGGGCTGGTGGGGAGCTAAAAGATACCACAGCATTGGAGAGAAGGGGAGTATAGTTCTACTTTAACTTCTAATACCTTCTGGGCACAGTCTGCTCTGCAGGGCTTGTAGTTCGTTTGCTATGCCATTTCTATTTCTAGGATTCTTGGAAGTTAAAAAAAAAAAAAAAAAAAAAAAGTTTAGATGCAAGGCCAGTTGATAGATTCTACGTCAGTTTTTATCCCTGAGGAACCCTTGAAATGCTCATGTCTCTGGAAATCCCTGCTATTAATATCTACATTAGTATGCTGTGGCAGAACCTATAGTGATTTACGTAGAGTAACTAACACCCAAGGTAGATAATTTTTTTAACACCCCCCAATCTACAAATGATCTTTAGTAGAAATCCTGAAATGAAACTAATACTACTAATATCCAGATAGGAAACTGCGAAGAAACTCTGCATTGTTGTGACCTTTTACATCAGTGGACATGTAAAAACGCCTTTTCACAGTAGCACAGTCAGTGTAGTGTCCCCTTACGATAGGGGTTAGTGGAAAAATGCCCCCCTACATTGGTGGTCAGTGTGATGTTCCCTTGCATTAGTGATTAGCTGAGAAATACCCTCTTCCATTGTCAGCTGAAAATCGCCCATTTACATTGATAAGTGCAGACATGATCTCAATCTGTCCCTGTGCAAGAAACCTCTGGTAACCTCTTAAGGAACCTGGATTGACAGACTACTCTACATTGTTTTTTTTTTTTTTCTATTTTTTTTGCTCCAGTAATTGACATTTCTTTTGGCATGTCAAATTTCTATCAATTTAGGCTGACAAACCCTAACATTGAGGTCATTGTACTGGGTAGAAGCTTTGTCCTCGGCAAGGCTTTGTGTGTGAAAGATTTGGAGTTCCAGTTGTGGGATGCAGTGGCTGCATGGACACATTTATTTGTCCTAAAACATGCATTGGGTGTTATTTGCTAAAACTGGAGAGTGCAAAATCTGGTCCAACTCTGCATAGAAACCAATATGCTTCCATTTTTTTTTTTTTTGCTAAAGCTTAATTGAACAAGCTTAAGCTAGAAGCTGGTTGGCTACCATGCTCTGTTGACCAGTTTTTGTCAATCTCCCACGTTGTCTGCATTCGTGGCTGATCACCCACACACCTCACATTAATGCAAACGGCTGTGTCCATGCAGCCACTGCGACCAAACAGACTTTAATTGGCTGCCTGCATGCAACATAGGGTTGCCACCACATCCCTTTAAAGCCGAACACATTTAATTACACAGCTTCTAAAGCTGATTTATAGCAGATAAGGCACTAAGTGAGTTTAATTACCAACTTAATCAGCCATGGAACCTGTGTAATTGGTGTTCAGTTTTAAAGAGATGAGGTGGGAACCCTAATGCAACACCTGAAGATTCGAGTAGGGTTGGCACCTCATCCCTTTAAACCCCAACACTTTAATTACACAGGTTCTGAGACTAATTTAATTAGGAAAAGGCACCAAGGGAGTTCAATTACCATCTTAATCAGCCACAGAACCTGTGTAATTAATGTGCTGGGGTTTAAAGTGGGTTTAATGAGGCAACCCTGGATTAGACATGCCAGTAAAAACACCCCATGTCGGTTTTTATTGCTATCTCTGCCCCCCCCCCCCCCCGGTGGAGACTTACAGTTGCAAGAAAAAGTATGTGAACCCCTTGGGATTACATGGCGTTTTGCATGAATTGGGCATAAAATTTGCTCTGAACGTCATCTAAGTCACAACAATAGAAGAACACAGTCTGATGAACGTAATACTACACGAACATTAGATGTTGCCATGGTTTAATTGCACATAACGTGTAAACACTCACAGTGCAGGTAGGAAAAAGTATGTGAGGCCCTAGCTTAATGACTTCTCCCAGAGCTAATTGGAGCCAGGAGTGAGCCAACCTTGACTCCAATCAGTGTGATGATAATGGATGTGTTGCTGACAGCTGTCCTGCCCTTAAAAAACGCACACCTGTTTTGGGTTTACTGGTTTCAAAAAGCACTGTCTGATGTGAACCATGCCTCGCAGAAAAGAGCTCTCAGAAGACCTACGATCAAGAATTGTTGACTTGCATGAAGCTGGAAAGGGTTACAAAAGTACCTTCAAAAGCCTTGATGTTCATGTGTCCACGGTAAGACAGACTGTCTACAAATGGAGAAAGTTTAGCACTGTTGCTACTCTCTCCCTAGGCGGGGTCGTCCTGTAAAAATGACTGCAAGAGCACAGCGCAGAATGCTGCATGAGGTAAAGAAGAATCCCAGAGTGTCAGCTAAAGACCTACAGAAATCTCTGGCACATGCTAACATTTTTGTTGACACATCTACAATAAGGAAAACATTAAACAAGAATGGAGTACATGGGAGGACACCACGGAGGAAGCCATTGCTGTCCAAAAAGAATATTGCAGCATGTTTGAAGTTTGCAAAAGAGCACCTGGATGTTCCACAGCACTGCTGGCAAAATATACTGTGGACAGATGAAACCAAGATTGAGTTGTTTGGGAAGAACACGCAACACTATGTGTGGAGAAAAAAAGGCACAGCACACCAACATCAAAACCTCATCCCCACTGTAAAACATGGCGGAGGGAGCATCATGGTTTGGGGCTGCTTTGCTGCCTCAGGGCCTGGACGGATTGTTGTCATTGATGGGAAAATTAATTACAGAGTTTATCAAGACATTTTGCAGGAAAACGTACGACCATCTGTCCACCAACTGAAGCTCCGCAGAGGATGGGTGATGCAACAGGACAATGATCCAAAGCATACAAGTAATTCAACAAAACAATGGCTGCAACAGCACAGAATACGCCTTCTGGAGTGGCCCAGTCAGAGTCCTGACCTCAACCCGATTGAAATGCTGTGGCATGACCTTAAGAGAGCAATTCACACCAGATATCCCAAGAATATTGCTACACTGAAACAGTTTTGTGAAGAGGAGTGGTCCAAAATTACTCCAGATCATTGTGCAGGTCTGATCTGCAACTACAGGAAACGTTTGGCTGAGGTTATTGCTGCCAAAGGAGGGTCAACCAGTTATTAAGTCCAAAGGTTCACATACCTTTCCTCCCTGCACTGTGACTGTTTACATGTTATGTGCAATGAAACCATGGCAACATCTAATGTTTGTGTAGTATTATGTTCAGCAGACTGTGTTCTTCTATTGTTGTGACTTAGATGACGTTCAGAGCACATTTTTATGCCCAATTCATGCAAAACTCCACGTAATCCCAAGGGGTTCACATACTTTTTCTTGCAACTGTATCCTATCGATTTGTCCTGTTTACCAATATCATTGAAAGTAAAATGTACAGCGCTGAGAACTTTTAGCGCTATATAATTACTGTATAATAATAAAAGAAAATCCCACATTTTGTGTTGTCCCCAGAAAAGTAAGAGGGGAAATCTTCCAATTGGGACACTAGTTCTGGTGACCTGGGAATCCCGAAGGAATTCCCTTAATTTGTAGGGATTTCCTTTCACTTTCTGTTTTGGCTATGGGACAGGAAATAAAGGGGAATCACTGCAATGGGACACAGATGGCGAAAAAAAAAAAAATCTGACAGTTATAACCCTCCCTTACCCTATCCAAAATGGGGAAAACTATTTTTTTTGCCTATAGTTCTACTTTTAAACCATCATTTTTTTGTGTATTTATATTTTAAGATCATTGTAACTGGTGATGTAGTACAGGTGTATCCAGGGGCGGACTGACAACTCATGGGGCCCCCGGGCAATAGGGGATCATGGGGCCCATGTGTCCTTGCCCAAACTCAAAAAAGCCTATGAAAAAAGGTACCAGGGGCATCTCATGTGGCCCCCTACTGACCCCGGGTCCTCAGGCAGTGCCCGAGTTTCCAAATGGTCAGTCCGCCCCTGGGTGTATCCTTTTACCCTACATATGTCATGTAAACCTCTCAGAAAGTTGGGAGGTACGGTATTGCCAAGGATTGCTTGCTGCAGTTGGCACAGATGGTTATCTTCGTTATTCTTTCAGGTCGCCATACATTTGTCACGTGACTTATCATTTTAAAAGTTTTCCAGAAGCTGTATTGTTGCGTACACTTACATAAATGTTATATTGCGCACATTCCTCCTTTTTATACCATTTAAAAGAAGTTTTATTTCTAGGTGTAATACAAAACCTGAAATATAAACTTACATTATTTAACTAAGATAATATACTGCCCCCTTGTGGATGGTAAATCTGCAAACTAGGGCTAACGGTTCATAATCTTGTAATTTACATTGCTCTTCTTGTACCATATACATTCCTTAAAGTACAATGTGTTTTGGTTTAGCGTGTCCTCACTTGAACTCCTGTTCTCTTTATTGCATTGGTTTTCTATTGCGTAAGTAGAATCTGTAACTTCCCACCTAAAAACAGGCAAATGTGGCACTGAGGACTCGGGCAATGTGCCACTGTTGATCCCTTATGTTTTTATGGGCTCACTGTATCCACTGTTCCCAATGAGAAATATTAAAATGTATTCTTCTTGCCATAACTGAAGACATAGCCTTCCATCTGATGCAGCACACAGACCCAGCATTTCTGGAGTATAGTTCCAACCATGGCAACAAAGAGTTATGTGGTTATTTAGCTAGAACACAGTAGATAATTTATTTTAAAAACCTGTTCAATCATAAGTAAGCAGGGAAAGGGGTAAATACTATTTACAAAGCCGACAAATTTGCAAACTTAAATTACATCCTTAAATTTTCTAGAGAGGTGGAGCTGGAATTTAAAATCCTGTCCTTGTACCTACAGGCATCAACGATATGGCCACAGTACACGATGTGTGGGTGGATAGTTAGTGGTGCAGCAAGCAATGTATGTGCATGTTGGCATTGGGTGAACATCTAACTTTCAATAGAGACAGGATGGGTAGCACTAGTTGATGAAACTGGTCTATTTTGGGGAAGGGGACCAGTAGTAGTCAGCCAGATAAACCCCATCCCCGCCTGAAAAGGCTCAGCCAGGGATTGAGAGGCATACATACGATTTTTCCATTCCACTAGTTAATGTTTGTAGGTAGCTTAAAGGTTAGGTTTGGGGTTCTAAAAAAAAAACAGATACACATACTCACCTCTATGCTGCAGCATCAGTGTGACGCTGCGGCGGTTTCCTGTCAGCTGTAAGACTGAGAATTTAGCAATCGCATGACTACTAATCACTCAGTTCTTGGTCAGGCTTAGAGCGGAGAGCAGTGACTGTGAGTCATGGCTCTCTGCTCTGCCCTTTCAATGCTCACTGGAGCATTGGGCTGGGGAGTGGACAGGTGCAGCTGACTCTGGGTCTTAGCCATGTGCTGAGAAGTGGAGTCAGCTGTCGGGCAGCTGTGTGGATCCTGACAATAGGCACAGGATCCTTCTAGTGTCAAAAGTGGCTTTGTCATATCAGCAACCAGGGTATAGCCCACTGTTGTTGGACAATTCTGGGTCACAGGAAAGCAAAAGTAAGTGCTCTCATGTGACCCACAAGAGAAGTCTGGCCATACTTCTTTTAAGAACAAATTGAATACTAATAGAGGCCAAAATTGTAATTAAGTCATCTGGAGATTTCAGAGGGTAGGTGGACATGCATACGTGACTCCCGTTCTTGCCTCTTTTTAAAAATTCAGCCCAAAGGCTTTAAATTCAGGAGATCGGTCACTCAGAAAGTAACAAAACCTAAGTGTGAGTTTAACAGCCAGGCAACTGATCTTTCCAATGGAAGTCTAGAAAGACAGACAGATTCATGATCTTTTGCAGGAAAATTAACTGTGGGGAAAGTAGAAATTTAATCTATACTGCATATTTTAAACATTGGGACACTCCCCTGCCGCCCACATCATGTCAACTAACATGGTTCAGTTAGAAGTCATGATCCCAGGGCTGCTGTTAGAAACCAGGGGCCGCATGCAGCCAACTTGACCTTTCCAAAAAATACACTGTTTACAATGCTTCAGTACCAATCACTCACTGTGCTCATTCATAACTGATCACTCATTGTGTTCATTCAGGAAAGAAAGGGGCTGGTAAATGTTTCATATTTACCGGACCCTTCCCCAATCTCCATCCTGAGGGATCCTATTGTGTACTTGCAGCTGCCGGTGGGAAGGAGAGGAGAGAAGCCAGCAGCACTGCGGGGGTGGGGGCACACAGGAGCCTGGGCAGCAGGGGGAAATGTATGTCATGCACCGGGAGGGTGATGGGTGCGGCGGGAGGGGTGGGGACAATTGCTGGAACTGATCCCCTGTATTGCTGTCTGAAAGCCAGCGGGAGGGAGAAGAGAAGAAGCCAGGTTTTAGCTGCTGCAGAGAGCCATACATGGAATCTGTTCACGTAACTGATTCCCCGCCATGCCCATCACCCTCCCTGCCCACATCCAATTCATCCAGCTGCCTGGGCTTCCCTGCTTGCCTGGGCCCTGTACAGGACTGGTGGTACCCCCTTATGCACAGCCCTGCATAGTCCTTACAATTTTTTTGTAATTAAAACTATAAAAATGTGATCTAGAGAAAATGTGTATTTTTTTTTTTTTTTTAGCATGTCGGCTATACTGTCCTACAGCTTTCTAAATGAACACATTCTAAATTCATATTCCAAACAGTATTTCCTTCCTGCTCAACACTCTAACTTCCTGTTTCACATGGAAAGAACTGGTAGTTGTTACAAAATAGGGAAAAAAGAAACAAAAACAACAAACTGCAATAGCAAAGATTTTACAGATCTTTCTGTAGCAGAAAACAAACATCAGGTTTTAAACCCAATCTAATTGATTAATCTTTGAGTTTTGGATTATGAGAATTGACTAGTTTTCTAAATAACCCATAGAAATGAAGTACACTGAGATGCCGATCAGCAAAAGTGGGAAAACAATTGGCAGAAAATGTAAAATGTTGCAAATAATGACTTATGAAAAAACCTTTCAAGTCATAGACAACTGAAAGGGTCAGTCTACACAAAGGTTGTATTTTATTAGTGGTTGGAACCTAGTAGGTTGAAGTAGCACTTTCTATGTCTGGGATTTCTCCAAAAGCAGGATCCAGCTATAATCCTTGACTCTGTTCTTGCTTGCTTGGGTGTTTGGGAGCAGGGGCGGACTGACAACTCATGGGGCCCCCGGGCAATAGGGGATCATGGGGCCCCTGTGTCCTTGCCCACACTCAAACCACACCTAAAAAAGCCTATGAAAGGTACCAGGGACATCTCATGGGGCCCCCTACTGACTCCTAGTGCCCGAGTTCCCCATTGGTCAGTCCGCCCCTGTTTGGGAGTATTAGGCTATCTTTGCATTTTCCAGAACTTGCGATATATTAAAAAAAACTAGCAGGCATTTTGGGTATGCCTCATAATGGCCACAACTGGTGTGCAAATGTAAGAATTCAAGTGCAGAGATTTCACAAATAGAGTTCCAAGAGATGCACTGTATGACCAAACGTATGTGAACACTTAAATTGAGTTTACAGGTTCCCACTGAACATTACTATTATGCTACAGCATATAGTACAGAAATATTTTTGAGAATCGTACACATGCCAACATTGTGGCAACAGTTTTGGAAGGCTCCTTTGTTCCAGCAGGACTGTGCCCCTGTGCACAAAGCCAGGCCCATAAAGATATGGTTTCAGGAGTTTGGCAAGGAGAAATTTTAAGAAGCCTAAACAGAGCCCTGACCTTAACCCTATTAAATACCTTTTGGGATGATTTCGAACAGCAGGTCATTTCATACAACATTCGTACCTAAACTTATAAAAGGCTCTTTTGACTAAATAGACACAAATATCCACAAACAACCTCCAAAATCTTGTGAAAAACCTTCTCAGAAAATTGAAGGCTGATAAAACCCCAAAGCAGGGAGGAGGAGGGGTAACTCCATATTAATGCAATGATTTTGGAATGGGATGTCTGACAAGATCCTGAATTTGAGTTCATTAGGTTTCCGGAAACTGTTGACCATATAGTGTATACAGCTGTCAAGTGGATTAACTCTACCAGCCACCAAAAACTATTTATTTATTTATTTCAGGTACTTATATAGCACTGTCAGTTTACGCAGCGCTTTAAATATATATTGTACATTCACATCAGTCCCTAACCCTCAAGGAGCGTACAATCTAAGGTCCCTAACTTACATTCAGACATACACATACTAGGGCCAATTTAGACAGGAGCCAATTAACCTACCAGCATGTCTTTGGAGTGTGAGAGGAAACTGGAGTACCTGGAGGAAACCCACGCATGCACAGGGAGAACATGCAAACTCCAGGCAAGAGGTGCCGTGGCTGGGATTCGAACCAACGGCCCTAGTGCTGCCAGGCGGAAGTGCTAACCATTTAGCCAACTAGGGGGTTGATTTACTAAAACTGAAGAATGCAGATTCTGGTGCAGGCGTGCATGGTAGCCAATCAGCTTCTAACTTGAGCTCGTTCAATTAAGCTTTAAGAAAAGAAAAAAAAATGGAATCTGATTGGTTTCTATGTAGAGATGTATGCACCAGATTTTGGTTTCTATGTAGAGATGTATGCACCAGATTTTGGTTTCTATGTAGAGATGTATGCACCAGATTTTGCACTCTCCAGTTTTGGTAAATTCACCCCACATGCCGGTTTTGGGTGGGCTGATCATTTTACCAACAATCCTGACTGGTTAGGCAACATATCCAATGTTTTGCAGTTGTCCTGATTCAGTACCTTTTAGTTTTCCTGGGAGGCATTGAGCGAAGTATCTCAGATACCAACCTGCCCTATATGGTAACAACTTTATTTACACACTTTTTTTTTTTTTTGCTGTTATGTGACTTCACTAATAATCACAAAGGCCTTACAATATCAGTTCAGTGATCAAGTGTCAGCAGCCATCAAGAAATGGGCATTTGCATTCCGATCCCATAGCTTCTGATAAGAGTAGACGATCAATCTAAAGCTGACTGACAACAAATCGCTTTCATGTGTTTCTGGTTGGGGCTGCAGCCTATTGTTTGTGTTTTAGTAGATTATGTAATAAAACATGGCTTCATTAAGATATTAAGTGCATCCAGATTTTTGGCCAGCACTACAAACCACTGGGGATCGCAATAGTAACATGTTCCAGTTAAAGCCATGATTAGTGCTTGTGTTTCATGACTGCGATCAGAATATTAAGAGATTTGCGTGTAGTAAACTACTGTTCTGCAGCAGGATAATTATATACAAAGTCACTACAAATCAACTGCAATCTGAGATTTTCTTAAGCAGTACGGTCTGGTTTGGGAAAAACATTACATTTCTTCTACATACTGTAGTAGAACTGCAATTAAACTGATCCTGTTCTTCAGTATAGCTAATCTTTTTGCTGATATACATTTTCCACGCTACATAGACAGGTGACACCATGAATACTGTTTTTCAGTTTTTTTACTTCCTTTGTCACCTGCTTGTTCATAGAACAGTGGATCAGATTAAAGTGATAGTAAAGATTCAGTTAATTTATTTTTTTTTAATCAACCATGTTATACTTATCTGCTTTGTGCGGTGGTTTTGCACAGGGCAGCCCTGATCCTTCTCTTCTAGGGTCCCCTGCTGGCCCTCCTGGTTCCTCCCACCACCCGCTATGGTATGGAGGCACTCATGTGTGCTCGCTCCCGAGCCAAGCTCTGTGTATCTATTGCCACACAGACCATGGCTCATCCCCACCCACCACTCTCTCCTCACTGGCTGTAATTGATTGTAGCGGGAGCCAATGACCCTACTACTGTCTGAGTCAATGAGGAAGGGAGAGAGAGGAGAGCGCTCAGGTAAGTATAAGGGTAGGCTGAGGGGAGTTGCACTCTGAAGTATTCTTTACCTTAATACATTAAGATAAAAAAAACCTTCTGCCTTTAGAACCACTTTAATTCCCGTTGAGTAGCATATGACAGAAGATGCTACAAAGCTAAAATAGTAATAATACCTTTTTTTGTTGTGCAGTGCGTTAGAGGCAAAACAAATGGCAAAATTAAACAACTAACAAATCCTGTGACATTTCACATGTATGGAATTCAACTGTGTATTTAGGTGTTTGCTGTAGGTCATCTTTAAAGCCCAACTATGAGAATTACAAAAAAGGGAAGCGAGGAGGCCCCACTGCAATAGGTGTAGGCCTGTTAACTCTATGGGATGAGGAAAAAGTTGCAATACTTGCTGTACCCCCACTTCTTCTAGCTCTCTCATCTGTGCAACTGGCCCCCTGAAGTCTCTAAGGAGCTCCAGCCACTTTGACGTCATCAAGTACCATGTGGGACCGCACACAAGCTAGCACGAGTAGTAAGGGAAGTATTACATATTCATTCTTATCCCCTCGAGTTAACAAGCCTAAACCCTTGTACAGGACACTGCCTGCAAGGTTAGTCTTTTGGAATTCCTAGAGTTGAGCTTTAAAGGTACACTAGGATATATAATTGAACTGTGAAAACTGAGTCTCTTCCCACCCAAAAAATAAAAAAAATAAACAGGCAGGGGGAAAATGGCTAGTTACGAGTATCATCTGTGGTCTCTCTGCAGCTGTTCTTTTCCCCATTACTGACTTACCATACCTTGTTCTGAACTGTCACTGTGTTGAGGTTGCCTTCTTTGTAGTGGCAGGGCTGTGCTTCCATAAGTCAGAGCCTTCAACAAGGAGAACAGTAAGCAACACAATAGTGACACCAAATCTCTCTCCAAAGTAAAAGGCTCACAAAACCAATATACAGTTAGGAGGCTGTAAACATAGGAGTACCTAGGCATCCTTGCATGCCACAAGGAGCGCTGTTATTTTTCAGGAGAAATTTCAGACACAAAGCACAATTTTTCAGGGACTCCTTGGGCACAATGCTGGATAGTATAAGTTGCTCGCTAACTGCACTTCACTGGTTGCCATCTTCACCTATTCCAGAGACACAGCTGGAAGTGAGAGTAAATTTCTTCGATATCAGAGTAAATTCCATGTTTTGCAATTTCACCAGAAAATGTCCCCATTGGGAAATTTTCCCTTCTTACCACTTCTGCCTAGCAGCTCTAAGGTCGTCAGTTTGAATCCAGACTATAGCACTACCCACCTGGAGGTTGCATGTTCTCCCTGTGCCTGCGTGGGTTTCCTCTGGGTACTCTGGTTTCTTCCCACACTCCAAAGACAAGCTGGAAGGTTAATGGACTCCTGTATTAATTGGCCCTAGTATGTGTATGTATGTATGAGAGTTAGGGACCTTTTTAAATTGTAACCTAAAATGTGTAAAGCTACCAAAAAGATTAGATTTGTTAACACAATTATCTTAAAGCTGTCACTTTCAAGAAGTTAAAATTGTTCAGTGACATTCAACTGAATCACTGAAAATAATATCTACAATACTGAGAATTCTTCATACAGTAAAAGTTTAAATTACCATATCTGCACTGTGCCCTTAGCATCTGACATCTATTATATTTGCATGGACGTAGCAGAATTACACAACCATAGTTCTAAAGAATGGCTAAATTCACCACTATAGACATCTACTTTCAAAGAATTAATCTATCAGTCTTCAGTATGAGGGAAACTCTCAGCATGCCGTGCAAATGTCAATATAATAATTAAGTCTCCTCAATATGAGAATTGACACATTTACTAGGTGAAGAATTTTAAATATTGTTGTAAATATTACTGGGGCCCCCAGGATATCTGTCAGTGATTAAGTTGAGTGTCACTAAAGAATTTTAGTGGATGGGATCTTTTAAGATTTTAATTTAAGAATGCTTCCCTAGATCTCGTCTTCGGTACCTCCTTACCAGGGGCGGACTGACCATTTGGAAACTCTGGCACTGCCGAGGGCCCGGGGTCAGTATGGGGCCCCATGAGATGCCCCTGGTACCTTTTTCATAGGCTTTTTTCAGCTTGGGCAAGGACACAGGGGCCCCATGTTCCCCTATTGCCTGGGGGCCCCATGAGTTGTCAGTCCGCCCCTGCTCTTACCTTTTTATATTCTAGTTTTTCGAGTCTGGTATGTGGTCTGACTAATTTAGAAGTTTTTTTTTTTTGTAACGTTTTATATTCCGTTTCATAAAAAATAAACCTAACCCAATGTTTGAATTTGTACCCATTATATCCAAAACTAAATACGTTTTCTCGAGTTTCACTTAACAAAACTCAAAATATAGGTAATTACAAATATAATTCATTACCCTGCTTTATGATCAAGTTTGTCAGCAAGGTAGAGTGACCACTTAAGCTTGAACCCTAGGCAGATGCCAAAGAGACTATTTCTATTGCCGCTTTATAATCCTGAAAGCCTCTAGAAGGTTTTGTCCAGTAGGGACTTAATCGTAGTGAGGGTTCTCGCATAGGTAGGAGACCAAGCTGAAGTCATTTTTTTTTATGAAGAGGAGTCAACTATATGCTGAGGCAGTGTGAGGACGGGCGACATTTTGTTGTAGTCCTTGATATGCCTGATGAGCCAGTATTTAACCCAACCAGCACCTGCAAACATTGTGGCCAGTCAGCTTGGATAACAGATTTGGGCATGTGATTAGTATCTGTTTTATTTAGCTATTGATTTCAGCATTGGTATATTTAGCTGCCTAGAGTTCAGCTATAAGACTTTTTTTTGTAGATTTTTGTAGTGGTTGGCCTAATATTTTCTTATTAATGTTCTAAAATTCAAGGTACAAAATATTGTGTATGACTTCTTTAGTTTTTTTACATTTGTCTGGTTTATTCTTTTTTTAGGCAAGAGAACAACAAAGAAGGACAAAAGGAATAAGAAGAAAAAGAAGTTACTTGAAAGGGCCCAGGAACAACACAGTGTTTTTCTCTCCACAGACCGGACCAGCCAATAAAGAGACAGTTCATCATCTCCCCCCCCCCCCCCCCTTTTTATTTTTATTTTTTTTTATTTGCTAAGTGCACAAAGGCTGCTACATGCTCTTGCACACAAATGAACTGCAGAATGGCTGCTTTAACAGTATTGGTTACAAATATCTTGTGAACATATCACAAACTTATTTGTGTTATTTATACTTATTTTTTTTTTTCCTCTGATTTGGGAATTCCGGAGGGTTGGAAATACTGAGTTGAATCAGTGACATAAGATGTGTCAAAGACTTTCTTTTTTATTCTCTTTTTGTATTATTTTTTTTTTTTTTTAATTCAGTGCCTATGATGAAAACTGCCAGTGTAGGAATGGGACTGTTGCTTTTATTATCAGCCATTGGCAGAGAAAACAAAATGGACTTGTGTAAATCTGTGTAAAAGAACTAAAACAAAAAATTGGAAGTAGAATTTTTTTTTTTATAATTTGTTTTTTTTTACGTTATGGTTTCCATACTGTACATTTAAACAATGGTATTTCAAATGTTTGTTTAGCTATTTGTTCTTGGAGTGCCTATTCTAATGAAAAAAAAACAGTTGTGTAATGAAACTGTTGATGCTAATAACACAGTAACATGGCAGTAACTGCTTATGGATACAGCAGTGGTTATACTTTGTACATAGTGCTGAGATGCTACATGTAATAAACTTATTTACTGTGTATATAGTACCATCTAATGCTGATTCTTCGTAAAGGTGCCGGTAAGTTATTTGTTGGGAAACCAATAGTTCGGTCTGTCTGTAAAGGTTTTCATTCATACAGGTCATTGGTGTACCAGGAGGTAGTCCCTTCAACTGGACTTGTTCTTTTAAAGCTGAATTCCAGGTACAGAATTTATTTCATAGTTACAATGGTCCATTTTGGATTAATGTATGCATATTCCATGCCTGGGGTATACCTGTGAAAACTGAAAAATACTGTAGGCACCACTACTACAGCGATGGTGATAGCCTCTGTCTTCCAGGTCCCTACTTCATAGTGTGTACAGTTGGTTGCCCATTTGGCATGGGTGCCATGAACAGAATGCCTTGTATTTTTCTCACTGAATGCAACGCATTCTTTGATTGGGTGAGTTGGAGAGGCAGAGTGGTAGCATCATGATCTCCACCTTCAATTAGAGAATGCCTTGCATTCATTGAGAAAAATACAAGGCGCTCTAGGAATGGTTCCCATACCGACCAGGCAAACCCCTGTGGTCACTGTGAAGCAGGGCAGGCACTTAGAATGGGACCCAGAAGAAAGCTGCTATGACTGTGGTAGTGGAAATTACAGTAAATTCAAGCTTCCACAGAAATCCCTCAGTTATGGACTATACATATTTACATTTGTCCAAGCTGGGCAAATGTAACTATGCAATAAAATCCATTCCTGGAATTCAGGTTTAAAAAGACTCTTTTGCCAGACCATTCATTTCAACCAGAAAATGTTCTCAAAAGATTATACTGTATGTGCATTTAACTAATTTTAAAAAATTAAAGCTAAACTCCTGCTAACACTTTTTTTTAATTGGTTACATCAACATTTCTTTCTTTTGGGAGGTTTTACATAAATTAATAAAAGCTGATAATTGTAAGCACCCCTGTACAGTGGTAAATGGTTTGTCGGCAACATTCTAACTGTCACTTTTGCAGGACAGCTTGGTCTGTAAAACAGTTTAGAAATAACAGACTTACTGGACAGATCACCAGCTAAACAAAAGGCATAAACTAGTGGCGCAACCATATTCAACAATTTTAGCTTTTGGGTCTAAGTATCCTTTAGTGTTAGTGACAAACTGCATCACATGTCCTCTTTTAATGTTACACTTTATTCCCGACACTAGTGTTAAAGCAGATAATTGTCCAAGAAGAAGATGAAAGGTGTGAACATTTTTTGTTAAACTGTCATGTTCTAATTACATAATCCAATCCTCTTGTGCCATGAGGTCTAAGACAAGTGTTAATCACTCAAGTTCCTGAAGGTGTGAATTGTCAAATTTCTGGGGTAGAGATGTTGCAATAGTAGTTTATATGCGAGTCCCAGATGGTGTTGAAGGTCCTTACCCCTACTTAGGGATGGTTTTTCAGTTTAAGGTAGATGGCCTCCTTTGTCAGTCAAAAATTCTTCAATTGGTAGACACTGGATAGTTCAAACATTTATATAAAAAGTATAGTGGCACAAAGTAGGATATAGATAATTACAAACCTACTGTTTTTATCTTAATTTTTTTTTTTTAATATATTTTTATCTTCAGGTTTCTTAATGCAGCAGCAGCAAAATCTACAGCACTTCAAAAGTCCCACAAGCCATTGACATCAGTCGTTGCTTTGTTGGAGTAGCTGATGAACGGCTTCAAGTGCATAGAAAGTGATAAATGGCCTCGCCTGATCTACCATGATACCACTATGACTAAGCTCTGTGGAAAAGGTGAAATGCGTCACAGGGTGTGGCTATCAGGGACAACAGTAGCTGAGGCAGTTTTTATTACTTCCTATGCACTTGGAGTAGTTTTTGTGTGCTGTGTTAATCTACTACTCATTATACTGCTTACTGGATTAGCACATATGCCAGCACCCTTGAGTGGGATACCAGATCTATAGCATCGGCACTTGGAGCAATCCTACAATATTAAGATATTTACAATGTAATCCCCCTGCCAATACACACTTCTGGGATGGTTAAAATGGAAGAGCTCTGAGATTTCATTGAGATTTAAAGCCGAACAGTTAGAAGAAAATTTAAAAGCATATCAATACCCCAAAACAAAAATTTTGTACATTGTGGTTTCCTAAATTTGATGGCTGCATTAGTTTTCCTTTTTTTTTTTTTTTATTCTCACCTGCTAATCACTGACATGGGGCAGTGCAACACACCTCTGTTGGCAAGGGTACATTGGGGTGCCATTTAGAATGAATATCACTGAATCGCACCATAGCAAGTAGCGTGTAGGGTCGCACTGTGGTAACGTGTATGAGAGAGTGCATTTTTTTCCCCCAGTGCAAACAGGGCATTATACACTGTTCAAAAAAATTAAAGGAACACTTTTTAATCAGAGTATAGCATCAAGTCAGTTTAAATTCCTAGGATATTGATCTGGTCAGTTAAGTAGCAGAGGGGTTGTTAATCAGTTTCAGCTGCTTTGGTGTTAATGAAATTAACAGGTACACTAGATGGGCAACAATGAGAGGACCCCAAAACAGGAATGGCTTTACAGGTGGAGGCCACTGACATTTTTTGGCACAGCCAGTCCAACCTCTCCAGGATGGCACATCAATACGTGTCATTGCCAGAAAGTGTGTTGTGTCTCCCAGCACAATCTCAAGAGCATGAAGGAGATTCCAGGAGACACAGTTACTCTAGGAGAGCTGGACAGGGCAGTAGAAGGGCCTTAACCCATCAGCAGGACCAGTATCTCTCCTTTGTGCAAGGAACAGGATGAGCACTGTTAGAGCCCTACAAAATGACCTCCAGCAGGCCACTGGTGTGAATGTCTCTGACCAAACAATCAGAAACAAACTTCATTAGGGTGGTGTGAGGGCCCAACGTCCTCTAGAGGGCCCTGTGCTCACTGCCTGCCATCATAGAGCTCGATCTGCATTTGCCATTGAATGCCAGAATTGGCAGGTCCACTACTGGTGCCTTGTGCTTTTCACAGATTATTATTATTATTATTATACAGTATTTATAAAGTGCCAATGGTTCGCTCAGCACTGTACATTACAAAGGGGGACAGACCATGTGACAGAACAATACCAATACAATGCAAAACATGAGGGGATCGAGGGCCCTGCTCTTTCGAGCTTACAATCTAGGAGGGAGGGGATAGTGGTACAGGAGGAGATAGCTGTGGGGGTGGAGTGGTAGGAAGAGTGGAGGGGGTGGGGTAGGCTTCCCTGAAGAGATGGGTTTTCAGGGTGCGCCTAAAGGAGAGGAGAGTAGGTGATAATCTGATGGGTTGGGGCAGGGAGTTCCAGAGGATGGGTGACACCCTGGAGAAGTCCTGGAGGCGGGCATGGGAGGAGGAGACCAGGGAACTAGAGAGAAGGAGGTCTTGTGAGGAGCGGAGTGTGCGTGCTGGGCGGTACTTGGATATTAGGTCAGTGATGTAGTTCGGGGCAGTATGGTGGACATCTTTGTACGTCAGTGTTAGGATTTTGAATTTGATCCGTTGCGCAATCGGAAGCCAGTGGAGGGATTGGCAGAGGGGAGTGGAGGAGATGGAACGGTTGGAAAGGTGAATGAGTCCGTATTCAGGATCGACTGAAGCGGGCATACCCAGCGGCGAGGCAGGCCAGTGAGGAGGGAGTTGCAGTAGTCGAGTTGTGATATGATGAGGGAGTGGATGAGCTGTTTAGTGGTTTCTGGGATTAGGAACGTGCGGATTTTGGTGATGTTGCGGAGGTGGAGTCTGCACTAAAGATTGGACTTGGGGCTGGAAGGATAGGTTGGAGTCCAGAATGACACCAAGTACTCTGGCCTGCGGGGCGGGTTTGATGGCGGCGTTGTTGGATGTGACGGAGAAGTCAATGGGGGGTGGTGTCTGGGCTGGGGGGAAGACAAGAAACTCGGTTTTGGAGAGGTTCAGTTTAAGGAAGTGGAGCGACATCCAGTCTGATATGTCGCTCAGTAGATGTGTGATTCGGGCGGAGACCGAGGGGGTGAGGTGGGGGGTTGAGAGATTTGTGTGTCGTTGGCATAGAGGTGGTAGTTGAAGCCATGAGAGTGTATGAGTTGGCCAAGGGAGGAGGTGTAGATGGAGAAGAGAAGGGGCCTGAGGACAGAGCCTTGAGGGACCCCAACAGAGAGGGGGAGTGAGGGGGAGGTGGTAGCATTATAGGTAACGCTGAAAGAGCGTTGTGACAGGTAGGATGAGAGCCAGGAGAGAGCAGAATCCCTGAGGCCGAGGGAGTGTAGTTTTTTGAGGAGGAGGGGGTGGTCGACTGTGTCGAAGGCCGCAGAGAGGTCAAGGAGTAGGAGCAGGTTCACCCGGAGCACATGTGACAGACGTGAAAGGGTCTGGAGAAGCCATGAAGAATGTTATGCTGCCTGTAACATCGTTCAGCATGACCGGTTTTGTGGTGGGTAAGTGATGATCTAGGGAGGCATATCCATGGAGGAACGCACAGATCTCTACAGGCTAGACAATGGCACCTTGACTACCATTAGGTATTGGGATGAAATCCTTGGACTCATTGTCAGAATCTATACAAGTGCAGTGGGTCCTGGGTTCCTCCTGGTGCACGACAATGCCCGGGCCTCGTGGCGAGAGTATGCAGGCAATTCCTGGAGGAAGAAGAAATTGATACCATTGAATGGCCCCCACGCTCGCCTGACCTAAATCCACCTTTAGAATATCATGTTTCGGTCCATCCAACGCCGCCAGGTTGCACCTCAGACTGTCCAGGAGCTCAGTGATGCTCTGATCCAGATCTGAGAGGAAATACCCCAGGATACCATCCGTTGTCTCAGGAGCACGCCCCAACATTGACAGGCATGCATACAAGCACGTGGCAGCCACACAATCTACTGAGTACCATTTTGAGTTGCTGCAATGAAATTTCAGCAAAATAGACTAGCCTGCTGCATTTTTTTTTTTTTTTTTGAATTTTGGGATGTCTTTGAATTAAGTCCTCTGTAGGTTGATAAATTTAATTTCCATAAAACGATGAGGCGTCCTTACATTCCTAACACATTACCCAGTCCATAACAGTATAGATATCCAGCATATTTTCCCCATTGAGATCTTTTGTGTTTTCAAAGTGTTCCTTTAATTTTTTTGAGCCGTGTAGTTTAGGTATCTCTTTGAATTTATGAACAATTATTTGAACATCTTGAAAATGTAAACGGCTCGCCACAGTATTTTTTTTTTTTATTCCTGGCGCCCATTAGAAATCCTGCCCAATCTTTTGGAATCTGATTCTATTGGTCAGATTAATTTACATAGACTTGGCCATGCCTTATGAGGACACTCTGTATGGGAATCATTATATGGCACAAGTGAACGATAAGGGAAGGCATTCTTCATGCACACACTATGGTAGTGTACACACATTGCTGCATCTGTTACCAATATAACGCTGGTTGTTGCGTGTATTGTTTTTTGAAATTCCCTTTTATGCCCACAACTGGACTGCTAATGATTACTATCAGCTGCTCTTACTAGCTGCTTTTCTTGATTATCAATATAGTTAATCACTTTTTTAGGTGGCATTTGATATCTCATAATGCCGCAATGATTTTCCCTTTCTTGAAATTGAAATATCTTCATTTTCTTGATTCTTTCAAAGCTTTTTATGCAACCTTGTTTATGGTCCCATTTAATATAGATGTGGTTTCTATTTAGATGTTATTTGTGGTTCTCCTTAAAGGCACATAATACCTTTGGAATAACAGATTTGCTTAAATGACCCAAAGGCATATAGATCAGCATTTCAAATAGGCCTCATGATAGAACAGGTTTGGTCTTGGTGGTAATTCACACTAAAAACGGCAAACCTTCCCAAAAATATTTACTGTTTAAAATGGCCAGATCTAGACCAATGTGAACATTGCTAGAGGCAATTGGGTGAGGAGTAGGTTCTGTAGCCTTATTTAATGGGGGTGAGTTAGATATGTATAAATATTTAAAAAAGTGTAGTTTAAAAAAACAGGTAGGTATAAAAAAAAAAACCTCCAAGAAATGCATTTCTGAAAACTCAAATGTTTTAAATGCAGCTAGCATAAATAACTGAATTAGAATTATTTAGTCTCTTACAATCCCCTGTCCAGCAGGTCTCTGGCTCATAGGGGAAGGGGCAACACTAGGAATCAATCAAGAGTTCTGCATGAGAGTGTTGCTGAACCAGTCCTATCACAGGCTGGGGGCATAGTGGTGACCAGTTGCTGCTTAACCACTTGAGCCCCAGGCCAATTATGACACTTCTCTCATACATGTAAAAATCAGCATTTTTTTTGCTAGAAAATTACTTGGAACCCCCATACATATATTTTTAACAAGAGGCCTAAAGAATAAAATGGTGCATGTTGCATATTTGTACGTCACACAATATTTGCACAGCAGTTTTTCAAATTCAATTTTTTTGGAAAAATAATGAATTTTAGAGAATACTAACACAGTTGAATACCCATTTTTTTTTTTTTTTGTAAACTATACAAAAATGTTACACTGAGTAAAGAGATACCAAACATGTCACGCTTTAAAATTTGTGCATGCCCATAGAATGGTGACAAAACTACAGTACAGTAAATTATCTATAGAAGACAATTTAAAAACCTTTACATGTTCCCGATTTAAGGTAACTCAAGAGGTCTGGTGCTAGAATTCTTACTCTCACTCGGACGTTTGCAGCGATACCTCACATGTGTATTGCGATCACTGTTTACATATGCATGAAAGACCTATATGCATGCTTGCATTTACGAGGGGTGATGGAGGCACTTTTTATTTTTAAAATTTATTTTTTTAACATTGCCTTTAATTTTTTTTTTTATCAACTTTATTGCTATCACAAGTGATGAGCAACATCCCTTGTGATAGCATGGGCCATGACTGGTTCTCTTTATGGAGGGATCTCGGGTCTAGTAGACCTCATTTCTCTCCACTGGCCTCCAAAGCATCTGGTCAAACTGAAATTGGTCTGATCAGATGCTGTACAAGCAGGTATTAGCTTGTGAGTTATCAAGCAGGTATTAGCTTGATCCTTGTCGCTTCTGGTATCTGACGTCACAAAAGAGGGGCGGAAACTTCTGTTCCTTCCTCCCTTTTCAAGGAATGCGAGTGAACTAGTCACATCTTTATCTTGCTGTCCGCTCAGATGAGAGATTAAAGGTGGTGGCGGGAGGAGAATACCCCCTTCTGCCACCTGTAAAAGTGATTCAGCGGCTGTATAGCTGCTCAGGTCACTTTTTCAAAAAAGAGAATTGCTGTCAGAAAAAATACATACCAGGATCATGACCGTAGCTGCCGTCATGATCCTGGTATAACCACCTCAACCCGAGGCCGTCTATATATGGCCTATGGGTGAAAAGTGGTTAAAGCCTTACTCCAGGTGTTTATTTAGTTCATTTGGGCAAAGCTGGCCAAAACAAACTAGTTCCTTTTAATAATTACTGCGTCCACCTTGCCATTTTAAAAAGGTGCAAGGACCTTTTTCCTGTGCTTCCCACAGGTACAGCAGCCCATTCAAATTTAAATGAATGGGTTGCTGTGCCTGCGCTGAATGCATAGGTGAGAACCTACAGTAGTCTCAAACTGAAGTTCAGCTTTAAAGGATAAGTTCACCCTTGGAAACATGTTACATGTTCCACCCGTTTTTAAGGTGGAACATGTAACATATTCCCACTTCTGCAGTCTTCCCTCAATACCCCTGCTAATTGTGACAGAATGCTGGGATCTTCTCCCCACACCCGCTGTCACAATTTGAAAAGAATGCCCACACGGCCATTTCACTTATTCACAGAGTTCTGCAAATGAATGAACTGCAAGTACTGACAATCTTTGCAGCTGATGGCTTTTAGTTCTCAATGAACTACCAAGGTGCTAGTGAGATAGTTCATGGAGTCTTCCTGTCATTGTGTAACTGCCAGCCCATTCGAGGTACGAGTAGATAGATACATTGATAGTCTGCAGGAGCCCTGCATTCCACCTGCGATTTGCTGATCGTGAGTGCAATGCTTTACAGACTCCAAAAAAAATAAATACAGTAATAAATGCACAATTTTTTTTAAAATCTAGTATTCCCATCTCACTAGCCAGCTAGCCTGCAACAAACCAAGTTACCCTGTCTAAGGCTCCGTTCACATATATGCATTTTGTGTTTGATGCTTTCTTTGGTGCTTTTTGCAGTTTGTTTTGTGTTTTGCTACAAACATTTGTGCCGCGTTTTGTTCATTTTTTTTTTTTGTTAAGCAACAAAAAAAAAAAATTCCACTTTGACAGAATAAAAATGCAAAATGTGGCAAAAACGCACTACCATGCATTTCAGCAGCTTCTCCATTGAACACTATTGTAGCAAAAATGCTGCTATTTGCTTTAAAAAAAAAACAAAAAACCTTGGTGTAAACATTCCATAGGAAACCATATTAAATGGACTGTATCTGCAAAAAGCACTAAAAATGCATTGATGTGAACAGAGCCTAACCGTTAACATTACAACCAAAGGGTTTAGTTTGAACACATTTGCAAATACAGTATATGCGTAAGCTGCAGAGACAAGGTTAGTTTGATTTGTTGCAAGCTGGCTGGTAAGCGAGCTGGGAATTTTTGATTGTTTTTTTGACATGCGTCAACCTTCCATGTACTCTTTGCTGCAAAGGCCAGTTATAGGTTGGGGTGGTTACCATTTGTTTGTAAATTTTTTTTACGTGCAAAAAAAAAATGTCCATTTATTTATTTAGAAAGGTTAACTTATTCTTTAACCCCCCTGGCGGTATTCCCAAATGTAGCTCAGGGTTAACTTTCAGTACCAAAAACGGTAACCCCGAGCTACACTCGGGATTACACTGCAGCGTTGCTCAGGGATTCCCTCTTACACTTACCTTGTTCTGCGCTCCCATGATGTCCCCCCTGCAGCGTCCCCGGCCATCTCCTGCATCTCCGGCATTTGTCTTCTGGGTTCCGTTCCCTGCGACGTCAGGACGTACGGAGAGGGAACTGACGGGAAATTTAAAAATGTCAAAAAGTGACATTCACTAAATACACTAAAATCACATAGTAAAACATTACTTTCTAAAACCATTTCACATACATTTTGTCCTGTGCCCTGCCTGCATTTTTACTGGTTTTTCTGCCTGGAAACTGAGAAATGTTCATGGCATACAAAAAGCGTCCCTTTAGGTCAAAAGCGATTTTAGACCAGCTAGAGAATAGTGATAGTAAATTAGAACTACTTGCAGAATTGAGTGATAATGATTCGTGGGGAAATTCGTCATCAGACACTGAAAACGATTTTGCGACTTTGCTCAGTGATGTGAGAACTTGGCGCTATATTTCAAATTTCAGTGTTTTTGGTTTGATTTATATTATTGAATTCAATTTTTATTGTTATTTTTTATGATTAATTATTATATTATAATTTATGATTTCATGTTTCAAATTTTATCATACCCGGGATGTTTACTAGACTCTTGTTCAGACAGATTTCAGTGAGTTATTCCTAAAAATTACAGGCCTACAATAAAAAAAAACATATTTCCTTGCAAAAAAATGTACCGCTTTGAGCACAGAAATATTGACATAATCAGACCGCTAGGGAGGTTAAAGTAAGATGCAGTTAATCTATTATTCTGGATATCTGCTTTAGAAGATCAACTAATTTAAATCTAAGCAGTTCTTTGGCTTCAGAAACTGAGCCAAATGTGCTAATAGTTTCTATTTATTTAGTGCTGGCCTTTCACAAGAAACTGCATTACAACAGTCACCTGGCTCTTTCTTTGACAGACGGCTCCCGAATAACACTTCTGCCTGAAATAGTGCAGCTCCAACTGGAAAAATTAGA
The DNA here is from genome assembly GCF_062004578.1 of Staurois parvus. Lineage (NCBI taxonomy): Eukaryota > Metazoa > Chordata > Amphibia > Anura > Ranidae > Staurois > Staurois parvus. The sequence continues at coordinate 5,831,548 of NW_028317843.1, forward strand.
TTATGTCATAATATATTTTTCCCTGGTGCTTCAATCACAGAATGGTGGGTGAGATAACACGTAACAAAAACAATTTTCCCCAATAGTTGGCCTTTATGTGCCAGTATTTAAAAAAAAAACAATTATACTGACAGAGGAAACAAAATACAGATATTCACTAATGTTAACTTGTGATAAGCACAAATGTAATCTTCGAATTACAGTCATATATTTTCTAAATTAAAAAAAAAGACAAATGTAATTTAATCTTTATTTCTGTTTATTTGTGAATGAGGATGGTTATACCAAGCGATAATCGGCTAAAAAAACCTATATTAACAAAATACAAAGGCTGCCATTAGCAATGAGCTGAATGTACCGTTTGCTGATCAGTTCACAAGTTCTGCATATTAAGCCTAACCCTATTGAGGTCAATGGATGCAAAACTTAAAAATCAATTGTGAGCATTTTCAAGATTAATAGGCAAAGGATTGTAAGCAAATAACATGGAGGACTGGGCACTGCCAGGAGTGACGTACTAATGCAAAACAAAAGAAATTTAAAATACTGTTTTAGGCATAGCATCAATTTTATTAAATTATCTAATTAAAGATTAAAATGTACAAATTATTTTAAATAATATGCCTGGGGATGCCTTAAACCTGCCTGTGCAGTTGTGCACCTGTACAATGTACTGCAGCAAAACTGACAATTGCAGATGTAAATGACATTTCCCTGCCAGCTTGGTTCTGTTTAAGAAAAAAGGGCATGCATACATACCAGACCCTTAAGGGAGCAAAGTTTATGCCATACCTTGAGGGAGTCATACATGGTTGGGGTGAGATGTGAAGGACATTTTGTTTTGTCACTTAATATATAAGTACATGTAAAGGTCTTAACCAAGAAGATGACTCCACTCTATGTCACTCAATAATACACTGCTCAAAAAAATTAAAGGAACACTTTGAAAACAGATCTCAATATAGAAAAATATCATGCTGGATATCTATACTGATATGGACTGGGTAGTGTGAAAACAGATCTCAATATAGAAAAATATCATGCTGGATATCTATACTGATATGGACTGGGTAGTGTGTTAGGAACGTAAGGATGCCCCATCCTTTGATGGAAATGAAAATGATCAATCTAGAGAGGACTGAATAGAAAGTTGCCCCGAAAATAAAAGTGAAAAAATGATGCAGTAGGCTAGTCCATTTTGCTTAAATTTTATTGCAGCAATTCAAAATGGTACTCAGTAGTTTGTATGACTCCCACGTGCTTGTATGCGACAACGTCGGGGTATGCTTCTAATGAGACAACAGATGGAGTCCTGGGGTATTTCCTCCCAGATCTGGACCAGGGCATCACTGAGCTCCTGGACAGTCTGAGGTGCAACCTGGCAGTGTAGGATGGACCAAAACATGATATCCCAGAGGTGTTCTATTGGATTTAGGTCAGGCGAGCATGGGGGCCATTCAATGGTATCAATTCCTTCATACTCCAGGAAGTGCCTACATACTCTCGCCACATGAGGCCGGGCATTGTCATGCACTAGGAGGAACCCACTGCACCAGCGTAGGGTCTGACAATGGGTCCAAGAATTTCATCCCGATACCCAATGGCAGTCAGGGTGCCATTGTCTAGCCTGTAGAGGTCTGTGTGTCCCTTCATGGATATGCCTCCTCAGATCATCACTGACCCAACACCAAAACGGTCATGCTGAAAGATGTTACAGGCAGCATAACATTTTCCATAGCTTCTCCAGACCCTTTTACATCTGTCACATGTGCTCAGGGTGAACCTGCTCTCATATGTGAAAAGCACAGGGTGCCAGTGGTTGACCTGCCTATTCTCCTGTTCAATGGCAAATGCCAATCGAGCTCTATGATGCCGGGCAGCGTGCACAGGGTCCACTAGAGGATGTCAGGCCCTCAGGCCACCCTCATGAAGTCTGTTTCTCATTGTTTGGTCAGAGGCATTCACACCAGTGGCCTGTTGGAGGTCATTTTGTAGGGCTCTTGCAGTGCTCATCCTGTTCCTCCTTGCACAAATGAGAGAGACCGGTCCTGCTGATGGGTTAAGGACTTTCTATGGCCCTTCCCAGCTCTCCTAGAGTAACTGTCTGTCTCTTAGAATCTCCTCCATGGTCTTGAGACTGTGCTGGGTGACGCAGCAAACCTTCTGGCAATGGCACGTATTGATGTGCCATCCTGGAGGAGTTGGACTGCCTGTGCAACCTCTGTAGGGTCCAGGTATCGCCTCCTGCTACCAGTAGTGACACTGACCTTAGCCAAATGCAACACTAGTGAAAAACAGTCAGAAAATATGAGTAGGGAACAAAATGTCAGTGGCCTCCACCTGTAAAACCATTCAAGGTTTTGGGAGTTGTGGCCCATCTAGTGCACCTGTTGTTCATTTCATTAACACCAAAGCACCTGAAACTGATTAACAACCCCCTCTGCTGCTTAACTGACCAGATCAATATCCCAGGAGTTTAACTGACTTAATGCTATACTCTGAGTAAAAAGTGTTCCTTTAATTTTTTTGAGCAGTGTATATCAGAAGAGGGGTTAATCTTATGCAGTAGGACAACATTATAATAATCTTACAAAGCGATATGCCCCTTTCCACTTCCCAGTCTATGTTTGATTAACCTGGGATATGCACATCATGGCTTTTGTTTTCAAAATAAAATAGTTGACTATTGGGTGCAAGGAATGCAGTAATATAAAGAATTAATGTCAGATGGGCAAAATGGAATGGACAAGGTTCTAAATAGATACAAGAGTTGAGAAAGCATCATTGTCTTGAAGGAAGCTAATCTGCCAGATCCAGAGATCTGATGTTTTGTTTCTGTGAAAATGTATTTCCAAATTTTTCTATGAAAGGTTTTTCATAAAGGAGAGATGCGGAATTCGTGAGTGTTCTTCCCAGGTAGGAGATGACACAGTCACTCCAAATCTATGGAAATGAGCTCTGAACAGTATGATAGGTAGTGCAATCTACCCCAAGGTTCAAAATGTATGACTTCTAGTATCATTTACTATATAATAGTATATATTGGTAAATAACTGAAAGCATCTTGTACTATTGAAGTATTAGGGTTTGCCAACTGAGCTGTTCAGATGGGACCTAATATAAACTACCAGAGGTTACATTAGAAAATTAAAATTTAAAGGGGATAAGGGATTCTCCTGGCAGATTCTGTTGGTGTTGGGGAAGGGCTTATAAAGCACTTTGTAGAGATGTACACCTGGGTGGAAGGGCAGGTTTAGAAAGCCATAATAGCTAAAAGTATGGGTCCCAAAAATCCACATTACTGAAGCACTTGGATGAGGTTGCTTCAGTGGATGCCTTCTCTGCATCCAAAGCAAAACGCAGGGAAACCATCCAGGTTTGCTCAATATAATGAATAAAAAAAGAATCCTCCTTGTGGGATCTGGAGCTTGTCTACCCTTAGTAAACCCATCTTAGTAAACTCAGATCCATAAGACAATGAGTGAGCAGTTGAATGTACAGCTTCAGGTTGACATTGAGAAGGGAAGCATTCTTCTTTTAAGTGCAGCTTTAATTAAGAAAAACAGGTCTTGAGCTCCATACAAATAACTGTTTCTAGGCCTGAGAGGAAGAATCCAAGAGAACACTATCATCAACATGTTGTAGGCAGATGGAAGCATTTTATCGGTTTCCCCTCCCCAACAATCCCTCACAGTATGTAGTAACTTTAAAGTAGAAGGTGACAGGCAGGGACAGTGAGACAATCTGTATAACAAATGCTTAAACACCAAGGTTTATGCTATTATTGTGGCATTGTATGCTGTTTTGAGATTAGATTCTGACCTTGGATGACCCTTGTACAAAGATGGTGCTGACCTTCTGGGGAGAAAGGAAGGTAAAGTCCTTATGCCTTAATGGAATGTTCAATATTTGCTTCATTCCATAGTGTCAATCTTAAGTTTTCAAGGGTTCACATAGGTACAGTTATTGATTCTACAGCTTGCACATGGCAACAAGGACAACTTGACTGAGCATAATGACCACTGACAGGTAAAGTGAATGGCATTGATTATCTTATTACAATGGCTCCTGAAAGTGTGTGGGACATATTAGGTAGTAAGTGAACATGTAGTTTCTGAAGTTGATGTGTTGAAAGTAAGAAAAATGGAGGGATTTGAGTGACTTTGACAAGGACCGAATTGTAATGGCTGAATGACTGGGTCACAGCAACTCCAATACTGTAGCTCTTTTGGGATGTTCCCAGTCTGCAGTGGTCAGAACCAACCAAATGTGGTTCAAGGAAACAAAACTGGTGAACTGGCAACAGGGTCATGGGAAGCCAAGGCTCAGTGATGCACATGGGGAATGAAGGCTGGCTCATGTAGTCTGATCCAATAGAAGAGCTACTGCCTCTCAGATTGTTGAAAAAGTTAATGTTGGCTCAAATAGAAAGGTATCAGGACAAACAATGCATTGCAGTTTGTTGTGTATGGGACTGTGTAGCCACAGACCAGTCAGGGTGCCCATGCTGACCTGTGTCTACAGCCAAAAGCACCTACAATGAGCATGTAAGCATCAGAACTGGACCACAGAACAAAGGAAGAAGGCAGCCTAGTCTGATGATTCATATTCTCTTTTTCATCATGTAGATGGCATCACTGGGGAAGATATGGCACCAGGATGCACTATGGGAAGAAGGCCAACCGATGGAAGCAGTGTGATGATATATATAAAAGTCCACTTTAAAAACTCTGACTCACCCAAGTGCATTCATCCCAGTATACTTTCATGGATTATGATAATAGTAAGTTATATAGTCAATGATTAGAAAGTCTGGTTTTATTACTGTTCTTCTCTAGGACCATTTTTTCCAATAAATTAACCAACAATGATGTTTTCATTCATGGATATAACCTTTCTCAGTTTCTTCAAACATCTGTCCTCTAAAGGCGGTTGGACGACCTCCAGCCCGTTTTTATATCACAGTAACATTTGTAGTTTACTGATCATGATAGTTACATAACTTGCTCTCCTGACTAAAAGAGACTACACTAATCAACCATAACATTATGACCACTTACAGGTAAAGTGAATAACGTTGCTCATCTTGTTACAAGGGCACCTGAAAGTGGGTGGGACATATTGGGCAGCAAATCTAAAACTGCAGATCACTCCAGTTGATGTCATTTATGGTCCAGCGCCGAAAACGGGGTGTGTAGCCGGTGCTACCCGCTGCTTTGGTCCCGCTTACCCCACTTGCCCCCCCTTCTCCTGTCAAAGAGGCGAGAGACTGACAGGAGACTGGAGTGGCTGTGCTGTAGACTGAGTGCAGGTCCCTTCCTCCCCCCTCCTCATGCCACTATCCAGGAAGACAGAGTGGCTGGAGGAGCAGATTGTGGACTCCCCCCTCCACAAACACATTCAGCGACAGGGAAAAGTGCAGTTATGGGCTTTGTGTCCTCTCCCACCTCCTGCTCACCACCCTTCTCCTCCCCTTGCCTCCCCATTGACTGCAGTGAGGGACCAATGAGCAGCCAGGACAAGTGGACCATGTAGTGCCGGAATATAGATGGCCCCATTGGATCAAGGGAGGAGAGAGCCAGGAACCCGGGAAGAAGAAGAGGGAAGTCTGTAAGCTTCCAGGAGAGAGAGAAAATGAGTAAGGGGAGAGGCCTTCAAGCCACTGGAGCATCCCTGGAGTGTCAGTCCGAGCAGAGCTGTGGACCAGGAGAGCCTGAACCACTATCAAAGTACAGAGGTGCTGCTTTATGGACCGGAGTCACCTGGACGACCAAGAGTGAGCGTTCGTCTATGCTGGAGGGATCACTGCTGCTATGTCACTGGGTCTGGTGAGAGGGCCTGTCGGCCATTATCCACTACAGCTCCCAGGGGCTGGGCCATTAGGTGCAGCCCACCCTGTTATCCGTTAACCCTAATACTGCCTGCTCTAATGATTAACCGGTGGAGATCGAGAACGAAAGACTGCCCTCTAACCATAACAGCCCCAAGGCCCAGCCTGTTTGCTTTTTAAAGTGGTACCCTAGCTTCTCCCATTCCTATGCGTGCACTCAAAACTACCAGGGAACTACTATCCCCCTAGGCACATTTAGAGTTCAGTTGTGTTGCTACTTGTTATTCAACTAGGTGTGCCTGAGGGGCTGAGATTATCCTTAGAGTCGAGGTGCAGAACAGGGAACCCAAAACTACCTTGGGGGGTGGCGTTCCATATATACTATTAATTCTGGTAAAGAGTCTGTGACTCTGTTTTATTATGTGAGTGTATTTCCTATAGGAGTTTTGTGCGGTTTAATTTAATAAGCTATATCACTTAATTGGAGGCATCCTATGCTCTTCCTTTTGAGAGACACTTATACAGTGGGTGGTATGCAGTGGTCTAGTTAAAGGAGACTTGCAGGTGTCATCTCAAGAGCACCTGTCATGCCTGTACCCTGAGTGGGATGGATTGATGCACCAACGAATGGGCAGAGAAAGCTTATTGTGACCTGTATGTTCATTTATATAGGCCCAAGTTTCAAGTGAGTGGGCATTTCAGGCGGTGGTGAAGCCCGATTAAGGTGGAGTACATTCATTGTTCTGTGAAGCACCTACGTATCATTGATCAGTGGAGCCTTTCTTGTTCCTTTCTTGAGGAGACTGGTTTATCATCTGCACATGAACTACTGAATTTTGATGTGCTTTTGGTCATGTGTGTATTTATGAGATGATATCATCACTTATGTAATGTTGAATAATTGCTGCATCACCATCTGCACACCAACCAATTTTTGTTTTTGGTTATTTTTTGTACCTACAGGAGATTATATTACTATTTATGTGCTGAAAAACAGTTCTTTAGGGATTATTAAATTTTTTTGCTCTAAACTTTATATGAATGACTGACTCACAGTTTAGAATAGGTTTACTATATTGCATTTGTGTTGTTCAACACTACTTCGGATTCTTTTTCTTTTATTGAGGTGTGGGAACACATTTACTGTAGTGTGTGCTGTAGGTTATGCTTTCATATATAATTTTGTTTGTCTAATAAGATTGTTTTTGGGTAGCCCGCAGGGTACTTATTTTAAACTGAGCTCTGCAGGAGGAATTCTTCCATCAACACTTACTGTGTTGATGGGGAAATTGAACGATTTTCTTTCCTGCCCAGGGTGAACATTCCAAATTGCACCCACCCCAAGATGTATGAGTATGATGTGTCCGCAAAAATCCCCCCCCCCCAAAAAAAATCGAGCATTAATTTGCATTCTTACCCCCTAATCAAAAATTCCCCTACCTCCCAGTACAAATGCACCCCCTTGCAGAAATATCCCCTTCCAGCACAAATCTTAGCCCCCCCACTGCCACCGCAGATAAAATTCTGTATCTCACCATATGCCCCCAGCACATACCCCCCCCAAAAAAAATTCCCCCACCTAGCACAAATCTTCTACCCATAAAATTTCCCCTCCAAGCACAAATCCTCTTCCCCTCCCAACACAAATTCCCCCAAATCAGCACTCCTAGCACACCTTCCAAACTTTCCCTTCCTGGAACAATTCCTACCCCCTGATGCTCCCCAAATTCCTCTCAACTCAAATCCCCCCCCCAATTTCCTTGTGGTGCCCCCCCACCACACAAGATACCACAGTGCCCAAGGCAGCCACCCCTCCTACCCACCCCTTGTCCTGCCCCTGGTTGCAGGACAGAAAATTACATCATGTATGGCCTGCCTAAGCCATATGCTCCCCTATATTTTAAAGCACCGAGTATTTTTTAGAAAAAAGAAGATAAGTATCTACAGCTGGTCAGGTCATCATAAACCAGATGCAAACCCGGCCCATGCAGATACACTGCTGGCCGGCGGCTTTTCTGCAGCAAATCAAGTACATGTGTGTGATCTGGAATTTCCAGGTAGGGAGAACACACACCCGCTACCCTGGCTATGCATTCGCTACAGCACAAGCAGATCAGCTGCTCCCAGCCAATGATTTATGGACCTGCAGATCGGCTGAGCAAATGACTGAAGAGAGCCCTGTGTTGGTAAACAACACAGGCCCCTCTACAGACAGTCGTGATAAGCCTTTTTTTCTCTCTGCAAAGGAGGGAGTAAAAACTTGCATGTTGCTTAGTAAAAACATCACACAGTACACACACTAAACAGTGTTAGGAACACAAATAACCCTTTGATTGCCCCTAAATATTACCTCATTCCTAGCCAGTGTCATTAGAACAGTGATAGTGTATATTATTAGAACCAATCACTGTATTTGTGTAACAGGAGATGTCAGTGTCAGATAGTCAGTTCCCACAAAGTGTTAGTGTCAGATTGCTCGACGCAATATAACAGTACTACAATAAGTTGCTGATCAACGTCATTATTAGTATGAAAAAAAAAATTTCTAGTATACATACCGTCATTTGTAGACTCTATAACTTTCATGTAAACCACTTGATATACACTTATTGGGAATTGTTTTTACCAAAGACACATAGAAGAATACATTTTGACCTAAATGTATGAAGAAATTAGATTTAAATTTTTTTTTAATTGGATATGTTATACACTGCTCAAATTAATTAACCATTAGCCGCCCGGCCAATGGCCGTTTGGCGGCTTCAAAAGTGTTGCTGCATCCTGGGTGCACGCCATTTGGCGTGCTCCCGCACATGCGCAGTTTGCGCTAATGCAGAGCGGCGCAGCAGCGCGATCTGTCACCGGCCGTGTACCTCGGACACGGCCGATGACAGATCCGAGTACCGGCTCCCGTTGCTGGTACCATGTGACCTGCTGTGACCAATCATAGCAGGTCACATGACAGTTGTATACAATGGATGGCTTCATTCATGCCATCCATTGTATACTAGTGCCTAGCTGTGAATGGTCACAGCTAATCACATGCACATGTCATGTGATTAGCTGTGACCAAATCACAGCTAAGCACAAAAAAAAAAAAAAGCTGAATGAATCGATTTCATTCAGGTAAATGCTTGCTTATAGCAAAGTAATTCTTTGCTATAAGCAAATTGTGTAAAAAAAAAAAAAATACTGATCACTTCCCCAAAGTAGTACAATGTTACTATGGTAACATTGTACTACTTTAGTCATAGTAAAATATGAAAAAAAAAATCTTAAAAAAATAAAAAAAATGTAATAAAAAATTAAAAATAATAAAAAAAAATATATATATATTTTTTTCATACTGTCACCAGTCAGTGTCCCTGTTCACCGCCATGCCAGTTATATGATGACGCTGTACTGCACTGGTGACAGTATGTAAAAAAAAAATAGTGAAAATAATTTTTTTAATTTTTTCATTTTCCAAAAAATTATGACAAAAAAAATACAACTTCAAAAAACTCGCCATGCCTCTTATGAAGTACGTCGGACTGTCTACTCTGCAAAAAGGGGTCATTTGGGGATATCTGTACTATTCTGACATTCTTGGACCTCAAGAAATTAGATTGGCTGTCAGTACTTCAGGATTGATCAATTTTCAGATATATACCATAGTTTGTTAACTCTATAACTTTCCTACAAACTAAATAATACATCCTAATTTGGGTTATTTTCACCAAATACATGTAGCAGAATACATCTCGGCCTAAATTTATGAAGAACAATTATTTATTTGTAAACTTTTATAACAGAAACAAAGAAAAATTTGTTGTTTTTTTTTCAAAATTTTTGGTCTTTTTTTGTTAATTTAGCAAAAAATAAAAACCCCAGCGGTGATTAAATACCACCAAAAGAAAGCTTTAGTTGTGTGAAGAAAATGATAAAATTTTAGTTTGGGTACAGTGTTGTATGACCGCGCAATTGTCATTCAAAGTGTGAGAGCGCTGAAACCTGAAAAATGGCCTGGGCAGGAAGGTGTAAAATTGCACGGTATTGAAATGGTTAAAGGAATACTTTGAAAACACATCAGATCTCAATGGGGAAATATATCATGCTGGATATCTATACTGATATAGACTGGGTAATTGTTATGAACGTAAGGATGCCCCATCGTTTGATAGAAATGAAAATTATCAACCTACAGAGGACTGACTGAATTCAAAGACACCCTAAAAATCAAAGTGAAAAAATGATGCAGGAGGCTAGTTCATTTTGCTGAAATTTAATTGCAGCAACTCAAAAGGGTACTCAGTAGTTTGTATGGCCTCCATGTGCTTGTATGCATGCCTGACAACATTGGGGCATGCTCATAATGAGATGACGGATGGTGTCTTGGGGTATTTCCTCCCAGATCTGGATCAGTGCATCACTGAGCTCCTGGACAGTCTGAGGTGCAACCCGGTGGCGTCAGATGGACCGAAACATGACATCCCAGAGGTGTTCTATTGGATTTAGGTCAGACGAGCGTGGGGGCTATTCAATGGTATCAAGTCCTTCATCCTCTAGCAACTGCCTGCATACTCTCGCCACATGAGGCCAGACATTGTCATGCACCAGAAGAAGCCCAGGACCCACTGCACCAACGTAGGATCTGACAATGGGTTCAAGGATTTCATCCAGATACCTAATGGCCTGTGGTCTGTGCATCCCTCCATGGATATGCCTCCCCAGACCATCACTGACCCACCACCAAAATGGTCATGCTGAATGATGTTACAGGCAGCATAACATTTTTATGTAATGAGAGCTGAAACTGAAGTGCTACACCACTGCTAAGAGGTCCAGATACTACTTTAGCAGCACAGTGGCTAAGTGGTTATCACCTCCACCTAGCAGCACTAGGGTCGTTGTTTCAAACCCTAACCACGGCACTACCTGCATGGAGTTTGCATGTTCTCCCTGTGACCATGTGGGTTTCATCTGGGTAGGTATGTATATAGCTAGGCATGCTGGTAGGTTAATTGGCTCTTATCTAAATTGGCCCTAGTATGTGTATGATTGTGAATTAGGGACCTAAGATTGTAAGCTTCTTGAGAGCAGGGACTGATGTGAATATATAATACATATGTAAAGTGCTGTGTAAATTTACAGTGCTCTATACGTACCTGAAATAAATATTAAAAAATAATAAATTTCATTAAAAGTCATGGGTACAACTGAAAAGTAGCCAACTTGTTTCGGGGGTCCACGCGACCCCTTCATTAGGGCTTAACTGGCAACAAAATGAACAAACCAGAAGTGAACTAGACCTACAATGGTATTTTTTTCCAATGTGAATTGCAAGCACATGTCTAATTAGCAGCTTCTTTGGCAGCCTGATGAAGGGGGCGCTTGGACCCCTGAAACTCGTTTAATACTTTTGAATTGTACCCCTGACCTTTAATGGAATAAAGATGTACCTGGACCTCTAAGCAAATGTTTGGTGCTTCAGTTTTTAATTCTTGTTACAAGGAGACTGTGGAGATCCTCTGGGGTGTAGAAGCTGCCTACCCAAGAACCAGATCATTTACATCAACATCAATGCCTTGGGATAATAATACCAACAAGATAACCCTGCAAGTCCAGCGCTATCTTTCCACTTTCCTTTAAAATCAGGTTCTTACATTGCTTGCATTAAAAAATACATTTAATGCTGTAATAATAATTACAGATTGCATTTATTTGTATCTTTTATATATCCTCCCAGTGTTCAGCTTTATTTTCAATGTTTCCATTGACTCTAATACATTGTTCCAGAACATTTAGATTTTTTTGTGAAATTTCAGCAATGTGAAAGCTCGCAGCTTTGCTCATTCCTATTCTTAAAGCCAAAGTGCCTATGGAGCAGAGAATTCTACCTGATAGCCACAAATTCAACAGAAACTTCATGCCGAACTCCGAAACGTCCCCAGGAATTCCAGATAAAACCCATATAAATACTGTCAGAATTTATTGAGTAGAACATTTTTAGTATGTGTTTCATTTTCGTTTACAGCCAACGCTGCATGCGCTCGTCTAAACCTGACAGGATGAAGCAGTAAAGTGCTTTTATTAATGAGTATATTTTCGAGAAAGAACAAACACCCCGGCTTCTTCAACAGGAAGTTAACTGTCCGCAGGTCTTGTTCTGATTACCGTCTTTGTGAAGCAAGGGTCACTTTAAATCAGCTCATTTTCTCCCACTAAGTATTTAATTACAGGTCGTGGCACAGGGGCGATTGTTCCAGAATCAGATTCATGTGGATAGCAATTAAATCTAGTCAATTTACAAAGATTTGTTTGCATGGATTATTTTATAGAGTATAAGGAGTATACTAGTTTCGTGTTTGATTTATTTTTCCTTCTTCTGCATTCAGCATTTCTTAGAAAAGTGTATCGAAATGCAAATTTCTAACAGACTCGTTCCGCGCTTTTTGTATATTTATTTTCTTTAGGATGAAAGGATCTTGGCTGCACATAAAATGTTGTTGATGGCTGGGGGCAAATGACTGAACAGTAGCATTATATGTAATTACAAGGTAGGATAAAACAAAACAGAATTCCCCATTGGTTGTGTACATAGTCTGTAGTAGTACACAATGTTGGAACTGGAGTTTCTGATAACTAAAGCAAACCTGTCATGATAGCAATGTGATGAATTAATTCTAAAATTGCTGACTGCCTGGATGTACTAACACCCCCAGTGTTACTGCTGTCTGAATCAAATATACAGATCAGATAAGCCTGAGAAAAGTTATAATGTATCTAAACTCAAAATCAAAAATGTGAATTATTGCAACATATCGATCCTAAGATGTGTTGGCTCATTAGATTTCTTTATCAAGCTTTTTTCTTTTATTTTCACCTGTTTACTCATCTCCTGTCAAAGAGTGACAAAGCTCACTCATTGCATTGCGATGTAGCACCCTCCTAGGCAGGCTACTATGTAAATTTAGGGTTTAGCTTGCTCTGTAGTTAGAGAAGCTGGCATCTATCGCCTGTGTCTGTTTGTGGTTTCCCACGTGGAGAGATTGATTATTTCCCACATCTCTGTTTAGAACTTCCAGAGTTTAGGGAGGGAAATGCTAATCTATCACCTAGATATTTACTACCCTTTGGCCAATCTCTGGGGAGGTGTGTCTGATAGGTGGTCAGGAATGGAGTTTAAATAGGCTGTACCATGTACAGACTTGTTCTTCCCCTGGAGGAGGAGGAGCAGTGTGGTTCTTTCCCTGGAGAAGGGACAGCAGTGAGGTTCTTCCCCTGGAGGAGGGGGAGCAGAGAGGTTCAGTGATGTACTTCCCTGGGTGAGGGAGAGCAGCGAGGTTCTTCGCCTGGTTGAGGGGGAGCAGTGAGGTTATTTCCCTGGGTGAGGGGGAGCAGTGTGGTTCTTCCCCTGGAGAAGGGAGAGCAGTAAGGTTCTTCCCCTGGAGGAGGGGGAGCAGTGAGGTTCTTTCCCTAGGTGAGGGGAAGCAGTGAGGTTCTTCCCCTGGAGGAGGGGGAGCAGTGAGGTTCTTTCCCTAGGTGAGGGGAAGCAGTGAGGTTCTTCCCCTGGAGGAGGGGGAGCAGTGAGGTTCTTTCCCTGGGTGAGGGAGAGCAGCGAGGTTCTTCCCCTGGAGGTGGGGGAGCAGTGAGGTTCTTTCCCTGGGTAAGGGGAAGCAGTGAGGTTCTTCCCCTGGAGGAGGGGGACCAGTGAGGTTCTTCCCTTGGGTGAGCGTGAACAGTGTGGTTCTTTCCCTGGAGAAGGGAGAGCAGTGTGGTTCTTCCACTGAAGAAGGGAGAGCAGTGAGGTTCTTTCCCTGGAGGAGGGGGAGCAGTGTGGTTCTTTGCCTGGAGAAGGGAGAGCAGTGACGTTCTTCCCCTGGAGGAGGGGGAGCAGTGAGGTTCTTCCCCTGGGTGAGGGGGAGTAGCGAGGTTCTTTCCCTGGAGGAGGGGGAGTAGCGAGGTTCTTTCCCTGGAGGAGGGGGAGCAGCGAAGTTCTTCCCCTGGAGGAGGGGGAGCAGTGTGGTTCTTCCCCTGGAGGATGGGGGGCAGTGGAATTCTTTTCCTGGAGGAAGGGGGGCAATGGGGTTCTTTCCCTGGAGAAGAGACAGCAGAGAGGTTCTTCCCCTGGAGGAGGGGGAGCAGCGAGGTTCTTCCCCTGGAGGAGGGGGAGCAGTATGGTTCTTCTCCTGGAGGAAGCGGGGCAGTGGGGTTCTTTTCCTGGAGGAAGGGGGGCAATGGGGTTCTTCTCCTGAAGGGGAGCAGTTTGGTTCTTCTCCTGAAGGAGATGAAGTGGGATTGTATGCTTTAGAGGGCAGTTAGGCCCAGAGGCTTTCGTGGACTGGCTGCTGGACTGCTCATTTCCCCCTGGAACAAGCCCATGGCCTGGTATCTACTGGGATTAATGAGTAGCTCTCCATCTCTTTAGCTGTACTGTTATCTATGATCCCCAGCTTTGGATATGATAGACTACTCCATTATGCTTAGTGTGCTCTCCTTATCCTGTGGTTGTCAGCCTCAGGGGGTTCTAGACTTTTTCAGTCTATTACTTGTTACTTGTCCTCTAAAGTTCTAATATTCTCCTGGTCTACAGCTGGGAGTGAACATAGATGGTGCTAGTGTCCTCTAGAATCAGTGTCTTCAACAAGTTGTGCTTGAAGTTTGAAGTATACCTTACATAGTACATAGTTGTACATTGTTAGTCTTGCTGAAAAAAGACAAAAGTCCATCCAGTTCAACCATAAAATTTTTTTTATAATCCTATACCCACAGTTGATCCCGAGGAAGGCAAAACAAACCCCAGCAAAGCATGATCCAATTTGCTCCTGCTGGGAAAAAAATTCCTTCCTGATCCCCCCAAAGGCAATTGGATATTCCCTGGATCAACTTTACCTATAAATCACCCACCCTGTACCCTCTGCAAGTTCGATCAACAAAAAATTACAAAAAAACATAGACCAGCCTTTTTCAACCAGGGGTGCATTGAAAAAATGCATAAAAATTGCACAAAAATTGTGTACAAGCCAGCAGGTGGATCAAGCCACAAAAATTACACAAAACCATAGGTTTTCATCTTGCACCATTACAACTTTCCAGCTGCTGGCGACATAACAACCAATGATGTCATCAGTTGATAAGAAGGACATCAGGCACCTTCACAGCATCTTTGCTTTCCCCTTCCCTGTCCCTCTTTGTCAGCACTGGGGTCACACTAGCCGAGTGAGAGAGAAACTGAGGGAGAAGAGAAACAATTAAATAATAGTCAATACCAGTGTGCAAAAGTGTATTTGTTTTGGAAGAATAAATCACCTCTAATGTTGGATGTCCTACATGAGCATATGTTGCTGCTTACTGTAAAATTATTAATTTAGGTTCTTTACACTTTGTAATGAGTGCCTCGAGATTGTGCAGAATTTTAACCATTTTGCTTCCAGGTCCGTACGCCATACGGACCTGACAGCAGGGGGTTTATACACAATCCAGTGTCTGTAGCCATCGGGATTGTGTATAAATCTGACCAGCAGACTCCTGCCTGTCAGGTGGAAGCAGTCAGGCGGCTCTGCTGGCCCAATCCCTACAGACTGATTTTACTGTTGAAGGCTTAGTAATACTTAAATCACACCACCATATGCCATGGATTCTACCCTGAGAGTGGATGCGCCCGAGAGTACTGGGGCATTTAGAGATGCCCGGCCGCTATACCACTTTGGGGGGGGGCCTTCCACACCGCCCTGTGAAGAGTAATGCTACACATACACTGTCCACCCAGATGCTCACTTTCATGAAAGCAGCAGCTTCCTCTGGTGTTTACTCCCCTCTATCTATAGGTCAACCCAATCACTAAAATAACATAAATGTTTTACCATGGTAATCAAGTTTAAAAGTAATTTTCAATATTTTTTACATTTGTAACACTTGAAAAGTGATTGTTACAAGGTGACAAGCCAGCCAGAAACATTTACTGAAGACAATACAAGATATAATAAACATTGTACATAGGACAATGACACCTCAGTCCCCTTCAAAGTATGCACCTTGGGACCTCACACAGTTCCCCCAGTGTCTCTTCCACTGTTCAGAATACTCCACAAAACCCTTTGTTAGAATCGCTATCAGCTGCCTCGTCATATTTTCCTGAATCTCATCGATCGTCTGAAATTTCTTCCCTTTCAAAGGTGATTTTAGTATTGGGAAAAGCAAGGAATCACAGGGTCTTCCAGAAATAGGATCACTTTCAACAGATTCTCAACCATCTTTGAGGCATTCGTGCCACACTTTTATTTGTGCTGCACTCATTGTATTGTCCCAAAAAGCCTTCTGAAACAGGTGAAAAGTTTCTGTGGAGGAAAGCAGTACACATGCTCACCCAATAGTGTCTAGCGCCCCCCACTGACTAGTACAGTGAAGTCATCATTGCTCATACAGTACATGTGCATTCCAGTCCACTCTGCTTGGCTGCCAGGTTACATCGATGTCGCACAAACCGTTCTCTTTATATTAACAATGGCGGGACTTTTACCGGACAGATCTCGTATAGAAGAAAATGGTTGCAGAAGTTTAGCAACAATAATATGAAATAAAGGAGAGAAAAAAAACATCAAAATAAGAATTATATAAAAAAAATTGCCAGCTGTTTGATACACATCTAGCAATACTTTTGCATTTGTTACACCTGCAAAGTGCTTTATTGTGTATTATATTTATCAGAATTTCACAGTTCAGAGTAAATGTCTCTATCCTTTGCACCCCACATCAATGATGTGCCAAGTGCCTAATTTTGATGATAAAATGTTGTAGAGTAAATACATTATTTGCATTTTTATAGTTTTCCCTGGTAGCTTTGTAAATAAGCAGGCATAGGTTGGCACTGGTTAGAATTTCCTCCAGGGACACTATTTGCAAGGAGACTGTCTTTTCTCACTATATTTTTGTGGCTTTCCTTCTGCAGCCCAATAGCATACCAGCATGCTAATTGGCTTCTACCTAAAACTGACTGTTTTGTACACTTGTATGCGTACTTCCCAACTAACGGAAATGAGAAAGAGGGACAGATTGCAGTAGACAAAGGACACAACCTAAGAACAAAAATTCAGCTGCATTTATTTTTTTTTCAAGGTAAGAATATGTAGCACCCTCCTAAATAGAAGCTAGGTTAGGCAAATTTAGTTCTTGGCTCAATGCAATAAGAGTAGCTGAGTGTGATTATTCTGGTCTGTTCTGTGCTCCACTGGCTGCAGGGCTGACTGCTTCCCCCTGTCTGTCTGTAGAAGTTCTAGAAGACAGAGGGCCGGGTGAGTCAAATCAACAGATGTCTATTTACATAGACCTGGCCAATTCCTGGGGAAAGGTGCGCAGATGGTGGCTGGGCGTGTGTATAAATACTCTGTACCTGTAGCAGTACTTGTAGCTGCAGACATGTAGCAGAGGTGTCTTGTCCCTGGGGGGGAGGTCACAGCCTGGAGGGGCTGTTTGTCCCTGGGAAGGACTTCCTTGTGTCTGCTGTTTATCAAGATCCCAGCTAGGCTAGCTGGGGGATCTATTCCACAGAATGTTGATATAACTGACTGAGGATATGTTTGTCTGGGAATTTAGTCTGGTATCACTGGAGAAGTGTCTGGAAGATATTGGAAGTAGGCAACCAATTATCCAAGGACATTAGAGAGTGCAGGCTGGTATGAGAGATCATTGAGATCATTGAGACTGTGTGCTTTTGCCATCCATTTTCATACTAGAGTCAGCCTTGTTCAAAGGGGACATTGTGCCTGGTGTCCTGAAAAGTTCAGTTCACTAAATGGTTGTGCTAGGACTCTGCTCACATTTTTAGCATCCTCAAGTTGCTACTACAAAGCTCAATCCACTATATGCTTGTGTATGGACTCTGCTTACTGTATAACTTTAGAAGGTAGTTTAATGTGCTCAAGTTGCTGCTAAAAGTAACTGGAGTATCCCACAGTTACCCTGTCCGGTTATCTATCCAAGTTCAAGTTCTGCAAAAAAGCATCAGAAAAGCATACCTCTAGACCAGTGGTCGGCAAGCCGCGGCTCGCGAGCCACATGCGGCTCTTTACAAGCTTAAATGCGGCTCTTCTGTGTGTCGGGCGCCCGCTCCCCTCCCTCCTCTCCCTCCTCTCCCTCCTCTCGGACGGGCGTGTGCCGGGCGGCCGCCCCCTCACCTCCCCTCCCCTCCCTCCTCTCGGACGGCCGCCCGCTCCCCTCCCTCCTCTCGGGCGGCCGCCCCAAAAGTCAGGTCTCTGCAGCTGTCAGGATGTAGGCGGGGCAGCCAGGATGTAGGCGGGGCAGCGTGACGAACTCCTCTCCTCTCACAGTCCGCCCTGAAGACCAGAACGGCGCGGGAAGCACGACGAGAGGAACGCGCGGAGCAAAGGTAAGTGAATTGACACAGGGGGGACTTACTATATGGGGGATGAATTACTATATGGGGGACTTACTATATGGGGGGGACTTACTATATGGGGGGGACTTACTATATGGGGGGGACTTACTATATGGGGGGGGACTTACTATATGGGGGACTTACTATATGGGGATGAATTACTATATGGGGGATGAATTACTATGGGGGATGAATTACTATATGGGGGATGAATTACTATATGGGGGATGAATTACTATGGGGGATGAATTACTATATGGGGGATGAATTACTATATGGGGGATGAATTACTATATGGGGGATGAATTACTATGGGGGATGAATTACTATATGGGGGATGAATTACTATATGGGGGATGAATTACTATGGGGGATGAATTACTATATGGGGGATGAATTACTATATGGGGGATGAATTACTATGGGGGATGAATTACTATGGGGGGGATGAATTACTATGGGGGGATGAATTACTATATGGGGGATGAATTACTATGGGGGATGAATTACTATGGGGGGATGAATTACTATGGGGGATGAATTACTATATGGGGGATGAATTACTATATGGGGGATGAATTACTATGGGGGATGAATTACTATATGGGGGATGAATTGCTATGGGGGATGAATTGCTATATGGGGGATGAATTGCTATATGGGGGATGAATTACTATGGGGGATGAATTACTATATGGGGGATGAATTACTACAGTCATGGCCGAAATTGTTGGCACCCTTGATATTTTTCCTGAAAATCAAGTATTTCACACAAAAAAGGTATTGCATTAACACATGTTTTGCTATACACATGTTTATTCCCTTTGTATGTATTGGAACAAATATAAAACAGAGGCAGAAAAGCAAATATGACATAATGTCACACAAAACCCCAAAAATGGGCTGGACAAAAGTATTGGCACCCTTAACTTAATATTTGGTTGCACACCCTTTGGAAAACATAACTGAAATCAGTCGCTTCCTATAACCATCAATAAGCTTCTGACACCTCTCACCCGGAATTTTGGACCACTCTTCCTTTGCAAACAGCTCCAGGTCTCTCTTATTGGAAGGACACCTTTTCCCAACAGCAATTTTAAGATCTCTCCACAGGTGTTCAATGGGATTTAGATCTGGGCTCATTGCTGGCCACTTCAGAACTCTCCAGCGCTTCTTTGCCATCCATTTCTGAGTGCTTTTTGACGTATGTTTGGGGTCATTGTCCTGCTGGAAGACCCAGGATCTTGGACGCAAACCCAGCTTTCTGACACTGGGCCCTACAGTGCGACCCAAAATCCTTTGGTAATCCTCAGATTTCATGATGCCTTGCACACAGTCAAGGCACCCAGTGCCAGAGGCAGCAAAACAACCCCAAAACATCATTGAACCTCCACCATATTTTACCGTAGGTACTGTGTTTTGTTCTTTGTAGGCCTCATTCCGTTTTCGGTAAACAGTAGAATGATGTGCTTTACCGAAAAGCTCTATCTTGGTCTCATCTGTCCACAAGACGTTTTCCCAGAAGGCTTTTGGCTTACTCAAGTACATTTTGGCAAACTGTAGTCTTGCTTTTTTATGTCTCTGTGTCAGCAGTGGGGTCCTCCTGGGTCTCCTGCCATAGCGTTTCATTTCATTTAAATGTCGACGGATAGTTCGCGCTGACACTGATGCTCCCTGAGCCTGCAGGACAGCTTGAATGTCTTTGGAACATGTTTGGGGCTGCTTATCCACCATCCGGACTATTCTGCGTTGCAATCTTTCATCAATTTTCCTCATCCGTCCACGACCAGGGAGATTAGCTACAGTGCCATGGGTTGCAAACTTCTTGATAATGTTGCGCACTGTGGACAAAGGCAAATCTAGTTCTCTGGAGATGGACTTGTAACCTTGAGATTGTTGATATTTTGCCACAATTTTGGTTCTCAGGTCCTCAGACAGTTCTCGTCTCCTCTTTCTGTTGTCCATGCTTAGTGTGGCACAGACAGACACACAATGCAAAGGTTAAGTGAACGTCTCTCCTTTTTATCTGCTTTCAGGTGTGATTTCTATATTGCCCACACCTGTTACTTGCCCCAGGTGAGTTTACAGGAGCATCACATGCTTGTAACATTCTTATTTATCCGCAGTTGTGAAAGGGTGCCAATACTTTTGTCCAGCCCATTTTTGGAGGTTTGTGTGACATTATGTCGAATTTGCTTTCTTTCCTCCCTTTTTTTGTTTTGTCCCAATACACACAAAGGGAATAAACATGTGTATAGCAAAACATGTGTTAATGCAATACGTTTCGTGAGAAATACATGATTTCCTGGAGAAATATCAAGGGTGCCAACAATTTCGGCCATGACTGTATATGGGGGATGAATTACTCTATGGGGGATGAATTACTATGGGGGATGAATTACTATATGGGAGATGTATTTTCAGTTTTAAAAATGTGGCTCTCAAAATAAATTTCAATCGTGGTTTTGGCGAGATTTGGCTCAGTTGAAAAAAAAGGTTGCCCACCACTGCTCTAGACTGTTCATTGAGCCAAAGGAATGACTGCGTGCCAAGCTGTGGGGCAACTACAGGGAAACAACCTAGGAGCGTAAAACTGCAGGCTCCTGCAGGAGTGAGCCTACAAATATTTTCAGCAAGTACAGAAAATACCAGTTCATCTTGCTAAATATGCAGTGTCCTTGTCACTTCCTGTGAGATGCACCGAAGCATAACTTCCTTCCTAGCTTTTTTTTTAAGTACACTACTAATTGCCCTGCCCCAGTTGTAATGAAGATGAGGAGAAGACATTTTCATTGTCCATAGTCTATGACTAGAATTCCTTCTATAGATATACAGTGGAGGAGAAACCTGGCCACACAGGCAAAATAAGTGTTTTTTGCAGGATAGCTAACTGAAAGGAAAGCAAAAGAATCTTGTAAAAAAAAAGACAATGAATGTAGCCACCCCCACCACACCAAGAATCAGTAAGCTGCAATATATTATGTTTTTGGTTTTGGGTCTAGATACACTTTAATGTGCAAAAAAATGCTTGATTTAACAGACAAGCACTTTTTCACCACTACCTTTCCTTTGGACTGTTTTTTTCAAAATAATAAATGCAATATTATAAAGGTTGGATGAAAGATTTAGTGAAGTTAATTACTTTTGATAATTAAAAAACACATTTTTATTAGATCACAATGAGGGACTTTGGAGGGGGTTGCATTTAAAAGAGGGACAGTCCTTACAAATGAGAGACACTGGGAGCCATATTGTTTAAGATGTAGTTGTTGGTTCCATTGGGCCATGGATTTAGGAAGATATATTAATTGGGTATTTGTAAAGCTGTGTGGAAGATTGTTGCTATTTAACTTTGAGCCATGCATATGTAAATTCATTTTTTAATAATATAAAGAGAATTCAGAAATGGCTCTTTCATTTCCTATTACATTTAGGTTGAAATTAGGTTCAAGCACAAGGTCCAGAACCTGCAAAATGACATGTGACTATGGCTTAGACTGCAGTATTAATGTTAAATAACACAAAATGAACTGGTTTATTACACTAAATCAGCCTGGAAGGCAGAATCATCTGCAGTGAGGTATAGGATCGTAAACAAAGAACTTACGAAAGAGGCTTCAAAGTGCAAAACTATCACACAGCCTTGAGATTGCTGAATGGAAGCCGCAGAGCAGAACAAAGGACTGGGAATATAATTGGAGCTTTCCTGCATGGAGGCAGAAACATTTAGATAATGATGGAAAGAAGCTGCAAAATAGAGGGAGAAGGAAGGCAGACACCCCCTACTGCTTCATTTATCTCATTCTCCAAGAGCCTGGGCCCGAAATGAGCGAGTACAAGTCATCGGCAGGTGCCGGTCATCTATAGGAAACTGTGCTGGAATTGATCCCAGCTGGTGTCATCTAATGCGCAGATGATGCAAGGACAATTTAATAATGGTGTCATATCTATATTGCCTACTAATACGGAACAGCTCCAGTAGGTAAGACGGCCATTATCAGGAAAAACTTTCTCACTTCTATGCCTCTTTGCTAAGTGTAATGGGAACATTCAATAAAAAGTACTTAAAGAGAAACTATCATGATTTAATGTCATTTTTTAAGGTGTTTTTTTTTAATGGTTTAAAATTCTCTTTTATATCTGTTTGTTTTAAAATCTATATACAACCTTTATTATGTAAACATGTGTGAACATACAAAAAACAATCAATATATGACAAAGGATTCTCAGAGAGCTGTGGATTAAAGAGCAAGCACAGCAGATACCACCTGCATTGATACACAGTCTTTCGAATTGAAGCTTTGGACTGCGCTATTTAATAATGAATGAGTTGCTGCAATGTTTCTTGCCATGGCTCATTAAGTTGATTTACAAAAGTAGTAGAGACTCTTCAATTTGCTTGGTTTACTTAGCTTTGTAAGGCCTTAATAAGACCCGTGCATTGTGGTAATTTACATAAAATGCACACTTGTGCATTTTAGCACATCATGCATTGTGCTGCGCTGCACTGAAAAAAAATTGCATTATAACTTCTATTGTGGTAAAAAATCAGTCTGGTCTAAAATAAGATAAACCTTTTAATTACCCAATCAGGTTCAAGAAAAAAAAAAATATATATATTTGTTTGAGCTGTATGTGCTGTGATATACTGTAGTAGCATTATCTACATACAGTGCCATTATGTTATGAATGGGCAACCTTCTGTCTGCTGTCGGAATTAGGTAGACTGAGTGCTTCTTACCAACTTATTTTTTAGGTCTTGACCATAATAAAAAAGGAAATTATATACAAAATCACTATACATTCCCTTTATAACTATTGGTCTAATATTTTTTCAAGGCTTAAATACTAATTTGACCTTTAGCTCCTGTTTAAGATCCTGTGTTAAGTGCATATTCCAAAGAAGTTTTGATTAGGATTAGTAACTATGAACTCAGGAGACTCTACTTGCTTGGAGTTTGCATGTTCTCCTTGTGCCTACGTGGGTTTCCTCAAGGTATTGTGGATTCTTCACACATTCCAAAGACATGCTTTTAGGTTAATTGGCTCCTGTCCAAATTGGTCCTAGTATGTGTGAATGTGAGTTAGGGCTTTAGATTGTAAGCTCCTTGAGTGTTAGGGACCTATGTGAATGTACAATATACACTCACCGGCCACTTTATTAGGTACACCTTGCTAGTACCGGTTGGACCTCCTTTTGCCTTCTGAATTGCCTTCATTCTTTGTGGCATAGATTCAACAAGGTGTTGGAAACATTCCTCAAGGATTTTGGTCCATATTGACATGAGTTACTGTTGCCTTTCCATTATCTGGAACCAGTCTGCCTGTCAGGAATGGACTCAGCACTGGTGGTGGGACTCACCTGCCGTGTGGGCTGCAGTACCAGGGCTGACCAGCGGGTGCTCTCAGCAGCCAGAAGCTCACTCCTGCAGTCAGCCAACACCTGGGGCTGATTGCAGGAGATGTATTTAAGGAATGGCCAGACCTGCAGTCAGTGCCTTGGTGTATGTTTCCCATGAGCCCCTGTACCTGGTATCCTGTGTTCCTGCCTATCTGCCTAGTTGCTGACCCTGCTTTGATCCTGACCTCTGCTGACCGTCTCCTGTTGAACCCCTGGCTTGCCTGACCATCCTTCTGCCTGATCCTCTGTACCGCGCTGCCCGTGAGTTACTGAACCCGGCTTGTGACCCTGACTATTCTCTGCCTGCTCCTCCGGTACCTCACTGCCCGCACGTTGCAGACCTTGCCTGCCTGACTACGCCTGACGCTACCCAGACGATCCATCCAGCCCGCACGGATCCAGTCACTACTGTCCAAACCTGCCAGCCCCTTCACATCAGGCTTTCCCCCCGGTACATACCCTCGGCGGATCCCTCTACCACAGTTGGGTGCACTCAGGGGCCGCGACCTGGTCTCAGTCCTGCACCATCAGGGGCTCTGGTGAAAAGGCAGACTGGAGCTTAGACTCTGCGCCCTGGGGAATCCTGTTCTGTGGGTCACTAGAGATCCCGCCGGGCGGTGCCTGACGGTACCTTACGGCCCGCCTCACCATTCCACCTCTCCAGCCCTGACTACGCCTGTGTTCCTGAAGCCTGCTACTTCCCTGTGTCAGACATTTCTGGTCACACCCGGATCCCTGACACTGCCAATTCTCTTCTGACCTCTACAATCAACAAGGCATTTTCTTCCACACAACTGCCGCTCACTGGAAATCTTTTTTGGACTACTCTCTGTAAACCCTAGAGATGGTTGTGCATTAAAATCCCAGTAGATCACCAGTTTTTGAAATACTTAGACCAGCCTGTCTGGCACCAACAACCATGCCAAGTCACTTAAATCCCCTAAAATCCCAGTTTGAACTTCAGCAAACCATCTTCACCACTTCCAGATGCCTAAATGCATTGAGTTGCTGTCATGTGATTGGCTAATTAGCAATTTGTGGTACCAAGCAATTGAACAGGTGTACCTAATAAAGTGGCCGGGGAGTGTATGTAAAGCGCTGTGCAAATTGACGGCACTATATAAGTACTTGTAATAAATTAAAAAAATAAAAAATAAATCAGCATTTTCATAATGATCTGATCTCAGGATAATTATAAAATTGAGGAATTCAGACAATCATTGTTTATGCATTCTCTTATTCTGTATATAATGGACAAATCTTATATTAAAGTGTAATAAAAAGGTTTTAATTCCTCAGACTAATTTGCCAATCCATAATCAGGATTTGCACATTGGGGGCTAGCATATTTTGTAGGTTTTATGAATCCCAAAAGGTTAAAAGTGGCTGCCATTTCAGGTTGGCTTAGCTCTGAAGAAGAGAGTTCAGCTACGAAACGCATCAGTATTTCCAACTAGAAGGTCCCACGATGGGACCCCACTACTTCACTTTGAAGTTCTTATGCTATATGCCTGCTTTTATTGTCGGTTTGTAAGCACCCATTTGTCTTCTTTTAATAAAACTCTTCTATCACGGTAATGCACGAGCAGTGTGCACCCTCTTGTGTAGTTTTCTAGAGCCTTGAGGATTCCCCTATCTGATTCCCCTATCTGGGGAGGGCAGCACCTGCATGAGTGATTGCATCCAGCACCCTGATCTGAACACTGATGATGTGTGCGTGGTTTGAATCCCAAAAAGGTGTTTATATCAATTAATTGAATACATCTGTTTTTAAAACTGAACTAAACCCTCCTATCCTTTATAGTCAAGCAAGCTGCCATCTTAGCCTCTGTTTGATTTGCAGTTGCCATCGTGCTGCACATCCGGTCACCTATGACACCAGTCATTTGATGGCTTGACAGTTTTGTTGATAACTAACATAAGCACACTAATTACTGTAACAGTTATCATTCAATACATGCCTTAAATGTAGTTGTTTGGGAAACAATTAAATTAGTAGATTTAGTTCCACTTTAAGACTCTATTCACACTTCATCTTTTGGAATCGTGAACAGAACTACAATTGCAGCACAATGTGAAGTGCATTTTTAGGGTGCCATTGTCCTTCAATGGCACCCCAAATACGATGTGATTCTGCCGCATTTATCACATGACAGGATTGCTCATCAATCACAGCAAACAATCGCATGAAGACTGTAGGCAGAAAAGGAGCAGGAGCATCTTTTAGGGAGAAAACATGCATAGGGCAGACCATTCGCTGGCCCTATTCAACCTGCAAAAATGTGTGAAAATCGCTCTTTCAAAATTGTGTACCGTGAACGCACCCCTAAGTTGGGGGCAGCGAAGTGGCTAAATGGTTAGCACTTCCACCTGGCAGCACTAGGGTCGTTGGTTAAAATCCCAACCACGGCACCTCCTGCCTGGAGATAGCATGTTCTCCCTGTGCCTGTGTGGGTTTCCTCTGGGTACTCTGGTTTCCTTCCACACTCCAAATACATTCTGGTAGGTTAATTGGTCTTGTCTAAATTGGCCCTAATATGTGAATGTAGGTTAGGGAGCTTAGACTGTACGCCCCTTGAGGGTTAGGGATTGATGTGAATGTACTATATATATACTGTATATCTATATATATCTATATATATGTAAAGTGCTGCATAAATTGACAGTGCCTGTAATAAATAAATAAAAATAAGTAGAAATAAAAAAAAAAATCTCTTGTGGAGAGATACATATACAACTACACATATCTATACAGAAATCAAACATCCTTTGAAATACGTCAATGGTGGGCAACACCTTTGACTATCTACATGGTGTACTCTGTATAGGAAGTTTTGGTTAATGTGTCTTAATTGATGGTAGAATGTCTGCACGCTCCCCCACACATTTGGTATCTAAGCTTGATAGGAATATTTCTTTCAGGATTAAGGAGTAATATTACCCTTTGCTGTATAACCCTCGTATGTAGAAATGTTAATCCATTATTTTGGCTCACCCATAAAATTTTCCACCTTCCTGTAGCTCTCTAGTTTGGAATATATTCAGCTGGCTGTATTATAAGCTATATACTCAACAGTTGAACATATGATATTTTATCTTCACTTTGTGAGAACATTTGTATATGGGTGATTGCGCATTACATGCATATAGGATAGAGGTCTGACCCTGGATGAGGAATGTTTGACTCTTCATTTCAATTTATTCAACCTCCAGCTGGAGTATTAAGCATTTCACCAGGTTATGACCACATATTGTTTGACAGGTTTATAGATTTTGCAATAAACCTTAGTACTTAACAGGCTCTCTGAAATTGATCTGTCTTTAAACATGCTTTAAAGTATATATAAAAAAAAGTTGTTTTCAAAATATTCTGCCTGTGTAACTAAATTTTGTAATGGCGGTGAACTTCAATAGACTTGCAGTATGTTTATTTTTGTCAACAAATGTTTGTTCAGGTGTATGGAAAATCGTTTTGTTGTGGGAGTTTTTGGATTAAAAAAAACCCTTTTGGAAAAATATGTCAAGTAACAAATAAAATTGCAACTTTTGGGCACTTGTCAGTAAATGCTGAAAAGGTAAAGTACACACTTTAAAAAGGACCTGAAAACTGCAGAAGGCAAATAATTACCGGTAGTCAATGTTTTGCTTGTGATCTTCCTTCAGCTTTTTTTTCCTCCATTACTGACTTGCCATGCCTTGTTCTTTCTCTGCATGGAAGTGGATTCCATCTTGGTAGGGGCAGGGCTTTGCTTCCATATTTGTCAGCGACTCCTCTTATGACTGAGAATAATCAAGATGCAGAAAAGAGATGAAGGAATTTGAGTTCCACAGAATGAATGAAGCAGAAGGGGAAAGATTCTTTCACTGCTGTTCCTCAGAAGATATGAGCTTGGATGTCCTCCCAACTTACATATATCCAAACGTGGTCCTTGCTCTATTTTCTAATCCAATGAGCTGTGGGCAGGGTCTTTCTTCAAGGGAACAGAGATGAAAGGCTAGAAAGGATGGTCATGTGCCAAGGGGGGTGGTTGCCACCATCCCTAACTCAATATACCAATTTTGTATCAACCTCTTCATGGGATTTTAAGGGCAACCAAAGACATATAAATAAAATCACTTGTTCTTTATTGTTTCTTTTCTTTAAACATTTTGTTTCAGGAAATCAGCAATTACTGCAATATACAGACATGTTTGAGCTATATAGTATCAACTCAGGATCACAAAGGATTCACAAAGGAATCACAAAGATATGGTTTTTAAAGTGCAAACCATATCTTCCCAACGTACACATGAGATGTTCTATGATATATAGCTCACACATTAAGATAACCAATTAAATGTTCTTTCTTTGCTAATTTAATACATTTGGCACAATCATCTTGGCTATGTAATGTTCTTGTTTAGACTTCCTAAATAACCCTTTCATGTCTTACCCAACCTGGTTACAAACCATGTCATGTTCAGCTTAATAATCCCTCCTTTTATCCAATAACATCTTGATGTATTCTGATTAAACACTGTCATTTTCACTTCTCATATATATTTTCAGCTAGACAGGAAAAGCGAGAGAGAAAAAAACTTTTGGAAATTAAAGTCATGAATTAACATGCAATCTGTTTTAAATTAAGGAACACTTTTTTCTCTATAACCAATAACCAACTTGCCCACTCTTTTTACCTTAGGTAGCCTTTGGCCTTGGTTTTGGTGTTTTTTGTAGATGAAACATTCTAAAAACTTCCTCCTTGTAGCGTATAAATGAACCAATGTGCTCCTCCTCCTCCTGACTCACCCCGCATAGCAAATTATGTGAAGCTCAATGTGATTGTCACAGATGTGTGGAACCAGAAGGGGCTATACTTCCGTCTTAGACGCAGGAAACAGTCACATGCCTTTACCATATGGATTAAAACCTCAATGAGCTTGTTTTATAATATATCTATAATGAGGATGAGCAGCATGATATGGACAAAATTTATTTCACCAGAACATTACAGAATTCATCACTGAAATGTTGCAAAAGAGAAAACTCTTTATTTCAGTCATTATTCTGCTTAAGCAAAATTTGTTGTTCAAAAAATTAAATTGTTTCGATTTAGAATGTTTTGCAAGTATTATTTATGATAGTTGCATTTAAATCATTGATTGCTCTTTGTATTTGTGGTTTTTAATCCTTTTATTCGGTATTTGATCGTTATTTGTGTAATTTTACATTTTTATATAACATATTTTTTCTGCTTTCCATGTGTTCTCTCTGTGAAATGTAAAGTAAATAATAAAGTTAATGAGGGGCTTGCTTTTAACAGAACAGGCCCCATAATGTTTGAAAGGAGGTTCCATAACTATGGAGCCATTTAAATTCCATTCCATGCTTAAAAACTGATAAGACAAACAAAAAAGAAACCTAAATTTGACTTCCATATTCGTTAATTTTTCACCAAAATTGTGGAGAATTTAACGGGGGAAAAATAAATAATGGTAGTGCCCCCCTTTCCCCTGTCAATGCTGGATATACTGCTAGTTTAATCTAGAGAGCATTCCAATAGAGTGCATTATTTACCTAGCTCCATGACCACGCAACTTTCAACCTGCTAGACAACTGGTCCCCTATAGTCCCCTTCAGGGGTGGATTGACAACTCATGGGGCCCCCGGGCAATAGGGGATCATGAGGCTCCTATGTCTTTGCCCAAACTCAAAAAAGCATATGAAAAAGGTACCAGGGGCATCTCATGGGTCCCCCTACTGACCCCTGGCCCGAGTTTCCAAATGGTCAGTCCGCCCCTGGTCCCCTTATGGATTCCATCAGTCTTCTCTGGGAAAACAGTTGCCTGTTTGGAAACTGAAATCCCTTGAGTTTGCAGGCACCCATCTTGGCAGCGGACCTTATAAATAAGGTGACACGGGTCATTTGGGCACACCAGGAGTGAGTGGTAGGTCAGGGACAGGGAAGTCCCTCCACACAAGCTGTTAAACTAGATGTTCCTGAGACAGGGGGATGACCTGCAGGAAATACCTAAATAGGTCCCATGCTTGACTTTAAAATTATATCTTCAAGCCCCCTGGTACTCATGTTGCTGAATGGTCAACAGGCCCAGTGCTTGGTGGACACAGGGTCTGAGGTGACCACCATGGACTACACCATCTACTAACAACAGTTTGGTTAAGCCTCAACCCTGAATCTGCCAATAACCTCCCTATCCTGGTGGAAGGGGTCACCCCTCGCTCTCACTTCCTGTTTTGGCTATGGGGTAGGAAGAGAAGGGATATCTCCCCAATGGGACACAGATGGCAAGTAAAGACAGTATTTAAAACCCTCCTGTACTCTATCCAATATGAAAAATGTTTTCCCTCTTAGTTATAATTTAAGTTACAATATTTGTAGCTATCTTACTTTGTAAGGGGTCAGTTTATTCAAAATCCAGATCTGAGTGGTTGATGCTAGTGGGTCAAATATTGGCTCCACATACTCCTACTTTGCAATGTCCACAAGCTGCCTTACAGCAGTGACTTCCTTGCCCGGCCTTGTTCCGAGTTTCACAATTTTGCCATCTTGATTGGTCAGCCTAGGGTGATGTCCTGTGTATGAGCATGAAAGCTAATTCCTCCCAGCGCCAAGTCATGCCAATATTGTATACTAAACTGTATATGCACGGCTCAGTATTCAATCTTTAGAAACTTGCTAACAGGCTGGTAAGATGATTTTATTGCTAAACAGACATACTCAGTATTTTCTGCATAAATAGTTGTCCTGCTAGTAAATTTCTTCCTTTCTATGCTAAAGTTCCTCTTCAAATTACCAACTAGCTTGCTACCATGCTTAATATACAATTGTTGACTATACCAAAATGAATAAAAGGTTGTGGAAATGATCAGTCATTCCAATTATTTTTGTATTGGTTTCTAATTAGAGGTTATGGGAAAGGTCATTCAGCACATACAGTAATTAAGTTTAATCAGATGCAATTTGGAGACTCAGATGGGTTAAAGATAAAACTTTATTGGGACCTGCATGAGACGCCTAAACAAATATTGCACTATTCTAATACAAGCATTCCAGTCTAGGAGCCAGCAGGCACTTACATGGAATACACTATGGTTTTATACAGGGTTTATTTTTTAAATTATGATAAGAATTAAAAATGTTTATGTTGTAATTTCATATGTGGCATACAGGTGGAGCTCTCAGCTCATTTTTAAATGCTCTCCGTACCTTTTGCTGAAAAAATTATGTTGGTAACAGAACTCAATGGCTCCCCCTTTCTTCAGACAACTCTGTATAGGATCCAATCAGAAAAATAATATCTCAGGAAGGCAACTCCTGTTTTCTCTCTTTTTAGAAATCCTATAGTGTTATTCTCTACAATGTGCAGCTGTTTTGCCCAGAGTGCTGGCACTATGGCGAATCAGCTTCCGTGATTGGTGCTCTTTTTAAGGTCAAGTGTAGAGATGTGCATGATGGAAAAAATTGTTTCATGTCATTTCAGATTTGTTCATTAAGTTAATAATTTCATTTTGGCATATTTGTTATGCTAGAATGATTGGTTTTTGGAATTTGTTTTGTATATTCGGATTCATTTTATATAATCATTATTTTCAAATCAATCGGAAATTAGAATTTCAAATTCAAATTTTGAAATTTGAATTTCAAATTATATATATTCTGTTTAATTCTATTCTATTTATCTATTTTATTCTTTCCTATTCCAATCTATTCTGTTTTTTCTATTCTATTCTACCTTATTCTATTCTTTTGTTTTCTATTCCTTTATTTTATATTCTATTCCTTTGTTTTATATTCTATTCTATTCCTTTATTTTATATTCTATTCTGTTCTATTCTATTCTTTTCTATCATGCTCTATTCCAGTGATGGCGAACCTTTTAGAGACCGAGTGTCCAAACGGCAACTCAAAACCCACTTATTTATCGCAAAGTGCCAGAAAAAGCAACCCACTGACCAACAGCACAAGGGGGCAAAGTTCCACTGATCTCCAGCACAAGGGGGGAAAGTTCCACTGACCACCAGCACAAGAGCAAAGTTCCACAGACCACCAGCACAAGGGGGCAAAGTTCCACTGACCACCAGCACAAAGGGGCAAAGTTCCACTGACCACCAGCACAAGGGGGCAAAGTTCCACTGACCAACACACACAAGGGGGCAAAGTTCCTCTAACCACCAGCACAAGGGGGCAAAGTTCCACTGACCACCAGCACAAGGGGGCAAAGTTCCACTAACCACCAGCACAAGGGGGCAAAGTTCCACTGACCAACAGCACAAAGGGGCAAAGTTCCACTGACCAACAGCACAAAGGGGCAAAGTATCACTGACCACAGCACAAGGGGGCAAAGTTCCACTGACCACCAGCACAAGCTAAAATCTTGTGTTAATAAAAACAAATGTATTAAAACTCACAGCCAGTCCAATATATATATCCTTGGCAGCACACTGGCCGGCCATGCGAAAGCTCGGATGAGTAGCGCCTAATGAGTCGCAGCTCGTAATGTCATTGCCTGGCACTGCTACTCCTTTCTGAGCATGTGCATGGCCCCTATGTGCGCTGTTAACTGATACCCGGCTGCTGGGGCGATGCTGGGGCAACTTGGCTCGTGTGCCGACAGAGAGGGCTCTGTGTGCCCACCGCAGCATGCGTGCCATAGGTGTGCCACCACTGCCCTATTCTATTCTAAAAAGCAGCCTAAGTAGGAATCATCATCTTATTTCACTTTTATACCTTACTGTATTTATTGCAATAAGTTTCCCTTTAGAATTCAAATTTGATTTCAAATTTGAATTCAAAATAATTTTCAAATTCATTTTTGAATTCAGATAATTAATTTTGTTATAATTTATTTCAGATTGAGTGAAATTCATTACTATTGTGATTTGGAAACTCAGATACATCTGAAACTCCAAATAAAGAAAATTTAGTCCAAATGTATTTGTAACAAAACAAATCGCACATGTCTAGTCAGGTGACCCCTAGCTTGACATTCGTTTCTGCACCTAAATGACTCCCCTGCTGCTGTCCTTCTCCTGTCCAGTGCCCACCTGGTTCTTCAGTGACCCGTGTGCACTAATCCTTTTTAAAATGTTACCAAACCCAGGACCCTGCATTCACTATATCTGGTCTCCCACAGTACACAGAACATGGAAATGCAATTATTTTAGTAAATACCTTTTCTCATCAGCAGTTAAAGTAGTCTTGTGACTTCTATCAGTGTCTAGAAGAGCACTGGTTAAAGCTTTTAGGAAGAGTTTTCATTTTGCTCTAGGAGGATGCAGAACCCCTGAACTCCGTCTGGACAGTGGTGATTGGCCCTGTGCTGATCACATGCACTCTCCCAAGGACAAAAAAACCTCCCTAGCAATACACACCAAACCGGGTATGTGCAGAGTGTCTCCACGATATGTTTTATTAGGAGGGGGACACTGGAAGAAGGGGAGGATCAGAGAAGACAGGATCAAACACAGTTTTTACAAAATGCGGAGGATGAACCCCTTAGGTTCCACAGTGAGTATAACAAGCATGATTTACTGCAAATACAGACTGATTTTACTGTTGTGGGTTTAGTAACACTTTAACTTAAATTATGTCTTTAACTTTAATTTTGCTATTTTGGCAAAATGCATTGGAGTTAAAGGGTAAGATTAAATTAAGGTGGTTTTTCAGAGAGTGATAGTCTTTAAATGGCTCCTGAGGGTTACAAAAGCACCTTTGAATTATTCTAGGCCCGTTCTTGAGTCATAAAATGTCCCTTCATTAGCCTCCTTACTTTACATTTCTTTTCACTGAAAGGAGAAAACATCCATGGAAAATGGCAGTGGTGGACAACAGAGTGGTGACCACCAGCCTGGACCATGAAGCCCCGAAGAAGGGCACATTTGTAAAGTAACTGCCATTATATGCAAGAAAGTAGTGCATACTTGCACATTATGACAAAAATCCAAACATCAAACAGAATTTTAGCCCCGCTTGGTGATAAAGTATGTATATGAACAGGCATTTGGAGGTTCCTGCTTTCAGGGCCAGAGGCTATGTAACAACCTGAGAGCGTAGAATCATTTTAAACGGCATGTATAGCCAATTCTGTTTGTTGGATGGGGAAAATTAGAACCCTGTGAAATGTTTATTGCTGTCTGTGATCCTGCTTTATGGATTTACCTCTTCATTTGACCTGATAACCATTGCCATTGAGGCAGGAAGTGACGGGAAATTAAACGGATTTTAGAGTTGTCACTAGAACAGGAGGACAACTGTCTAACAGGGAAAATCCTTTCAACTCCTGTTGTGGGACAGAAAATAGGGAAACACAAAAAACAAACGGGTTTTAAACTTTACCTACTCTATCGAAGTCAAAGAAAAATATTTGGCTATACATATAATTTACATTTTCACTGACAACTGAAAATCCTTCCTCCTATCCCAGGAAGTAATAATCCTCATCCGCGTTTCAGTGGGAGAAATCTTGCAATATGTATTTCATTTGTAAACTGTGCGAACATGTCATGTGCAAGAAATATTCTTATTCCTTTAGATCTGAAATGGCAATGGAGCTCGTGGTTGCAACACTCTATTTAAAACCTTCAATAGTTACTTACCGTAGTTATTAAATGCAACACTGCACGGGGCCAATTACCAGCATCCGAAATGTAAAGGCAAACTTCAGCTACGAACAGCTAAATAGAAATTTAGAATACATATGTGTGAAAACTTTTACCTGCTTAAAGTGTTACTAAACCCAGCACCCTGCATTCACTATATCTGGTCTCCCCGGACTCTGCATTCACTATATCTGGTCTCCCCGGACCCTGCATTCACTATATCTGGTCTCCCCGGACTCTGCATTCACTATATCTGGTCTCCCCGGACCCTGCATTCACTATATCTGGTCTCCCAGCACCCTGCATTCACTATATCTGGTCTCCCCGGACCCTGCATTCACTATATCTGGTCTCCCCGGACTCTGCATTCACTATATCTGGTCTCCCCGGACCCTGCATTCACTATATCTGGTCTCCCAGCACCCTGCATTCACTATATCTGGTCTCCCCGGACCCTGCATTCACTATATCTGGTCTCCCCGGACTCTGCATTCACTATATCTGGTCTCCCCGGACTCTGCATTCACTATATATGGTCTCCCTGGTCCCTGCATTCACTATATCTGGTCTCCCCGGACTCTGCATTCACTATATCTGGTCTCCCCGGACCCTGCATTCACTATATCTGGTCTCCCAGGACCCTGCATTCACTATATCTGCTCTCCCTGGACCCTGCATTCACTATATCTGGTCTCCCCGGACACTGCATTCACTATATCTGGTCTCCCTGGACCCTGCATTCACTATATCCGGTCTTCCCGGACCCTGCATTAACTATATCTGGTCTCCCCGGACCCTGCATTTACTCTATCTGGTCTCCACGGACACTGCATTCACTATATCTTGTCTCTCCGGACCCTGCATTTACTATATCCGCTATCCCCAGACCCTGCATTCACTATATCTGGTCCCCCACAGTACACAGAACATGGAAATGTAATTATTGTAGTAAATATAAACTGCTAAATACCTTTTCTCATCAGCAGTTAGCGCAGTCTTGTGACTTCTATTAGTGTCCAGCCGAGCACATGTTAAAGCTTGTAGGAGGAGTTTTCATTCTGCTCTAGGAGGATGCAGGACACCTTTTTCTGGACAGTGCTGATTGGCCCTGTGCTGATCACATGCACTCTCCCAAGAAAAAAACCTCTAGCAATACACACCAAACTGAGCGTGTGCAGAGTGACTCCACACAATATGTCTTATCAGGAGATAAGAGGAAGACACTGGAAGAAGGGCAGGATCAGAGAAGACAGGATCAAACAGTGCTTTTGCACAATGCAGAGGATTAACCCCTTAGGTTCCACAGAGAGTATAACAAGCAAGTTTACTGCATATACAGACTGATTTTACTGTAGTGGGTTTAGCAACACTTTAGAGATTTCCATCAGTAAGTCCTGTGATCTAGTCACCCCTGCCAAACAGCGCAGGTAGTTAGTGGATGTTTCTATAGACTATAATTACAGTACAGCCCAGGGGCGGACTGACCATTTGGAAACTCGGGCACTGCCCGAGGGCCCGGGGTCAGTAGGGGGCCCCATAAAATGCCCCTGGTACCTTTTTCATAGGCTTTTTTGAGTTTGGGCAAGGACACAGGGGCCCCATGATCCCCTATTGCCCGGGGGCACCGGGCAGTTGTCAGTCCGCCCCTTGTACAGCCTTGTGCAGAATCTGCCCCAACCTTGCTTTGGGCACCATTTATCACAATGTATGTAAGCAAAGGACAACTCCCTCCCAGCTACACAGGACATTAAAGCCATATTAAACCCAAAAGCAAACATTTATTATATTGCAGCTTAACAGTCCTTAACCTCCCTAGTGGTCTGATTATGTCCATATTTCTGTGCTCAAAGCGGTACATTTTTTTGCATGGAAATATGTATTTTTTTTTATTGTAGGCTGTAATTTTTAGGAATAACTCACTGACATCTGTCCGAACAAGAGTCTAGTAAACATCCCGGGTATGTTAAACTTTGAAACACGAAATCATAAATTATAATTTAATAAATAATCATAAAAAATAATAATATAATAATCATACATTTAATTCAATAATATAATCAAACCAAAAACACTGAAATTTGAAATATAGCGCCAAGTTCGCACATCACTGAGCAAAGTCGCAAAATCGTTTTCAGTGTCTGATGACGAATTTCCCCACGAATCATTATCACTCAATTCTGCAAGTGGTTCTGATTTACTATCGCTGTTCTCTAGCTGGTCTAAACCCGCTTTTGACCTAAAGGGACACTTTTTGGACGTTTCTCAGTTTCCAGGCAGAAAGAACAGTAAAAATGCAGGCAGGGCGCAGGACAAAGCACTCGGGACAAAATGTATGTGAAATGGTTTGATACAGTAATGTTTTAATATGTGATTTTAGTGTATTTAGTGAATGTCACTTTTTGTCATTTTCAAATTTCCCGCCAGTTCCATCCCCAGTACGTCCCGACGCTCGCAGGGGCTGGAACCCAGATGACAGATGCCAGCATCCGCCGGAGGACATTACCGGGTACACTGCAGGAGGGACATCGCGGGAGCACAGGACAAGGTAAGTGACCAAGGGATCGCGGAGCAACGCCACATGGTAAGCCCGAGTGTAGCTCAGGGTTACCGCTTGTGGTGCTGAAACTTTACCCCGAGCTACACTCGGGAATACCGTCATGGAGGTTAAAGGATAAGTTCATCCTTCGTAACATGTTACATGCTACACCCATATTCAGGGTGTAACATGTAACATGTTACAGGTCCCCCCCGATCCCCATTGTGACAGCTAGCGGGAAATCTTCTCCACCCTGCTAGCTGTGACAATTTTTTTTAAAAAACACGGCTGTGCAGGGCTCCGCCCACTGCGCTGTGTCACTCATTCACAGTACTCTGTGATTGGAAAAACTACAAGTTTCAACAGCCTTTGAGGCTGTTGGCTTGTAGTTCTCAATGAACTACCACGTCGCTCCAGCGATGCCAGTAAGTATCTGCTTCCCTGTACAGGATGTATGAGCAAGCAGATATAGTGACAGGTGAGGGGGAGACCTGACTGATCGCTGGCGCAATGCTTTAGAGGCTCCACAAACAAAAAATAATAAAGGCATATTTTTTAACATGCAAAAAAATGTGCATTTATTCTTTTTTGTTAAAAGGTGAACTTACAGTATTCTTTAAATGTGATGACTGCATTAGTTTTCTTTTTTTAGGCTTTCCTTCTTCTAGTTTCACCCGGTGATCTGGCCAGTATTATGTTGTTTTTCAAAAGAACAAGCTCTCTTCCAGATGTAGCAGTTCATATGGATGAGATAAACCGTTTACCACTGGCAGGGGTGCACACAGTGATCAACTTTTATTTACCGTAAAACCTTTATCCCAAAAGGAAAATAAAACTGTTTGCTGTAACTGATTAAAAAATGTGAGTTGGAGTTCAGCTTTAATTTGTTACTGTGTTTAAATCTGCTAGTTCATCTAACACTTCCCTCCATCCAGACTGACAATTCTGCTGTCCAGAGGTGCCCCCATGTGCTCCTTCATCTAAAGTGGGGGCACACTAATACAGGAGGTGTTTTACTGGCCAGAACACAAGGTGAAACAGGGGGGAGTCTAAAAAAGAAAACTAATCCAGCCACCACATCTGAGGATTGGTAAGCTGCAACATTAAATTTTTGGTTTTGGGTTTAATTGTGCTTTAAGCTCTTTAGCGGTAATCCCGAGTGTAGCTCGGGGTAAAATTTCAATACCAAGAGCAGTAACCCCGAGCTACACTCGGGCTTACCATGCGGCGCTGCTCAGGGGGTCCCTGCAGCGCTTACCTTGTCCTTCGCTCCCGCGATGCATCCCCTGCAGCGTCCCCGGCCATCTCCTCCGGCCGATGCCGGCATCCGGCTTCCGTGTTCCGGTCCCTGTGACGTCGGGACGTACGGGCGCCGGAACCGGCGGGAAATTTGAAATTTTTTAAAAATTTAATTTTTGCTGTCATTGCTGTTTCAATGCATTTCACATATATTTTGTCCCTACTGCTTTGTCCTGTGCCCTGCCTGCATTTTGAATGTTCTTTCTGCCTGGAAACTTAGAAAAGTCCATGGCATCCAAAAAGCATCCCTTTACATCAAAAGCGGTTTTAGAACAGCGATAGTAAATCAGAACCACTTGCAGAATAGAGTGATAATGATTTGTGGGGAAATTCGTCATCAGACACTTAGAATCATACCGCCGAGGAGGTTAATAAGGTTCAGAACACT
This sequence comes from Staurois parvus, assembly GCF_062004578.1. Taxonomy (NCBI): domain Eukaryota; kingdom Metazoa; phylum Chordata; class Amphibia; order Anura; family Ranidae; genus Staurois; species Staurois parvus. The sequence goes on from NW_028317843.1 coordinate 5,869,978, forward strand.
AAAGTTCCATTATTATAGATTGCAAGATATGACTTACCTCTATTCAAAAATTTACTTGCCACCGATGGAAGTGGTATAACGCCACATGTAGTTAAATGAACTCCCGAGAGTCATCCCAAGTACTGGCAGTTTTCCGTCTTGCCCAGTGTTTTTCCAAGATGGAGGCGCGTGGCGTGCCTCTTTCCCCTCATGGACATCGCAGCATGGAAGGACGTAGAATGTGATGGTTTTTTTTTACTGATTTAATTTTCATGGTTGACAATGTGTTCACCATGATTCAAATGCCTACCTTTTCATGATCTAATTGATCTCAATAAAAATATTTGCATCCAATATTCATAGTAAATATTTGCTCCGCATAGGATTCATAATATACCGTCTTTTTTGGCAGGTCTGCTCTTGTCAGCTGCTACCTTTTTCTTATAAGCTTTTTGGTTTAGAATCCACACCTCAATTATGGTGAGTCGGGGATATGCTTTTTGGTGGGTGGATACACCCCTAATTTATGGCATTTTTCAGGGTAGGGCAGCACTGCCCTTTGGAAGAAGGGACGGAAGAAGGAACACACGCGGTAAGGGGACCTGGTGGGTTCCGAGAGATTCTGCGGGTTTCATGATGATGTATTCACAGCCCGACTCTTGTTCCTGGGGATGTCCAGAGCTGTGAAGGTGAGGGTCTTTCTCTCTCTCGCCACGGAGGGGATGGTGGCTGGTGTATGGGGGGCAGTAGTAGTGGAAGGCTCGGGTGGAGGGCAGGAGTACTCTTGGTCAATGTCAGGCTCTTTCTGCGGGGGGGGGGGTGCCAATTTTTCTACAGTACTACTTACTGTAGGCACAGTGGGTATGTCGCTGCCTACTTCCGGGTCCCCTCCTGCCTGCACCTGCAGTGATTGTTCATAACGGGAGCCTGTCAGAAAGTCTCAGCCAATGATTCATGGCCGGGACCTACTGATCGGCTGTGTACAGTCACAGCCCAGAGCTGACATTCAACACAGAGCTCTGTACACAGGGAGCGTTCTGTCAGTTTCTCGTCCCTGAGAAACTGATAGATCTCTTAGTAAAAGCAGAACACATTACACATAATTAGGCACACATTTAAACCCTGATCGACCTAGATGTTAACTCCTTTCCAGCCAGTGTCATTAGTACAGTGACAGTGTAAAGCATTATCACTGTATTAATGTCACTGGTGATGTCAGGGGCAGTTAGTCAGTGTCAGTTAGTGCCAACTTGCCCTCCACACTCCCACAATCCCATTATAAGTTGCTGATCACTGCCATTAGTAGTATATAAAAAAAATATATTAAGTATATATACTACAGCCCTTTGAAAAAGTGTTTTCACACGAAACGCGTTAGGGTGGTGCCCCCCCATACAGTGACCTTAGCCCACATGGTCTCTATGCCCGACCGGCAGCCATCTTTTGGAATTTATGTAAGTTGAATTACTTGTTTTTATTTACTTTGGAAATAAAATTACTACACTATCGGATACCTCTCTCCTGGGCTTGTTCTTTCTACGAGCCCCCCAAGGTGATTCCTGACACATGAGAATGTGCAACATCCCCCTGGTGGCTGATGATGGGAGGTGATTCCTGATATATGAGAGCGTGTAACATCCCTGTGGTGGCTGATGACGGAATACCTGGAGATGACCCATACTACCTGGAGGTTGCTGACCTGACGAAAACCATGCTGCAGTGTCTCGGATCCAGTGACCAGGAGTAGGTCTTATTTACTCCAACGCGCAATTCTTTGCGCTATCCGGTTAGTGCAATCAACATTCACTTTCTTTACTACAGATGTCACAAATTTCTCTTAGCATTTTACAACACCTACGGATTTATTGACTTTGGCACCATTGTTACTTTATACACTTGGCTCTGTCTTCAAGATATCCAGCATATTTTCGCAATACTGGTCTTTGCACCAAGCCTCTATTGTATATCTGCATATGTTTATCATGGATACTGTATTTTAGAATTTATCATCTAGTCTTTAGCCCTGCATATTCATGTTTTAGCATTTTATAAGGAGGTTTTTGAGGTTTTGCCTTTTATGCCAGCGGCTTTTTATCATCATCACTTTTATCCAGCGCTCGTTTATTCCATTCTATTTATACTACAGTTTGTAGGCACTATAACCTTAACACAAACCAATCAATATACACTTAGTAGGATTGTTTTTAAATCAAATATATGTAGCAGAATATACTTTGGCCGAAATGTGTGAAGAAATTAGATTTTTTTAAATGTTTTTATTCGATATGTTTTATAGCAGAAATTAAAAATTTGGGTTTTTTTTCCCCCAAATTTTCGGTCTTTTCTCATTTATACCACAAAACATAAAAAACACAGCAGTGATCAAATACCATCAAAAGAAAGATCTATTTATGTGAACAAAATGATATAAATTTTGTTTGGGTACAGAGCTGCATGACCGGACAATTACAAGTTAAAGTAGCACATTGTAGTATAGCACAAAATGGCCTGGTCACGAAGGGGGTGAAATCTTCTAGAAACGAAGTGATTAATATGTCACCATGTTGGCAAAATAAATTGTATTCAATAGGGAAGGTGAAATGTAGGAGGTGTGTTGTGGTTTTTAGGGTGCAATAGCTGCCATTGCCGACCTTTTGAAAATGCCAATTGCTTGGCTGCTCTGATGATCTATTGGCTTCAGTACCTTTAGATTGATCTGGATCAGATTTGTAGATGGTGAAGTTAAAAGTCCTCATATGAATACTTGATGGTAAATGACTTAGCGTATTGATGTGCAAGCATTAGCATGGCACCGAAATAATACGCATTTTCAATAGGAGAGATCAACAATGACTATATGCTGTATATATTTCTATTAGGTAACTGAAGATTCAACAGGCTCAAGCCAAAAACATTGTCTACCATTACTTGTGTTCTTGCTCCCTCTAGTGTTTCCATAAGTCAACTGTTTAAAGAGACAAGATTTAGCATACATGAAATGAAAAAGCCATGATCCACAAAAGTACACAAAGAGATAAATATTTATGTGGAAGACAGCAGAGAAAACAATGCACTAAATTAAAAATGATATGTTCATCTTGATGTGCATCAACACTTCTGTTACAGATGGGGGATGCCGGACATGGACCTCCTGACTTCCAGGTTTCACAATATGTCCAGTTTCAGGGATCCTCTAGTCTTCACACTTCATGCTATGGTGATCTTTTGGGATTAGTTCAAGCTGATCCACATTTTTCACCAAAACTCTTCCTCACCAGCTCTGCAGGATTGAGATGGGCAGCATTCGGGTGTTCACATTGCACAAAATTTACCCAGGAAGATGTGGTAGTCAGATTTTGTCAGACTCCTGGTAGTCTCTCCATGGGTCCTTCCAATTCTTCTGTACAAAGAACAGGTTTGAAGCCCAGGTCTTAAAGATTAAATGCCTGTCTTATTCGGTTACCTTTATGCTTTTAACGACTTTTTTTTTTCTAGTCTGGTTTGGGTCAACATATGCTCTGGAGTGCCATCAAGGGTCAATACTCATCTGGGGCAGTACCCAGGTGTTCCCATGCATGACAGCCCTGCTCATCTCTAGTGATCCTTTTCAGAGATCGTTTGCCTCTCAAAACTTAAGGTGCTGCTCACATTATTCCCTTGTACATTTCCAAGTGACATTGTGGGATCTCAAAGTGCTTCTGTCAGATCTTCAGAAACAACCCTTTGAACTTCTCAAGGATAGTGCTCTATATACTCTCAATCATAAGGTTTCCATCAACTCGGCGAGTTTCTGAATTGGTGGCCTTAATTTGTAAAGAACCCTTTCTTTGCACAGAGACAAAGTTGTCTTGATGCCCTAGTCCTCTTTCCCTCACAAGGTGGGTTATTTTTTTTAACATAACCAGAATATTGTTCTTCCTACCCATGTGAGTTTATTGTGTTTTTTTCATACATACTGCTTGGATATCCTACATCACTTGGATGGTTTTTGTATTATGCTTATGATCTTAACTAAATACTATACTATGGCTCCTTTTTGTCCACTCTCTTTGAGCTCCATTGATATAGCGCATATTGATGTACAATCCCGCTGTGAGGAAAGGACAGAGCCGGTGTGCCTACTACTAAGCTGGGACCAGGGCGGACTGACCATTTGGAAACTCGGGCACTGCCCGAGGGCCCGGGGTCAGTAGGGGGCCCCATAAGATGCCCCTGGTACCTTTTTCATAGGCTTTTTTGAGTTTGCGCAAGCACACAGGGGCCCCATGATCCCCTATTGCCCGGGGCTCCATGAGTTGTCAGTCCACCCCTGGCTGGGACAGCAAGGAGTGGGTGATTGGCACAACGTGGTCAGGCTGTTTTTGCTACAATTGCTGTAGCCAATAAATCTGGTGGAGTCTGCAATCTATTGGCTGATGGTGAACGATCATACATTGGCGGATATGGCGCGGATTGTATCTGGTGGTGGATGGCACCTTATTTGCCTTTTATATGGACCTTTGGATATAGAGACTTTTTTGGTAAACACTTTATTATATAACATGTTTATAATGATCATTTGGATCATCTTTTTATTATAATTGGCTCTTTGATTACTTGTATATATAATTTGTATTCACTTTATTCACAATTTTGACTATTGAGTGATTTATATATTGGATATATTTTGTTTTGCTGCAGAAAAAAAAAGTCTTAAGATTTGCAGATCCACCCTTATTTTGCCAGCAGCCTGTCAGTTAAACAATTGTGCTGACTTTTTTTTTCCAGTACATGCTGTGTACCCATATGGAAGAAAAATGAATTTGAAATATATTTAAGAAATATTCTTCCCAAAAAAATCTGAAGAATATATTTAAAAATATATATTTTTTAAAAAATATATTCTTCAGATTTTTTTTTAACATATGAAAAAGTAATTTTAACATACATTTTTACATATACTTGTAAATGTATTCCAAAAATGTAGATTTGTATTTTTAAAGACATATAGTATATTTGAAATGTATTTTTTAACATATTTTTTCATTAATTTTGTAATAACGCATTTCAACATGCAGTGTATATATATGTATCCCTATGTTTGAAGATTAAAATTATGTCCACTAGTCCCAAGGCAGAGCTGAACCCCCAACAGCAATTTTAGAATCTGGAAATAAACATTACAGTGTCATTTTTTCCCAGAAAAATCTCACAAAAGATTGTTGTATCTATATTTCCAGTATTTAAAAGAGAAGTATGACTTTTGAAAAAAATAAGTTGATGCAGCATCGATCAAAGACTGCTGATTGCTCAGCTCTTTTCTCCGTTCTGAGCCTAGAGCCATGATTGTCAGTCACCAGCTCTCTGCTCTGCCCTTCCAGCGCTCACTGGAGCACTAGGCTGTGGAAGGGCAGGAGCGGCTGGTTGAGACTCTCACCAGCTCACTGAGAGGCTGAACCAGGTGCAGGTCCAGGCATCTGGATCTTTTCAGAGCCTGGACCAGCTGAGTGACATCAGCTGGTCCAGGCTGTCAGCTGAAAATGGGTCACAGGAGTGCAGAGCAAGCTGTACGCCTGTGATCCATAGGAGAAATCTAAGCAAAATAGCATTAGGAATACTTCTTCTTTTATTAGAACCCCAACTCCAAAAAAAAGTTGGGGCGCTGTATAAAATCTACATAAAAAACAGAATGCAATGATTTTCAAATCTCATAAACCCATATTTTATTCACAATAGAAAATAGATCAAATGTTTACACCAGGAAAATGTACCATTTTAAGAAAAAAAAAGTAATTTTGAAATTGCTGACAGCAACACGTCTCAAAAACGTTTGGACAGGGCAACAAAAAGCTGGAAAAGTACAACCCCAATTCCAAAAAAATTGGGATAGGGCAATGGTAACCATGGTGTAGCTTCCCCTCTTCTTTACAACACTCTGTAAATGTCTGAGAACTGAGGAGACCACTTGCCGGACTTTTGGTAGAGGAATGGTGCTCCATTCTTGCCTGAGCATATGCTGGTGTAAAACCTGAATCTGAACCTTTCGGCACTGATGGTGCCTTTCCAGATGTGCAAGTTGCCCATTCCATATGCACTAATTTACCCCCCATACCATCAGAGATGCAGGCTTTTAAACTGAATGCTGATATCAAGCCAGAAGCACCCTCTCCTCTTTAGTCTGTAGGCTATGGCACCCATGGTTACAAAAAAGAATGTAAAATTTTGATTTGTCTGACCACAGAACAGATTTCCACTTTGCAATAATTCATTTTAAATAACCTTTGGCCCAGAGAAGGAGAGGACATTTCTGGATCATGTTCAGATATGGCTTCTTGCTTGACAGATGAGAGAGCTTTAACTTGCATATTTGGACAGCACAGCAAACTGTGTTCACAGGCAGTGATTTTTAGAAGTATTCCTGAGCCCGTGCCGTTGTATCCATCAAGCCTGATTTTAATGCAGTCCAGTCTGAGGGCCCAACGATCACAGACATCCAATATTTTGTTTTGGCCTTGTCCCTTGTGCACAGAGATTTCACTAATTCTCTGAATCTTTTGATGGTATTATTACTACTGTCGTTGATGATATATTTAAAATCTTTGCAATTTTATGTTGAGGAACATTATTCTGAAATTGTTTGACAATTTTTAGATGCAGCTTTTTACAGATTGGTGAACCTCTGCCCATCTTTACTTCTGAGACACTCTGACTCCTGAAGATGCCCTTTTTATACCCAGTCATATTACTGACCTTTTGCCAATTAACTTAATTATTTGAAAAATTGTCTTCCAGCTCTTTCTTGTTAGTACCACTTACTTTGCTAGCTCTTTGTTGCCCTGTCCCAACCTATTTGAAACATGTTGCTGCCATTTATTCTACTATCTGCATATTACCACCTAGACCTACACCTACACATTTGGACACATATACATTAGAATCGGCAGACACAATGATTACCAGGATGTGTAGTTTCAGGAGACTGGTGCACATGACTTTAATAGACATGCACTGCTTGTACCAAAAAAGCATAAGAGAAAGAAAAAGATCCACAGTAGGCATAACATGGAGACAACTTTTAAAACAAATGTATTTAAAAAGTAATTTGGAGATATTAAGAAATGTGATTATGGACAGTATGCAGGACCAGGGGCGGACTGACAACTCATGGGGCCCCCGGACAATAGGGGATCATTGGGCCCCTGTGTCCTTGCCCAAACTCAAAAAAGCCTATGAAAAAGGTACCAGGGGCATCTCATGGGGCCCCCTACTGACCCCGGGCCCTCGGGAAGTGCCCGAGTTTCCAAATGGTCCACAGTCCACCCCTGTGCAGGACTAAGATGGAGCATTTAGTGACACTTTAAGGACTACTTTTTGATGATAAAAGGCACAACTTTAAGAAAAAAAAAATGATTGATGTATCAGTATTTGAACCACACCTCAACAAATGAGTTTGAGGCTCAGGCTGAAGGTTCAGCAGCACATTGACACAGATTCCTGGCCAATCCTAGACAGCTTTGTAACACTTTGGGTGTAATTTACTAATAGGGTATGTTCACTTTCAGAGTGAATCATCACTTATTTTAGTAAAGGAAGTAAAACAAAGCGGAAGTTCATTTGCAAAGAAGAAACCAATCACCTGTGAGTCTAGGTTCACACCTATTCAGGTTATTTGATGCGTTTCTGCACCGCGTTTTGCACTTGCATTTTTGCCTCATTTTTGCCGCATTTTTGATGCGTTTTGCATTTTTCTTTCCATTTTTAAAAATGTTCTTGTTGCTAGGCAGATTTAAAATGAAAAACACATAAAAATGCAGCAAAAATGCAGCAAAACGCAATAGATGTTTTTCTGCAGTGTTTTCAATGAAGTCTATAGAAATGTTTTGCGTTCAAAAAAGTCCCTGATCCTTTCCAAAAGACGCACCGGGTGAAAACACAGAGATGTGAACCTGTCCCATAGGAAATCATGTTAAATGGACTGTAAATGCAAAACGCTGCAGAAAACGCTTAGGTGTGAACAGGGGCGGACTGACAACTCATGGGACCCCCGGGCAATAGGGGATCATGGGGCCCCTGTGTCCTTGCCTATGAAAAAGGTACCTGGGGCATCTCATGGGGCCCCCTACTGACCCCGGGCCCTCGGGCAGTGCCCGAGTTTCCAAATGGTCAGTCTGTCCCTGGGTGTGAACCTGGGGTAAGGCAAATTGGACAAACAGGATTTTTGTTCTCAAATTATGGATAATTAAAGTCAACACAACTTCATCTCATTCACTAAATGAGATGCACTTTCTCTTTGCTAATTGAATTTTAACTTATGGAATTAGATGAAGTTGTGTTGATTTCAGTCATCCAGTGATCTGACAACAAAATTCCCATTTTCCACATAAGACCAAGATAGGCCATCAAAAGCCTTGTCTAAGGTTAGAATAGATTTTTTTTTAAGGTTTTTAAATATTTATTTGGATGAGAAACTAGAATAGTGGTAAAAAATGTAAGTGGAATAATGCGGTAGCTTTTTTGAATTCATATTTTTAAGGTTTCTGTTTTGTTGTTGGATTACTGCTATTGTTGCTTGACGCATTTGTCAGGAAACTCTATGGCCTGTAACTAAGAGTTTATTTTATAAACAGTGGAATATAATGATGGTGCTCCGAGCTCCATAAATGCTAAAAACCCTATTAAGTGGTCGTCTTTAGTATTAGATCATTTTTTATAATAGATTTAAAAAGTTTTGTAGTGTCTGTGGGAGTCAGATGCTACTTGTCTGGATAAGGTTAGGCGTTGGTAAACGGAATTAATCTTCTTTTTCTGCTTGAAGTTTAATAGTGAGCTGTGTGTCTGGTTTATTGGCCTGATAGTGGTATTTTCCTTTCATCCATCTCAGCGCTCTTTCAGATTTATTTGTCAAGACTGTATGTAGCTGTAGTTTTAAATCTTTAATTTGTTTCCTTAGGCAAGTGGAGATTACAGATTTGCAAACTTGAGTCTATGTAGTTATGTTCTAGGTTGCTTTGAATTTTGAAGCACCTTTTGATAAATTGCACACTGGATTAGAAACGCTCCTATAAAAGCTTTACATGCAAGTCGGACCATATAAAGTTTTCAGATTTAAGTGATATTGGTTGCAAAGATTTGAGTGATATTGAGTCTGATTTTTATCTTAGGGTTAGTTAGAAGTGTCTCATTAATTTGATTTTCGTGGTTGGCTGTCTAGGAGTGATTGGAATGCTTATATGACGATGTCATTATTTGACCAAGAGTTTGAGATGTGCTAAGTGTATAATAAGTCAGGTACACAATACATGCTCACTAGAATGGCACTAATTTCCATATATGAATAGGGTTAGAAACATGAGTTAGCCTCATACTCCCACCACTGCCTCTGCTGTTTGGCAATTCTTGATAATGTCCACTCTGTGCCAATTGGCTGGTGACAGATCTCTGCTGGGCGTACAGTTGGTCTCTCCTTCTACCTAGCCTTCCTCATCACCCGTATTGACCAACAGCCATCACTTTTGTGGTATAGGGGACCCCACTACAAGGGGCAGTGGCATTAGACCTTGTTTTGAGGTCTATTAACCGCTTCCTGTCCACCCTATAGCAGAAATACTGCTACAGGGTGGCATGGGTGCGCAAAATCACACACACATATATATATATATATATATATATATATATATATATATATATGATTTTGCATTTCCGGGTAGGGGGCGTGTGCGTGAGCCGGGTCCAAGTTGGTAATTACTCACTGGCCAGTGATTTCTGAAGATCTCCGATGGGAGGAGGACTGTTTTGTTTACTAACAGTCCTCCTCCCTGTCAGCTCGGGCACACTGCTCTGGATCAGCAAACACAAATGCTCCTGCGCTTGGGGATGGACTGGATGTAGGCTACAACCACATTAAGAATGTCCTAGAACATGCACACCTTGCTGCCCTCAAATAGACCGGGGAAATCCAAATATACTGAATGAGGAAAGAACAAACAGAGGGCGCACAGGCCTAGAGCATTACCATAAAAAAGCCAGTGGCTCTGAGGAAGAGGCAAGTCCTCGAAACGCGTCAGTCTATTGGATGTCTACACTCCCTATTGCGGACTGTTACACAGTGCGGTGTTGACCGAGCTGTTCTTTTATGACGTGCCTTGACTTTATTGTCGGTTTTGAGTACAACACCTACTTTATTTCTTATTAAACATTTTTTAATGGTAATGCACTGCCTGTGCGCCCTCTGTTTGTTCTTTCTTCACACTGCTCTGGATGGCTGTGCACAGCACAGACATCCAGAGCAGTGTAATTACAGTGAAGCAAACTGACACGACCCCCTAGTAAAACACTCCGTGCACGGAGTTAACCCTTTGATCGCCCCTTCAGGTTAACCCAGCCCTGCCCAGTACTATTAGTACAGTGTCAGTGCTTTTCTTTTAGCACTGATCACTGTATTGGTGTCACTGGGGATGTCAGTGACACTAAGTCAGGTCCCCCAGTATCAGAATGTCCGCTGCAGTCCCATTATAAGTTGCCATTACTAGTAAAAAAAAACATTCCAGTATATATACTGCCATTTGTAAACACTAGAACTTTCACGTAAACCAATTAATTTTACATGTATTGGGATATTTTTTTTAGCAAAGACATGTAGCAGAATACATTTTGCTGTAAATTTATGCCGAAACTTGATTTTTAAAATTTTTTTACATGACATGTTTAATAGCAAAAAGTAAAAAATATTGTTTTTTTTTCTCAAAAATTGTCAGGCTTTTTTTTTATAGTGCAAAAAATTAAAAATGCACAGGCGATCAAATACCACCAAAAGAAAGCTCAATTTGTGGGGAAAAAGGACGTAAATTTCATTTGGGCGCAACAGCACAGTGGCTAAATGGTTAGCACTCCTGCCTGGCAGTACTTGGGTCGTAGGTTCAAATCCCAGCCACGGCACCACCTGCCTGGAGTTTGCATGTTCTCCCTGTGCCTGCATGGGTTTCCTCTGGGTACTCCGGTTTCCTCCCACACTCTAAAGACATGCTGGTAGGTTAATTGGATCCTGTCTAAATTGGCCCTAGTATGTATGAATGTGAGTTAGGGACCTTAGATTGTACACCCCTTGAGGGTTAGGGACTGATGTGAATGTACAATATATATGTGAAGCGCTGCGTAAATTGACGGCACTATATAAGTACCTGAAATAAATAAATAAAATAAACATTGCATGACCAAGCAATTGTTAAATTAATGCAGAGCCGTAATGCAAAAATTAGCCTGGTCAGGAAGGGGGGTAAATCCTCTGAAGGGCAAGTGGTTAAAATTTTAAACCCCCCCCCCCCCCGTTTTGTTCAATTTGTACAGTAATCGTATGGAAATAATCAAATATATGCATGATCAGAAGCAAAGAAGGACCCTACACTTCCTCTTCCTCTACGCTAGCATGCAGCCACGTTTGCCTACACTTGTGTTGGTCGGGAATTTTTGTAGAGGTTAATACTATTGATCTGATTTTCTGATCTGATTGATCTGATTTTCTCGCAGTTTGTGCTAATCATTACACTGCACACTATGCCAGAATCTGCTAATGTACGGTTGTTCAGACCGCTCTGAAGAGTACAGAGAGTAACTATATCTGCATTGAAATGCATTGAAATCGTATGTTCTGCAATCACTAACAGTTTGTCTGATCTCTATCCAGGTACTCAGCAACCTTACAGATGTGAATACGATATTCTTTCCATTAGGGTTGAAACAACTAATCGACATTATTGATTATAATCGATTATGTAAATAGTTGTCAACTGTTTTCTTTATCGATTAGTTGGTCAGCCGATTAGTTGGCATGCATAGAGAATGCTTTATTTGTTTACATATCAGAAAATACAGTGCAGCACACATACATCTCAGTACACCATCCATACATGTTAGTAAGTGGCTGCAAACTTGTGAATGTGAAAGTGTGAGGAGCAATGCCTTGTGGAACAAGTAGTAGTGGGCAGGAGAAGGAAGTAAGTGATTCTAAAGCTAGAAGTTTTTTTCCCTTGCTGTAGGGGCACTCTATACTATACTTTGCAGCTTACTATAGGGGTACTTTGAAGGCAGGAGGAGCCAGAAGCACCAGTGGGGGACCCCAGAAGAGGAGAATCAGGGCTGCTCTGTGCAATGGTTTTAGTAAGTATGATACATTTGGATTTAAAAAAAAATGTTGCATTTACAATCACTTTAAGGCTAGATTCACATCTACAGTGGATATAAAAAGTATACACACCCCTGTTAATATGTCAAGTTTCTGTTAAAGTTAAATAATTTCATTATTTTTTTTTAATCACTTAAAATTTTATTGAATTTTAACAAAGAAGTGATACAGAGTAGTAAAAGCATTTAGAAAAGCTATAAATACAATTCTGAACAGAAAACATATAGGTAACAAAGTAAGAGGTGTGTATGCAGGATGCACATCAGTAAGGATTACTGTTCATCCTGACCCGGGTATCAACCAAATAAACCACATAAAAAAACCCAAAAAACTACAGGAGATATGATAACTCAATGCAGGCCGTATACTGTCATAATGTGAACCTGGATCAGATGTACTTCACCAATGATATTTCAAAACCAGGCAGGAGCTATCTGAGAAGAGGGTCACTGGAGAGGTCATTTAGCCAAGGTGACCAATTTGCTAGAAATTTGGGGATTGTTAAATGTGCTTTGGCAAACATATATTCCGTGTTTAGATTTTGGTTAAGAATGGAAATAAGTTGTGGGATATTTGGTGGGATCTGATTTTTCCACGTGCGTGCAACAGATAGACGTGCTGCTATCAAAATATGTGTGATAATGGAATGGTACTGTCTAGGCCAGGGGTAGGCAACCTGAGGCTCTCTAGCTGTTGTGGAACTACATTTCCTAATGAGGCATTGCAACATTACAAAACTGACAGTTAAAGCTATGACTTGCAGAGGCATAATGGAACTTGTAGTCCTGCGACAGCTGGAGAGCCGCAGGTTGCCTACCCCTGGTCTAGGCCATTGCTCCAGGCCAATTCCGAAGCGCCAGTTAGGGTGTAAGATCCAGCAGGCTGGAGAATGGGATAAAAAAGATGGGAGAGTTTTGCTGGTGTATAATACCAGTTGTAAAGAATTTTTGGGGCTGTTTCCCAGTGGGTGAGATTTCTAGAGAATTGTAGTGTAGATTGAGTTGCTGAATACCATTCAGTTAAGTCTGACTGGAAGTTGAGCGAATTTTCCCAAGTTTCCATAGAAGGCAATTTTTGTTCTAACCATTGGGAGTGTAGCAGTTTATAGAGGTGTGAGATTCCTTTTAACGAGGTTGATGAGTGTTCAAAGAAGTGTATAATATCTGCAGGGAGAGAGTCGTCCGACCATTGAGTTGAATTCAAGGCATGACGAGTCCGAAGAAAGTTGAAGAATTCCCGATTGTGGATGTTGTATGTAGAATGTAGTTCTTCAAAGGAGTGTATTTTGTTTTTATCAAAAAGATCTCCTATGGAGATAATTCCAGCTGTTGTCCAGGCACGTAGAGAGAGATCTGGACATATACGTTCGATTGATGATAGAGGGAGGTACTTCAAACCCTGTCTTGAAAGGCCTTTGTTTTGCTGATGTAACAATAAAAGTTTGTAGAGCTACTGTATCGTTAACTGAGCTGAGAAATGAGCGTGTAGGGTAATAACATAGGCAAATTGCAGCTAAGGTTTGTTTAGTTTCGTGTGTTAGTGCTCTTGCTTCAATTTGTACCCAAGATGAACGAGGAGAGCGAGTCCACCATTGTTTAGCTTGGTTGAGTATGAAATCATTTCACTTCTAACCACTTCTCGACCACCCTATAGCAGAAATACTGCTACAAAGCGACATGGGTGCGCAAAATCACATATATATATGTGATTTTGCATTTATGTGTAGGGGGTGCATGCTCCCTAGCAGCGCTGCCATTCACGGCTGAGGCTGTAAATCACTGGGCCCCGGCCGTAATTACCTGCAGGTGCTGATGATTACTGAGCATCTCTGATGGGGAAGAAGACTGTTTTGTTTACAAACAGTCTTCCTCCCTGTCAGCTCGGGCACACTGCTCGGGATGGCTGTGCACAGTAAACAACATGGTTGTTAACCACTTGAGCACCTGAGGATTTACCCCCCTTAATGACCAGGCCTCTTTTTGCTACTCGGTGCTGCACTAATTCAACTGATAATTGCGCGGTCATGCAATGCTGCACCTAAACGAAATTTACGTCCTTTTTTTCACACAAATAGAGCTTTCTTTCAGTGTAATTTGATCACCTGTGCGCTTTTTATTTTTCACGCTATAAACAAAAAAAAGCCAAACATTTTGAAGAAAAACAATATTTTTTACTTTCAGCTATAAAAAATATATAGTAAACTCAAAGTTGGTTATAAATTTAGGCCAAAATGTATTCTGCTACATGTTTTTGGTAAAAAAAATTCCAATAAGTGTATATTGATTGCTTTGTGTGGAAGTTATAGCGTCTACAAACTATGGTATAAATACTGCAATTTACGCCATTTTTCTGCTATACAGCGCTGCGCTAGTTTAACAGACAATTACGCGGTCATGCAATATGGTACATAAATGAAATTTGCATCCTTTTTTTCCCCACAAATTGAGCTTTCTTTAGGTGGTATTTGATCGCCTGTGCGGTTTTTATTTTTTGCGCTATAAAAAAAAAGGCTGACAATTTTGAGGAAAAAAAAACAATATTTTGGACTTTTTGCTATAAAACATGTCCAGTAAAAAAAAATGCAAAAATCTAATTTAGTCATAAATTTCTGCCAAAATGCATTCTGCGACATGTCTTTGCTGAAAAAAATCCCAATACGTGTAAATTAATTGGTTTATGCGAAAGTTATAGCGTTTACAAATGGCGGGAAAGATACTGGGATTTTTAATTTTTATTTATACTAATAATGGCGCCGATCAGCGACTTTTGGCAGCAACCAGCGACATATGGCGGCGACCAGCGATTAATGGCAGGACTGCGGAACAGCGGCGGACATTTTGACACTGGGGGGGGGAACTGACTTGGGGTCACTGACATCCCCAGTGACACCAATACAGTGATCAGTGAAAAAAAACCACTGAAACTGTACTAATGTCACTGGGGAGGAAGGGGTTAACATTTTTAGAATTTGCAGTGTAAGGGGAGTGTTTTACTAGGGGTCGGGGGTGTGTACTGGACGGGGGAGGGAGGGGGGAGCTGATCAAGGGAGAAAAACTCTGCAGCTTCTCACAAGCTGTCAGAGAACTGACACAGAACAGGGCTGTGTGTAAACAATGCAGCCCTGCTCTGTGTTAGCGATCACCGGCAATCGCGGGAAAATGGCCGGTAAAAACCGGCCGTGACCCGTCAGCTAACACCCGCTGCTGACACCCGCGGGACAGGTAGGGCGGGCACGCGCCCCCTACCTGTTTTGAAGGCAGCCGTTTTAAAACGTGCTTTTGCCTACGAGCGCCGCCCTGCCACCGTTTATATGCGGTGGCTGGGCGGCAAGTGGTTAAGGAGCTGGTGTACGCCGTATCCTTAACAACTGATGAGTTATCAGCTGTCAGCGGGGCTCCCCACTGACAGCTGAATATAAAGAAACATTGACGGCAATTAATTTGAAAAATTGGGGAAAAAACAGCGTGGGGTCCCCCCCAATCCATTTCTGACCCTTCGGATCTAGTATGGATTTTATGGGAACCCTATGCCAAAATTTGAAAACAAAAACTGTGTGGGACAGCAGGAGAGTCTATTATATGCAAAACACAATTTGCTGTGGGAAATAAAGTCCCTGATCCTTTCAAAAATCCGCACTGGCTCAAAATGCACAGATGTGAACTAGTTCTATTGGAAATCATGTTAAATGAACTGTAGTACGTTTCTGCAAACTGGAAAATGCACTGAAATTCGATAAGTGTGAACCTAGGGCAAGGGCTCTGTGCAGTGAAGATCAGCATCTGAACCCAGAGAAGCTGGAGGCTGACAAACTGGAAATAATATAAAGCATTACAATTAAACCTAAAGTAAAATTTTACCATTATAGTGCATTATATTTAAAATGATTATATTCATGAAAAAAGTCTCAGCCTTTAGTACTTTAATAAAAAAGATTTATATTCCCCCTCCACCCTTCATATAGTTTTATGTCTGCCTCCCAGTTGAAATACACTGTATAATCCTGTTTAAGGGATTTATTTATTTTTATATGTATATATAACTATATAACTTTCACTGTTTCACAGTATAAATTAACCCCTTATAGTGAATATCTGCTGTTTTTGTACTATTAATTTTTTTTCTTTTTTTGACCTCATCATGACAGGTGATAAAAAAGCATGCTGCTGCTAATAAATGTCTTATGCTGGCCATGCACATATTGATTTTCAGGAAAGAATATTCATACAAAAATTCTTTGTGTGTTCAAAAATTTTACTTGCTTTTAACATTCAATTTTAACCGCCTCCCGCCCGCCATATAGTAATATGACGGACGCAAGGCGGTTCTCTCGTTCTGGGAGGACGTCAATTCTAACCGCGCATGCGCGGCTCCCGGAGCACGCAGCGCGGCGATCGGCAGTGCACAGCGGATCACCAATCCACGGAAAGAGCCGAAGATGTCGGCTCGGTCATGTGATCAGCTGTGTCCAATCATAGCTGATCACATGTAAACAGGGAAATGCTGGTTATCGGCATTTCTCTCCCCACGAGCTGTCATGCTGACAGAGGAGAGGATGGGAGAGCCGGTAATCGGCATTCCTCGAAGGGGACATCTACACAGATCATCAGAGCACTGATGATTAGTGTGCCCTGATAATCTGTGTAGCCCCAGCAGCGCCACCTGTCAGTGTCCATCAGTGCCAGCTCTCAGTGCTCATCCATGCCACCTGCCAGGGCCCATCAGTGCCACATCAGTGCCACATTTCAGTGCCACATCAATGCCACATTTCAGTGCCCATATGAACTGCCTTTCAGTGTCACCCATCAGTGCCACCTATCAATGCCAGTCATTGCCACCTATCAGTGCTGCCAATCAGTGCCACCTATCAGTGCCAGTCAGTGTCGCCTATCAGTGTCAGTCAGTGCCGCCTATCAGTGTGCATCAGTGCTGCCTATCAGTGCCCGTCAGTGCTGCCTATCAGTACCGCCTAACAGTGCCAGTCAGTGCCACCTAACATTGCCAGTCAGTGCCGCCTATCAGTGCCGCCTATCAGTGCCATATATGAGTGCTGCCTTTCAGTGCCCATCAGTGATGCCTGTCAATGCCCATCAGTGCCTCCTCATCAGTGCCCATCAGTGTCCATCAGTGCAGCCTATCAGTGCCCATCAGTGCAGCCTCATTAGCGCACATCAGTGAAGGAGAAAAATCACGTATTTACAAAATTTTATAACAAAAACTAAGAAAAAACTTTTTTGTTTAAAAATTTTCAGTGGTTTTTGGTTTGTTTAAGAAAAAATAAAAAACCCAGAGGTGATTATATACCACCAAAATAAAGCTCATTCAAAGCTCTGAAAGCTGGAAATTGACCTGGGCAGGAAGGGGGTATAAGTGCCCTGTAGGCTAGTGGTTAAAATGAATGTAATTTCTCAATGAAAACCCACATACACTCTCCAAAAGTTTGTTCAATCGAGAAAAGTTTTCTATTCTTCTTTGAATTATCCTGTCACTGTGGTTGAAAACGAACACTGACCCCACTAACAAATAGAAATTCGAATGAACGTTCTTAAACAAATATTTTCTAAGGAAGAATTTGTGTATTTTCCGAGAAAATCGGATAAACGGTTGTCTGATTTTTCGTGAATGTACATATCATGATGTAGCCGACAATGGTATTAACTTGTATGAAAATTCTTGAACGACATGTTTCTATGTTTGTTGCCACCTTCTTGTGGGTCAATCTTTGCTTCTGATTATGCACTTTTTTTTTATTTGATTACTTACGTATGATTACTGTACAAGTTGAGCGAAATTCGGATATTGTGTTCACATGTGATAAAAATTTTCTTACTTGCACCTTCGGGTTTTATCGTCGAACAGT
Source organism: Staurois parvus (assembly GCF_062004578.1). NCBI lineage: Eukaryota > Metazoa > Chordata > Amphibia > Anura > Ranidae > Staurois > Staurois parvus. The sequence goes on from NW_028317843.1 coordinate 5,887,971, forward strand.
CAGAATCATCTGTTTAAAGAACTACACTAACAATCAGATTGACCAAATGTTCTTCCAATTTTGTTATAGTATGTACTCAGCTTATGTGACACCAGGTGTAAGTAGCTTGTATCAAACTACAGTGGTACCTCAGTTTATGAATGCCTTGGTAAACGTAATTTTTGGTTTACGAATGAAAATCCATTGAAAATAATGCCTCGGTTTACAAATTTTTTTGGCAATACAAAGCAAGTTTCCCCAAGGTTTCCTCCCGTGCATGCTGGACTCTGTGGGTAGCACGTCGCGTTGACTGTGGAGGTGTTTTTCAATGCATTCCTATGGGAAACCGCGTTTCGGTTGATGAATTTTTCACAATACGAAAAAGGAGGACGCATTCAATTTGTAAACCGAGGTACCACTGTACCTGCCTATAATAAGGGAGTCTATCATGCATAATATTATACTATAATCCTGTCTGAAAATCTGAAAAACAGTGCTTTAGGTCTTTTTCAATTTTCCTTTAAATTTTGATTTTCAAGCCTTATGATATGTACCAGATTCAACCTCTAATAGTGCATACATACATATATATATATATATATATATATATATATATATATATATATATATATATCTTCTGTTATTCTCAGAGTGGATTAGATTAAATATTTTGTAGTTTATAGCTGGTTATTTATATTTACCACTGCATATAGATTGTCAAGAATAAATGATGTTTTTTTTAAACTTTGCTTGAGGTTTTCTATCTGATTAATTGATTGATCGAAACAATAATCAGCCAACGAATCGATTATGAAAATAATTGTTAGTTGTAGCCCTATTAGGGGTGGACTAACAACTCATGGGGCCCCTGGGCAATAGGGGACCATGGGGCCCCTGTGTCCTTGCCCAAACTCAACAAAGCCTATGAAAAGGTACCAGGGACATCTCATGGGGCCCCCTACTGACCCCGGGCCCTCGGGCAGTGCCCGGGTTTCCAAATGGTCAGTCCGCCCTTGAGCCCTACTTTCCATCTTATTCCATTAGCTATGCACATTACAAAGGCTACACGATAAGGTCTCTACTGGGGATTTATGATGTTTTTTGTTTATTTCTATTCTTCTTTTGCAAGATACCCCATTTTTTTCTGTATGGAAATCAAAAGAAAGGCAGATGTTGATGACACTTCATTCCCTTCAGGCTGGTAGACCAGGAATGTACCTGGAGGAGGCAGAGTGTGAAGCTGTTAATGGTGCCATGTTGGAAGTTCCTGGTCTGCAAATTGTATCGACTAAATGTGATGTGAAGTTGGAGCTGCTTGTTTTCTTGGTCATTGCATGCATGGGGAGTATTTCTCAGTGTCCTGGCTTGTGAAATTTTGTAGACTCCTGACTAGTGCTATATCAGGCACACAATTAGAGAGGATGCAATCATCCTCATCATTGCTTTGCATAGGCCTCTTGTGGACAGATTCAGTCTCACTGGTTTCTTAATCATATTGAAATGTCACCTTGAAGCTAAGTGAGTTTTGTACAAAAAAAAAAACAGATATTCCATCATCCGTGTTAGCATGGAAGAAAAAGAAAAGCAATGTTTCAAAGCCAATAAAAAATGGATTTAATGTGCTTACTCTCCGGAGAGTATAATTCATATTCTTTATAAAGTTTGTTTACCTTCATCATTCACTATGAGAATTCCCCTTTTCCCTGCTGTTCGATTCCAAATGTATTGTGTTTGTCAGACAACATGTGGCATAAGCTTTAATGCCTTTATAACCCTTCAAATTTTAATTTCAATTGGGAAGCCCCAAAACATTAGTCAGAAATATGGAACCATTTGAACACGGAGAAAAATTATGACTTATATAGTGAATGCAGGAAGAGATGTTAGCGTGTTGAAAATGTCACCGATAGTATAACTGATATGTGATGGCCAGCACTCTATGAAATCATTTTCCTTATAAACAGAAAGGAACAAAGGGTATATATACAAAGTACTCAACATGATCCAGTTATGTATTTAGTATAAGAATGCATTTTACATGGAACCTTTCTAAATCTCTCTCAAAATGGTTGCAGACCCTTACATATACCCAGGTGGCTTCTGATGATACATAGAAATGAAACAAATCCTCCTACATAAATTGTACCTGTCTACCTGCCGTCTTCTCTTCTCTACATCCGTTCAAAGTGCTGAATTTATAAATCTTGTCCGAGAGTTCAGAAAACAGAGGGAGGGGAGCTGAAACTACACACTGTAAAGCTCAGTGAAGAGAGCTCTGAGAGCTGTTTGGAGGGAAGAGACACACTCCCTCTACACAGCTCACAGAAACAGAGCTGAAGCTGTCAATCTGGAGCTCCCTCCCCTGTCACCTTTTTTCTCTTGGTGTCAGGAATGCTTGTCTGAAGTAACTCGTGCTGATAGCAGAGGAACAAGGTAGCAGATAGGAATGGCACTTAGTGTTCTGGATTTAGACAAGCACACACTATAGTGGGATATGCTTTGTTCATATTTCTTGTCTGAGGTTTACAACCACTTTAACCTCCCTGGAGGTATTCACGAATGTAGCTCGGGGTAAAGTTTCAGCACCACAAGCGGTAACCCCGAGCTACACTTGGGAATACCTTGCAGCGTTGCTCCGGGATCTCTTCTTCACTTACCTTGTCCTTTAAGTGAGTGGGTGACCTCAGGGGCGGACTGACCATTTTGAAACTCGGGCACTGCCCGAGGGCCCGGGGTCAGTAGGGGGCCCCATGAGATGCCCCTGGTACCTTTTTCATAGGCTTTTTTGAGTTTGGGCAAGGACACAGGGGCCCCATGATCCCTATTGCCCGGGGGCCCCATGAGTTGTCAGTTTGCCCCTGGGTCACCTTAATATGTTAGTGTATATTCAAAAGTAATTTTTTTCTAACTTATTAAATCTACAGTTTTTATTAAAATATTACCCAGTGACCCTGCTTTCTTATTCAGGCAATTCCTATTATGGGGACAAAAGGTCATGTAACTGTTTAACAGGGGCGGACTGACAACTCATGGGGTCCCCAGGCAATAGGGGATCATGGGGCCCCTGCGTCCTTGCCCAAACTCAAGAAAGCCTATGAAAAAGGTACTAGGGGCATCTCATGGGGCCCCCTACTGATCCTGGGCCCTCGGGCAGTGCCCGAGTTTCCAAATGGTCAATCCGCCCCTGCTGTCTAACAGTTGTACTCCTGCATTGGCTGAGACTGAGAAATGCCATGCAGCTGTGGCTGGAGTGGCTGCAAAAAGGTTGCAGGAGCTGAGCAGCACTGAGATGCAAAAAATAAAGGTAAAAAAAACTATATTTTCTTTAAAAAAAAGTAAATTTACAGTTTTACCCACCAATGTCATTATTTCTTGTGTATAGTTAGCATAAGGCTTAATTAGGAAATGTAAATATTTGTCCATTCATTACTCCCACCACCAATTCATCTATTTTTGGTGAGGGGTGTACAGTATGGATGGTATTCTTACATTTTTGGTAGGGCTCTACCAGCAGGTTTATGTACATATGTGTAAATATGGTACAGAAATGTGTATATTTTTATACTGCTAATGTATTTGTTAAATGTTAATTTTCCTTTTCCCCTCCACATTAGTGGGATACTCTTCCCATTTTTGTGTAAAACGTTTTTGTAGGAGCCACTGGCTCGGGCCAGTGAGGACATAGCCTATTTTTGGCAAAGGGGTGATGTAGGTGCTAGGGTTAGATAGATAGAATTAGTTCTGCTTTGAAAGGTAAATGTAGTTGTCAGAGTGGCTCACTGTACTTGGTGAGCTGTGATCATTTAGTTAGGTCTGCTCTGTGTGCACAGGTTCTACTACTCTGCCTATAGCTTTCTCTGTATCCAGGAAACTGTAGACGTTTCTGGATGATAAATGTGGAGTTATGCTGATGGCAGCATGAAAATTGATACAGCCTCAGCCTATCCCAGAGAGGGGAGGGGCTCTAAGGCATGCTGGGTAACTGTATATATTCAGTGAGCACATGCAGCTCTGGTTCTTTCCTGGCTAGGATTGCCCAAGCCTGGGAGATTGCCCTCCCAGGCAGTTGCTGCCATTGCCCTCAGGTGCTGAGACCTGAGTTCTGCTATGCTGACTGAGGGGCTGCCTCCTGAATATCTGGTCTGGTATCATGGAAGAAGGCATCCAGCTGTTATTGGGCCTTGCGCCCTATACTGTCTGAATTTCTAAATGCTTGTAAATATATTTTGGATGCACTTCCTACTTCATTGTTGGCTTTGAAACCCCAGAAGGAGGAAGTGGAGAAAGAGAAAGAAAGAAAGTCTCAGCCACATGTTTAGTCCATGCTTCTAAATACTGAACCAGAAGAGACTATTATAAGCTACCAGAGAGGGACTAAAGTGCAGAGTAGTTAGGCTGATTCCATGGTACAGTGCCACACCACAGTTCCTGCCATTGAGAAGTTACATTCCAGGATGGTTGGACAACAGTTGTAGGACACCTCTGTGACCTCTGATCTAGTCTTTAGGTTTCCAACACAATGACAGACACCACGTCATTCTCAGGGGCCTCTACAACTGGATTTTGCTTTTCTTTTTGCAAAACCTTGGTGCATTCTTTGAAAAAAGAAACAGCAAAAATACTGCACACTCCTACCACAGATGCACCGCAACCCCCCGACATAGCTCCATATACCCAATTTTTTAAAAAATAGAGCAATAGCCCTTTGGCATGGTTTGAAAAATTGGTCAGCAACAAAATAGTATATTAACGTGACCAGCTAGAATAGGCTAAAGTGTGGAAATACAAACATGGCAGGTGTTTTGCTAGATTCAAAGACACCTAAGATAAAAACAGCAGGACAGTTTTGTGAGCAGAGTGAAGAGGGAAAAGGCGTAGGTACAAGGCACATGTTTTACTATGCTAAACATAAAAGCCTACTTCAGAAAAAATTGCCCAACAACAGGATAGTAGTTTCATGTATCCAGGTACAATAGTCCAACCTGTGCAAACATAAACCAGGCAAGTGGGCTTTCTACAATAAAAAATTCCAGTCTAATACAGCAAATATACTTGTGAAAGAAATAAACAAAGGCAAGACAGCATGTAAGCTGCTTAGGTAGGCCAATGTGTAAAGAGAAGACAGTATTTTTTGTCAGTTATTTAATTTTTTTTAAGTGCCGAGAAAAAGATGCCAGTCTTAGTGTACCCCAGGGTCACAACTTGGGAGCTGTTTGGCAACAAAGTCCATCACTCCTTGCTCTGCACCTTGGGTCTTGTGCAAATTGGCCACTGGCACCACAGAGAATATAAAAAGTGTTTGGTCTTTTCCAAGTTAAATGTTTATCAAATAAATGCATTTTTCCAGTAACATTTACAGTGGGTGTTTGGCATTCTTTTGCAATACAGGTCTGATTCATTTTAATAAAAGGTACCTTCTCAGTCACAACTTCCCCCACAATGCTGAAGACCCTTTCAGACATCACATGTTCAGCAGGGTAGGCTAGTACCTTGAGCTTACATTGGGCCACCTCCTGTCAGCGGAACATTCTCAAATTCAGTAGTCCATTTTTTTATTTGCAGTCTTGCTGTCCCTACTTCTGTTTAGTTCACCACCTCCTTACGAGGAAAAAAAACAATTAAAATGATAAAAAAGTTCATCTGCAAATAATATTTAATCCATTACACTAAATAATGGTGATAGTAGATTGGAAAATGGCAATGTGAGACTGCCAAGGTTATGAGCTAGAGCGAGGGGACTGTTTTCACCAGCTGGTAGCAGTTGAAGTGCCTAGATAGAACATAGAACAGGAGTATAATGTACTTCAAGTGCTGCATTTCTGACAAGTGAATACTGGTTGGGTATGACTGCCAAAAATGACCAAAACTCTTCTGGTCTGATGAAGAACCTCCTGGCAGCCAAGGTACATCATGATGAACTGTTGCAACACCAGGTTGAGGACATGTACCAGGCAAGGTACATATGCAATTTTTCCTAAACAAAGGGCAGCTAGCGTGCTAGTGGCATTGGCCCATAAGACCTTGCCTGGCTAAAGATAGCATGGGGTCAGCCACCTCTCAACTTGGGCCTTACAATAGCTCTGGACCAGTGTGGCTCCTGTCCCTCAGTAATACAAGCTGCAACACAATATGGTAGCGTTTAGTCTGAGATTTTATATATGCACAGGGTGCTTGGGTGAAAGGGGAGGACTGCTGGTTCTGGGAGTTGAGGTTAAGGCCAGTGATTTATTTACTGTGACCTGGCACACATGACGATGTACCTACATCCCTATTTTTCAAATATTGTTTGCACATGGTCAAAAAAAGTCCAAAAATGCCGGTTTGGGGCAGTTTGCAGCAGTTTGTGGCGGTTTACTGTGATTTACCACATTTTACTGCGTTTTTCAGCGTTAGAGCGTTTTTACAGCTGAAAAACTCCTCTAGAAACCCACTAGTTTTGAGGTTTTTTTTCCAGCCAAAAAACATTGATTACAGCCTATGTGTGCATGGACACATAGGATAACATCCTGAGGAGTTTATTGGCTGTAGAAAAAAAGTCAAACGCCAAAAACAGCAGCAGTAAGGCTACGTTCACACTAGCGTTGTGTGCAGGCGGCAGAGAGGCGTTTGGGAAGCGTTTTTACCGCTTCCCAAACGCCTCTGACAATTTTGCACATTGCAGCACATGGTGCTGTTCTAACGGGAGCGTTAGCGTCGCGGCAAAACGGATGCCTCTGGTCGAGTTAGGAGGCGTTGAAGCCTCCTATTCTAGTCTATGGTGCCGCTCTGCAAACGCCCGGCCGGCGACGCGGTTGCGGGATGTTTGCGGAGCGGCAACACCATTCAAACTTCATTATAGGCATGTGGGTGGCATTTTTAACGCTTGGCAAACGCCTAGCAACCGCCTCTAAACCGCGCATGCGGCGTTGGCGGAGCGTTTGCCGAGCATTAAAAAACACTCCGCAAACGCCGGACCAACGCTTGCCAAACGCTATAGTGGCGTTTGGCAAGCGTTGGTAAAACAGTCAAGTGTAAATGAGCCCTAAAAATGTCAAGTGTGCATGAGGACTCAAAATTAGAAAGCTGACAAGCAGGTGTAAGGCCTTGTTTACATGGGAATACTGCAGCATACACCTCTGTGAGGGCCGTGTTTACCCACACAGGGATGCATAGGCATTGCATGTACCCCATGCAGTAGTCCTATTCATGTCATTCGGGAAGCAGTGACTGCACCGACACACCAAATCTAGCATCCGTGCATGGCTCAGAAGGAAGACAGTGAGGCTGATTTACTAAAACTGGAGAGTGCACAAGCTGGTGCAGCTCTACATAGAAACCAATCAGCTTCCAGTTTTTTTGTCCAAACTTAATTGAACAAGCTGAAGTTAGAAGCTGATTGACTACCATGAACAGCTGCACCAGATTTTGCACTCTCCAGGTTTAGTGAATCAACCCCAACGTATGTTCAGGGCTGTGCACCTGCACCCACATGGATGTCAGATTGGGAGAAGCAAAACTAAATAAATAAGGCTGGCCATACATTATACAATTTTCTTCCAATTTATGCCCAATTTCCTTTAGATTTACCTTCAGCTATGAAATTGAAAGTATTGTTTAGGTTTGACATTATATTATATGTTTTTTGGTAAATCTAAAGCAAAATCCTCAAGAAAATTGTATAATGTATGGCCAGCCTTAGCGCGCTACCAACCTACAATAATGTTAGATAACCAAGAGTTGCTGCATCCACTGCAAGTGACCCCACACCCAATCAATAAACAATGAATAATAAAGAGTTGCGCTACTCAATATATACTTTAATTCATACATATAATAAATATATATAATAAATAAACCTTAATATATAATAAATAATCCATGCATATATAAATTACATAAATATATAAAGTCCCAATTGAAAATCAAAATCATGATAAACCTTCATTGTGGCCGTGCTCCAATTCACTTCATGAATACACTATATTGCCAAAAGTATTGGGACACTCGCCTTTACACGCACATGAACTTTAATATCATCCCAGTCTTAGTCTGTAGGGTTCAATATTGAGTTGACCCCGCCCTTTACAGCTATAACAGCTTCAACTCTTCTGGGAAGGCCGTCCACAAGGTTTAGTAGTGTGTCTATGGGAATGTTTGACCAATCTTCCAATCGGACGAGAAGGCCAATCTCCACTCCAATTCCTCCCAAAAAGGTGTTCTATCAGGTTGAGGCCGAGACTCTGTGCAGGCCAGTCAAGATCTTCCTCCCCAAATTCGCTCATTAAAGTCTTTATGGACCTTACTTTGTGCACTGGTGCGCAGTCATGTTGGAACAGGAAGGGGCCATCCCCAAACTCTTCCCACAAAGGTGGAAGCATGAAATTGTCCAAAATGTCTTGTTCACTGTAACTAAAGAGCCAAGCCCAAACCCTGAAAGACAACCCCACACCATAATCCCCCCTCCACCAAAATTTATACTTGGCACAATGCAGTCAGGTAAGTACTGTTCTCATGGCAACCGCCTAACCCAGACACATCCATTGGATTGCCAGACAGAGAAGCATGATTGTTCACTCCAGGGAACACATCTCCACTGCTCTAGAGTCCAGTGGCGGCGTGCTTTACACCACTGCATCCTACACTTTGCATTGCACTTGGTGATGTAAGGCTTGCATGCAGCTGCTCGGCCATGGAAACCCATTCCATGAAACTCTCTATGCACTGTTGTTATGCTAATCTGAAGGCCACACAAAGTTTGGAGGTCTTTAGCTATTGACTCTGCAGACAGTTGGCGACTTCTGCGCACTGTGCGCTTCAGCATGTGCGGACCCCACTCTGTACTTTTACATGGCCTACCACTTTGTGGCTGAGTTGCTGTTGAGAAATATGCCTTATAGGAGCACGGGATGCCGAGTGGAGGAGAAATAGCAGGGACACCACAAGTTGGAGTAGACTACTAATGTGGAGGAGATATACAGCAGGAGACGCACTGCCATCTTCAGTCCATATTTGGGAATTAATAAGCGCATGTTACCTGTATATTTTGGTATACAAGTCCTGGTTCTTAGTGGAGCGGCCATCCATATGTATGGTGGTGGGACACATTGGTGAAGCACACAGATATTTTAGAGATCACTGAAGCAAATATATTGATGAAACGAATTGGAGCACGGCCAGAATGAATGTTTATCATGGATTTTGATTTTTAGTTGGGACTTTATGTATTTATGTGATTTATATATGCACGGATTATTATGTATTAATTATGGTTTATTTATTATTTATATTTATTATATGTATGAATTAAGGTATATATTGAGTAGCGGAACACTTTATTATTCATTGTTTATAGATTGGGAGAAGCAGCTATTTCCATGCAGCCACTACGTTCGGATTTACATGAATGGAACTGCCACTGTACTATGACACTGTACTGCACTGGTGACAGTGTGTAAATAAAATGTAAAAAATTGTAAAACGTTTTTATTATTTCTTCATTTTCCAAAACGTTCTGAGAAAAAATTATGACTTCAAAAAACTCACCATGCCTCTTATTAAATACCTTGGACTGTTTAATGTCCAAAAAGGGGTTACATGGAGGATATTTGTATTATCCTGGCATTTTCAGGCCTCAAGAAATAGGTGTGGGATGTGGGAAGTGGGCTTTGACTCTCTGCGGCTTCACAGCCAGCTCCCCACTGCGCTTTGTGAAAATGGACACGCAGGCTGCTGGGACCTGCGATGATTTTGTTATATTTTTATTTATTTTTATAATTTGTGGTGTTTTTGTGAGAATTTCTTCTGCTATTGTTGTTATTACTTAACTACCTCATTTGGGAACCAAATATTTTGTACTTGCTTTGGGAGGTGATCAACATAACAATGGGAGAGTCTATCCCCGTGTAACGTTGTGGGACAAATTTCATATATAAAAATGCAGACTTTGCTGTGCATATGGGGATCTTAATGACCCTTATCCAAGCATGCATCCTGGCAGGCAAGGAAAGGGGTTGGAGAATGTGCAGCCCTCCTCCTGAACCATGACAGGCCACATACACTCAACATGTTGGGGTACATTGCCAAGGGTGATCTTCATTCCAAAACACCTTGTCCTCCTGTTGATGAGAGCAAGGGCCTCTTCCCCACAACTTAGAAGAAAGAAATGGAGCTAGGTAGACCTCAAAAAAAGGTGGTGGTGTGGGGGAGCAAATTAACTGGGGCAACTACAAAAAGTTTGAGATGATAAGTCCAACAATATGAAATAAAGTCTGTGGGATCACAAGTCCATATACAGTCAGGTCCATAAATATTGGGACATGGACACAATTCTAACATTTGTGGCTCTATACACCACCACAATGGATTTGAAATGAAAAGAACAAGATGTGCTTCAACTGCAGACTGTCAGCTTTAATTTGAGGGTATTTACATCCAAATCAGGTGAACGGTGTAGGAATGACAACAGTTTGCATATGTGCCTCCCACTTGTTAAGGGACCAAAAGTAATGGGACAGAATAATAATCATAAATCAAGCTTTCACTTTTTAATACTTGGTTACAAATCCTTTGCAGCCAATGACAGCCTGAAGTGTGGAACGCATAGACATCACCAGACGCTGGGTTTCATCCCTGGTGATGCTCTGCCAGGCCTCTACTGCAACTGTCTTCAGTCCCTGCTTGCTCTTGGGGCATTTTCCCTTCAGTTTTGTCTTCAGCAAGTGAAATGCATGCTCAATCGGATTCAGGTCAGGTGATTGACTTGGCCATTGCATAACATTCCACTTCTTTCCCTTAAAAAACTCTTTGGTTGCTTTTGCAGTCTGCTTTCAGTCATTGTCCATCTGCACTGTGAAGCGGCGTCCAATGAGTTGTGAAGCATTTGGCTGAATATGAGCAGATAATATTCCCGAAACACTTCACAATTCATCCTGCTGCTTTTGTCAGCAGTCACATCATCAATAAATACAAGAGAACCAGTTCCATTGGCAGCCATACATGCCCACGCCATGACACTACCACCACCATGCTTCACTGATGAGGTGGTATGCTTAGGATCATGAGCAGTCCCTTTCCTTCTCCATACTCTTCTCTTCCCATCACTCTGGTACAAGTTGATCTCGGTCTCATCTGTCCATAGGATGTTGTTCCAGAACTGTGAAGGCTTTTTTACATGTCGTTTGGCAAACTCTAATCTGGCCTTCCTGTTTTTGAGGCTCACCAATGGTTTCCATCTTGTGGTGAACCCTCTGTATTCACTCTGGTGAAGTCTTCTCTTGATTGTTGACTTTGACACACATTCACCTACCTCCTGGAGAGTGTTCTTGATCTGGCCAACTGTTGTGAAGGGTGTTTTCTTCACCAGGGAAAGAATTCTTCGCTCATCCACCACAGTTGTTTTCCGTGGTCTTCCGGGTCTTTTGTTGTTGCTGAGCTCACTGGTGCGTTCCTTCTTTTTAAGAATGTTTCAAACAGTTGTTTTGGCCACGCCTAATGTTTTTGCTATCTCTCTGATGGGTTTGTTTTGTTTTTTCAGCCTAATGATGGCTTGCTTCACTGATAGTGACAGCTCTTTGGATCTCATCTTGAGAGTTGACAGCAACAGATTCCAAATGGAAGTAGCACACTTGAAATGCATTCTGGACCTTTTATCTGCTCATTGTAATTGGGATAATGAGGGATAACACACACCTGGCCATGGAACAGCTGAGAAGCCAATTGTCCCATTACTTTTGGTCCCTTAACAAGTGGGAGGCACATATGCAAACTGTTGTAATTCCTACACCGTTCACTTGATTTGGATGTAAATACCTTCAAATTAAAGCTGACAGTCTGCAGTTAAAGCACATCTTGTTCAATTCATTTCAAATCCATTGTGGTGGTGTATAGAGCCAAAAATGTTAGAATTGTGTCCATGTCCCAATATTTATGGACCTGACTGTATGTAGAACCAAAGTATACTCTATATGGAGCAGCCGGCTGTCAGAGTAGGAGGTAACTCTAAAGCAGGGGCGGACTGACAACGCATGGGGCCCCCGGGCAATAGGGGATCATGGGGCCCCTGTGTCCTTGTCCACAAAAAGCCTATAAAAAAGGTATCAGGGGCATTTCATGGGGCCTCCTACTGACCCCGGGCCCCCGGGCAGTGCCTGAGTGCTCAAATGGTCAGTCCGCCCCTGCTCTAAAGGAAAATGAAAGAGGAAGACAGCAGTGCTGATCTGAGGGTAGTATAAATCCAAATGATTTAATAAAAAGTTATATAAGAATTTACAAGCTAAAAACAATGTTACACATGTCAAAGAAATATCCTCTCCGTCTTCACTTAACCGGACTGCTGTGCTGCTGCATGCGGGGATGAGGGCACTTTGATTTTTTTATTTTTACACTCACTTTAAAAAATAATTTTTTTGATCACTTTTATTGCTGTCACAAAGATTGTAAACATCCCTTGTGGCAGCAATAGGCCAGTGACAGGTACTCTTTATGGAGGGATCTGGGGTCAATAAGACCCAGCATTTCAATAATCATCTTTGTCATCATTGTGTTCACTGTTCCCACAGAAATGTTTGCTTCTAATGCAATTTCATGACAGGTTATGCATCTATGTTTCAGGATCAGGCGTTCCATGCGCTGAATGTTCACAGGGATGACTGCTGTGGACTGGGAACCACCATGGCTTGGGATTGTCACTGACGGACATACGGCCATCTTTGAAATGTTTACACCATTCAAATGTCTTACTGCAGCTGAGAGTCTCATCACTGCACTGTGTTTGAAGTCTTCTGTAGATATCTGTGGGGTTTACACCTTCATTCACAAGAAACTTCATCACCACACGCAGTTCCATGCACGCACTAACACTGTTTTCTGCCATCTTGATTAATGGTCTCTGGACTGACTCACGACATGTGCGCCACCTATCAGTAATAAGACACACTTGCCACTTACTACTGCGCGTAGTACCGCCATACTATCCTTGTGAGTCCAGGACTGTCCCAACCTGGGAGAGGGCACGTTGCCCACCCAGGCATCTACTGCCATGTGGTCTCAGGTGGGCTACCTGTGGACCTAAGTGCTGAGACCTGGGTCAGCTATGCTAACTGAGGGCTGTCTCCTGAAGATCTGGTCTGGTATCATGGAGGAAGGCATCAAGCTGCTCTTGGGCCTTGTGAGTACAGATATCCCTAAAGGATGTTAGAGACTGTGTGCTGTTTAACCCCCTCAGGTGCTAGGAAATCACTTGCAGGTCTAGCACAGGGAACACTGGCTGGTGTTCTGAAGAGCTTTGTCTACCTGGCCTACTTTAAAGGGACACTGCTCTGGGGCTCTAAAGAAGTTACTATTACTGCTACTATGGCCTTAAGCTGAAGTCCACTGTTTGATTCATACACGGACTCTGATATAGCTTGCCCTGAAGATTAGATAAACTCCTCAAGTGTACAGTTCCTATTTTTTGGAGTATCCCATGCATCTCCCGCATCCCTATCCAAATTCTCCAAAAACAGAAACAACAAAAACAACACCCATAGACCGGTTATTGGGGAAACATGTGACTGAGTCTATGTGCCCGGCTCTAGGGCAAAGTAACTGGGGAGGACCTGGACAATACTTCGCCAGCCACTACGGGAGTAGCACTACAACTGCATGGTGCAAAATCTGGTGCAGCTCTGCATAGAAACCAATCAGCTTCCAGGTTTTATTGTCAAAGCTTAACTGACCGAAATTAATTTAGAAGCTGATTGGCTACCATGCACTGCTGCACTAGATTCTGAGTGCTCCAGTTTTAGTAAATCCCCCACACAGTGTTTTAGCAAATTAAATTTCACACGGACAGGGTTTAGATTTCTGTTAACTTCTAAAACATCTTCTAAAACTAAAGGCAAAACTTGCATGGAGAGGGAAAGGAACCCTTGTCAGGTTTTTATTGCTGATTGGTCTCCATTAGGGAGATTCATCCTCTCTACTTGTCCCGTTTACTGTTGTCATTGAACATAACAGTAAAAGAAAATTTCAACATTTGGGATGTTCCTGGTACAGTAACAGAGGGGAAATCTTCCAATGGAGAAGCTAATTCTGGTGATTGGCTTACTTTGGAGAGAATTCAACTTGCTTCCTGCTTGGCTGTGGGACAAGAAGTGAAGGAAAATCTTCTCAATAGGACATACATTGAAAAAAAAAAACCTAATAGGGGATATACCCTCCCCCCCCCACCTCCAAACCATTTTTCTATCCAAAATGAAAAAAGTGTTGCCCTTAGTTCTACGTTTAACACTTATCCCTTAGCATTTAACCCCTAAAGTACTGCTTTATTTCTTAACCTCCTAATAGTGAATACCTACTTTATAGGTTCTGAAAATGTCACCTGCCAAGACCTTACACTGGCAGCATCCAAATTTAACAGTGCCAAGATCCTAAACAAATACCAATAATTATTGCACTGAGCCCACTTGAGAAATGTGTATATAAAAAATAAAGCTGCTCCCTTCAGATTTGCAAATATAAAAATACTATATATTAAGGAAAAACTACATGCATTGTATATTGCAAATATATATATATTTTTTTTTTCTTCATCCACCAGGTGTGGCCCTAGAAATGTGTTAGCATGCTCTGTGAGATACTAGTACTTTATGGCAGTGTTTCCAAACCTTTTTTAAGCAAGGCACCCTTTAAAATCATGGATCATTTCATGGCACCCTCTAAAATTATGGACAGTCCCGAGGCAACCTTTATAATTATTGACAGGCTTGAAGCACCCCATTCTAAAATGTAACAGCAACATCCACACATGTAGGATACCCAATGTTAGAGGTCATTTATTCTTACAAAGCAAATAAACTTTTACACACTGGTACTGACTAGTATTCCAATGTTTCTCTTCTCCCTCAGTTTTTCTTCATCACTGAGCTGGTTGACCCCAGCAGTGACGGGGAGGGGCAAGGGAGGGTCAAATAGGGATGCTGAGCAGGCAAGCGACATCCTCCCTCCTCAAATGATGTCATTGGTTGTCAGAACGCCGGTGGCTAGAAGGTCGTAATGGTGGACAATGAAGACTTCTGGATTTGTGCAACTAAAAGGCAGGCTTTTTTTCACCCGCTAACTTGCATACAAATTTGTGACAATTTTTAGACATTTTGCCAAGGCACCCCTAAAGAAACTTCGAGGCACCCCAGGATGCCTGGGCACCCTGGTTGAAAAAGGGTGCCTTATGGAATAATAACTGTGGCTTGAGCCCAATGATTGTTTTGGGACTTACCTGTACTATTGAGTAAAGGGTACAGCATCTCCATTCACTATGAGTAGATTTGAAGCTTATGTATTGATAGTATTTGTAAGTCTTTTTTTTTACATTATATTTAATAAATATAATTGCGATCTTCACCATTCCTGTGTGCTTTGTTTATTTTTATCTTGAAAATCAAAGTTTGACAATAGATATACAATGTGGCCACTTGGTGGCAGTCGTGTTTCATAGAGCAAGACATACCATAGTTTCCATTGTCATCTATTATACTATGAATAGAAATATGCAGAAGCATCACAAAAGCACTTTAACACATTGGAGTTACATTTGGTATTTTTTTTAAGTTACAGACATGCTACTTCAACTGAGTAAGGGTAGTCAGAGAGCTATATACAGAGGGGATTTACTAAAACTGGAGCACAGAGAATCTGATGCAGCTGTTCATAGTAACCAATCAGCTTCTAACTTCAGCTTGTAGAATTCAATTTTTGACAATAAAACCTGAAAGCTGATTGGTTACTATGCACAGCTGCATTAAATGTTGTGTGCACCAGTTTTATTAAATCACCCACGTAATGTTGAAATAAAACCGTGTGCAAAAATGTGTAATTCTGTTCACCCACTTTTTTACTGCTGGCACCCCTATAAATGTTTTTTTTTTTGTATTCTATTCAGATACACAGAGCTCAGTCAAGCCTGTGACTAGACAGTGGAGGAGCAGCTACTAACCAATGAGTTAATCTCTTGCTCTGCCCTCCAATCAGCAAACTCAATTTCTCAGATTCACGGCCCTGTAGAAAATCCTGAGTGTTGTATAGTGCTACCCTATTCTTTCCTGGTCTGAATTGTGATATATCTGCTTTTCTTTTTTTTTTTTTTATGTCACGTCACCGGTGTGCTTTAATGATGATCTCCCAAAACACACTGTTAGTCAAAATATCAATGCACAGCAGTAATCTGCATCTTGGGTTTTCCAATTGTAAAGTATAAAATAACTATTTTAATATACACTACATTGCCAAAAGTATTGGGACACCCTTCCAAATCATTGGATTCAGGTGTTCCAATCACCTCTATGGCCACAGGTGTAGAACATCAAGCACCTAGGCATGCAGACTGCTTCTACAAATATTTGTGAAAGAATGGGTCGCTCTCAGGAGCTCACTGAATTCAAGTGTGGTACCGTGATAGGTTGCCACCTATGCAATAAGTCCATCCGTGAAATTTCCTTGCTACTAAATATTCCACGGTGAACTGTTAGTGATATTATAACAAAGTGGAAGTAACTGGGAACAACGGCAACTCAGCCATGAAGTGGTAGGCCACGTAAAATGACAGACCGGGGTCAGCACGTGCTGAAGTGCACAGTGCGAAAAAGTCACCAACTGTCTGCAGAGTCAATAGCTAAAGACCTCCAAACTTCATGTGGCCTTCAGATTAGCACAACAACAGTGTGTAGAGAGCTTCATGGAATGGGTTTCCATGGCTGAACAGCTGCATCCAAGCCTTACATCACCAAGTGCAATACAAAGAGTCGGATGCAGTGGTGTAAAGCACACCGCCACTGGACTCTAGAGCAGTGGAGATGTGTTCTCTGGAGTGAATGAATCACATTTCTCTTTCTGGAAAACAGATGGACGTGTCTGGGTTTGGTGGCTGCCAGGAGAACGATACTTGCCTGACTGCATTGTGCCAAGTGTAAAGTTTGGTGGAGGGGGGATTATGGTGTGGGGTTGTGTTTCAGGGGTTGGACTTGGCCCCTTAGTTCCAGTGATGGGAACTTTTAAGGCGTCAGCATACCAAGATATTTTGGACACTCCCATGATCTTAACTTTGTGGGAAGAGTTTGGGGATTGCCCCTTCCTGTTCCAACATGACTGCACACCAGTGCACAAAGGAAGGTTCATAAAGGATGAATGAGTTTGGGGTAAAGGAACTTGTCTGGCCTCAACCTGATAGAACACCTTTGGGATGAATTAGAGCGGAGACTTTGAGCCAGGCCTTCTTGTCCGACATCAGTGCCTGACCTCACAAATGCGCTTCTGGAAGAATGGTCAAACATTCCCATAGACACACTCCTAAACCTTGTGGACAGCCTTCCCAGAAGAGTTGAAGCTGTTATAGCTGTAAAGGGTGGGCCACCTCAATATTGAACCCTGCGGACTAAGACTGGGATGCCGTTAAAGTTGATGTGTGTGTAAAGGCAGGCGGCCCAAAACTATGGGCAATATTGTGTATATACCATATGTCAGCAACAGAATAAAATGTATTAAACAGTGTTGTTTCTGAGTAGTATTAGTCTGTTCTCAAATCAGAAGTACAATTTGTACTCCATGCTTGAAAGAATTGACAGTAGTCTAAAACAGGGGTCTCTAAACTTTCTAAACAAAGGGTCAGTTTACTGTCCTTTAGACTATAAGGGAGCCAGACTGTGGCCAGTGGGGGTAGAAAATGTACCAATGAGGAATAAATAATTTAGCTGGCTTGGTTTTCAGTGGGAGTAAAAAACTTCCTATGGCCAGTAGGAGGAGGAATAGTGTCCCATCATTGGTATCAGTGGGAGTAATAGTGTCCCATCATTGGTATCAGTGGGAGTAATAGTGCCCCATCATTGGTGTCAGTGGCAAGAATAGTGCTCCATCATTGGTGTAGGTAGCAGGCATAGTGCCCCATCATTGGTGTCAGTGTCAGGAATAGTGCCCCATCATTGGTGTCAGTGGGAGGAATAGTGCCCCATGATTGGTGTCAGTGGGAGGAATAGTGCCCCATGATTGGTGTCAGTGGGAGGAATAGTGCCACATCATTGGTGTCAGTGGCAGGAATAGTGCCCCATCATTGGTGTCAATGGCAGGAATAGTGCCCCATCATTGGTGTCAGTGAGAAGAATAGTGCCCCATTGTTGGTGTCAATGGAAGGAAAAGTACCCCATTATTGGTATCAGTGGGAGGAATAGTGCCTTATCACTGGTGTTAGTGGGAGGAATAGTGCCCCATCATTGGTGTCAGTGAGATGAATAGTGCCCCATCACTGGTGTTAGCAGGAGGAATAGTGCCCCATCACTGGTGTCAGTGAGAAGAATAGTGCCCCATTGTTGGTGTCAGTGGGATGAATAGTGCCCCATCACTGGTGTTAGCGGGAGGAATAGTGCCCCATCATTGGTGTCAGTGAGATGAATAGTGCCCCATCACTGGTGTTAGCAGGAGGAATAGTGCCCCATCACTGGTGTCAGTGAGAAGAATAGTGCCCCATTGTTCGTGTCAGTGGGATGAATAGTGCCCCATCACTGGTGTTAGCGGGAGGAATAGTGCCATATCATTGTTATTAGTGGGAATAATAGTACCCCCATTGGTGTGAGTAGAAAGAATAGTGCACCACCATTGATGTCAGTGGGAGGAATAGTGACCCATTGTTGATGTCAGTGGGGGCAATTATGCTACACTGATGGTGTCAGTGGAAGGAGTAGTGCCTCATCGTTGGTATCAGTGACAAAAATACTGCCTCATATCAGTGGGAGGAATAGTGCCCCAAAAGCCAGATAAAGGCATGCAAAAGACTGCAGTTTGAAGGCTATTGGTCTAAAATATCTTCAAATAATGTAATTGTATGAATACTAAATTGAGAGAAGATGGCAGCAGTAGCAGTGAAGGTGCATGGACCTTACATCACCGGAGAAGGTCACATCAGGAGGAAAATCTGCTAAAATGTACTGTTAATGCTACACATTAGGGCACCTGCTCTAGGGACATAATGGGGTCTGTTTATAAAAAAAATTGCATAGCCATTCATCCAGTGAATCTGCCTGTACATTAGGATTTTCTCTCCTGATCGAGCTTTCTTTTCTTATGGGCAGTAGTGAAATACCATTATATGACCACTAGATGGAGCTGAGAAGCATAGGAAATACATACTTTGTAACAAGAGATACAATATAGCAATTCCAGAGAATATCAGAGGGAATTGGCAAATAAATATAACGATTAGTTAACTGCTTGCCGACCGAGCACTATAGCTTTACTGCCACAGTACGGGCCAGCTGTGCAAAATCACATATATATAAGTGATGTTGCTTCTCTGATTAGGGGGCACGTGTGCCCGCCTACCCGTGCTGTCATTGGCTCCCTGACATGCCGATCAGCAGGTCCCAGCCGTGAATCATTCATGGCCAGGACACACCAATTGTCAGAGCTAGTGACAGAGAGAGATCTGTGTTGGTAAACAACACAGATCTCTCTACTGACAGCGGGGATGTGCAAAGCAGGCGGACCAAAACTGTTGCATCCCCTAGTAAAACAGCACATATTGCACATTGCACATAGTGCACACATCACATCAGGGCCAGACCTAACCTGTCTGATCTGGGGGTGCAGTAAAAAATTTCAGGGGGGCAGAGAATGCAAGGTCGACAGGGCAGTGTATAACAGGTCAGCTGGGCAGAAGATAGGGTCAGCAGTTTGCAGGGCAGTATACAGTGGGTTATCTAGTCAGTGTGCAATGGTTAGCATGGCAGAGGACAGGGGTCAACAGGACAGAGGACAGGGGTTAGCAGGGCAGGGTACAGGGGTCGGCATGGTGGAAGACAGTGGTCAGCAGAGTTGAGGACAGGGTCACTGCTTGCAGGGCTCTTCAGAGATCTCCTCCTCCCCACACAGCACATAGCTTAGATCGGTATCCCTCCACACAGTGTGTAGCCGGCTACTGCAGCTGCCAATCCAGTCCGGGAATTTCACGGGTCAGAACTGCACCATAGCAGCCAGCTACACATTGTGTTAGGGGATCCTATCTCAGCTATGTGTTATGTGTGGAGGAGAAGATCTGTTAAGTGCCTTGTGTGCAGTGCGGGCAATGTTGGGAAAAGATCATCTAGCAATCTGCACCCCCCCACACCTTCCACCCCTCCCCCCAAAAAAGCAGCACTAAGCAACAAGTTCTCCCCCTAAGCAAGCCCAAATTCTACCCAACCAAAAATGCAAAAATTCCCCATTTTCACAGTCCAAGTCCTCTTCCCAGCACAAATCTTTTCCCCCCAATCCCACCTTCCAGCTCATATCCCCCAAATCTTCCATGGCCAAAAAATCAAACTCCCCCCCCAAATTCCCACTCCTAGTACAAACTCTCACCCTAATTTCCCCAGTACAAATCTCCCCTCCTAGCACAAATCCTCCCCCCAAATCCCACCTCTTAATACAAATCCTCCCCCTTAATCTCCTCTTCTAGTACAACCGCCTGCATATTTTAATTCCCAACACAAATCCTCACCCCCACCCAAATCTTCCTCCTAGCACAAATCTTCCCCAATTCCCCCCCCCCCCAAGCACTAATCCTCCCCAATTCCCCCGTAGCACAAATCCTCCTCAATCCTGCCTACTAACACATCATCCCAATTACCCTTCCCAGCACAAACAGCCCCCTCACCACCCCTCTTCCACAAGCTCCCCCTCCCTCAGTCTTACTTGTGGGAACTACAGGAGTAGTGAGGAGATGCAGGTTCTCTGTGATCTCCGCCTCCTGTCATAACAGTGATCCTCCATACAGAAGGTTGCACGGGATCGCTCTTAGATCTGATGGTACATGGCTTGATTACCCGCCCCTACCCACATTTGCAGGAGCTGAGCAGTCTTTGGAGGAGATGGGGGAGGGTTATCAATCCGTGTACCGCTGGATCTAATAGCGATCCTGTGTAACCTTCTCTATGGCACCTCCTCTCCACTCTCTCCTCTCTGCCACCGTCACTTCTCTTGTCTGACTGTTTACTGTAGATCACTGAGGACAGCTCTGAGTGCGGGGATAAGGGGGAAGCTCAGTGTTCATGGGCATAACGTACATAGGGGGCACCCAGCTTGGGGGGGGGGGCACAACTGAAATCTGGGGGACATAGCCCACCCCAGCACCCCCCTATATCCTGCAATGCATCACATATAGTTAAGCACACAGTTAACCCTTTGATTGCTCCAGATGTTAACCCTTTCCTGCCCAGTGTCATTAGTACAGTGTTGGTGCATTTTATTAGCACTGATCACGATACTGTCACTAGTGATGTCAGTGTCAGTTAGTCACAGTCCAGCTATGTTGCTGATCGCTGCCATTACTAGTATATAAAAAAAAAAAGCAGTATATATACTATCATTTGTAGACTGTATAATTTTCATGCAAACCAATTAATATAAACTTATTGGAATTTATTTTTACTAAAGACGTGTCAGATTATATTTTGGCCTATATTTATAAAGAAATTTAATTTTTTTTATTTTTTTATGTGATATGTTTTATAGCAAAAATAAACAAAAATTGCTTTTTTTTCGAAATTTTCAGACTTTTTTTGTTTATAGCAAAAAAAAAATAAAAAACCCAGTAGTGATCAAATACCACCGAGAGAAAGCTCTATTTGTGTGAAAAAAATGATATAAATTTCATGTGTGTACAGAATTGCATGACTGTGCAATTGTCAGTTAAAGTAGAGCAGTGCCGTATAGCAAACAATGGCCTGGTCATGAAGGAGGGTAAGTTTTCCGGAGGGCAAGTGCTTAATAGAAACATTTAACAACTGGTTACCTTTATTTGCTAATTCCCTAGAATTTTCTAGTATTGTTATATTATATCTTTTGTTACAAATAGGTATGTATTTCCCATGCTCCTCAGCTCCATCTATTGGCCACAATGCATTATTTTCCTGTTGCCCATAAGAGAACATTTGTTTTTGTTCAATTTGAACAGAATGGGGGTATATGTAGCTGGATGAATGATTATGCACATTAAAAAAATAGATTCCCATGTGAATTCAGTTCTGCTTTAAGGCACCTGTACATTTATCAAAATGTGACTTAAAGAAAGTAGTTGGAGGTGTGTAGGCAGGTCTAGTCTAATTTCTCCACTGTAGATGGCGCTTAACTGGA
This sequence comes from Staurois parvus, assembly GCF_062004578.1. Taxonomy (NCBI): domain Eukaryota; kingdom Metazoa; phylum Chordata; class Amphibia; order Anura; family Ranidae; genus Staurois; species Staurois parvus. Next base: position 5,910,060 of record NW_028317843.1, read on the forward strand.
GCTGTTCTGTATTCACATCATTGTGTTGAGTAGGGAGAAGTGTCTCATGTTTAATAAAAATAAAGACTTCCCATCCACCACTGCTCTTCCAGTTTAGCTTGCAGAGGAACACACCAGTGAAGACCTCCTTTCTCCCCTTAATATGCATATGCCTGTAAGTTCATTTGTTGTGTTTGTTAAAGTCACATATGCATCTACATCGCATTTAAATATAATTAATGTGATTTGTAGGTAGCTGTTTACAAGAAATGTGTTCATTGTATGCATTTGTGAGAGAGATGTATACAAGCATAGTGTAACTTTTATGTGATTGTATTGCACTTTTACAGAAGTATTCACAGAAGTAAATTCAATTTTGGAATGAAACACAATGCTGCTTCTGTCAGTTTTGTTAGCTAGCTGTCAGCTAACCATTAGTAGGACATCATAGGTATAGTATTGCAGCTGGAAAGAAAGTCAAGAGAATTTTGGTTTCTCTATGGTTTTCTTGGTCCCTTGAGACAGCGTTCCAGTTGGCTATGCTGCATCTAGGTAACCCTAGTGGCCATCTTGGGTCAGCAGAGCCTTTTTAAGTGCCTGCCCCCAGGCTTTGGAGCATTTTTTGCAAATGGATAGCATAGGGAAGAAGCAACTGCCTGTCAGGGAAAGTGATTAACAGCAGGAAAACGTTCTGGATGACTAGGGACAGGCTAGGGACACTCCTTCCTTTATCAGAATCCTTCCTATTGGGCTCAGACTGGCCAGGCAGCATTCTGTCCTCAGAGACACACAATGTTGGTGCATCAGAACCTGCTCTACTCTGCAGGTTTATGCACAACTGTGAGTGCTCCCAGCTGGGTCCTTTCCCCCTGGGCTGCTTGTAATTTTGGGCCATTCCTTCAATATACCTTTTGTTATCTGCATCCGAACTTGGTATGTTTACTGCCACCGCACCAAGCTGCACCCATCTACAGGTGTGTGAATAGAGTGCCTTATATTTCAACATTTTGCTACTAAAAGTGTCCCTCGTTACCATCACAGAAGGTGGGAAAGTACAAGTATTTGTTTCCAGAAACTAGAAGTTGTATATTTGCCTGACGGTTCCAAGATAAGAATACTTATAACAACTTCATAAAAGAAAGTGTCCACTGCTCATTTCCCTCTGGAAGATGGCAGAGGAAGGAGTTAAGCAAAACCATATTATGATATCATAGATGTGCAGGTGGATGACTTTCCTATGCATTTGCATGACTCTGGGCCACAGTTGCGGAACTGTATTTGGTATAAATAATGTATAAGTAATAGAAATATGTTTCTGGGGGATCTCATTTCAAACACAGTAGAAATTAACCAGCATTTTAGCAGAATTGTAGGCTCTTAGGGAGCAAAGATATGCGGACATTCACTATGCACCTTCCTCAACCTTTGGAGAAAGGTCAAATAGAACCTCATGTTTCCTTCTTGACTTAGAGACCATGTCTCAGGTGACAACAGCTGCCTCTTTTAGAAGCAGGCATGTCTTCTACCTATTACTGAATTTTGCTTTGCTTTTGCAATATTCTAAAATTTTTAAACCCAAATAAAAAACAAAGTTGAGGGATCCAAACCAGCTTACTCTTGGCATATTTGCTAGCGATTATATTTTTGAGTTTGACTATGCAGTCTAATATAGTGTATCTGTTTTTGTAACTCAAAATTGTAGCATTTGAATAAATGCTGGTTAGAAGGGGTTGTGGATTCTTGTCAGTCACAGTAAAAGGTGACACAGGAACTGTACCTTAAAGACAGCTCTACTGTACACTCCCAGCAAGGAATGAATCAAAACTTGCAATTAATCTCGCAGTTCACTTTGAATGCTGAATCCAATTTGCTCTGTGAACTGCTACAGTTATCCAATAGACCAAATCCTAATTTTTTTTCAGCATTACAGAGTAGTGGCAGAACTCTCATGAGGCTGGAAACCTGTGCCCCTGCTATCAGCCCTCTTGGTGACCTCTGATCACCAAACAGGATCCAATGGGGACCCTTTAATGCAACATGGGTTTATAGGGTGTGAATTCCAACCTCCTGTAAGATGCAAGTAGCTTCAAAATGAATGAACATGCTTTCTTACTAAATGCCGTACTAATAATAAGGTATAGTACTTTATTTGGTGTGTTGCTATGGATAGTGATTTTATAATATAAATATATGTGAATTGTTAGGTTTGAAGACCACGTGCTGTTTTTCTGAAGCTAAGCCTCCCCTATTGATATGCAAATTAACATGTTTGACTGGTTCATGAGCAGCCTAGAAGGCTCCTTATGGGAATTGATGTACAGGAAATATGCGGAGGGAAAAGGACCATGTGCACAGAAAAAAAAGGGTGTTTTGCTTAGGACTTTTGAGAAAACAGATGTTTTTGTACTGGGCTCTGACAAACAAGGAACCATGAGAAGATTCCATTACCAGAAAGAACTAAGTTAAGTAACTTTTAGTATATACCTATCACAGATAGTCAGCTTGTGTATGTTGTAGACATATTTTGTTATGATTTTCATGCTATGGATTGTATTTTCTGCAGTTGTATGTGCAGCTTTTCTATTTAGTAAATTAATTTACATTACCACCCTACAGAGGTCTAAGCTTCCTTGATTATACAGCAAAGTAACCTTAAATAGATGCAAAGCTAAACATTTGGGCAACAGTGTCATAGTGGCTTCTTGCTTTGGGGTGGTCTTGCTGTTACCCTGAATAATAAAAATGAGCTACTAAGTGGTCCCTATGGTAGTGTTTTATTCACCCATATCAGCAGCTAGGAGGTTATTAATGTATGGGGATGCAATGTCATTGCCAATCTAATGAACACACAGAGTCGATATTCTTGATCTAAACCTAGTACAAGATGGAAGTGGCTCTCTAATCCAGGATTTGGGATACCACAGTTGCATATCTAGCCTATTTGACACCCGGGTTGGATCACTTTCTAACACTACTCCTCTGTTTGTCAAAATTATTTTTAGTAATAATCATGAATTAAATAAATACAAATGATGGCACAATAAAGAGGCAGAAATATTAAAGAAGCAAAAAAATTTAATTAAAGGATTTAATAGTGGCTCATGTAGTGTGTAGGCCAAAAAGGCAATCCTGGTAATATCCCAGTTACAAATGGTCAGTTGTATACAATGTGCAGGCAATAAACAGTCAACTATTACTACACATACACAACATACAGGCAACCACTGTATTACATGTGCAAATGTGATAATATGTGGGCAACGCAAGAGCAGTTGTGGCAAAATGTCAGCAACAAATCAGCAATCATTATAATAAATGGGCACTAACCAGGTTACACCATATGGAGATGTAGTGCATTAATAGATGCTGCTACCTTCCATTGAGTGACATTTTGTAGATAATTGCCAGCACCCAGAAAAATTCCTGGTTTCATCTGTTACACAGTTTTCCTTTTCCTACTCATAGTGCACAGACCCTCTGATGGGTCCCGCTGTTTGTCCCAAATTCTGTTCCCAAGTGGGCAAAAGTAACCAAGCACACAGCAGTTTCCCAGTCTCTCAACACTATACCCAGGAAGCAAGTGTCTTTTTGAAGTTTAATGCTGATTAAACTTGGTCGGGGTCTAGGGTGAGCCTTGGGATACTTCAAATCTAGTGCAAACTGCAACAGAAGATACTCTCTGGTAGTAGCCAAACTCCTCCGGTTGAACCTCTTGTAGTATGAGATAGTGAATATACAGCCTAGTGGACTCCCACTTTGGTAGCAGCCCTAAGACAGCACTCTGGAACAATTTCTTAGAGGGTTAAGCAGCAACAGTCTCTCCAGGATCTCTCTCTCTCTCAGGCCTCTATCCAATGGGGTTGATTACTAAAGGCAAATAGTCTGTGCCCTGTGAGTGCGGTTGCTCTAGATCTGAGGGGAAGCTCTGAAATGAGGGGAAGCTCTATTGATTTCTATGATCCAATCATGCACAAGCAAAAATACAGTTTTTTTTATTTTTCTTGCATGTGGTTGGGTATTCTTTGCAAAGTGAAACTTTACCTCATTTACTAAGCACTGGAGGAATTGCACTTGCAGTGCATGGTATATTCGTCTGTGTCAACCCCACTGTGTCCCTATGTACATGGATGCCTCCTTCCAGTACCAGCCAGACCCTGTACCGTGAGACTCCAGGCCAGATCCTCAACAGACTTTCTGCCCAGCTGATCTCAGCAGCTTTTGAAGTAGGCTGAGACTTCATTGAAAATCCTGCAGTCTTCAGAAGGGCAGCAGCCCCTCCAGGCTTGGTCTCCTCTGCCAGTACAAGGACCTTGCTGTTCCAGGCCCTATATTGTTTATTCACACCTCAGCCCCTTGAAGGCCACTCCCTTGACCAGAGATTGGCTAAGGCTTCATGAATATTCAACCCAGGTCCCGCAATTCTTCTGGTCCCTTTCCATCATTCATACTTGTAAAGTGTATGTAAACCCTAACAATTAACTTTTCTTTTCCTTGGTTAAATATATCATAGAAAGCAGTTTGATGTTGTGTTTGATAAGGGCATGAAAATACCTGCAGAAATCTTGTCAGCTGATGACTCCCTGTGCTCTCTGTCTATAGTAAAATATTATCCATTGCATTGTTCCTAGTTTTTCCGGAGGACTACTCTCATGTTATGGAGAAGAGTAAAAGAGGTGAATAAATGCTAATACCCTAGAACAGGAAGTATATTACTGACAGAATAATTAGTTGAAAAAAGAATGAAAGCTGAAAAAAGGAAAGTAAAGCAGCCAGCACATCTAAGGACTAGTAAGGTGTTTCTTTGAAATCCTTGCTCTGGCTGTTATGAAGAATATCCCAGGGCAAGGTATTCAAATGAGACACATGTAAATGATCTACAGTAGCACATAATGCATGAGGGTGGAGCACCACCTCCTGGAAGGAAGCCCTCCACATGTAGAGAAAGTCCCAAAATCCAATAATTAAACAGGAGGACAGCCATCCATGATGAATCTGCAGAAACAGAAAAAGAAAGAGACACAAGCCTCACACTATCTAACTGGCTAAATTAGTTCTACTGGCAGGGGGTTATCATCCTCCCAACAGAAAAGGAACGTAACTTCCTTTCAGTGTGAGTAAATAAATAAAGGAACATTAAGGAGGAGCCCCTCCTAGCGACAAAGTATAGCAGATGTTCTAGGCCTTACCCAGGTGTTGTCTCTAAGAGCAGCACATCTGGAAGAAAAGTGGGTGAACTGGTCCCGCCTAGTCCGTGTGCAAAAGCAGGAAGGCATCAGCAGTGAGACCTTCCTAAACCCATTGGGCTGGAATCCTGCATCAGTCTTTTCTTCTCAACAGTACATTCTGGGGCTAGGCAGTCTAACAATTTCACCACTAGACTTCTGGACAGAAACTGATAGCTCCCACTTGGTCACCTGACTTTAATGATCATTACACGGTCCCTATAAATGGCCCGCCCCAGACTCCACTCACGGGTGATATCCTGAAATCTAACCCAGGCTTCTTGGTTGTGAGACAAAGGCTTGGGAATGTGCATACAGTCTCAGGCCAGTTCAGCTTCCCACTGTAGTCTGGAGGTCTCAACAGTGTCCAACACATCCTGAGGGACATAAGGGTAGTCCAGTCCCCAATCAATGGCAACTCTTTTTTGGCTCTCTCGCTGAAAGTGCGAGAACCGTGGAAGTTCCCTCTTCCTGCTTTGTCCAGGAAACACACAGGATTGTGGAGAGCAAATTATCCACTGTTTAAAGGAAGTGTTTTGGGCCTTGGTCCTGGCCCAGGGGCTTGACGGTCCCAACTGGACCTGTTGTTGATCATGGGTGGGTTCTAGCTGGAGCTCCTCAATATCAAGCAGCTGTCCTACTCCCCCAGCCTTTCCAGCTAATTCTGGTGTGGCAGAGATCCGAACTCTTCCAGATTGTCACCCCAGTCCCATTCCTCCTCCAACTCACTCATCACAGTCTGCCTCCAGGGGCAAACTCTGCCTGCTGTCTGGGTGAACCTCAATCTAGCTCCCCACCACTGCCACTCCCCACTGGCTCAGCTGAAGACGAATCATTCTCATCTTCTGGTTTCTTCCAAGTGGGGTTAACAGGGTGTACTGGTACAGCCGGGACATCAGCTGGTATCTGCTTGGCAGCACTAGTGGGCACTGTCCATAACCTTGACGTCTCTCGCTGTGCTGACAGTATTCTCCAACTTCACAGGGGAGTCCCTGCTCTGAGACTAGACCCCAATCTCTACTTCCACAGGGGAGTCCCTGCTCTGAGACTAGACCCCAATCTCTACTTCCACAGGGGAGTCCCTGCTCTGAAACTAGACCCTGCTCTCAACATCCATCCAGAGCTTCCTCTTTACAAGCTGCTCTGTGCAAAGACTGTAGATCCATGCTGTAGGTGATGGGTGCTCGGTTGCTGGGTATCAGTCTCATCAGCGGTTCCCCACAGTTTCTGCACTTGATTCAAGAACTGACTATGGCAGCAGACCTCCTTCAGCCAGGGCATATTAAACACAGTCTCTCGATTCCTCTGATCAGACCAAGAGTGAACACCTCTCAGTGTTGCAAGCGCACTCTGGCGTCCACCAAAGTTACTTCCTGCACTACAGGTAGCCATGACGGCACAAGGTACACGCATGCATTGCCCTCCATCTTGCTCCTCTCTTGCTGAACGCGCTGGGTGTATTGCTGGCTTTAAGTGGTACCACACAGACTCTGCCCACCACACAGACTTTCTGGCGCCAGCGGCTCTGATAAGCAGGGCTGTTCCTGTGCTGACTGTAACTCCTTTACAGCTGAGCTGGATTGTGCAGACTTTGTTTTTTGAAGACAAGGCACGGACAGTCCGTATTCACTGACATGAGTAGCATAGCAAATAGCCCCAGCCATTGTTGGGCGACTGGGAGTTGAACAGAGACATGGTCCGAATTGGTTGCTATGGGCAACGACAGCAGTCTTTACTGATAACAGCAAGTTTTGTAGTGATGCAAGCAAAAGTCCCAGCCACTGTTGGGAACTGGGCAACAACTGTAATCCACAAAGTGATAGGTCATCCAGGTTGCTACGGGCAATGGCAAGCAGGACCACACAATTCACTCTGACTTTAGCAGGACTTGAAACAAGGTGAACATGAACCTCAGCAGCTGTTGGGTGACTGAGTATATGTAAGCCACGTGAGCACCGCAGCTCGCCATGGTTGCTACAGGTGACGGCATGCAGGGTAGAAGTACAGATCTCACTGACATAAGCAGGTAGATGATTAGCACAGTCTTTAACTCCAGCCACCTGTTGAGCATCAGGGAGACATTTGCACAGGCCCGGCATAGTTGCTATGGGAAATAACATAGGCAATGGTACTTGAATAACACAGCAACAATCACAGTCCCACCATTACAGCACAACTCCACTTTCCCGCTTGATTCCTGTGATCACTTGACAGCACATCATAGTCCTCTGGCTCAATGGTTGTCGGTTGCTAATGGCAATGGCTGTGCAGGTTGGTAAAGGGATTTGCCTGACGAGCTCCTACATGTAGCGTTACCCCCACTGGAGTTTTGAGTCCCCCTAAGTTCTGCACAGCCAGGCAACACATATTTTCCACTCTTGCATCCAAAGTCAGTAAACAGTCCATGAGCTTGTTTTTTGTTGTTTTATTAGGGGTTAACAACTTGGATGGGGTCTAGGGGTATATGGGATGCCCAATGGAACTGCAACAACTTGGAGGACAAGCTTCTTATGTACAAAAAGCTGAAACATTCAGTCAGCACACCTTTAAATGAACTTTCCTCAGGCCCCAAATTAAAATCTCCTCATCCACCTGGCTGTCGTGAAAAATATTCCAGGAAGGCATTGCAGGTGCAATAAACTACAGTTTAATTCTTCGGTTCAAATACATTTTAAGTTTAAGAAAATGTTTCAAAGTGCACAAATAATCTGATTTATCAAAGTCAGATGTAAAACTAAGAAAAGTAACCATTATACATTTAAAATGGATATAAAACTCCAGCGGGGAGCCCCAGAAAACATTTATTTGATATATTAATAGAGGTGTAGATCTTGTGCTAGTCTTTAGTATTGTTTTACAATGCATCGGTAGCATGGTGTAGGAGAGGGAAATTCTAAAAATGCACATCAATCACTGTGTCCATGTATAAGAGTCAGCATCTGCCAAACCTACGCACCGAGGTTGAGGTTGTACTACGGCTGGGGAATACTGTTTTCGTGCTATTTTCATTTACAACCATTCACACATGTGTATTATTTTAGAAGTTTTTTTTTTATACGTATCCAAATTCAACTTTGATGCAAAATAAAATGATGGTTAAACTAGTTTTTTCCCACATCGAGTTTTATTTGTGCTAGTACTTCGGAGTACTATTTACACACTGGGCTCTCATGTGTTTCTCATTAGACTGGACTAACAAAACAATAAATCAATCGTCTTTGCTCAGCATAGGGAACTATTGGAGTGGTAGACAGGTAATAGAACATACTGGAATTCCCCACAATGACAGTCAGGAGAGTAGAAAATTGTCTACATGGAAATGAAACTTCCAATACAGCACGGGAATGTGTACAAATATCTTTATTCAGACTTTAAACTAACATACATGTATGTACTTATGCATGTACACACACTTCAAGGCTATAGGTGGTCAACGGGAATTTCTAAATAACCTGACTGCCAGAAGGTCTCTCTTCCATTCAAGAGGCACATACAAATGAATGCAATTATCTTGTTGATGTTTTACCTGAATAAATCCTTGCCTTGTTTGAAATATGGAAGCTCCCATTAACTACTTGCTTTGCTACTTAAAATTCAACCCCCCCAGTGGTGTAGGAACAGGGATATTAGAGATCACATATTAGAGACTAGTCTCCTGCTTCTTTGGAGCCTATTAGGTCTCCCTTGGTTGGGTGCACTAATGCACAATGGCTCCCTGCATGTGGGACCTGGTTGGCATTAAAAGACCTCAATATAAAACCCAGAGGACCATATGTTAGGTGCAGGGAATTACACATATCTTCAGAGCCTAAACTAATATTATATCTCGTGCTTCCAGAACAGCACACATAGCCCATGTGCCCCCAACCTACATCCTGCAGCACTTAGTAAGTTCTTTGACCAAGGGAGTTTTAAATGCACATCCTTCTGTAGACATAGATTAGCCTTCATTCTTGGGTCTCAAAGCTCAATCCAGGAGGCCTCACAAATCTTCCTCCAGGAGTCCAATCCTGTTTGACTCCTTCTCATGGTCTACAACCAAGGAAAGACCTTACACCTTTCTGATGTGCCTGCACTTCATCCCCTCCACACCGCAACTTGTGCCTCATCCACCATTCTCCAACCAGCACTGATTTTACTTTCTATTGCACAGGTTCTTTGCTTGCACTGCTATAAACAATAGAAACTCAAGCCTGCGCAAGCTCAGTAACGTGTAATGAAAGCTATTTACTGAAAAAGATGTAGCCAATATATATATATAAATATACAGAGAACAATAGCACAGCAAAGAGATAACAGAAAGTTTAGAGGGATAAAGTACTTGCCGTCAGCCTTGGGTTAAGCAGATCAGATTTCAGAGCCAAAAGGGTCTTATCTTCCAAAGTTAGTTCCGATGTTAAAAGGGAGATTCTTCAACTTCAACTCAGCTTAGCTACCTTCAAGCATCACAGCCTTTATCTAGGAACTCAGCAGGGTGTCTCCCTGAAGCAGGGAACCAATCGCCTCATTTGGGCAGGTGTGTCAGACGGAGACCCAAGCTATGACCAAAAATCTCTCCTAGCTTATATTATGGTTCATAACTTACCCTGGATACATATAACATTCTATCCATGAGTAGATTAATATGCAGAATCTTCTGCTGAATGTCTACATATGAAATATGAGATACCTGCTTGGATGGTTAAGGAGATATAATTTTCTACTCTCCTGTATATGCCAGCCAGGGGGTGTAATATACCAGGCGACTTGTCTTCAAGTGAGCCGTCCGAATATGTGCTCCATGTTTATGTAATTATGTCCTATTTGAAGATATAAAATTATATGGAAAAGTTAGTTTTTTAAATGTAAGTCTGTTTTTACGACTACCTGGAATGTCTTTGAAGCTCCGTGAGGGCTGGGTTTATGGTTTTACGATCCCTTCTCCAGCAAGAGTCTCCAGACAGAGGGGCACCAGCTAGTGAGGTTTATAGCCATGACGCCCTCCCAATGAGTTTGCTGCCTGTGATCTCTGTCATCATCCAGACCACATGTCAGAGCCAAAAGGGTCTGTGGGGGATTGAGGAGTCCCCTCCTCTATCACACTTCCCCATCTCACTCTTATCTCTCTCTCTCACCCCCCCCCTCTCTCTCTCATCCCCTCCTCTCTTTCACTCCACCATCTCTCTCACCCCCATCTCTCTCTTTCACCCACCTCTCTCTCTCATCCCCTCCTCTCTCTCTTTCACCCCCCTTCTCTCTTGTCCCTCCTCTTTCTGGCCAGCCAATAACCCTGAAGTAACGGCATTATGTCAGGGTTATTGGCTGGCCGCTCTGCTGTAAGTAAGTTAGGGTTATAAGGTGCAAATTTCTTGCCTTGCCCTGGGCACTGACAACCCATGCTACACTAAAAAAAACTGGCTTCTAACTCTTTTAGCTGGCTCCTAGATTCAAAGCAAATTTGTTAAGCTCTGCCTTAAATCAAGCAGACCTAAAGGTAGTAGGTTGCCCCTGGGGCCTAATACATAAACAATATATTCTGCCTGTAGAATGTCACTAGCAGTCCCAAGGTAGAAGAGAGTAGACATACCATACAGCGATTGGAGAAGCAAGTTGGAAGCCACTCTGGAGAAGTCAGGACTGGTAGCAGGTCTAATTGGTGGATATAGCAAAGGTCAGCACAGGCAACAGACAGGAGAAGTATGCATTAAATAATGCAAAGGTTAGGGCAGGAGGCAGACAGTATAGAAATCAGTAAAATGTAAGGAAGGTCAGGTAGGGCAGCAGGCAGTAGAGGTATTCGTTTAACATAAGCAAAAGTTAGTAAAAGGAATAAGCAGGCAAAGATATAGTTGCAGTTCGTCGGCAGGAAAATGCTGTGACAAGCATTGAGGCAGAGGTTGTTGATGCTTAAAGGGATAGTTCACCTTTACCAAAAAGCTGCCTATGCAGATAAGGGGTGTCTGTAGATAAAAAACTGTACAGCTTTGACTATAGTTTAATAATGCTGTTGTTATAGGTGTAGGCCATTTACACACCTCCTGAAGCCTGACTGGAAAACTCCTAGAGTGTTGCTAGGTGAGGCCTAGTCATTACTGCTCACCTCCACCATCACAGAAGTGAGCTCTATGATGCTGAGTTCAGAGCTACTGCATCAGGGGAGAGTAAGAACAGGTGATGGGCTTTGATTCAGAGAAAAAGCTTACTCCTGTGATGGTGGAGGTGAGCAGCAATGACTAGACCTCACTTAGCAACATCCTAGCAACATCTTGAGAGTATTCCAGTCAGGCTTCATGAGGTACATAAATGACCTACACCTACAGTGCATTGAAATAGTATTCATACCCCTTGAAAATTTCCATATTTTTTCATGTTACAACCAAAAATGTAAATGTATTTTATTGGGATTTTTTTTTCCTTAACGTTTATTAGAAACAAGAAAACAATACATGTCAAAAGTATAGCATAAGGGGGATAACATATAGATCACAATGGTCAAGGCATGTAGAAAGGCACAAGCTTTTAGGCTATACAATTAGTCAGAAACACTCAATCAATACATGTGAAGAGAGGATGTAGACTGCAAGAGATTACATCCAAACTAGAGGAAGGGCTATTCCAAACCACGGTTTGGGTGTAGGGCTCTGCATAATGGCATAGATGTCTAACTGATCTGAAAACCTAATATAATATCCTGGATTCGTATGAGGATCAATGGGGGATGGAGCGTGGCACAAAACCAGGTAAGTCTACATAGGAGGGGAATGCAGATTGGTATCTCTAGAAACTTTGTATTCAGTCCCAATGAGTCACTACTTGGTAGAACCACCTTGTGCTGCAATTACAGCTGCAAGTCTTTTTGGGGATGTCTCTGCCTGTTTGTGCATCTAGAGAGTGACATTTTTGCCCATTCTTCTTTGCAAAAAAATGTCAGATTGGATGGAAAGCGTCTTTGAACAGCAGATTTCAAGAGATGCCACAGATTCTCGATTGGATGTAAGTCTGGACTTTGATTGGGCCATTCTAACACATGAATATGCTTTGATCTAAACCATTCCATTGTAGCTCTGACTGTATGTTTAGGGTCATTGTCCTGCTGGAAGGTGAACTGCCCCAGTCTCAAGTCTTTTGCAGACTCTAACAGGTTTTTCTTCTAAGATTGCCCTGCATTTGGCTCCATCCATCTTCCCATCAACTCTGACCAGCTTCCCTGTCCCTGCTGAAGAAAAACATCCCTACCATGTTTCACAGTGTGGATGGTGTGCTTAGGGTGATGTGCACTGTTAGTTTTCCACTACACATAGCGTTTTGCTTTTAGGCCAAAAAGTAAAATTTTGATCTCATCTGACCAGAGCACCTTCTTCCACATGTTTGCTGTGTCCCCTATGTGGCTTTTCGCAAACTGCAAACTGGACTTCCTTCTTATGGCTTTCTTTAAAAAATGGCTTTCTTCTTGTCACTCTTCCAAAAAGGCCAGATTTATGGAGTGCATGACTAATAGTTGTCCTGTGGGCAGATTCTCCCACGTGAGCTATGGATCTTTGCAGCTCCTCCAGAGTTACCATGGGCCTCTTGGCTGCTTCTCTGATTAATGCTCTCCTTGCCCTGCCTGTCAGTTTAGGTGGACGGCCATGTCTTGGTAGGTCTGCAGTTGTGCCATACTCTTTCCATTTTGGATGGATTGAACAATGCTCCATGAGATGTTCAAAGCTTGGGATTTTTTTTATAACCTAAACCTGATTAAAACTTCTCCACAATTTTATCTCTGACCCATCTGGTGTGTTCCTTGGCCTTCATGATGCTGTTTGTTCACTAATGTTCTCTTACACACAGGTGGACTTTATTTACTAATTCGGTGCCTTCTGAAGGCAATTAATTCCACTAGATTTTAGTTAGGTCTATTAGAATAAAGGGGTCTGAATACAAATGCACGCCACACTGTTTAGATATTTATTTGTAAAAAATTTTGAAAACCATTTATCATTTTCTTTCCACTTCACAATTATGTGCCACTTTGTGTTGGTCTGTCACATAAAATCACAATAAATACATTTACGTTTTTGGTTGCAACATAACAAGATGTGGAAAATTTCAAGGTATATGAATACTTTTTCAAGGCACTGTATAGCAAGAGTATTATTCAACTTTAGTCAGAGACACACCGTTTGTTATTATTCACAGACACCCCTTGCATAGGCAGGTTTCTGGTAAAGGTAAACTAACACTTTAAGTAAGGCGTCTCCTGTGCCAGGGAACAATCCAGGAGTTGGGGGGCATGTGCCCAGAAAAACATGGAATATAAAAGGCAGCAGTAAGCAACTGCTGTGTAGGATTGGAGAGCTGCGTTCCAATGCTTGGCAACAGGGACTCTGTCCATCACTGGGAGGTGAAAGTTCTGGAACCAGACAACGAGGCTGCTACTGAACAGGTAAGTGTGCAGGCGTTCTGACAACATACTACTGCAGAAGTAGGGCCACTTTTCTTAAATACCATGAAACACCTCAAAGTGTATCTAAACCCAAAACCTTTTTTTCGGTGTTGTATATAGTAAGGAAAGGTTAACTCCCTAGGATGCATAGATGTAAAAATCTATCCAAAAATAATGAAAATATTTTGGCTGTAAACATTTACATGAATATGCCTCCCCTCTCATTTGGTACTCGTAAAAGACCTCTAGAGTACCCCATGATGACATCACAAGGATTTCGTTCAGGTAAATATAAAACTTTGTAGCATGAAGTTCAAACTGTGGTATGTTGAGCACATGGGGATGGTGCTGTGCCGGGATAAAAATCTGCACAGAGTTCAGCTTAGGGGAAAAAATATAAATAAATAAATATATATATATATATATATATATATATATATATATATATATATATATATATATAATTTCTAATGTTAGTTTCTGCACTGGGTTTATACCCTTATGAAATGTTTAATCACCGCTTATGTTAGTTTTACATCTGATTTTAATAAAACAGCAGCATCAATGGTCCAGTTGTTTTATCTTTCTAAACTGCTTTCAACTTGATTTTTATAAGAACAGGCAGATGCTATATTACATATGCATATAAATACATTCTATTACCAAAATGTTTGATATTGAACCAATATGGAAAATGATCTTTAAACCCATATGAAATATTATGGGGGTTTAAACTGCTTTGTGACACAACGAGATGAGTACGAAGCAGAAATGTGTTTTATATCAGTAGTGTTCCACCAGTAACTTAGGAGTCACATATCCTATTCTAGTAACCGCACAGGAAGTGAGCAAATGGGGACACAGACAGAACTCTAAAGGATCCCATCAGAATAGAAAGAACGATACACATCGTATACTGTATGTAGGAACATGAATATTGCTAGAACATATAACGCAGCACAGTGGCTAAATGGTTAGCACTTCCACCTGGCAGTACTAGGGTCGTTGGTTCGAATCCCAGCCATGGCACCTCCTGCCTGGAGTTTGCATGTTCTCCCTGTGCCTGCATGGGTTTCCTCCGACACTCCAAAGACATGCTGGTAGGTTAATTAGATCCTGTCTAAATTGGCCCTTGTATATGAATGTGAGTTAGGGACCTTAGATTGTATGCCCCTTGAGGGTTAGGGACTGATGTGAATGTACAATATATATGTAAAGCGCTGCGTAAATTGACAGTGCAATATAAGTACCTGAAATAAATAAATAACTTTCACTACCAGTTTCTAATTTTAATTTATTGTACATTGACTATATCCTTAAGGGGTAACAAGACAATTGTCCCTCTGCCTATAATATTTCTTAAAGGGTTGTTTGATATGATCTTTGATTAAATTACAGAAATAAAGGGGATTTTTTTCTTTCAGATATTGCATGCGAAATTCCCCTTTTCTTTCTTAACACTTGTGTTATTACACATAAAAAATATAGAGGTTCTAATATTTTCTCTC
Organism: Staurois parvus; assembly: GCF_062004578.1. Lineage (NCBI taxonomy): Eukaryota > Metazoa > Chordata > Amphibia > Anura > Ranidae > Staurois > Staurois parvus. The sequence continues at coordinate 5,925,173 of NW_028317843.1, forward strand.
TAAACTAAATTACAGATTAAAAACCTATGGCTTCGACTTCAACATGAATGTTTTATATTTAGATCATTATTTTTTTATGTTAAGGCCAAAAATTAAGAAATACAAATATAAAATTAAATATGTTTTGTTTATGACCAGGTAAATATAAAGGCATATTGAGCATAAACAGTTCATATGCAGTCAGCAGATGAAGATTTAGATGAAATTTCTCTGACGAAATTCAAACAAAAACATACAGTACATTTTCACTAAAATAAACCTGTCAATAGAGGAATATAAAGGCTGTTATTTTTGGATGTTATGCCAACCCATTGGCTTCAATAGGCTGGTTTGTTGCTGCGGATAGAGACAGATGTCCGAGCCTGGACGCAGCTGACTGCATTCAGCCTTGGACATTTGTCCCAAATCACAGCTAATCACTCTGTGATTGGGTCTGGGATTAAAAATACAATTTCAGTCTTTGCAGATGACACCAAGCTGTGCAGTGGAATAATGTCCTTACAGGATATCTTCAACTTACAAGTCGAACTCAATGCACTGTTTAATTGGGCAACTATGTGGCAAATGAGGTTTAATGTTGATAAATGTAAGGTTATGCACTTGGGGGCTAAGAATATGCATGCATCATACATACTAGGGGGGGGGGGGTACAACTGGGGGAATCAATGGTGGAGAAGGATCTGGGTGTTCTGGTAGATCACAAGCTTAATAATGGCATGCAATGTCAAGCTGCGGTTTCTAAAGTGAGCAAAATCCTCTCTTGTATTAAAAGAGGTATAGACTCCAGAGAGAGATATATAATTTTACCCCGGTACAAATCATTAGTAAGACCTCATCTAGAATATGCAGTGCAGTTTTGGGCACCAATTCACAAAAAAAACATTGGGGAACTGGAGAATGTACAGAGAAGGGCAACCAAACTGATAAGAGGCATGGAGGAGCTCAGCTATGAGGAAAGATTAGAGGAACTGAATTTATTCTCTCTTGAGAAGAGGAGATTAAGAGGGGATATGACCAACATGTATAAATACATCAGTGGTTCATATTGTGAACTCGATGTAGAGCTATTCATCCTAAAGTCATCACAGAGGACAAGGGGACACTCTTTATGTCTGGATGAAAAGAAATGTAATCTTCAAAAACGGAAAGGTTTCTTCACTGTAAAAATGTGGAATAGACTCCCTCAACAGTTGGTTCTGACCAGCTCATTGGATTGATTTTTAAAAGGCCTGGATTCTTTCCTAGATACACAGAATATAACTGGATACTAACATTTATAGGTAAAGTTGATCCAGTGAATATCCGATTGCCTCTTGGGGGATCAGCAAGGAATTTTTTCCCCTGTAGGAGCAAATTGAACCATGCTTTGCTGTTTTTTTTTGCCTTCCTCTGGATCAACTGTGGGTATAGGATTATAACTTTTTTTTTGGGTGGTTGAACTGGATGGACTTTTGTCTTTTTTCAGCCGGACTGACTATGTAACTATGTGTATGGCTACATGCAATCAGCAGTGGTGGCTAAAAAGTACTGGCATGTATTGTCAGGGTTGGCTGGCTTCTGTTGGGGCCTTTCTGTAGGTGGTGCATGTGTAGCTGTCCATTTAAGAGTGTGCAGTAGAAGTTTTTAGTAGACCAACGAGCACTACTTTTATTTGCACATAAAGTTAGCTAAGGCAACCTCACTGAACCCTATAATCTACGTATACACTTTAGTAATGAAGAATTAAATAGTATTTGTTATTTTTTTTGCACCCATTTTATTTCAAAATGCCTTCTTTTTTGTAAATAACTTTACAGAGCTGGATACCAGAGATGTAATTTATGGGGAGAAATCAGAATAAAATTAGCATGTATCATCTATAATAACCCTAGTTGTTTTTAAACTAAAACTGATGATAGAACATGGCAAGTAAAATATGTTTTGCAGAACAATATCTTCAAAAGTACGCCTTCTTTGCCCAAATAGAAAACAATATACAGTATGTATTATTTACAACATTGTAAGTTGTGATCTAAAGGCCCATAGAAAAAATTTAAATTCTCAGGTATAAGGGAAGCTGAAGTGGTTAAGAAGAATTTGTCAGTTGTGGAACCAGAGCAGGGAAGCAATGTAATTTTGCCATCCAATCCACTTCTGGTCCTAAAGTTATCAACAATGGTCTTTCACCTTTCTTTTACAAACTTCATAAATTCAATTTTAAAAAAATGCAGCTCTAAGCCACATTTTGGTACCTGTCCCATCTTTAGTCAAAACTAATTGATATTTTTTGCTGTAGTTCACTAATTTGTTTCTAAAATAGACTATTAAATGAGGATAACACCTATCTTCCACAAGCTCCTTTATTTTCTGTTTTGTAGTGTGGTGACCAGCTGCCTGCTTTGTAGTACAAACCCCACCTGAAACAGATTTAATCCTGGATGGTCCATACAACACATTTCGTTACACACAATTTAATGTAAACAGAAATGTTTGTTCTGGCTTTGGGCAAACTTTGATTTCAACTGAGTTAGACGTAAACGAGAAACATAAATCCAGATTAAAATAATATAATTAAAAAAGGATACATTTTTTAAATTAGATTTATTTATAGACATACAAACCCCCACATTCTATCAGGATAAGGGTATAAAGGACAGACAGACAAGCAGATATACTAATCTACATGCTTGGATCTTCTGAGTACAATATAGATTTGTGTCAAGGTAACAGATAGCAGGGATTATGGCCACACATGTCCAGTGCTGGTGAAGAAGCTGCCATCCACCACTCCTACTTTTTTTAAATTCTTCCATATGTTCATATGTCTGAAAGCAAAATTAGCTAAAAATCAGATAAAAAAATAGCCAATTAAAGGAAAAATAACAAAACTATTGTAGTGCTGCCCCCCCCCCCCCGAGGAGCCACTGTATTGTTTTTGTTCTCCTGCCATGCACCAGTGATGGCCAGCCCTGAAAAGTCAGTTAATGGTCCAATAACTAGACCTGGAACTCTGGGATGAATACCATCAGGACTTGTTGCTTTTTTAGGCTTTCACAAAGCCAGTTCTTCAGCTACCTTTGTCCATAAAATCCTGAAAATGCACCATCACTAGTAGAACCAAAATGATGCAGTTACAATTTTAAAGGGATGACCTAACTGATAATTGCAAGCCTTGCCTAGACACTGGCCAGTGTAACTGAATCACATCACCCTGCTGGCATTGGGGACCTTATGGTGGCATGCTTATTCTCAGTGGTAGTGATTATAATCCAAAGGTAGTTAAGAGTGCCAGTCTCCTCGGTCAGCAATGTTCAACAACAGCTGTCTTATACAACGAGGTGGCTCCTCATCACCAGAGCTGGTCCTTGGTCTTTGTCGGTCTCACAAAGGCCAGCAAAAGATCCTGCCCCTCATTCCTGTGGCACACCTCTCAAGCTGATGTCCAGCAGTAATCTCTCACTGGATCTCAGCCACAGTCTTTCACCAGATCTCAGCCACAGTCTCTCACTAGATCTCAGCCACAGTCCCCCTGCTAAACCTCAGCCACAGTCTTTCACAGGATCTCAGAATACCGGACAGTAGAAACACTGGAATGGCAGGAACTCTGGAACAGCAGTCACATGGTTTTTAGGCTCTCAGCAGCAGCAGGCAGTAATAGGAACACCAGGTCCACAGCAGTACACTTAACATGGCTCCTATATGCATCTCACAATCCCGTGCTTACTTCCCTACAGTCCTGTGCCTTTTCCCTGGGCTCACTGCAGCACTGTCCCAGTTTCCTGTATTGCGCTCTCCATGGGTTCTGTTTTTCCCTCTGGCAACGCATGAGGGCCCCCTATCTCCTCCTTGGGTTGTCCAAGGGTCCTGACTAAACTGTCTCTTCCCCTGTCAAGTCTGGAGGGCGGACTTACCGTACAGCCATGTGGGAGCCAATTAAAACACCCCTAGCCCCATTTCTTGGAGAGGGCAGTCTGGGCTGCAGAGGCAGTCATTGAAGTCCCCTCCAATGTTCTCCTCCTCTCTCTCTGTGCTATTACTCATGGCAGGGAAGCAGAAACAGTCTGGGAAACACTAGCATTTGCTGCAATATTCACCTTAATCCAGATGTTTTCCCTGCAACTAGATGTCCTGAAGTCTGGTGGCCAACATCATTCAATCCACTTCTTCAGAGCTCAGGTCACCCCAGCCTGTGACTGGACAGTGACTTAGCTCATCTTTATGTCACTCTGTCCTCTCCTGCTATCAACATGTTTCTTGTCAGTACATGGATTAATTGGCTTTTCATACTATTTTTCCTCTTATGCTCCAACCCTGCTGTACAGTGATTGTAAGAGGGATGCCAGGTCAAATTCTGTTGGTTACACTGCTTGCATATAGTGTAGAAAATTGCTACAGAGCTGCATTAGGTTTCATTTTTTAATTTTAAAAATGTCTTTTGCACATGGGAGGCTAAGACTGTTCAACATATTTGCCGGCGTATTTCCTCCACAGGGCAGCCCAATGACAGCATACAGCCTCCCGTTACTACAAATGGTTGTGCAATGTTGTACTCATGTTTACTGCTGTGCTGTTGTAAACTCAAGTACAGCATACTGGCATATGCAAAAATTAAAAAATCTTTTTTTTTCGCATTTATTTTATGGTGTACTTGTGTTTAAGTTAGCACCACCGTATATAGTACATGAGTATAGCAGTGCACAGCCATTCATATCAATGGGATGTTACATGGAACAGGCTCAGCCATTCGTGAGCAAGAGCACTAATTAATTCACAAGAAAATATGGTATTTGAAGTGGAAGCAAGTTAGAATCAAAATGTTTCTTTTAGAAATCAGAACCTATAGCTGAATAATCTTTGGTTCTGTTAACTGAAGTAGATCTATTAAAATTCAAACATCTAAAAAAGCACATCTGAAAATTCCCAAACTACTTTTGTATTTGAAGCAAAAAAGTACCCATTTCTTACCACAAATTTTAAACGGCTGCCTCTGAACCTTCATGTGAGCCAAAGGGTATTTCTACTTATGCAGTCAAATTTTACATATTGTACACTCACATCAATTCCTGCACTTATGGGGATTACAGTCTAAGGTTCCTTTCTCACATGTATACATACTCAAACTGGGGCCAATTTAGACTGCAGCCAATTAACCTACCAGCATGGCTTCAGCGTGTGGGGAGAAACCACACAAGGACAGCTAGACCATAGTGGGTTGATTTACTAAAGGAAAATAGGCTGTTCACTTTGCAAGGGAATTTGCCCCAGAGCTTAGTAAATGTCGTGAAGTTTCACTTTGCAAAGAAAACCCAATCGCATGCAAGGACAGTATAAAAAAAAGCAGTGTTTTGCATGCACAAGTCAGCAGAATTTCGCCTCAATCACTAAGCTTTGAGGAAAATTCCCTTGCAAAGTAAACAGCCTATTTGCCTTTAATATATCAATTTCACATACTGCATGCAAGTAGCATCCTGGTTGGGATTCAAACCAGTTCTACGAGGCAGAAGTGCCAACCACTAGGTCTCTGTGCTAACCTTCCTTCAGATGGAGATTAGTAGAGCACTGTATCATGTTAGCCACCATATTAGCTTTAGGTTAGAAATAGTATTCAGTTCGCGGTTGAACATTCAAACCTAATGAAAGTTCAGCCGTGAACTTTGAACAGAGGAGACAAATCACTAAGCGTTATCTTACCGCATCTGAGTATATGGTAAGATACCACACAGCTACTAAAATACGCATGAGTTATATTGAGTCATGCAGTATTTTAGTAGTGAAAGATTCTTTCATGTTTCAGCTATCAGCGTGGTTCCCAGCTGACAGCTGGTATGGATTTTGTGGGGAACCCCAATGCCATTTTTTTTTTTAAATCGCATGGGGGTCCCCCCCAAATCCATACCAGACCCTTATCTGAGCATGCAGCCTGGCAGGTCAGGAAAGGGGGGGCGTGCACCCCCCCTGAACCATATAAGACCACATGCCCTCAACATAGAGTGGGGTGCTTTGGGGCAAAGGGGCTCCCCCCCCAAAGCACCTTGTCCCCATGTTGATGGGGACAAGAGCCTCTTCCCTACAACCGTGGCCAGTGGTTGTGGGCGGGGGGCTTATCGGAATCAGGAAGTCCCCTTTAACAAGGGGCCTCCAGATCCCGCCCCCCCCATGTGAATGAGTATGTGAAAGTGTAGTGTAAAAAATTAGTCTTTGACAAGTCCTTTATTAAAAACAAAAATAAAAAAAATTAAAAATGAAAGCTTGTGAGCTGCTATGTGAGTGACGAATGCTTCTAATTACTGATTGTGAATCGCCTGCACCTAACACATACTCATACTAGTGTGTCAAACCAATACTAAATACCAAAATTGTGCCAGCACAATTTTGGTATTTAAAAATATAAAAAATGTCCCCCGAAGTAGATCCAATGTCAATCACGACATCCGCAACCACTGCCGACCTGGAAAATGACAAAAAAAAAATGCTCCGCTCTCGCCGCTGGCTCCTGCCGTCTGACAGCTGTGCCAGGATGACAGTTTTTAAATACTGTGATAACGTCACAAGGGGGCGAGTTCACCGCTTATGACGTCATCATGCACTGTGATTGGCCAAAGCATTGCACCTAATCTGTGGTCAGGTGCATTGCTTTGGCCAATCACAATGCACTGACAGGGCACAGTGCATTATAGGGCGCGGTGGTCGAATAGCCGAATGCCCTTACCGTTCATGTGTTTGCCAAACATACGAACGGCCATTGTTTGACGAACTTATGTTTGACTCAAACATCATGCCCAACACTAGTTAGAAATGGCAGCCCTAATATTTCTCCTGTGATAGGTTTACTTTAGGTACAAAAGTGTAAATGGGTCCTACACTGTGACTCTGAGCCTTTATCTAGGGAAAGATTATCAGAATGCCTTTTGTATAACAACAGATGAGATAAGCAGTGAAGGATATCTAACAGCTCACTTTTGTGCTGTCAATTCCAATAGCATAATTCTGTACAGTATCCAGCCCCAAAAAGTCACCGCTTACTGCTCTCCTCTCAGTTTGTGTATTACAACATGAGATTATTATACAATTCTTTATAGAAACTTTAATGTTAAACCAGCAGCCTATGTGCTGTAGATAAAATCATCACATCAAAGCATCCTAGTGAGTCCAAATGTCCGTTTATTTAGAGCTGAGGTTCCATCACTGCCTGTAGATGCATGACCACAGGCATACTATGCACTGCTCCTCTTCTAGAGTCACCTCTGTTAAACTGAACCTAAACCCAAATGGAAAATGAATCTAAACCCGAGACCAAAAATTTTATATATGGCAGCTGGCTTTTCTTCTCTTTTTTCTGCTAGTGATCATGCCAGTAGTACATTTCCTGCCCTAGGGTAACAATGTTCAATGACTGCACTATGTCTATAGAGGAGCACCCAGGGGTGTCTATAGTTGTTACCCATGGACAGAGAGTGGTTAAGAATGACACCCCCCACCTCTCTTTTTACCTCTATACCTAGGGATGCACCAATACCATTTTTTTAATACCGAGTACGAATACTGATACTTTTTTTGTAAGCACTTACAGATACCAATTACCAATACCTATCTCCTAGGAAGAGTAGGTAGATGGGTGGTTTAGGAGGTGGGGGGTGGGAGTTAGGCAGTTGGGTGAGGCTGGAGTGAGAGAGGGGGGTGAGTCAGGGCAGGGTAGTTTAGGGTGGGGTGGGTTAGGGATCTTGGGGTGGTAGGGCTGGGGTGGTTGGGATGGAAAAGGCTGTGACTGGTGTGAGGGGGATGAGGGGGATGGGAGGGCCATTGGGAGATTGCCGGATGGTCAGAAAGGGATCTCTGGAGTGTTAAATTGGGGTGGTAGAGGATAGGGCATGAGGGCTGGGCTATGTATTGTTGGCTGCGGACATATTAAGGGAATGTAAGGTCAGCCAGTTATTAATTTGCAGCAGTGGATAACAGTAGGAGGCCTTAGGAGTTGAGGACAATGTTGGAGGGATTGAGCCTGGTGTGGGTTAGGAGCGGATTGGAAAGGCATGGGGCAGGGGTGTAACTATAATCTTCAGGGCCACGATGCAAGAAACTATGAAGGGCCCCAAAACAGCATGGCAAAATGTGAGCATGACTAAGATCATGGAAGACCTGGAGCACCCTGGGAAATGTGTGTGGCAGCAAACAGTGGGCATGGCCAGTGGAAGGGTCTTAAAAGGGGGATTAAACATAATCTGCGCCTGCAGTATACAGTGTACACATATACAGTCCTTGTGCCTATATTACTGAGTGGCACTTTGGAGGATGTAAGGGGGCACTCTTGATATACTATTACTCCAGAGTTATTACCTTCAGAGTGCCCCCTTACATTCTTCAGAGTGACCCCTTACATCCTCCTCCAGAGTGCCCCCCTTAGTGTCTCTAGAGTGCCTCTTACATCCTCCAGAGTGTTCCCTTAGTACTACCGTACTAAGAGGGCACTCTGGAGGATGCAAAGGGGAACTAAGTTAGAACCTCCAGAGTGCCCCTTTACATCTTCCTCCTTATGTCCTGTACCTCTAGCATGCCTCCTAAGTTAGTGACCCCTTATGGCCCCCTTCTTTTTCAGAGTGCCCCCAAAGTTAGTCCCCCCTTATGTCCTTCTCCTCCAGAGTACCCCTTAAGTCCATGCTCCCGTATGTCATCCTGCTCCTCCAGAGTACCCTCAAAGTTTGTGCCCCCTTATGTCCTCCTCCTCCTGAGTTCCCCTTTCACATACCTTCTGGCCTGGCTGCGAGTGACAGTCAATGGCAATAAAAAAAAATCCTTCTCTGCGCCTGCAACTTGGAACTGCATATGTGCAGTTTCGGAGCCAGCCAATTAGAGAACTGCCTGGCTCGGCCCCTACTGTTGTGGAGGGGCTTGTGAATATAAGACATACCCCACTGCCTGATCCAAAGCCAAGCCCAACGGTTCTGTAATCGTCTGGCTGTGGAACTGCACATGCACAGTTCAGAGTCGCAGTTGCGGAGTAACTACCATGGGGGTAGAGGTGACATCGGGCAGATAGAGGGAAGAAACTGGTAAGGCACCAAAGGTGACTGCTGGCGGAGGGAATGAGGAGGTGGGGAAGGTTTAGGACATAGGTGGCGGGAGAGAAATTTTTATATTTCAGCTGTCAGCAGGGTATCCCACTGACAGCTGAAATACCATTGGTTGTTATGGACGTGCTCCTTATCAACCCAAACTTGCTGGCATTGTTTTGTTTTCATTTCAGCTGGAATTTCAGCAGGATTCCCCCATTGACAGTTGAAAAAAAACAAACCTGAAGGAATTGTTTCCAGGTATCGGAGCATTTGCACGAATAGCGATACTCAAATGCTCAGTATCAGCACCGTTATTGGTATCAGTATTGGTGCAACCCTATCCATAACTTGAGGGGAGCTGTTCTATAGTCCACAAAGATAGCTAGTTGTCAACTCACAATATTTCTGGCAGGATTTTTTCGTTTTGTTTAATTCTTTATTTTTATTTTTTTATTTATTTATTTTTAGTGATGGAGCTATTGCCTATTGGATTTTCTTGTTTATACCTTTTTAATGTTTTTTTTTTGAGGAGCAATTGGACCCCTTTGTGTATTTACAGGTCATTTTAATTGTTTATACAGTCAGGTACATACATATTGGGACATCAACACAATTCTAACGTTTTTGGCTCTATACACCTCCACAATGGATTTGAAATAAAACAAACAAGATGTGCTTTAACTGCAGACTGTCAGCTTTAATTTGAGGGTATTTACATCCAAATCAGGTGAACGGTGTAGGAATTACAACAGTTTACATATGTGCCTCCCACTTGTTAAGGGACCAAAAGTAATGGGACAGAATAATAATCATAAATCAAACTTTCACTTTTTAATACTTGGTTGCAAATCCTTTGCAGTCAATTACAGCCTGAAGTCTGGAATGCATAGACATCACCAGACGTTGGGTTTCATCCCTGGTGATGCTCTGCCAGGCCTCTACTGCAACTGTCTTCAGTTCCTGCTTGTTCTTGGGGCATTTTCCCTTCAGTTTTGTCTTCAGCAAGTGAAATGCATGCTCAATCGGATTCAGGTCAGGTGATTGACTTGGCCATTGCATAACATTCCACTTCTTTCCCTTAAAAAACGCTTTGGTTGCTTTTGCAGTATGCTTTGGGTCATTGTCCATCTGCACTGTGAAGTGGCGTTCAATGAGTTCTGAAGCATTTGGCTGAATATGAGCAGATAATATTGCCCGAAACACTTCAGAATTCATCCTGCTGCTTTTGTCAGCAGTCACATCATCAATAAATACAAGAGAACCGGTTCCATTGGCAGCCATACACATCCACGCCATGACACTACCACCACCATGCTTCACTGATTTGGTGGTATGCTTAGGATCATGAGCAGTTCCTTTCCTTCTCCATACTCTTCCCATCACTCTGGTACAAGTTGATCTTGTTCTCATCTGTCCATAGGATGTTGTTCCAGAACTTTGAAGCCTTTTTTAGATGTCGTTTGGCAAACTCTAATCTGGCCTTCCTGTTTTTGAGGCTCACCAATGGTTTACATCTTGTGGTGAACCCTCTGTATTCACTCTGGTGAAGTCTTCTCTTGATTGTTGACTTTGACACACATACACCTACCTCCTGGAGAGTGTTCTTGATCTGGCCAACTGTTGTGAAGGGTGTTTTCTTCACCAGGGAAAGAATTCTTCGGTCATCCACCACAGTTGTTTTCCGTGGTCTTCCGGGTCTTTTGGTGTTGCTGAGCTCACCGGTGCATTCCTTCTTTTTAAGAATGTTCCAAACAGTTGTTTTGGCCACGCCTAATGTTTTTGCTATCTCTCTGATGGGTTTGTTTTGTTTTTTCAGCCTAATGATGGCTTGCTTCACTGATAGTGACAGCTCTTTGGATCTCATCTTGAGAGTTGACAGCAACAGATTCCAAATGCAAATAGCACATTTGAAATGAACTCTGGACCTTTTATCTGCTCATTGTAATTGGTATAATGAGGGAATAACACAAACCAGGCCATGGAACAGCTGAGAAGCCAATTGTCCCATTACTTTTGGTCCCTTAACAAGTGGGAGGCACATATGCAAACTGTTGTAATTCCTACACCGTTCACCTGATTTGGATGTAAATACCCTCAAATTAAAGCTGACAGTCTGAAGTTAAAGCACATCTTGTTTGTTTCATTTCAAATCCATTATGGTGGTGTATAGAGCCAAAAATGTTAGAATTGTGTCGATGTCCCAATATTTATTGACCTGACTGTAAATGCTTTATTTGTATATATTTATCTATTTTAGAAGACCTCTCTGTGGATTTACATGTTTTTATTCTTTATAAATTCTTTGTTTATATTTATTTTTTATTTTAATATTTTTTTTAGAGGAAGAGCCATTGAAACACTCTATGGATTTACAGGGTTTTTTTTAATTGTTTAGAAATTCTTTATTTGTACTTATTCATTCTATTTTTTAGACAAGGAGCTATTAGACCTCTCTGCAGATTTACATGTATTTTTTATTGTTTATAAATTCTTCACTTTTATTTATTTTTTAAGGAGGAGCCATTGGAGCTCTCTGTGGATTTACATGTGTTTTTTATGGTTTTTACATTCTTTGTTTATATTTATTTATTTATTGTATCCCATTTTTTAGAGGAAGAGCCTTTGGACCTCTCTATGGATTTATAGGTTTTTTTATTGTTTAGAAATTCTTTATTTGTATTTACTTTGTTTTTTTAATAAGGAGCTACTAGACCTCTCTGCGGATTGACATGTATTTTTTACCGTTTAGAAAATCTTCACTTATACTTATTTTTTAGAAGAAGAACCATTGGTCCTCTCTATTGATTTACAGTTTTTATATTGTTTAGAAATTCTTTATTTGTGTTTATTTTATTTTTTTAGGGGAAGAGTTACTTCCTAGTAGAAGCTGTAATTAGTGTAACACCCTCCAGGTCAGCCAGATAGCAGTTTGCTGTTTTTTTAAGCAGAGGCTCAGTAGCAGCCTGGGATGAGTCAGCATGGGAGTGAGGTAGAGAGGTTACCAGGAAAGACTAGGGAGGTTTTGGAGGTCAGAGCTTCTGGAACCCTCTCATCTCTCAAGATACCTGAGAGCTTTCTGGAGGAGGGATAGAGGAGGGGAGGAAGCTCAGGTCTGCATACTTGAGGGACCTTGGCCAATCCCCTGGGTGGAAGGGAGCAGTGTCGGGTGGAAGATGGTGAGAGAGGCTGGAGTGTGGAGCCTGGGAGGGGGCTGAGGGAAGGGGCCTACCCACATGCAGGTGCTGGAGAAGAGGATCTCCACTGTACCACGGTCTCCAAGAAAGGATATCCTGAACAGCAGGGAAGGAGCAAGCCCAATGAAAGGCCAAAAAGCAGCCACCCACCCATTAGGCTATCAAGAGAGTACACTGTGAGTACTCTTACACAGCCTGGGGTGGATAAGGGGAGAGGGCAGTCAGGTGGAGAACCCTACTTGCTTCTCATCCAGGGCTGCTATGCTGAATTGGCAGTTTCTGGGCCCCCTTGCCCAGGGAATACCCTCAGTACAGCTGGGTGAAGAGGAGGATTCATCTAGGGTCTGAATAGGTATACCAGAGAGCTGCAATGCTCTTAAAGGAGAGACTATTTTGTCCACATCTGTACATAGCTGCTAAGGAGTTAGTCCTCAAGTTTGAAATTTCCTTAGGCATACCATACACCCCTCGACCTCACCCAAGTTATTAACCCCTTAATAAAATCACAAAACCAAGCTCAAGGACTGTTTACTCACTCTGAATGCAACGTGTGGAAGAAAATGCATGTTGTCTGGCTGTGTAGAGCTGTAGGGGGACCCCAAACTCAGCGACCCCTAAGGGTGTAGTGCTACATTAGCATTACAGAATGCTGAGATGCTCTGTTAGAAAACTGAAGGCATATGAAGACACCCTAACATTTCTGCAGTGAAATCAGCTGCCACATTTTTACAATAGATGTCACTACAGACTTACATCTTATTTCAATAAAATATAACTATCTTTGATGCAGTTATACTTACAGTATATCTAGGATCTCCCTCTCATTCGTATAACCAATGCTCCCTGATCCAGCGAGATATTGCCCACAAGACTAATTGTTTCGCAGAGTTTGCACCCTGTGCTCCAGCAGAGTATGGGGATTCTAAAGCAGGCAATCTTAGGAACCCTAGGGGTTCCTCCACTAGTTTTTAGAGGTTTCTTGAGCAGTGGATAGTTGAACTCCCATTTGATGGTTCCTGGATAGTTTGGGATCCAATGCCATTTTGCAAAGCCAGCAGAATGTCATCAATTATATTTTAGCTGTCTATACTAGCATTGTGACCACCAGTGTAAGGAGACATTCTTCCCACCAACCCCTGATGAATTCATTTTGGCAGGGGTAACCTGAGACCTGAAAAGTATTTCAAGATTTACTCTGAAGTAAAAAGGTTGAGGATGACTGATCTAAAACTTAACGTGGTTGTAAAACCTTACATGTAACCAGTAATGTTACTGACCTCAGGTAATACACAGAGATGAAACTAATCTTCTTGCATAAGTTGTACCTGTTTATTTGTGGCATTCTCTTCTCTATATCTGTTAAAAGTGTAGAATTTACAGAACATCTCTCAGCTCTAAAAAGCAGGCGCTGGGGAGCTGCAGTTATACTCTGCAGAGCTCAGTGAGGAGAATTCTGAGCCCTGATTGGTTGGAAGAGACACACACCCCTCCACACAGCTCAAAGGAACAGAACTGAGGCTGTCAATCTACTGGAGGTCCCTCCCCTGTCACCATTTTTGTCTTGGTGTCAGGAAACTTGTCAGAAGTGACTCATGCATATCAAAGGAACGGGGCAGGTGGACAGAAATGACATTTAGTGCTCTGGATTGAGAACACTAGTACACACTATAGAGGGATATGCTTTGTTCATATTTCAGGTCTGAGGTTTACAACTACTTTAAATGAAAAGTATCTGGCTAAGATATTTTTTACAAGCAGCTCTGTGACTTTGTTGGTGATATCTCGCTGAACTAGGGACCTAGGTGCCCACAAGCCTGCCAGGGGGCAGACCAAGGTACAGTATAAGTGGAACTGCCCCAATGGATCAATTAATTTGAATCCCAGCCATGACACTATCTGCATGGAGTTTGCATGTTCTCCCTGTGCCTGTGTGGGTTTCCTCTGGGTATTCCAGTTTCTTCCCACACTCCAAAACATGCTGGTAGGTTAATTGGCTCCTGTCTAATTTGGCCCTAGTATGTGTATGCATGAATGTGAGTTAGATTGTAAGCTCCCTGAGGGCAGGGGCTGATATAAATGTACAGTATATACAGTATGTAAAGTGCTACGTACATTGCTATACATGTGCCTGAAATAAACAAATAAAATAAATAAATTACACTTCAACAGCATGCTAGGTAAAAATGAATTAGATGGAGGAAATGTTCCTTCCAGAGTGACGGTTTGAGCCATTGCCAGCGGCTCAATAACAACATACCTCCCAATTATTTTGCTTTTGTGCATTTGGCGCTTTACATGTTTTTTTAGATTAACCTTGTTTTAGGGTCTGACAAATCCTCTCTAATCTAGCACTGCTTAGTCCCAGGAATGAAATTAACATCACCTCTTAAATCAGATTAATTTTAGGAAGGTGTAGTGTTGCCCTTAAAAACATACATGTTGGTGAAGTAATTTGCTGGCATGCAAACATAACGTGACTCATGCTGCATTTTATAGATCTCAAGGCCTCTGCTTAATCATTTTTTTTCACCTTGAGTAAGTTTATTTCAAAGTAATCCCGGTGTAGTCTTTGCCAGCATCCTCTCTGATATATAAAATTAATAAGTATGTCAAAATAAATGATTAACTGTCTAGTCATAGCCACCAGAGTGAGAATTGGATGCTTTTAGCGTATGTTGTCCAAGATACAGGACATTGGTAATGTAAGTACAATAACAGAGGGTAGCAGGAGGGACTGCAAAGGCAGTAATCATGATGAATTTGAAGCTCTATTTACTTGCAGGACTGACATGGAAAAAATATACTGAAATTCTTTAGTAATTATTTATATGAGACAGTGACATTAACACAGTATTAAAATCAAAAACAAAAGTGCAATATGTTTCAGCTTATTATATCTTAAATGTAGTGGTTTTATTAGTTTTCTTTTTAGGTTCCTTTTTTATTTTCACCTGGTGATTCCGATTTGGTTTCTCCACTTTGCATAAAGGTGCAATGAAGACCCTTTTGGACAGCAGTGTTGGCAATCTGTGGAAAGGGTAGAAGGGTGCCCACACTAAAGTTGCCGGCGTGGGAAGACTGTACAGCGCTGGACCGAGGAACAGGGAAGGTCCTGCTGCAGAGAAGAGCTGAGCAGCCGGCCCGGTATTCTGGCATGGTGGTGGCAGCGGAAATACTGGACCAGCCGATCCATATTTGCTCCATAAGATACCATGACATTTTCCCCCCTTTTTTAGGGGGAAAAAAGTGCGTCTTATGGAGCGAAAAATACGGTACATACACCAGCAAATTTAGGTGGACTTGACTGTCAAAGCTGAATTACAGATAAAGTTTTTTTTTTTAAGCAGTTACAGCAACAGCTTTTTTTCCCTTTTGGGAAAAAGGGTTTACATAAATGAATAAAAGTGGATCATTGTAAGCACCTCTGTCAGTGTTAAATGGTTTGTCTCAACATCCTTAACTATTACTTTTGCTGGACAGCTTGGTCTTTTAAATGAAGTTACAAAATAACAAACTTACTGCCAGGACAACAGGGGAAAAAAAAGGAAAAAAGCCTAAAAAAATGAAATGAATGCAGCCATCGCATATAAAAATGTTAAGCTGCAGTTTAATACATTTACAGAGTAGAGTAGGGACCCCTGGAATCTACACTTATCTTTGAATGGTGGCTACTCATCCTATGGGATATCTTTTACCTGGAGAGCATTGCATCTAAGAACTGGACTGATATCTATTGCTCCCAGAGCAAGAGTGTTTTTTGCTGGTCCATTTGCTGATCAGCATTGAGCTCTGGTGAGTGACCCAAATTTTCTTATTGGTGGATTTAGCACGGTGTGGACATCATTTGATTTTGGAAGATATAATTTGTGGACATTTATTTTATTTATGAACACTTTTTCTTGTTTTATATTTTTTCTGTGTTATATTTTTTATATGTTTATTTAGCACATTCCTTTGATTTATTTGAAGTGGGAATCTGCTGCTTTGGACATTTTAGGGTGTGGCGCTTTTCTAACAATACTTAGAGTAGGGACTAGCCTATATGAGCTATTTGGATATAAGCATATAGATCTCTCCATTTCAAATTCAAGACAAAGGGTATTTTTTTCTGGGTACTGTATCAGCACAATTAATTTATAAATGTTCCCTAAAACACAGTAAATCTTCACTTTATGAGTTCAGGTCTGCTTTGAAGATGTGAATATAAAATAGAGCAATGCAGAATTGTTGGCAGAATTGCACAATTCTTGCTATAATTCCAAATTGGGCTAAAATTGTGTTAAAATATGCAGTGTGCTTTAGGGTGCCATTCATTGTTAGTGGCACCCCAACTGCTGTTAGCAGACATGCATTTTCCCGCACATTTTGTCGTTTGACAAATACTCTATCAACGCACCAAAATACGTATTGAAAAAACACACAACACTCCATACTCAAAAAAGGTTCAGTTTGGCTTTTCAGGGTTTTTTAATGCACACTTTGGTGAAGTTTTTAACAAACATTTTGCTGATTTTTTTCAACGCACATTTAAAAAAAATGTGAGCTGAAATTTGTATGTACATTTTGGTGCTTTTTAATGTTTTGGCTCCTTTTTTACCTCATTTTTTGTGTGTGTTCTGCAAAATGCATGCCATTTTGGGTGGTATTATTTGTTAATGGCACCCAAAAGTGACTAGAAGATGTGCAGTTTGCCAGAATATACACAAAGACCAAATGAAAATGCACTTTAAAAAAGTGCCAAAATACGTGCTAAGAAAAGTGCTAAAATGTGCGTTACAAAGCACACCAAAATGCATGTTAAAATAACCTGTGACAAAATGTGTATTAAAGTGTCTAAGGCTAGGTTCACACCTATACAGGTTGCGTTTGAGCCATTTCTGCATTGTGTTTTGCGTTGTGTTTTTGCACATGCGCTATTGCCGCGTTTTTGGTGCATTTTGCTTTTTTTTCTCTTTTTTTTTATTGTTCTTGTTGCTAGATAGATTTAAAATGCAAAAATCAAAATGCATCAAAAATGCGGCAAAAGCTCAGCAAAAACGCAGCAAAAATGCAATACATGCTTTTCTGCAAGGTTTCTATTGCAGTTTATAGAACCAAAAATGCAACTTTTTGCGTTCAAAAAAGTCCCTGACCTTTTCCAAAAAACGCACCAGGTGAAAATGCACCAGGTGAACATGTCCCATAGGAAATCATCTTAAATGGACTGTACTGCGTGTCTGCAAAATGATACAGAAAATGCTTAGGTGTGAACCTAGGGTAAATGCATGTTTAGAAAAGCGCCAAAATGCACATAAAAAAACCCCACATCAAAATGTTAAAAAAATAGTTTGTTAAAAAGAGGCAAAATGAATGTAAATAATGTTAAAGTGTGCAATAAAAAGGAACCAAAATACACATTTAACTACTCGCCACCCGGCCTATAGTCAAATGACAACCAGGCGAACCTCTCGTTCCTCCGGTAGGGCGTCATATGACGTCCTTCCCGGATCGCGCTTTGCGCATGCCCACAGGGCCTCGCTGTGGCGAGATCTGTCACCAGCTGTGCACCAAGGACACGGCCGATGACACATCTGTGTACCGGCCCTGTTGCCAGTATCATGTGACCAAAATCCCACAGAAAAAGCAACAGAAACACACAAACAGCTTAGCACAAATAGTAAACAACACAGTAAGCGGTGTACCACAGTAACTGGTTTTAGTCCTCTGGTAGACTTGGCAGGTTGATGTGCCACACTGCTCTCCTCTGTCAAAGATGGCAAGTCCAGCTAAAGCAGCGGTTCTCAACCTGTGGGTCGCGACCCCTTTGGGGGTCGAACAACCCTTTCACAGGGGTCTCCTAAGACCATCGGAAAACACATATTTCCGATGGTCTTAGGAACCGAGACACCGCTCCGCTATCAGTCTCCTGGCGGGTCCGCCCACATGCAGATACGTCCACATTTCCCTGGACGCGATGTGTGCGTGGGATGACATGCCGCCCCTGTCAACTGGCCACATCCCCGAGATCACTCAACAGCTCCGCCTCCTCACCAGTGATTGGCCGCCGGAACTGTAGCTCAGGAGAGGCACACAGGCGGCCAATCACCGGCGAGGAGGAGGAGCCGAGCAGCAGGACGAAGATCAAAGAAGATCGAGCAAGGGAGCGGCCGGAGAAGGAAGACAGCTAACAGGTAAGTGTCTGTAGCGTGCAGATGGTGCTGCTGCAGCCAGGTATGCTGGCTGTAGATGGGAGAGGGAGGGAGCGAGCCCAGGCTGGAGCAGGAGTCAGCAAGGTAAGTATCATTGGTGTCAGTAGGAGGAATAGTGCCCCATCATTGGTGTCACTGACACCAATGATGGGGCACTATCCCCCCCCCCCACTGACACCAACGATGGGGAACTATTCCTCCCCCCACTGATACCAATGATGGGGCACTATTCCTCCCCCCACTGACACTAACGATGGGGCACTATTCCTCCCCCAGTGACACCAACGATGGGGCACTATCCCCCCCACTGACACCAATGATGGGGCACAATTCCCCCCCACACTAGTATCAATGATGGGGCACTATTCCTCCCACACTGACACCAATGATGGGGCACTATTCCTCCCACTGACACCAACAATGTGGCACTATTCCTCCCACTAATACCAATGATGGGACACTATTCCTCCCACTGATACCAATGATGGGACATTATTCCTCCCACTGACATCAGTGATGTGGCACTACTCCTCACACTGACACCAATGATGTGGCACTACTCCTCCCACTGCAAAATTACAGTTATGAAGTAGCAACGAAAATAATTTTATGGTTGGGGGTCACCACAACATGAGGAACTGTATTAAAGGGTCGCGGCATTAGGAAGGTTGAGAACCACTGATCTAAAGAGATGTGATGAGAGGTTGTTCAGGTTTCTCAGTGTTATCATCAAGAAGTGCAGCTGAATTTCATGTGTCAAGAGCATCCTCATTAGGCTTCTGAACAAAAGGAACTTACTACTACTGAATACTTTTCAGAAACCTTTCCTTATGCTAAGTAGTATCCCTGTCCAGGGGGTTCCTATCCCTAACCTGCCACATGATTGAAGCATGCCCAAATATGTGGGATCCCCTGTTCAAAGGCTCCGACGTTAAGATAGCTGCCTCAACTCCAATGAGAACTTGGCATCAGTTCAGATGCTTACCTTCTCAGAGAGGTCTAATGGAGTCTCTAAGGGGCAAATTTCCTTGCTTTGAACTCCTCTTCTCCTGTAATAATGGCACAGTAACTCCTGCAGGCCTGGAGAGTACCTGTACATGCCTACGTGTTCTGGGGACAAGTGTCTTTACTATGGAGAAATTTTCTATTCCTTTTGTTTCTCTGGCATAGGCTGAATGTAAAATTTCCTAAAGGGAACATTCTGGTTTTCCCTTCACTTTTTGTTTCAAAGAAAAGATTCATCAGGGCAAATAAAGAGGGTAAATCTCCCCAGTGGAATGAAAAGGGAAAAAAAAACTTAACTTGAAAGTGCTTCTAATCCTCCTCTACCCCATCCAAAACTAAAAATAAAAGTTTTCCTTTATATTCACTTTAATGGTAAATAATAAATATAATACAACACTAAGCTAAGTCTTTGTATTACCCTTTCATTTCCTAATTTCTTAGTTTGCATTAGAAAAGGACAGCCACTTTCTCACTGGTTGCTGTCATCTATGCAAAATATTTGTTTGCCTGGGCTCTATATTATATATATATATATATATATATATATATATATATATATATATATATATATATATATGGTCTTGTTTATGAATGTCATCATATAAGCTGAAACAGATGTAGGTGATTTTAAACTGTGTGAAGCACACAAGAGTCGTGAGAAGCCTTGTGGTCTGAGTTACTCTCTTGCCTTTTTTAGTCAATACAAACAATTTTGACTGTTAAATCCTTACAGTATCTTGTTGTGTTACATTAGCCAGATAACATCCATCCAATTGTTCTGTGTTATAGGAGGCCACACACAATATCTGATAACTGATCTCTAAGCCAATAACGTCACCATACGGTTTCTCAAGTGAAACATTATGGACAATGCTCTATAACAAAGGAAAAGTAATTGGTGTAGCAGACCCTCATTTTTCTGTCTCTGGGGACCATTTAGCTGTCTTGTACGTGTGTTTTAGGATGATTTGCTGGACTTTTTTTTTTTATCTGGGTGGTCAAATAAATGTACCAGATGTATACAAGCTATAGCCTGAGAAATCTATATTAAGTAGGAGATAAAGGCATAAAATGATTCCTATTGATTTACTTTGCTTTATATATACAAATGGACAACTGTTCACATCTCAATTCATTTAAGGTTCACTGGAGCACATTAGCACTACAACTAGGTGGATCTGACATACAGTTAGCTCCATATATATTTGGCCACAGGCACAATTTTCATACTTTTGGGTCTGTATGCCAACAGAATAAATTAAAATGAACCAATCCAAATGAATTTGAAGTGCAGACTTTCAACTTTAATTCAAGGGGTTGAACATAAATATCAAGTACAAATTTTAGGAACTGCAACCATTTTTATACAAAGTCCCTCCATTTTCAGGGGCTCAAATGTAATTGGACAAATGCATATAATCATAAATAAAATTTTTAATATTTTGTTACGAATCCTTTACTGGCAATGACTGCCTGAAGTCTGGAACCCATGGACATTACCAAAGACTGGGTTTCCTCCTTTCTGATGCTTTGCCAGGCTCTAATTGCAGCTGTCTTAAGTTGTTCTTTGTGGGTCTTTCTGCATTTAGTTTTGCCTTCAGCAAGTAAAATGCATGCTCAATTGGGTTGAGATCAGGTGATTTACTCGGCCATTGCAGAATACTCCAATTCTTTTCCTTCAAAAGTTCCTGGGTTGCTTTTGCAGTTTGTTTTGGATTGTTGTCCATCTGTACTGTGAAGCGCCGTCCAATCAACTTTGCTGCATCTGGCTGAATCTGGGCTGAAAGTATATCTCTAAACACTGCAGAATTCATCCGGTTGCTTCTGTCTTCTGTCACATCATCAATAATCACCAATGACCCAGTACCACTAAAAGCCATGCATGCCCATGCCATCACACTGCCTCCACCATGTTTTACAGATGACGCTGTGTGCTTTGGATCATGAGCTGTTTCAAGCCTTCTCCACACTTTTTTCTTCCTGTCATTCTGGTACAGATTAATCTTAGTTTCATCTGTCCAAAGAATGCTTTTCCAGAACTGGTCTGGCTTTTTTATATGTTTTTTTGGCAAAGTCTAATCTGTCTTTTCTATTCTTCAGGCTTATGAATGGCTTGCACCTTGTGGTGAACCCTCTGTATTTGCTCTCATGAAGTCTTCTCTTGATTGTAGAGTTTGACAAAGATACGCCCAACTCCTGGAGAGTGTCCTTCACTTGTCTGGATGTTGTGAATGGGTTTTTTTTACCATAGAGAGGATCATGAGATCATCCACCACTGTTGCCTTCCGTGGACGTCCATGCCTTTTTATGTTCTTGAACTCACCAGTGCGTTCTTCTTTCCTCAGAATGTACCAGACTGTTGATTGGCCACTCCTAATGTTGCTGCTATCTGTCTGATGGATTTGTTTTATTTTTGAAGCCTTACAATGGTCTGTTTCACTTGCATGGACAGCTCCTTTGAAAGCATGATGTAGATTCACAGCAATAAATTCCAAATGCAAATACCACAGTTAGAATCAAATCCAGACCTTTTACCTGCTTAATTGATGAAGAATTAGCGAAGGAGTAGCCCACATCTGGCCATGAAACAGCGTTTGATTGAATTGTACAATTACTTTTGATATCCTGAAAAAGGGGGGATGGCTACTCTTAAGAGCTTTAATTCCTAAACCCTTCCTCCAATTTGGATGTACATATTCATTATATAACCATAGCTTGAATATGGTAATTTGGTAAATACCTGAAAAAAACTAACATTGTGCCTGTGTTCAAATACTGTACATATGGACCTAACTGTAGATAAGACCTCCAGCCAAGTTACAGTATAGTATGTGTAAACCCACTAAAACCTCATAAAAAATTTTTTAACATGTTATCTAAAGCCCAAAGCTGAGTGAATATCACTAGTGTGTAATCTGCCTGGAGTTTGGATGTTCTCCCTGTGCCGTTGTGGGTTTCCTCTGGGTACTCCGGTTTCCTCCCATACCCCAGAGACATACTGGTAGGTTAACTGGCTCCTGTTTAAATTGGCCTTAGTAAGTGTATGTATGAATGTGAGTTAGGGCAGTGTTTCTCAACCCTTTTTTATGCAAGGCACCCTTTAAAATTATGGACAGCCTCGAGGTACCCCATTCTAAAATGTAAAAAACTATGCTAATAGTTTTCCATAATGCGTCAACATCCACACATGTAGGACACCCAGTGTTAGAGGTGATTTATTCTTCCAAACCAAATGCACTTTAGCACACTGGTACTGACTAGTATTCCCTCAATTTTTCTCCATCACTCAGCTGATGTAACCCCAGAGCTGATAGAGAGGGGCAAACATCAACTGATGATGTCATTGACTGTTGGGATGCTGGTGGCTAGAAGGTCGTAATGATGCACAATGAAATCCTGTGGCTTTGTGTAACTAAAAGGCAGGGTTGATCTACATGCTGGCTTGTATACAATTTTGGGCAATTTTTAGGCATTTTGTCAAGGCACCCCTGAAGAAACCTCAAGGCACCACAGGGGGTCTGAGCACCCTGCTTAAAAAAGGCTGAGTTAGTTACAATCTTTGATTCTCCTTGAGGGCAGGGACTGATGTGAATGTACAATATATATGTATTAATAAATCTGCATTATATACATATGTGCTACCTATACATATTTATATGTATGCTGCGTAAATTGTTGATGCTATTTAAGTACCTGTAATAAATAATAAATAAGAGGAATTTTATAGTGTCACTTGAATGACAGTGCTGAGTTTGCTGGGGCTGCTAATATCACATCGAAGATGGTGGTGGTCAGCAAAAGTCTTGGGTCTTTGTCTACATGGGAGGTTTTTACAAGTAAATAACATGCAGGCAGTAAATCATTGCACATATAATATTATGGGAATATTGTTTTTGAAATGATTTGTCTGGTAACAGGTTCTACTTAAAGTCTGATTTCAGCCAAAACAATTTTTTAGGTTTTTTTTTAGGGTTTTTTTTTGTTTGTACAGAAGGGTAAAAAAATTCTCTCTCTTTTTGCTGTCTTTATCCTCAGAAGGGAGCTGTAACTTTGCTTCCTGTTCTGGTGACAGGGTGTCTATCTGTTTTAGGAATATAGAGACAGCAACAAAAGCACATTTATCTAGTAGAATGGGAAGGGCTTAGATTGTCTGTCAGGTTGTTATTGCTTTCTGCTTCTTTCTGGAGCGGTATCACCAATACATTTTCATTTCTTGTACTGGTGTCACCGGGATATGAATGAGAGAGGGAGGACAGAGACAGCAAAAAAAAAAAACTTGCTAAAGGGTCGGATTTTTTGTGTTGAGCTTTTAGAAGCAATTCACATATATGTCAATATATGTTATTGCACAAAACTACACTATATTGTCAAAAGTATTGGGACACTCGCCTTTACACACACATGAACTTTAATGACATCCCAGTCTTAGTCCGTAGGGTTCAATATTGCGTTGGCCCACCCTTTGCAGCTATAACAACTTCAACTCTTCTGGGAAGGCTGTCCACAAGGTTTAGGAGTGTATCTATGGGAATGTTTGACTATTCTTCCAGAATTGCATTTGTGAGGTCAGGGACTGATGTCAGATGAGAAGGTCTGGCTCGCAGTCTCCACTCTAATTCATCCCAAAGCTGTTTTATCAGGTTGAGGTCAGGACTCAGTTCCTCCACCCAAAACTCGCTCATCCATGTCTTTATGGACCTTGCTTTGTTCACTGGTGTGCAGTCATGTTGGAACAGGAATAGGCCATCCCCAAACTGTTACCACAAAGTTGGGAGCATGAAATTGTCCAAACTGTCTTGGTATGCGGACACCTTAAGAGTTCCCTTCACTGGAACTAAGGGCCCAACCCCACATCATAATCCCCCCTCCACCAAACGTTACGCTTGGCACAATACAGGAAGGCAAATACTGTTCTCCTGGCAGCCACCAAACCCAGACATGTCCATAGGATTGCCAGACAGAAAAGTGCGATTTGTCAATCCAGAGAACACGTCTCCTATGTTCTTTGCTTACACCACTGCATCTGATGCTTTGCATTGCACTTTGCTTTGCACTTGGCGATGCAAGGTTTGGATGCAGCTGCTCAGTCATAGAAACCCATTCCATGAAGCTCTCTATGCACTGTTGTGCTAATATGAAGGCCACATGAAGTTTGGAGGTCTTTAGCTATTGGCTCTGCAGACACTTGCCGACTTCTGCACACTGTGCGCTTCAGCATGTGCTGACCCCACTCTGTCATTTTAAGTGGCCTACCACTTCATGGCTGAGTTGCTGTTGTTTCCAGTTACTTCCACTTTGTTATAATACCACTAACAGTTAACCATGGAATATTTAGCAGTAAGGAAATTTCAAGGATGGACTTATTGCACAGGTGGCAACCTATCATGGTACCACGCTTGAATTCACTGAGCTCCTGAGAGGTACCCATTCTTTCACAAATGTTTGTAGAAGCAGTCTGCATGCCTAGGTGCTTGATTTTATATATCTGTGGCCATGGAGGTGATTGGAACACCTGAATCCAATGATTTGGAGAGGCTTCCCAATACTTTTGACATTATAGTGTATGTGTGGTGCAATCAGATTACATAGTGTATGGCCAGCTTTATAGTTTGTTTTGTTTAGAATGTGAGCAAAAGAAGGAGCACTAGAACAAAATCTTGAAAGAGTTCATACCTCTTTAATGGTCCACAAAAAAAAAAAAACACAGCCAGTTGTGGTCAGACAACTTCCCCCTTCATCAGGGCTTGAGATCGGATAAGGAATTTTAACTGCACTCAAAGAGAGATTTTTTATAATAATTTGTTGAACCCTTGGTGATTGCCATTAACCCTGGCCACAATTGCTACTGCCAATAGTAGAGGCACTCCTAGTGGAGAGTATTCTCATACAGAGTAATTTAAAATGTCTCTACTTGAGTTCAGGTAAAATTCCTTCTTAAGCCCTGATGAATAGACAGGTTGCTTTACCTCTGAAATGTGTTTTTTTTTTTTTGGTGGACTATTAAAGCTGTAGGGACTTTTACAATTTTGCCCTGGTGCTCCTTCTTTTAAACCATGCTTTAAGTGATGTTCTGGGGAGCCAATGGAGGTTAGCCTGGTTTGTTCTTCCCAGAACCAGTGAGATCTTGGAATATGTTTTTTTCCATTTCACTGCTCTGTATTAAAGGAGAAGTATGGCCACAGTTCTGTTGGCCCTACTTCTCTTGTGGGCCACAGCAGTAAACTTAGTACTGCACTCTTGTGACCGGTATTCAGCCAACAGCAGGCTCTTTTAATAATATCCAATGTCCCAGCTCCTCTTGGATATATCCCTTTGGAATGTTTTCTTTAGAAACCAGCCATAAGCTGAATAGAAAAGCCTTCGCCCTGCCATCACACTGTAGAGAAAGACCATTGCTCTTTGTGTGGAAGCAGTGGTCTCTCTATAGAGGTCTGCCACACTTCTATAGCTCTCCAATCATAAAGGTTATGCTCCCCACTAATTGCAGATATCTAGCTCACAGTAAGGGGTTTCTCAGGCCTCTGTAGAGAAATCACTATTTCCATACAGAAAGCAAGGGTCCTTCATGTGGCAGGGGACAGGCTCTTCTACTCAGGCTGTGGCTGCTAATTATAGGACTTTAGAGATTTTTTTGGTTTTAATGCACTTAGAAAGTATTTAGCCGATTGGCCCATACAATACACGGTGACATGTATCACATGTGTTGGTGCACCTCAGTATCTCTTATTCCTGGGCTAGACTCTATTGACTTTCACAGGGTTGGGAGCGCTCCTTTATTTGTTGTGTTGTGCTCATGTCTCATTGCTGGTCAGATGAGTTGTTGGAGCTGCCCATACTGTGGTTATCTAAATATCTCCTGGAAACTCATTGTGCTTGGTATTTGCACCTTTTATTCTGAACAGCATCCCAACACACCTTTCTTGAGAACCTTCGTGGCAACACATATCAACCTACAGGGGCGCCAAAAAAAAACCTGGCATGGTCAATTTTTGGTCCTTTGTGATGAATTAGGAAGCTCAATAAATGAATGTGCTACCCTAATGCAACATACATAACTGCAAAACACTACATGTCTCAACAAGTGTGTATTTAACAGATCAAAGAGGCTGGGGCTGCTGTAAATAGTCCCTTAAACAAGAAGTTCAGTTGGGCTTTAATTGATTATCTATTTTACATTAATTGATGATCTATTTTTTTTTGTACTTAACGTGGTCCAAAGTGTCTGATCCTGGATCCACACCAAAGCGGAATGAGCACACTCTAATGTATTAAACAGTTCCTCATCTACTCTCCCTCTTCAGTTTTTGCACCTCTATGAGACACAGATTGAAATGAGTAATAACTATTATTTATCAAACCACCACAGCCGCACAGATGAATAGGTCTGGGTTTTACTGATAAAATTAATTGCATTCAGCATAACATAATTTTTCATTAATAATCCACAAGATTTCTCTTGTCTGCGGTTAGAACTGTTTGTTCCCTTGAAAAATAATTTTGTGTCAGTGCAGAGGTTGAAGAAAAAATTGGGTGATTTCACAAGACCTGCATAAAGTCAGTGGTTTATCATCTTCACAAGGATGCCTATAATGAGTTTAATGTAGACTTAACACCCGGGTGCTGGACAAGAAGGTTAAGGGTGCATGTTTATCTTTGCATTGTGGTAGCTCGCAGTAATGTGCAGCAATGCATGTTATAACGCACACACATTGCACCATGTCACAACACCGCAATGAATTGGAATACATTAAAGTGCATTGCTTTAGAAAAAATACAACACATCTGATTTTTACACGTTTTGGGTGCAATGGTAGCCAATTACATTTTTGCCACACTGAAAAAAACGGTATTTAAATGTTGGTAGATATTGGTGGGTTACTGCCCTGGGGGAGAGAAAGTGCATGTGAGGGGGTTTGAATGAGAGAGAGCTCACTCTTGTGATGGTGGAGGTCAGTAGTAGTGGCTGGGAGAGTCTTAGCAACGTCACAGCAACATGCTGTGCTCTGCATTCACTGGCTGCCAGGAGACAGGGAGAGAGAGGAGGAGGAGGAGCTATTGTGCAGGAGCAAAGTAGACGAGGTGACAATGTGACTACAGCATATCAGGAAGTTTGTATGCTGCTACCACCCCCCAGCATTCCCAATGTCAGGAGTGGGGACATCTAGAACTGAGGAAGCTGAAAGACAGCCAACCACGAAACCAGAGGGTGTTTGTACATGCAAGCAGTGTGTTTGTAAGTGTCTGTATGTGTGTGCAGTGTATATGCAGTGACTATACAGTGTTTTGTAGGTGCATAAATTATACTCCTGTGCTGTATACAAGAAGGTGACATCTGACTCCTGCACTGTGCACATTGCACACACCTGACCCCTGTACTATATATGTTACTGACCCTGAACTCTGTACATTACATACATACAACACCTGCAGTCTGTACATTACATACCTATAACCCCTTCACTCTGTGCATTACATACATATAACACCTGCAGTCTGTACATTACATACCTATAACCCCTACACTCTGTACATTACATACCTATAACCCCAACACTCTGTGCATAACATACCTATAACCCCTACACTCTGCATTACATACCTCCAACGCCTGCACTCTGTACATTACATACCTATAACCCCTGCACTCTGTACATTACATACCTATAACCCCAACACTCTGTACATTGCATACCTATAACCCCCACACTCTGTACTTTACAGACCTATAACCCCAACACTCTGTGCATAACATACCTATAACCCCTACACTCTGCATTACATACCTATAACGCCTGCACTCTGTACATTGCATACCTATAACCCCTACGCTCTGTACATTACATACCTATAACCCCAACACTCTATACATTACATACCTATAACCCCTACACTCTGTGCATTACATATCTATAACCCCTACACTCTGTGCATTACATACCTATAACCCCAACACTCTGTACATTACATACCTATAACCCCTACACTCTGCATTACATAGCTATAACGCCTGCACTCTGTACATTGCATACCTATAACCCCTACACTCTGTACATTACATACCTATAACCCCAACACTCTATACATTACATACCTATAACCCCTACACTCTGTGCATTACATACCTATAACCCCTGCACTGTGTACATTACATATCTATAACCCCTACACTCTGTGCATTACATACCTATAACCCCAACACTCTGCATTACATACCTATAACCCCTGCACTCTGTACATTGCTTACCTATAACCCCTACACTCTGTGCATTACATACCTATAACCCCTGCACTGTGTACATTACATATCTATAACCCCTACACTCTGTGCATTACATACCTATAACCCCTACACTCTGTGCATTACATACCTATAACCCCTGCACTGTGTACATTACATATCTATAACCCCTACACTCTGTGCATTACATACTATACATACATTCTATGGGAAACTGTGTGGAAGAAGGCTCAACTTTGCACTCTGTATGCAGCGCACCCCTAAACTCTGCACTATGTACATAGCACACCCCCAAACTCTGCACTCTGTGTAACCCCCCCCCCAAGCTCTGCACCCTTTAAGAAACTCCCACTGTTATTGAATTTTGACCACACTCACTATGTGATGCAGTTTGGAGGGTGTGTGTGTGTGTGGGGGGGGGGGGGGTATGGGGGTTTTGGGGGGATCATGGCTGAGTTCCTGCACCTATGTTCTGAGAAAAAAAGCTATGTACATGCTGGTGAACTGAGTATACCACCCAAGAACATTGAGGTTGCTGCTGTTTTGAGCCACATGGCTGTTCAAAACCTAAAAGGCCCCAGAAGTCGCCAAATGACCATGACTGCCGCAGCTACGAGGAAGAGGTAACCCAACCTCTTGGGCCCATGATCTAAAGACGGCCCCCAGGCATGGAAATCGGCACATTAACTGCCACTAGGTAATGCTACAAGCTGTAACCATGTAGCAAATCTGTCTCACTCCTGTTTAGTATTGCCTTGTTGTTTAACATAATTGACAAACATCCCCTTTTGTATGAAAGGTGAGCTAACAGGAACAGTACTTGCTGCCCATGAAAGTAAATAAAAATGTTTGTTTCATTTTTAGGTCTCTGCTGTAGAAATGACTTTTAGGTTTAGATTTGTGGCTAACAGCGACAAGAAATGTTCCACTTAGCACACTTTTCAAACAACAAGACTCCAAGTCACTTGATAGCATTTTAAGTTACACTTAGTATCAATATATGATCCGGGATTTACCTATGTATAAAGGAATATACAAGCTGTATCCGGAATGCCTTTGTTCTGATCCTGATCTAATCTCCGTACTATTTCATTGTGCCTTAGCCCAGATTTCTGTCGCTGACCAGATGCCGGGGTTCCTGCCAAAGACCTAGGAGAGCTCACACACTTACAAGGCCACACTTATTGTATTATATCCGCTTTGGCTATTACAGGATTATTATCATTTTGATTTATTGGAATGTAGGTCTGTATAGTTTCTTTCTCTTAATTACAAACTTTTCAATGTTTTTATTTCAAATCAGCATAACTGGTGATATGCAACTAATTCAGAGAGACCTAAAAATCGCAATATGAATATGGGCAATAGTAAAAATTAAAACATGGTTCCCAGGGGTTTGGTCATTGTTGCAATGGTGTTTTAGTGTGCCCCACCACAGGCTACAGTTGCCATTCTTGATTCATGTCTGCTAAATGGTGCATTCAGTTGCAGCAACTGAATACCTCTGGGTGGATTTGGTGTGGACCTGATTGTCTTTTTTTGCTCCAGCACCTGAAATCACTATTATGAGTAAGCATAGGATGAGAGAATCAACTGATCAGGTAAGTATGAGATAGCGTGGACAGCAGGTGGTAACCATGCTTGCTTTGAAACACAAACACAAATATCTTGCAAAAATGTATTTTGGTAATAGGAAAGCAAATGGCTTCATGTAAAATAGAAAAAAAAGTTCTTAGGAAGCCATAATCTCTCTTTATTAAGTGGCTTGAATGTATTTGCAGGTGGTTGCTTAGGCAAAACTATTGGAATCTACATTATTAGAGGTTGGCATGCTGCTTAAAAAAACATGCTCCATTTCTACTCAAACAAAAGTACATTTTATACAGAACTTCAATGCAATGCCAGTGTTGCTGCTGATCACCAGTGCAGTAATAGTGTTGCCGCTAAGCGCCATTGTATTATTAGTGTGGCAGCTAGGAACTCCATGTGTCACTTGTATGGCTTTCCAGTGTGAATGTATGTAAATGACAAGATGACTGCACGGAATTAAAAGCTCCTTATCAGGTAAAATAATACATATATACATCCAGTATATACACTATATTGCCAAAAGTATTGGGACACTCGCCTTTACACGCACATCAACTTTAATGGCATCCCAGTCTTAGTCCGTAGGGTTCAATATTGAGTTGGCCCACCCTTTCCAGCTATAACAGCTTCAACTCTTCTGGGAAGGCCGTCCACAAGGTTTAGGAGGGTGTCTATGGGAATGTTTGACCATTTTTTCAGAAGCGCATTTGTGAGGTCAGGCACTGATGTCAGACATGAAGGCCTGGCTTGCAGTCTCTGCTCTAATTAATCTCAAAGGTGTTCTAACAGGTTGATGTCAGCACTCTGTGCAGGCCAGTCAAGCTCCTCCACCCCAAATTTGCTCATCTATGTCTTTATGGACCTTGCTTTGTGCACTGATGTGCAGTCATGTTGGAACAGGAAGGGGCCATCCCCAAATTATTCTCAGAAATTTGGGAGAATGAAAATGTCTTGGTATGCTGATGCCTTAAGAGTTCCCTTCACTGGAACTAAGGGGCCAAACCAAACCCCTAAAAAACAACCCCACACCATTATCCCCATCCAACAAACTTTACACTTGGCACAGTGCAGTCAGGCAAGTGCCCTTCTCCTGGCAACTGCCAAACTCAGACATGTCCAATGGATTGCCAGACAGAGAAGCACGATTCATTCACTCCAGAGAACATGTCTCCGCTGCTCTAGAGTCCAGTGGCAGTGTGCTTTACACCACTGCATTCGACGCTTTGCATTGCACTTGGTGATGTAAAGCTTGGATGCAGCTGCTCGGCTGGAAACCCATTCCATAAAACTCTCTATGCACTGTTGTTGTGCTAATCTGAAGGCCACACAAAGTTTGGAGGTCTGTAGCTATTGACGCACCTCAGCATGTGCTGACCCCGCTCTATCATTTTACGTGCCCTACTATTTGGTGCCTGAGTCAGTGGTGTATTTAGGTTTTGTGCTGCCCTAGGCAACACAAAAATCGGCTCCCCCCATGGACAGACCCTGACACCGACCAACACCCCCCTCACCGATGAAGAGAGCCTAACATTGACCAACAACACCTCAGCCTCCTCCCCCACCCCCACCCGAGAGAGCCTTCCTCTACCACTGCCCCCCATACACTGGCAACCCCACACCGGCGAGAGAGAAGACACTCACCTTTACGGCTCCGGACATCACCGGGAACAAGAGTCAGTCTCTGCATACACCATCAAGCAGCCCACAGTCTCTCTCAGATCCTACCTGGTCCCCATGCTGTGCCTGTCTCTTCTTCTATCCCTTGTTTAGGGGGGTGGTGCTGGTCCCCTGAAAAATGCTGCTGCCCCCCTGAAAAATGTTGT
This sequence comes from Staurois parvus, assembly GCF_062004578.1. Lineage (NCBI taxonomy): Eukaryota > Metazoa > Chordata > Amphibia > Anura > Ranidae > Staurois > Staurois parvus. Next base: position 5,957,240 of record NW_028317843.1, read on the forward strand.
CCTAGGCAAATGCCTTGTTTGCCTTGTGGTAAATATGCCCCTGGGCTGAGATGCTGTTGTTCCCAGTTACTTCCACTTTGTTATAATACCACTAACAGTGGACCGTGGAATATTTAGTAGCAAGGAAATTTCATGGATGGACTTATTGCACAGGTGGCAACCTATCACGGTACCATGCTTGATTTCACTGAGCTCCTGAGAGCGACCCATTGTTTCACAAATGTTTGTAAAAGCAGTCTGTATGCCTACGTGGTTGATTTTATACATCTGTGGCCATGGAAGTGATTGGAACATCTGAATCCAATGTTTTGGAGGGGTGTCCCAATACTTTTGGAAATATAGTGTATGTATATGTACATATATGTAGCCAGGTGTCAGCTATATCATTTAGCCATTCAGGGACATGTACAGATGTGACTATGATTAATCCTTTTCCTCCTAGTGTTCAGTACTGGGACTGCTTCATCACTTCCCGTTAGCAGAGTGGATTCAGTTTTTCTGACAGCAGAGGATCTTGGGACCTGTAGTCCTATAGCCAATGCATCCTATATTCCTGTTTGCTGATTGAAGTACAACTACCAGAGAGCTGGAAAATGAGAAGGATGCTGGGAAAGCAGATATATTCTACAGCAAGAGACTGGCCTTTTCTCTTGGTGGGGGTTCAGAGCTGAGCACAGGGGGACTGCCGTTCTCCTCCAGAGACAGATTGCTGGCCTACTGCTATGGGACCCTGCACATAAGTTCAGCACAGAGGTGACGCCAATCTCCACCATGAGATCGTATCAGCTTTTCTGCTTTGGGACTGTCATTGTCCGGTCTTCACAGAGACATCTTTGCTCACCACACTTATGGGCCATCAAGTGGCAACTCTGCACATCCCTGCAACCAGCCAAGAGCCTGTGAAAGCTCTTATTCCTAGGAGGCTAACCATGTGATTGGTGAGTGCCCAACCTCTTTCTGTAATCACTTTAGAGACACATTTTTTTTCTTATTTTGTTGTATGGTGTATCTACTCTCTTCTGTCTTGCATTACAATTTAGTGTGTTAAGTCCTAGGGACACCCTAGTACAGGTTGACCTGCTTGCCCTGCAAAAAGTTGAAGTTACACTTACATGCTATTTACTCTGGCCAAAGTGTCTGCATCTGGACCTTACAGCTTTTTTCAAGACCCACTGCTTGTTAATTTTGTATGCTCATAGTAGTCCTTAATTATCATGGAAAACTATTTCCAAGTGTTCTTTGCTCCACCCACATAGGTTTTCTAAGATAGAGGTTGCACTCCCTAGAGCTACACGCTCTTGTTCACTGGTGAATTTTATCTGTTGCCTATTGGATTGGTCAATGTTTCTGCTTTTAAATTTGAAGTCAAGAAAATGACTTTTCTGTAAAAATGAGCCAGATATTCAATACAACTTGTGACAGAACTGGCTGGTTGAAATGAATAGTTGTAGCCCTCCAGCAGAGTTTTACTTGCAATAAATATCTTCTGTACTTATAGATTGATTTCAGTCTGTTCCTTGCTAAGTGCTTCACTTATAATAAAAATGATGGGGCTCCTCTACTTTCCTTCTAAAGTCATCTATATTTCAATTGTTCTGTCAGATCTCGTTAGCTAAAACACAAATATTTGACCTTTTCTGACAATGTTTAACGATGGTGAAATTTTCTCCTCGGTGATTAATGATTGGTAATTTAATGCAATCTACTACCTTCATAATTACAGTTTAGGGACGACATATACCAACAAGCCATACCAGTGACTTGTATATAGATCTGATTTACAGTTCATAAAATGGGATTTGCGGTCTGGAAATATAACACGTTTTACCACATGCAGAACCTGTATCTGCTTACTTGGCATACAGAGGAGAGTTAAGGTAAGGTTAGGTAACATTATTTCTGTGCTGTGGGCTTTGCAAAAGTTTTTGACATTTTTCTACTGAAAAATAGGAAACATTCATTTTAATAATAATGCCTATCTGTGTTTTATTTTGTTGCATGCCTTTGGTAAGAAATCTGAAGTATACCTAAAGGCAAACCTTTTTCAGATTAAGATCGCAGTATTTTTAGAAAAGCGCCACACCCTAAATCTCAAAAGCAGCAAATTCCCACTTCAAAAAATCATAAATTAATTTTTTGCTCAAAAAATAAATATAAGGAATGCGCTAAATAAATAAATAATACAAAATAAATGTGAAAAATAAAAAAATTATAAAAAATCATAAAAAATGTTCATAAATCAATAAATATTCAAAAAGTCTTCAAATAATGTCCACACTGTGTTGAATCCACCACCAGAGAAAATTGGAACACTCACCAGAGCTCAATGCTGAATAAATCATTGGACTAACTACAAGCACTTTTTGCTCTGGGACCATATATAGCAATCCAGTTCCTAAATGCAAAGCTGTGCAATTAAACGACCTCTCCTCAGATGAATAACCACCATTCAAAGATATAAGTAATTTCCAGGGATAGAACTCATCTTTCTTTCATATATCTCCATACCATTGGAACCATGTTTAAAGGTAAGAGAAAAAGATCATTGTGCAGCGAGTTTTACAAAAGTACCAAATTTTAATGAATGAAATAAAACTCACAAGTAAGGTGTCTATACCGACACCAGTGTTATAAGCATAGATTTAGGCAGCAGTATATGACCTTGACTCCGTTCACCATAGATCCTCTCCTTGCACATCCAAAGACTATCTCTGACGTCGGCATCCAGTAGGCCACGCCCTACGCGTTTCGTCACCAACGACGTCTTCACGGGGCGTCCTCAGACCCAGTGGTCCCAGAGCAAAAAGTGCTTGTGGTTAGTTCAATGATTTATTCAGCATTGAGCTCTGGCGAGTGTTCCAATTTTCTCTGGTGGTGGATTCAACACAGTGTGGACATTATTTGAAGACTTTTTGAATATTTATTGATTTATGAACATTTTTTATGATTTTTTATAATTTTTTTATTTTTCACATTTATTTTGTATTATTTATTTATTTAGCGCATTCCTTATATTTATTTGTCAGATTAAGATAGAGTGGTGAGGGGTTAAAACCATTGTCGGTTTCTAATTACTGTCTGTGTCCCTGTTAGGGAGATTTACTCTTTCTAACTGTCCTCAGCACTAACATCACTGGGAATGAAGGCGAGGGTAAAACCAAACTTTTTAGTTTCTACCAGACCAGGAATAGAGGGGGTATCCTCTAATAAGGGCAACTGGATGGGATTTCGCACACAATGGAAATATATCCTTTCATGTTCTATTGTGTTTACAGGACATTGAGAGAAGAGGGGATCTCCCTAATGGGTTTTAATCCTCCTCTATTTTATCAAAAATGAAAAAAAAAGTTTCGGCTTTAGATGCTAGGCTATATGATGATGTAAACTTGTTTTAACATGCATATTTTGCACTGGCAGAATCTGATTGACAAGTTAGCACGAAATGATGAATCATTGATAAAATCTATCAATAGTCTATTGCATATCTGTCTATTAGAGATGAGCAAACTTCCAAAAAGTTTGATCAGCTCTGGTTCAGACAAACTTTTTAGGAATTCACAAAACCTTCAAATTTCCAAACAGAAAGTCTAAATGTGGTCAACGGAAACCCAAACCATACGCCAATAAAAATGTGTAATATAGAGCAGCAAATGGTGAAAAACTGTACATAATTGTTGGAGAAGATCCTGAAAGTCCTGTCTGATGAGATGATTAGACCAAAAAAGCTGTGTTTTTAAAAATTCCACAAGGGATACTAGGAGACTCAGGCAATAGCAGAAGCAGATATATGGCAAAAATAGCCTTTGGTTGCTTTAGCCCAGAAGACTTATAAGAATTCAAATCACCAAAAAAAATCCCACAAAAATGTAGCCATCTGAATCTGTTAAACATGGTTTCACATTTAGGGCATGAATAGTTTGTTTGGGTCAAGCTGGCCAATTGATTTGTTTATTAATAATAACTAAGTTATTCTGTGGCTGTTGGCGCTGTATCATATTGTAGTACCATCAACTATATAGAGTATGCAGTGTTTAAGCAGCATCACAAGCTACTTCCCGTATGTTGCCAAAGTAAGATTGAGTTGGGCTGAGCGCTTCTATGTCATTCAGATGAAGTCATGTCATTTTAAGAATACAAAGCTTCCTCAGGTTTGCCAAGGTGGACAAGTGGACAGATTGACATCGGCTTTAATGTATTTCAAAATTCAGGATCAACTCTACTTATCTATCTATCTGTAAAGTGTTCTAATTGTATTACTTTAATTTAAACATACCGTATCCCCTCTGCAATGTTTTCCTTGCTTTGTAATTCCTTTCTGGGTCCCCATTCCACCACCACTAATGAACGGATTCTAAACTCAGGTTCTTGTCTTAGACCACCAACATAAACTACTTCATGTAAAGAAAGATCCTCTGACTTTACTAGAAAAATGGTACTTTTAACCCTTCAACTTTGGTTGCCCTCTGTTGGTGCTGAACAAGACAATTTACTAAAAAAAGGCACAGTTGCATGTGAAAGAAATAAAACGTTTCCTGAATGTCATTTCCCCTTAAATTCAAGAAATAAATATATATTTGTTTATCTTTTTTTTTTACTGTGAATAATGATGGTAATTGATAATAGGAGAGAAAAATGAAGAATGCAGTTACAGAAATGTAACTATGTCTCTGCTGGGTAAAACCTTTGCTGAAATTGTTCAAACTCTCCATAGGGTTGAATGGAGAGTGCACACTGTATGCATAGGCCCAGCTCAGAAGATTTTGACAAGCGGCTCTGCAGTTTCATGAGCGAAATCTTGCCAGATCTGGGCCAGGTGAATATAAGAGTGGTGCAGGTGGCTGGAAAAGCTATAGTATATATGTATATATGGACAAAATAAAAAACATACAATATATGTGTTGCACTACCCTTGTAGCATTGAATGCATGAAGGTAAAAAACATTGAGCCTTTACAACCCTCTTAATCCCCCTGGCGGTATTCCCGAGTGTAGCTCGGGGTTAACTTTCAGTACCAAAAGCGATAACCCCAAGCTACACTTGGGAATACCCTGTAGCGTTGCTCCGGGATCCCTGTTTCATTTACCTTGTCCCGCGCTCCCGCGATGTCCCCCTTGCAGCATCCCCGGCTACTTCCTCCAGCCGATGCCGGCATCTGTCTTCCGGGTTCTGGTCCCTGCGAGCGTCGGGACGTACGGGGGACGGAACCGATGGTAAATTCAAAAATTTTAAAAGTGACATACACTGAATACACTAAAATCACATAGTAAAACATTACTGTTTCAAAGTATTTCACATACATTTTGTCCCGAGTGCTTTGTCCTGTGCCCTGCCTGCATTTCTACTGTTCTTTCTGACTGGTAATTGAGAAACGTCCATGGCGTCCAAAAAGCGTCCCTTTAGGTCAAAAGTGGTTTTAGACCAGCTAAAGAACAGCGATAGTAAATTAGAACCACTTGCAGAATTGAGTGATAATGATTCATGGGGAAATTTGTCATCAAACACTGAAAACGATTTTGCGACTTTGCTCACTGATGTGCGAACTTGGCGCTATATTTAAAATTTCAGTGTTTTTGGTTTGATTATATTATTGAAATTTATAATTATTATATTATTATTTTTTATGATTATTTATTATATTATAATTTATAATTTCATGTTTCAAATTTTATCATATCTGGGATGTTTACTAGACTCTTGTTCGGACAGATTTCAGTGAGTTATTCGTAAAAATTACAGGCCTACAATAAAAAACGACATATTTCCATGCAAAAAAAGTACCGCTTTGAGCACAGAAATATTGACATAATCAGACCGCTAGGGAGGTTAATACCCAGTAGTAGTACTATATCTAAGAAAACAGGCACTGAACCAGTTAGTAAAGGCAGACTTTAAGTGGAACTACACTGCATCTGAGCAGTACAAACCATAAACACTATTTACTGTAATTAATTTTTAATATTCAAAACAAACTCCCCATCCATTCATGTCTCTATGCTTTATTTTGCTGAGAAATCAATTCGAAAAACACCCCTCTTGAATTTCTGGCTGTGGCCATCTTAAGTAAGGGCAGATGAATTTACTTCTTTGAATCTGAAAGCCACCTGTATTTAGCTCAGCCAGGAGGGTGTGCTTAGCTGAGAAAGCCCCTCCTTCCCTCCTAAAGACCCCTGGGGTGTATGACATCATTTGTCTAGGCATGGAAACCAGGAAGAAATGTATGAAGTAATAAAACATTTTTTTAAACAAGTAACTATGATTTACTTTCCTATCTGTTTACTAATGCTAGCAGCATAAAGATTAAAAATAGTCAATGTTGAGAGAGTATAGTTCTACTTTAATATATTGTTACCTGATATGGTTGGTATCGAAGTGAGCATAGAAATGGATTAACAATGGTAATAACACAATTCAGCATACATAGTTACATCTGTTACATTAGTTACATTAGTCTGGCTGAAAAAAGACAAAAGTCCATCCAGTTCAACCAAAAAAAAGTTATAATCCTATACCCACAGTTGATCCAGAGGAAGACAAAAAAACCAGAAAAGCATGATCCAATTTGCTCCTGCAGGGGAAAAATTCCTTCCTGATCCCCCGAGAGGCAATCGGATATTCCCTGGATCAACTTTACCTATAAATGTTAGTAACCAGTTATATTCTGTGTATCCAAGAAACAATCCAGGCCTTTTATAAGCAATCCACTGAGCTGGTCAGAACCAACTCTTGAGGGAGTTTATTCAACATTTTCACAGCTCTCACTGTGAAGAAACCTTTCCGTGTTTGGAGATTAAATTTATCTTCCTCCAGATGTAAAGAGTGCTCCACGGGGTGATTAGTAATAAGGACTGAGATGACGCTTGGCATCCAAATCAGGGGAAACAGTAGCAAGGTCACCTAAAGTGCAGTAGTGGGCAGTAATAAAGCTTGATTTGCTGAACACAGGAGCTGTACTGCCAAAGTGCAATGATAGAAGCTATGCTAGTGTAGCCAGGTGCCGGCTACATCATTATGCCATTCAGGGACATTCACAGATGAAACTATGGTTAATCCTTTTCCCCCTAGTGCCCAGTACTGGGACTGCTACATCACTTCCTATTAGAAGAGTGGATTCAGTTTTTCTGACAGCAGAGAATCTTGGGACCTGTAGTCCTATAGCCAATACATTCTGTATTCCTGAGTTCTGATTGAACTACAACTACCAGAGAGCTGGGTAACATGAAGGATGCTGGGAAAGCAGATATATTCTACAGCAAGGGCCTGGCTCTTTTTCTCTGTTGTGGGATTCAGAGCTGAGCACCGGGGGATTGCCGTTCTTCTTCAGAGACAGATTGCTGGCCTACTGCTTCTGGACTCTGCACATCAATTCAGCACAACAGTGATGCCTAATCACCACACTGGGATCGTATGAGCTTCTCTGCATTGGGACTGCCACTATCCAGTCTTCACAGAGACATCTCTGCTCACCCCGCTGACAAGCCATCAAGCAGTAACTTTGCACATCCCTTCAGCTAAGAGCCTGTGCAAGAACTCATTCCTGAGAGGCTGTGCTGTCCATAGGATTGGTGAGCAGGCAGATGGCCAACATTTTTCTGTAATCACTCTAGAGACACTGAATGCAGATGCCTTTACACCTCAGTTACTAGGAGACCTTTGCAGTGAGCAGTACCATGGCCTATCTGTTTAATTAATTGAATTACCAGTATTCACTAATGCTTATGGGCCCCACCATTGCTAGCAGAAGAAAGCGGATACCACAAAATATGGAACTTTAAACATTGCAGGACTCAAGTTTCAATCTCTAGTTAAAGGGACCTTTTCTCTTTTATGGCTATTATTTTTCAATTTAGGATATTTATAATTCTCTGCATGACCCGTTGCGGCGCCTGTAGCACAGAGGGAGCCGATAAGTCAACAAGACTTGTCTTCCCCCTCTTGCTGCTGGTGTTGCAATTAAATAGTTGAAGTTTACTACTCATGACTGTATAACATGTTAAGTGTTGCTAATTGATTATTCCTATTTTACCAGTGTTCTGCTTGTATGTGTTAACTGGGGTTGTATATCCAAAATCCACTATTCCTGTAGCCTACTCTTTTGAACAAGTCTAATATAGAGATGTTACTAAAGAATTGTGTCTCTTGCAATATTATTCTATACTGTTGAAACATGTCTAAACCCAGCTTGTCAGAGGTGTCAGGAGGCTTGCTAGGTCAGGAAAACCACTGGGGACAAGCATTATAAGACTAGGCCTAGACCAACCCTGTCTTTAGAAATTAAGGCAATAGAAGGGAAGAAAGGGAGCTTCCAGGTTGGTTTTATTCGAGGGACAGTCCTTTATGTTGTTCTTCTGACGGCTATCGTTGGGGCCCTTTAAAAAGCAATGGTACACTTAACAACAGTTTTATTAAACCAGATGCGGTATAGTATATTGGCTCTGTGTAGCCTGGAAGATATTGTTGTACTCACTATGTGATCTGTGGTGATGTTTTGCCCCCTTTTTTTCTTTTTTAGTTATTACTAAAATTAAAAAATTAATACCCTACAAAAAAAGATGCAGTATAGGTGCAGTATACTTAATGTCCTGCATCTAGTATCTCAGTCCCTGCTAGCAGTGTGAACAATTGGTGGTACCCTCTCACCAGTGCTTGTGGTGTGGCTGTGAATTCTAGTTGTAGGATGGGGGATCCCCCTAGTTTCTTTACAGAATACCTCTAGAGATTTGGTGGTGAGAAAAACAGGGTGAAAGAATGCTCTGGTCTCCCTGTGGCAACAGTGCAGATGCGGTTTCTGTGGTCTGTGCTGCGCTGCCTTGGGTGTCTACGCTGGCCTGGCTTCTCAGCAGTATGGTATGCAGCAGATGTGCTCTCATCAGTTCCCTTGATGCCAAGAGGATGTGCATAACTGGACAGTCCCAGACAAGCAACCCTACTGCTCCTCCTTGCCCCAGTAGTTCCATAATATGGCTTAGTTCTTGGACTTCAAATCCCATGATCCTCAACATTCTGCATAGGAATCTATAGGCTTTTCTGACTATATTTCTCCTCCTCCTGACTGGAGGGGATAGTGCAACATAACATTCAACATAGCAGCAGAAAGTGATAGTATACTGATTGTAAAGATGGAAATGTCTCCTTCTGCATATTTCTGTAATCCAGTACCTGGCTACATAAACATTTCAATGACACCCTACCCTCTCTGACAATACTGTATTCATGGTAATGCAGTGTTGTCACCAGAGGCTGGGCTATAGGAAAATCTTCTTCATATTTATAACGTAAGGGAGAAGCAGTGGCGGACTGACAACTCATGGGGCCCCCGGGCAATAGGGGATCATGGGACCCCTGTATCCTTGCCCAAACAAAAAAAAACTATGAAAAAGGTACCAGGGGCATCTCATGGGGCCTCTTACTGACCCCGGGCCCCCGTCAGTGACCGAGTTTCCAAATGGTCAGTCCGCCCTTGGGGAGAAGTGTTCTATAGTTCACATGGGTGAACTAGACAGGTCTGGCAACCCACATGAGATTTCAGTGCACTATGGATGGACAGAGTTTAAAGGAAGCTACACACTGGTCAGATCAGCCGGTAGACTTTATACTTTCAGTGGTATATTTAATAAATCAAGAGAGGAAAAAATAGGAAAAGTTAATTGTTATGCTTTAAATACACTTTAGAGTCCATGCACACTGGGCATTAAGAACTGGTGCATGAGTCTCTGGTGTTAAGGTGTGGGCAGAAGGCACAGGTGCACCCCCCAGCCCCACTACTGGCAGCCTGATAAACTCTATGGGAGGCTGATAGCTACTGTGGCTGGATAGGGCTGAATGGTGCACTGAGCAGTACTAACATTTTGGTATGACTTGGTGTATTACCATCTACCCACACCTGAACATTGAGGCTCAGCAACCAGGACTATACACCCAATGTGCATGGGTCCATAAATGAATGATTCTATCTCTGGTTAGTAGTAAAAAGCTCCCCAGCGGTAGGCCAAAATTCAAGGCACAGGCAGCTGGCTGAAAGAAAAAGACCACTGCGCTCTATGTAAGAGCAATAGTTTCTCTGTAGCGGCCTGGCACTCCCCCTTCAGATTTACAGTCAAAGCTGTCAAATCAGCAAAGCTCAAGCTGATGATTGGAGAGTTTTATCGGAGGAATGTGCTGATCCATTTCAGTTCTACTATGCACACTGCTCCCTGTGCCTTGGATTTTAGGCTGCTGCTACTTCTAGGAAATGATTTTGCTACTACTAACAGAATGTTACAAATAAGCTTTTTATAGGCTGTGGAATTTATCTTGCAGGTTCCTACTTTTAAATTATATTTGAAGAATAATAACAAGAGAAATAATATTAACAGTAACAGTAAGATGTCCTTGGCCTATGGCTATAAAGTCGGTGTCTGAATAGAAACATGTGGCTCATCTCGAGAGAAGATTGGTGAAGGAGCTCAGACTTATCAGGTCACCATGACAGTAACAAACTCTATATTTAACTCCTTTTCTAATTAAAAAAAAAGACTTGGATTCACCTCTTGTTCTCGCAGACAAGTTATAATTTATGTTGTATTGAGTGAGCACATTTTTTTTATCCTCCCCACATATACGTTTTTAGTGTATTTTTACCGCTATCTAAGATGCCATCAGGAGTGAGTTAGGAGAGCTTCCAGTAGTCGTTTGATATTATCAGCAATTAAGCGAAAGCACAAGAATGTTGTAGCATTGCTAGGTTTGTCATCCCATTCTCCTGCTCTGTCTACATCACATCATAGCACTGAAGGTTTATTATAGATATGCTACAAGGATCAGACTGAAGCAATAGTTGGCTTGGTGGTCTGACCAGGGTTACTGTGTGGTGGAGTTTCATGGCATGTTTGGAACGTTGGCTGTCATAATATGTAAAACTTGTCAAGGTGAAAAATAATCCTCAGCCAAGAGGTGAAACACATGGAGGAGAAAAATAATAACCTTTATAGAAATTCAGTGGTTGCTCGATTCAGCCCAGACCTCCTGGTAAACCATCATCTAGAACAGCAGGGCAGTGGACGTAGCTTCAAGACGCAACATGTGCACATCATCTAGAGCAGCAGGGCGGTGGATACAGCTCCAAGACGTACTGTACATATCATCTAGAGCAGCAGGGCAGTGGATATAGCTCCAAGACGTACTGTACATATCATCTAGAGCAGCAGGGCAGTGGATACAGCTCCAAGACATACTGTACATATCATCTAGAGCAGCAGGGCGGTGGATACAGCTCCAAGACGTACTGTACATATCATCTAGAGCAGCAGGGCAGTGGATACAGCTCCAAGACATACTGTACATATCATCTAGAGCAGCAGGGCGGTGGATACAGCTCCAAGACGTACTGTACATATCATATAGAGCAGCAGGGCGGTGGATACAGCTCCAAGACATACTGTACATATCATATAGAGCAGCAGGGCGGTGGATACAGCTCCAAGACATACTGTACATATCATATAGAGCAGCAGGGTGGTGGACACAGCTCCAAATACATATCATTTAGAGCAGAAGGGGAGCTCCAGGACACCACATGTACACATCATGAAGAGCAGGAGGGCAATGGCTGCAGCTTCAAGATACAACATGTACCCATTATCTAGAGCAGGGGTCTCCACATTTTCTAAACAAAGGGCCAGTTTACTGTCCTTGAGTCTTTATGGGGGGAAGGACTGTGGCCAGTGAAAGCAGAAAATGTCTCAATGTCAGTGAGAGCAAGCAACACCTCAGGTTTGGTGATAAGTGGGAGGATAAATCGTGCCCCATCATTTGTGTCAGTGAAAAAAATAGTACCGCTTCACTGGTATCAGTGGGAGGAATATCATCCCATTGTTGGCATTAGTGGGAAGAATTTCGCCCCATCTTTGGTGTCAGTATGATGAATAGTGTTCCATCTTTGGTGTCAGTTGAAGAAATTGTGCCCCATCGTTGGTGTCAGTGGATGGAGGGGTGCCCCATCATTGCTGTTAGTGGGGGGAATATTGATCCATCATTGGTGTTAGTAGAAGGAATAGTGCTCATACCAGTGGGAGGAATAGTGCCTCAAGTGCTGGATAAAGGCAAGCAAAGGGCCACATCTGGTCTGTGAGCCACAGTTTGGAGACCATGGATCTGTGGACACAGCTCCAGGACATAACATGTACACATCATCTAGAGCAGAAGGGCGGTTGACAAAACATGTACACATCATCTAGAGCAGCAAGTCAGTGGACACAGCTCCAGGACACAACATGTACACATCATCTAGAGCAGCAAGTCAGTGGACACAGCTCCAGGACACAACATGTACAAATCATCTAGAGCAGCAAGTCAGTGGACACAGCTCCAGGACACAACATGTACACATCATCTAGAGCAGCAAGTCAGTGGACGCAGCTCCAGGACACAACATGTACACATCATCTAGAGCAGCAAGTCAGTGGATGCAGCTCCAGGACACAACATGTACACATCATCTAGAGCAGCAAGTCAGTGGATGCAGCTCCAGGACACAACATGTACACATCATCTAGAGCAGCAAGTCAGTGGACGCAGCTCCAGGAAACAACATGTACACATCATCTAGAGCAGCAGGGTGGTGGCGGCAGCTTCAAGATACAATATGTACCCATCATCTAGAGCAGTAGGTCAGTGGATGCAGCCCCAGGACATAACAATGTACACATCTGTGGTATGGCAAGGTCATGCCGCTGTGTGATAAAGCATTTTAGGACAGGTTTTGGAGAAAACAGGCACACTAATGATGCAGGTGCAGATTGGCTTCACTTTAGAGACAGGGTTAGAGGTCGGGGATTGCAAGGAAGCAGTGAGAGGTGCATTTCTGGACCATGCTATTCAGTTCAGGACAGATTGAGGTACGAGCATGTAAGTGAGAGAGACAGTCTATGAACGACGGAGCAGCTGGGAACCTGCAGGAAAGACACAGAGCTGAGGTACAGCATTTTGTGCATGAGCGCTGGGATGTGTTTGATGGTCTGCAGGGCCAAGGCTTGAGATAGGAGTGGTAAAGCTGCAAAGACAGCCACGAGGCTGAATATGATTTGTGCTTTCATATTGATGGTGGAATCCCCTGCGTGGGAAGCTGATTGATGTGAACTTTAGTTTGTTTTAAATAAAAGTGGGCAGAAAAACCCTGAAACATACCTCTGGCATGGAATGAACTCTTTGTTTGGCACTACCAATGAGCCACAAAACCCCCCAACTTGTCACACATCATTTAGAAAAGCAGGGCAGTAAATATAGCTCTAAGACACAAACAGGGGTGGACTGAAAACTCATGGGGCCCCCGGGTAACAGGGGATCATTGGGTCCCTGTGTCCTCGCCCACACTCAAACCACACCCAAAAAAGCGTATGAAAAGGTACCAGGGGCATCTCATGGGGCCCCCTACTGACCCCGGGCCCTTGGGCAGTGCCCGAGTTCCCAAACGGTCAGTCGGCTCCCTGGACACAAATATATACCATCTATAGCAGCAGGACTATAGATGCAACTCCAAAGACACAGCATTGCACTTATGGTTTAATGAAGCGCACATCATTTTTCATTCTTCTGTGGTAATTCTAAGTGTTAAAATGCTAGTAATGCAGCATCACTGTTCATTTTGACAGTAGAATCAGTATGGTCAATCACTCGTTTGGCATGGGTGGATAAATATCAGTGTCTGCAATACTTTTGGCACTTGTCCATGAAAAAATTGGTTTTACTATTGCAGCACAACCCCCTTAGGAGTCGCTGAGTTTTGAATCCCCCTAAAGCTCTGCACAGCCAGACAACACTCATTTTCTTCCACACGTTGTACACTAGAGTCAGTAAACAGTCCGTGAGCTTGGTTTTGTTGTTTTATTAAGGGGTTAGGAACTTGGATGGGGTTGAAGGGTATATGGGATGCCCAAGGAAACTGCAAACTTGAGGACAACTCAGAGCAACTATGTATAAAAATGTGGACAGAAATAGTCTCTCCTCTTAAAGCATCCAAAACTCTTCAGACCCCAGATGAATCCTCCTCTTCACCCAGCTTTCTGAGGGTATTCCCTGTGCAAGGGGGATCCAGAAGCTGCCAATTTAATGCAGCAGTCCCAGATAAGAAGCTAGTTGGGTTTTCCACCTGACTGCCCTCTCCCCTTATCCAGCCCAGGGGGTGCAAGGGTACTCACACTGTTCTCTCCTGATAGCTTAATCAGTTGGTGGCTGCGTTCAGGCCTTTCACTGGGCTGGATCCTTCCCTGCTGCTCAGAATGTCCTCCCTTGGAGATGGTGGTACAGTGGAGATCCTCTTCTGCCTGTAGGTAGGCCCCTTCCCTGGAACCCTCCCAGGCTCCACACACCAGCCTCTCCCTCCATATTCCACCCAACACTGACTACTGCCCTCTAGGCTCTATGATATTTTAGGGCTGCCTTGGTCACCATGCCCAGTCTCCTGCTAGGGGATTGGCCAAGGTCCTTCAAGTATGCAGATCCAAGCTTCCTCCCCTCCCCCATCCATCCTCCTCAAATACTCAGAAGAGGTGGGAGAGCTCAAGAAGCTCTGATCTAGCCTATCCTGAGGTAACCTCTCTACCTCATTTCCAGGGTGACTCGTCTCAGGATGCTACTCAGCCTCTGCCTAAAAAAATAAAACCACAAACTCTCTTTGGCTAAGCTAGAGGGCATTACACTATGCTAGCTTAAAATTGTATTTTTTATAAATGTATTACAGCTTCACAACTAAGTAAATCTATAACAAACGGGGACAACGTATACTGCACATATTTTGAAAAAAATGTCTTTTGTGAAAACCATCTGCCAAAAAGGATCTGTAGATCCAGAAATTAAACAGCTATATGCAAATCTTAACTTTTCTTGTAAAATTCCAGCTTGGTCCCACCTCCAAAGCTTCCTTTATGGCCAGTAAGGACACCCATTTAAAGGACCACTGAGTAGGGTTAAGGCAGGACACACACAGAACGAGTTTTTTCCTGCAACCTCGATTCCTCCATCAACACAGACATTGTTGACAGGGGAATCCCTCCCACTGAGCCATTGTATTCTCCAGGCAGGGAAGCAGGTGAAGCCATCCCTGCCAGGAGAAGACAGAGATTATTGCTAGGGGCTATACCAGTCGCTAGCTATATTCGCTTGTAAAATTGGGCAGGCTGGTTGTACCCAAGTTGACCGATCGATTAACTTGAATACATTCAGTCTGCCCATACATGGTTTTAATCTGTCTATGGCCAGCATAAGGCATATGGCCAAATTTCACAGCAAAAGATTTAGGCTAATAATGCTGGTAGTGCTAGCTGTGTAAAGTCACTTTAAAAATGTGAGTTTTTCAGCATTTTTGCATTAGCGTTTAGCCATGTTTTTCTGCCTTTTTCCGTGTTTGCATTTTGTATTGTTTTTTTTTTTTACCCCCCCAATTTTTTTTGCTAAAAAAAGTCCCAAAACTGCCCTGTTTTACCACATTTTACCAAGTTTTTCAGCATTAGAGCGTTTTTTCACAGCTAAAAAACTCCTCTTGAATCCCACTAGTTCTGGGTTTTTTTTTCCAGCCAACAAATGCCCCTGCCAAAAAAATGCTGATTTTAGCCTTTGTGTGAATGGACACATAGAATAACATGCTGGGGAGTTTATTGGCTGTAGAAAAAAAACACCAAAAGCCAAAAACAGCCACTGCAGAAACGTCCAATGTGCATGAGAACTTGTGTATACCACCAGTTACGTGTTGCTCTGGATCTCCTGATCATAAAGAGATAATAATATTAAGATGCTGTTAGTCATCATGGGCAGTCATAATCCTCAATGCACATAGGACAGCGAGACATTTGTACTCCCGTGTCCATAATATTATACAAACATTTCTAACTCAGGGGTCTGCTATATCTACAACAGAAATATCTATTTGAAATAAAACGATTTTGATTACATTTTTGCATACATTCAGTGATTCTATACAAAGTTCTGCAAACTAGAAGATATTATTGCAATGAGGTTATAAAAATTAAAGTAAAGTTAAATAGTAATAAAAAAACAAGATACCCCGCAGGCTGACTTACAGTCTACATCTGAAGATGAAAAAGAAAAATCCAAAAATAATGGCTCCATTTCTTTCTAATCACTTTCCAGAGCGCATATCAAGTTGTTGCTGTGACAGTTCTGACCAAATGTCTCATCTTTATCCACATAGTGAGAAGCTGGCAATCTGCCCCATCACTGCTCCTCTACAGATCTTCTACATGTGTCTCATAACACATATCTGGCTGTAATCCTGCAGCTGTAGAACACAGCCCTTTTGATTCACAGGTCAGGCAGACAATGGCTTTTTTTGTGCGTATTCTCTCAAATTTGTCTAAAGAATAACTCTTCCATAATGCATCTCTTATTCTCTCCCAATCTTACTTTACTGTACGATTCTGTCCATTTCTAGAGATTTAATTACCTTTTCACATAGGATGCGGCAGAAGCCATGCTGCCTTGTTATATCTACAGATCTGGAATTCTGTGTTCTTTCAGTAATTGTCAAGAGTGCACACTGCCAATGACAGATTTAAAGTATACGTGAGCCCTCACCTTATAAAACAACCTACTCAGTTTAAAATAGAAAAAAAAGGCAAAACATATAAAAAACATTATAAATACCTTTTTTTCCATTTTTTTTAAATTTGCGATTACATACCCTCTGTTCTCAGCTGCAGGAGGAGCTCAGAGAGCTGGGGGAGGAGAAGCAGTATAACAGCATGTCAGCATGTGGGGAGGTGCAGCAAAACAGCAAAACTTGGAAATTGTGTTGAACAGATTGCCAGTGTTAAAAACACTCTGGTGGGAAAACACTGCTAGGGAAACAACTTACAGTACACTGTAGACAGATGTAGAGGAGGGGAGGTGTCGACAGCGTCTGTTTCAGAGGGTGAACTGCGACCTGGCCAGTCCGGTTCCAAGAGGGAAGTTCTTTTCACAAGAGAGTCCCTAATCTTTCCCTCCTCACCAGGAACCTTTTCCCTATCGCTACTTTCCCCAACAGGTGGGGTCTTTCTCCCTGCACTAGCCACACGCAAGACGTGTGCCAAAGCCTGGGGGCAGGGACTTAAATAGATCCTGATGACCCAAGATGGCCGCTGAGGGTCACATGGATGCAGTGTAGCTAACCAGAAAGCTGCGTAATTGACCCAGGAAACCATAGAGAAACTTTGTTTCCCTTGGACTTCCTCTCTAGGGTGTGATGCCACTTGGTTTAACTTTAAAGGCTACCTGCAGTGGAGAAAACAAACCGTAGCTACAACCAACCCCCCCCCCCCCTTTAACAGATGCTGTCCTCAGTGTCCACACAGTGAATGGCAACAGCAGGCAATTAACCGCTTCCCGTCCAATGTATACATGATTTTGCACTTCACGGCCGTGGCTGTCAATCACCGGGTCCCAGCCGGTGATTACTCACCGACGCCCGGTGATTGCTGAGGATCTCCAAGGAGGGAAGAACTGTTAGTAAACAAAACAATTCTCCTCACTGTCTGCTCGTGCACACTGCTTTGCATGACCCCAGTGTCAGAATGCCCTCCACAGTCCCGCAGTCCTGCTATAAGTCGCTGATCGCCGCCATTACTAGTAAAAATAAATTAAAAAAAAATCCTAGTGTATATATACCGCCATTTGTAAATGCTATAACTTTCACGTAAACCAATTAATTTACAGGTATTGGAATTTTTTTTAGCAAAGATATGTTGTAGAATACATTTTGGCCTAATTTATGACGAAATTTGATTTTTTAAAAAATTTTTTACTGGACATGTTTAATAACAAAAAGTCAAAAATATAGTTTTTTTTCTCAAAATTGTTGGTCTTTTTTTTTAATAGCGCAAAAAATAAAAAAAGCATAGGTGATCAAATACCACCTAAAGAAAGCTCAATTCATGGGAAAAAAGTTTTAAAATTTAATTTGGGTGCAGGGTTGCATGACCGTGCAATTGTCAGTTAAAGTAACGCAGTACCATAATGCAAAAAATGGCCTGGTCTGGAAGGGGGGTAAATCCTCTGGAGGGCAAGTGGTTAAACAAGTGAAGGCAGAACTAGTGAACACAGTTAAACAACATAATCAGATAATCTAGTAGGTAGAGGGACTGGCAGGAACAGCAGGGATTTCACACAAAGGAAGCAATACAAAGAGAACAGAATACTTTTTCATACAAGTACGTAGTACAGCAGGCACATATCAGGAATATGATATGTTGGGGTAACATCTTGCTTAAGTCATGCAGAACCTGGGAAAAGAAAGAGGAAAAAGTAAAATATGGTCATATTGTATGTAAAATCAAAATCTTTTTTATATTCGACTGTTCTTGAGTCCCCAGTCAAACTGGTGTGACTTGTCATGCAATTTGATAGATACAAGTCGCATCCTGTTTTCCACAATGAAAGTGTTCTTTTTGCAAGTTCAGGTGCGACTTCCATAGACATCTGTGAATGAAGTTGTACAGATGTCTTCAAAGTCGCACCTAAGCTTGACTACTGTAACTCCCTCCTCACTGGCCTACCTCACCGCAGGCTATCCCCACTACAGTCCATCATGAATGCTGCTGCCAGACTCCTCCACCTTACTAACCATTCTGTATCTGCCACCCCCCTCTGCCAATCCCTCCACTGGCTTCTCATTGCCCAACGAATAAAATTCAAAACACTAACACTGACGTATAAAGCCGTTCATAACACTGCCCCTAATTACATCACCGACCTTGTCTCTAAATACCACCCAGACCGTACTCTCCGCTCCTCGCAAGACCTCCTACCTTCTAGCTCCCTTGTCTCCTCCTACCATGCTCGTCTCCAGGATTTCTCAAGGGCTTCACCCATCCTCTGGAACTCCCTACCCCAAGCTATCAGGCTATCGCCTACTCTGCTCACCTTTAGGCGCACTCTGAAAACCTATCTTTTCAGGGAAGCCTACCCCGCCCCCAACTAATACTGGAATCCACTACTCCTCCTACCACTCCATCCCCCGCAGCTAATTACCTCTTGTATTACTATCCCCTCCCTCCTAGATTGTAAGCTCCAAGGAGCAGGGCCCTCTAATCCCTCTTGTATTGAACTGTATTGTTACTGTACTGTCTCCTTCCATAATGTAAAGTGCTGAGCAAACTGTTGGCGCTATATAAGTCCTGTATAATAATAATGAAGGCAGACTGACATCTGGATTTGAAATCGTGTAAATTAAAATGAAGTTGCACGGCTTCAAAGTCGGATTCGGTGTGACCGAAGACTGAATGACCATTGAGTTTATGTTCAGAGCTGCCTGGAACTCTGATTAGAACACTCATGTGAAAGGACAGGTGCCCCCAAGAGAAGATTTATTGTCACCTATTTTTCTGGCAACAACTGTAAAATGTTATCTTTGTCAATCTGCTCTCTCCTAATATCAGCCCCTTGCACTGCAGCACACCCAGGTAGCTCCCAGTGCTGTTTCTTCATCCCCAGTCTGAGCTCTGCTGTAAACTGTAAGTGGTTGATACCAAGCCACATGCATGTACTTACACTGAATGCATTAAAAAAAATACAGAGCTGCATTCATTTTCCTCTTTTATATCAGCACTTTATAAATGTAGGAGACTCTGCCTTATATTTGGAGGACCTCTAGTTAAATTTAGAGTTATTTTTGCAGCTAGGTTATAACCAATCTGAGCTTTGTTTGTGTTTTCTGTGCTTGTTAGGTTTTTTCTTAGTTCAGGACATTGATCATTTCTGCTGCTCCTGTTGTCTCTACTAGCTAAAGTGGTAGTAAAATAGCAAAAAAAAAATCTAAAAACTCTTTTCCCTGCAGGATAAGAGCATAATGTGCTAGTATGCAGTAGTTCATCACATACTAGCACATTATGAAAGACTTACCTGAAAAGGACGTCCTCCAGCAGAGTGTTATCTCAGCTCCCCGAGGCTTCCACCTTCATCTGGTCTTCCTACTGGGTTTGCAGGCTGCAGCCCTTTGACTGGCCGAGCTGCTGATGACATCACTCTTGCGCATGCGCGCCGTCCATTGAGAGCACAGTGCACATGCACCAGTGACATCACCAGCGCTGCCAAAGAAAATGTCGCCTAAATGGTGCATATTCAGGAGATATTTACTTATTAAAGGCTTACCTGTAGGTAAAACATAAAAAACAAGGTTTACTTCCACTTTAGTGCAAGAGGTAGCAATGTATGAGTTGAGATGTGCACGCTAAAAAAATTTGTTTAGTTTCAGATTCATTCTTTAAGTAAATAATTTTGTTTTGTCATATCTGTTATGATGGAATGATTTGTTTTGGGAATTCATTTTGTATATTCGGATTTGTTTCGTCCCTACACTTCTCATGTGCAAACTGCATGCCAAGCCTGGGAGCCAAGACCTTAAATAGGCTCTGCCCAACCCAAGATGGCTGCTAGAGTCACAAGGGGTAGCAACATCCAATTGGATAACTTACCCAGTGACCCAGGAAACCATAGGGCAACCGTGTTCCACTGTACTTTCAATGCCGCTACGGTCAAGCGCTACCTACAATAGATAAAATAGACTGCACCTGCCTACAGACGGTCTTACCCTTCCCCACTATCCAAATGTTAGAAAGTGATGCCTTTACATACACTTTATTGTTAAGGGGGGTGTTTTTTTAGATGTATTAATTGTTGATTAAGTTTAGCGCACTACAAATGATCTTTGACTATACATTTGCCTTCTGCTATACCTTGGCCTATCCTAAGGCTTAAAAAGAACCCGTGGCCCTCAAACAATGTAAACTGACACTCACCTTCAAAGGCAAGCATCTCCAAGTACCTATACAATAGCTTTGTTCTCCTGTAAAGGACCAGGAAACTTTGGAAACCCAAGTCACTCTGTAATGCGTGAATAATGGAAAATGTGTTTTATAAATCAGGCTACAATGGTATGGTGATTTTTTAGTAAATATAAGATGCAGCCCTTTATAAACCGACCCCTTATTTACATTTCAGATAAGCCACTTTTTGTGTTATGGTTCAATGGCTCCTATTGAAAATATAACTTCTTTACTACTTCTACTTATAAAAAGAAAGCAAACGAATGAGTGGTGCATTTTCCAAAAGTGGTTTTCAACTTCTCCCACTTCATAATTTATTCAATTTGTGATAGCAGGAGCCCATCCCTCCAACATTAAACTGTGTAGTGTTGGTTTTAAAGGCAGCCTTTAGAATGTAGATAACGCACTGCATGACCTTAATGTCTGGAAATATTTTAACTGATTGCAGCTCAGTAACCTTTGCTAGTTCAGAGTGTGTAATGAATATTATCAGGCAGGACCTGATAGAAAGTTGCCACAAGTGAGCATGCACATTCCTGTCTGTAAATCAGAGCTACCAGATTTGCAGGTTAGCACAACACTTAAGGCTCTTGACCATTAATGTGCCTAAATGTATTTTTAAAGCCTTGATAAAACCTACTTCTTAGATCATAACAATCTAAAGTGCGAACAATGTGTTGGATGATGTGACGAAGCTTAATGGTACTAACAGTGATCACAATACAATCATATTATTCATTAATATTGTTCTGTCTATTAACCTAAGCATTTCTAATATGATGCACATACAATCTTGCTCCAATAGAGGTTTTAATCCAAAGTCCATTAGCACAAAACTTACTAGAGAACCAAATTGGTAAAAGGTGAGTCTACTCAGGACTAAATTTTTTTAAGCTCCTTGGTGTGCTTTAGCAAAACCCTGTAAGCAAAAAAAGTAAACCATGAAATCACAGCACACAAAAAAGTGCACAGAGGGTACTGAATGACCAATCCTTAGAGGAGAAAGGGCCTCTTACCCTGAAACTCTCTAGGTGCTAGGTTCCTGACAGAGGCAAGGTATGCCATGTTCTACCTGGCTGAGGCCAAGTAGACCCCACTCCTTAGGGACCAACTGAAGCCAACTTGACTTACCAGTAAAATCCTTTTCTTGGATTACAGAACAAGTCACAGGATCTGAATCATGGCCATTGGTTTTTGGGTGTTTGAACACTGACAAGAATAAGTTGCAAATAGAGATGAGCGAAGAAATGAAAAATTCGATTCGACTGATTCGGCGAATTCGTGGACAATATTCGATTCGAGTCGAATAAATTCGCTGTGAATTTAACTTAAAAAAGGGTGTTTCTAGGCTTCAGAGAGACTTAATATTAGTGCAGAACACTGTACCTTTAATTTAAATGCCCTTGGAGTCTGCTGGGGAAGAGAAATAATACTGTCTGTCAGTATGACATGCAGATGAGTGCCGTCGATCTTAGAATCACTGCACACTTCACTCCTTTGGCCAGTCACGGGGCCAAAACCAGCGTTTGGAGCCACAGTGTGGCGGTGGAGGCAGCAGCAATGGGAGGCCATACAGCAACCTATGACAAAATGGAAACCAGCAGGAGCGTGAGGAGACCTGAAAGTGGCACATGGCAGAGTGGGAGCAATGGAAGGCGGTACAGGGACCCAGGTCACACTATGGGCCCAGCAGCAGCGTGACCAGGCGGTACGGGGGCCCATGGCCGATATGGGGCTTGGTGGCACCTATGGAAGGCCTGTAATCTGCCAGCAACCTATGACAAAATGGACAACCGCAGGAGTGTGAGGAGATTTCAAAGTGGCACATGGCAGAGTGGAAGCAATGGGAGGCCGTACAGGGACCCAGGTCACACTGTGGGACCAGCATCAGCGTGAACAGGCGGTACGGGGGCCCATGGCCGATTTGACCTCATTCATCCCATAGTCCTGCCGACTCACGAATAGCGTGGCCTCCTCAAAGGGCCTGAGCAAGCGCAGGTGTCACACATGAGCTGCCAATGGCTGACATCTAAGTTACACAGGGAGTACCTTTATCCGCTTTTAACATCAGGAAATCTGTGATGGCCTTTAGCTGTTCGTAAAGGCGGTCTAACATATGTAGGGTTGAATTCCACCTTGTTGCAACGTCACAGCATGAGGAGTCGGTACGGGGGCCCATGGCAGATTACATGTCTGGCAGCAGCTATGTGAGGCCCGTAATCTGCCTGCACCCTATGTCAAAAAATTTAACACACCAGCAGTGTGAAGAGACCTGAAAGTGGCACATGGCAGCAGAGTGTGGCGATGGAGACAGCAGCAATGGGAGGCCGTACAGGGACCCATGAGAGACTCTAGACTTGGCAGCAGCATGAGGAGGCGGTATATAGGGGCCCATGGCAGATTAGGGGCCTGGCAGCAGCTATGTGAGGCCCGTAATCTGCCTGCACCCTATGTCAAAAAATTTAACACACCAGCAGTGTGAAGAGACCTGAAAGTGGCACATGGCAGCAGAGTGTGGCGATGGAGACAGCAGCAATGGGAGGCCGTACAGGGACCCATGAGAGACTCTGGACTTGGCAGCAGCATGAGGAGGCGGTATATAGGGGCCCATGGCAGATTAGGGGCCTGGCAGCAGCTATGTGAGGCCCGTAATCTGCCTGCACCCTATGTCAAAAAATTTAACACACCAGCAGTGTGAAGAGACCTGAAAGTGGCACATGGCAGCAGAGTGTGGCGATGGAGACAGCAGCAATGGGAGGCCGTACAGGGACCCATGAGAGACTCTAGACTTGGCAGCAGCATGAGGAGGCGGTATATAGGGGCCCATGGCAGATTAGGGGCCTGGCAGCAGCTATGTGAGGCCCGTAATCTGCCTGCACCCTATGTCAAAAAATTTAACACACCAGCAGTGTGAAGAGACCTGAAAGTGGCACATGGCAGCAGAGTGTGGCGATGGAGACAGCAGCAATGGGAGGCCGTACAGGGACCCATGACAGACTCTGGACTTGGCAGCAGCATGAGGAGGCGGTATATAGGGGCCCATGGCAGATTAGGGGCCTGGCAGCAGCTATGTGAGGCCCGTAATCTGCCTGCACCCTATGTCAAAAAATTTAACACACCAGCAGTGTGAAGAGACCTGAAAGTGGCACATGGCAGCAGAGTGTGGCGATGGAGACAGCAGCAATGGGAGGCCGTACAGGGACCCATGAGAGACTCTGGACTTGGCAGCAGCATGAGGAGGCGGTATATAGGGGCCCATGGCAGATTAGGGGCCTGGCAGCAGCTATGTGAGGCCCGTAATCTGCCTGCACCCTATGTCAAAAAATTTAACACACCAGCAGTGTGAAGAGACCTGAAAGTGGCACATGGCAGCAGAGTGTGGCGATGGAGACAGCAGCAATGGGAGGCCGTACAGGGACCCATGAGAGACTCTAGACTTGGCAGCAGCATGAGGAGGCGGTATATAGGGGCCCATGGCAGATTAGGGGCCTGGCAGCAGCTATGTGAGGCCCGTAATCTGCCTGCACCCTATGTCAAAAAATTAAACACACCAGCAGTGTGAAGAGACCTGAAAGTGGCACATGGCAGCAGAGTGTGGCGATGGAGACAGCAGCAATGGGAGGCCGTACAGGGACCCATGACAGACTCTGGACTTGGCAGCAGCATGAGGAGGCGGTATATAGGGGCCCATGGCAGATTAGGGGCCTGGCAGCAGCTATGTGAGGCCCGTAATCTGCCTGCACCCTATGTCAAAAAATTTAACACACCAGCAGTGTGAAGAGACCTGAAAGTGGCACATGGCAGCAGAGTGTGGCGATGGAGACAGCAGCAATGGGAGGCCGTACAGGGACCCATGACAGACTCTAGACTTGGCAGCAGCATGAGGAGGCGGTATATAGGGGCCCATGGCAGATTAGGGGCCTGGCAGCAGCTATGTGAGGCCCGTAATCTGCCTGCACCCTATGTCAAAAAATTAAACACACCAGCAGTGTGAAGAGACCTGAAAGTGGCACATGGCAGCAGAGTGTGGCGATGGAGACAGCAGCAATGGGAGGCCGTACAGGGACCCATGACAGACTCTGGACTTGGCAGCAGCATGAGGAGGCGGTATATAGGGGCCCATGGCAGATTAGGGGCCTGGCAGCAGCTATGTGAGGCCCGTAATCTGCCTGCACCCTATGTCAAAAAATTTAACACACCAGCAGTGTGAAGAGACCTGAAAGTGGCACATGGCAGCAGAGTGTGGCGATGGAGACAGCAGCAATGGGAGGCCGTACAGGGACCCATGACAGACTCTGGACTTGGCAGCAGCATGAGGAGGCGGTATATAGGGGCCCATGGCAGATTAGGGGCCTGGCAGCAGCTATGTGAGGCCCGTAATCTGCCTGCACCCTATGTCAAAAAATTTAACACACCAGCAGTGTGAAGAGACCTGAAAGTGGCACATGGCAGCAGAGTGTGGCGATGGAGACAGCAGCAATGGGAGGCCGTACAGGGACCCATGAGATACTCTAGACTTGGCAGCAGCATGAGGAGGCGGTATATAGGGGCCCATGGCAGATTAGGGGCCTGGCAGCAGCTATGTGAGGCCCGTAATCTGCCTGCACCCTATGTCAAAAAATTAAACACACCAGCAGTGTGAAGAGACCTGAAAGTGGCACATGGCAGCAGAGTGTGGCGATGGAGACAGCAGCAATGGGAGGCCGTACAGGGACCCATGACAGACTCTAGACTTGGCAGCAGCATGAGGAGGCGGTATATAGGGGCCCATGGCAGATTAGGGGCCTGGCAGCAGCTATGTGAGGCCCGTAATCTGCCTGCACCCTATGTCAAAAAATTTAACACACCAGCAGTGTGAAGAGACCTGAAAGTGGCACATGGCAGCAGAGTGTGGCGATGGAGACAGCAGCAATGGGAGGCCGTACAGGGACCCATGAGAGACTCTAGACTTGGCAGCAGCATGAGGAGGCGGTATATAGGGGCCCATGGCAGATTAGGGGCCTGGCAGCAGCTATGTGAGGCCCGTAATCTGCCTGCACCCTATGTCAAAAAATTTAACACACCAGCAGTGTGAAGAGACCTGAAAGTGGCACATGGCAGCAGAGTGTGGCGATGGAGACAGCAGCAATGGGAGGCCGTACAGGGACCCATGACAGACTCTGGACTTGGCAGCAGCATGAGGAGGCGGTATATAGGGGCCCATGGCAGATTAGGGGCCTGGCAGCAGCTATGTGAGGCCCGTAATCTGCCTGCACCCTATGTCAAAAAATTTAACACACCAGCAGTGTGAAGAGACCTGAAAGTGGCACATGGCAGCAGAGTGTGGCGATGGAGACAGCAGCAATGGGAGGCCGTACAGGGACCCATGAGAGACTCTGGACTTGGCAGCAGCATGAGGAGGCGGTATATAGGGGCCCATGGCAGATTAGGGGCCTGGCAGCAGCTATGTGAGGCCCGTAATCTGCCTGCACCCTATGTCAAAAAATTTAACACACCAGCAGTGTGAAGAGACCTGAAAGTGGCACATGGCAGCAGAGTGTGGCGATGGAGACAGCAGCAATGGGAGGCCGTACAGGGACCCATGACAGACTCTGGACTTGGCAGCAGCATGAGGAGGCGGTATATAGGGGCCCATGGCAGATTAGGGGCCTGGCAGCAGCTATGTGAGGCCCGTAATCTGCCTGCACCCTATGTCAAAAAATTTAACACACCAGCAGTGTGAAGAGACCTGAAAGTGGCACATGGCAGCAGAGTGTGGCGATGGAGACAGCAGCAATGGGAGGCCGTACAGGGACCCATGAGAGACTCTGGACTTGGCAGCAGCATGAGGAGGCGGTATATAGGGGCCCATGGCAGATTAGGGGCCTGGCAGCAGCTATGTGAGGCCCGTAATCTGCCTGCACCCTATGTCAAAAAATTTAACACACCAGCAGTGTGAAGAGACCTGAAAGTGGCACATGGCAGCAGAGTGTGGCGATGGAGACAGCAGCAATGGGAGGCCGTACAGGGACCCATGACAGACTCTGGACTTGGCAGCAGCATGAGGAGGCGGTATATAGGGGCCCATGGCAGATTAGGGGCCTGGCAGCAGCTATGTGAGGCCCGTAATCTGCCTGCACCCTATGTCAAAAAATTAAACACACCAGCAGTGTGAAGAGACCTGAAAGTGGCACATGGCAGCAGAGTGTGGCGATGGAGACAGCAGCAATGGGAGGCCGTACAGGGACCCATGACAGACTCTGGACTTGGCAGCAGCATGAGGAGGCGGTATATAGGGGCCCATGGCAGATTAGGGGCCTGGCAGCAGCTATGTGAGGCCCGTAATCTGCCTGCACCCTATGTCAAAAAATTAAACACACCAGCAGTGTGAAGAGACCTGAAAGTGGCACATGGCAGCAGAGTGTGGCGATGGAGACAGCAGCAATGGGAGGCCGTACAGGGACCCATGACAGACTCTGGACTTGGCAGCAGCATGAGGAGGCGGTATATAGGGGCCCATGGCAGATTAGGGGCCTGGCAGCAGCTATGTGAGGCCCGTAATCTGCCTGCACCCTATGTCAAAAAATTTAACACACCAGCAGTGTGAAGAGACCTGAAAGTGGCACATGGCAGCAGAGTGTGGCGATGGAGACAGCAGCAATGGGAGGCCGTACAGGGACCCATGAGAGACTCTAGACTTGGCAGCAGCATGAGGAGGCGGTATATAGGGGCCCATGGCAGATTAGGGGCCTGGCAGCAGCTATGTGAGGCCCGTAATCTGCCTGCACCCTATGTCAAAAAATTAAACACACCAGCAGTGTGAAGAGACCTGAAAGTGGCACATGGCAGCAGAGTGTGGCGATGGAGACAGCAGCAATGGGAGGCCGTACAGGGACCCATGACAGACTCTGGACTTGGCAGCAGCATGAGGAGGCGGTATATAGGGGCCCATGGCAGATTAGGGGCCTGGCAGCAGCTATGTGAGGCCCGTAATCTGCCTGCACCCTATGTCAAAAAATTTAACACACCAGCAGTGTGAAGAGACCTGAAAGTGGCACATGGCAGCAGAGTGTGGCGATGGAGACAGCAGCAATGGGAGGCCGTACAGGGACCCATGAGAGACTCTGGACCTAGCAGCAGCATGAGGAGGCGGTATATAGGGGCCTATGGCAGATTAGGGGCCTGGCAGCAGCTATAGGAGGCCCGTAATCTGCCAGCACCCTATGTCAAAAAATTAAACACACCAGCAGTGTGAGGAGACCTGAAAGTGGCACATGTTTGAGGCATGATTCATGGCGGATTTAGTCAGTTGTGTCAGGAACTGGTGGTTTGAAATCCAGACTAATCCACGCCTGATTCATTTTCACAAACGTGAGTCTCTCCACACTTTGGGTGGACAGTCGTGTCCTCCGCGGAGTTACAATACCTCCTGCCGCACTAAACACGCGCTCCGATGCCACGCTACTGGCCGGGCATGACAGCCTTTCAAGGGCAAATTCAGCTAGTTGGGGCCAAAGGTCAAGTTTCGTTGCCCAGTAGTCAAGGGGATTGTCTACCTCGGTTGGCAGGGTGCTGTCCAAGTAGGCCCAAGCCTGTTGTTTGAGCTCCTGCTCCAGGTCCACCTGATGCTGCTGCTGCTGCTGCGGCTGGTTAGTAGTTTCCTCACTGCGCTGGTGAAGAAAGCTACTCATCATCGACTGCAGACTGAGGCAGCCGCTGCTGGTGGAGCTGCCACTGCTCCTACCACCCCACCCCTCCCCTGCTGCCATGCCAGCGGAACGCGAGCGCACAGGGCCCACAGTGTCTGAGGATGGACGTTGGCGCACAAAGGCAGAGACCAACTGACTACATAGGTGGTTTTTATAGTACGTAATTTTGGCCTCCCTCTCAGCAGGTGTGAAAAAGGCCACCATTTTGGACCGGTAGCGAGGGTCCAACAAGGTGGACAGCCAAAAGTCATCCCTCTGTCTGATGGTTATTATTCGGCTGTCGCTACGCAAGCAACCGAGCATGCTATGGGCCATTTGTGCCAAGGAATGCGAGGGACTCCCTGCCTCCATCTCCACAGCATACTGCCACGGTGCGTCTGGGTCCTCTGTCTCCTCCTCCTCCTCCTCTACCAGATGCTCCTGCTCCTCCACTCCTGTCCGCTGAGTGGAAAAACCACCCATTTCACTCAATAATTCCTGAGCACAAATGTCCTCCTCTACCTCCTCCTCTTCTTCCTGTCCTGCCCCCACAGGGGTCATGTGGCGTTGAGATCTGTGCGCCACGTCTACCGCACCCTGACCAGCCATTGTTAACAGCATTTGTTCCAGGACGTGCAACAGAGGAATGACGTCGTTCATCCCATAGTCCTGCCGACTCACGAATAGCGTGGCCTCCTCAAAGGGCCTGAGCAAGCGGCAGGTGTCACGCATGAGCTGCCAATGGCTGACATCTAAGTTACACAGGGGAGTACCTTTATCCGCTTGTAACATCAGGAAATCGGTGATGGCCTTTCGCTGCTCGTAAAGGCGGTCTAACATGTGTAGGGTTGAATTCCACCTTGTTGCAACGTCGCAGATCAGGCGATGCTGTGGAATTCCGTTCTGCCGCTGCAGCTCAATGAGGGTGTTCTTTGCGGTGTAGGAATGGCTGAAATGCATGCACAGTTTACGTGACATTTTAAGGATGTCTTGCAGTGGGATGGTGGATTTTAGGAACCGCTTGACAACCAGATTGAACACGTGAGCCATGCATGGCGCATGGCACAACCTTCCTTGACGCAGAGCAGACACCATGTTCTTTCCGTTGTCGGTCAACATGGTTCCGATTTTTAGTTTGCGCGGAGACAGCCATCTGTCGATTTCTCTGTTCATTACACTCAGCAGTTCCTCCCCTGTGTGACTACGTTCGCCAAGGCATACCAGGTGCAGCACAGCGTGACACCGTTGCGCCCTGCACATGTGATATGCCGGTCGGGTAATGGGACTTGGCACGGGGGTGGCGGCTGAGGACACGGCGGAAAAAGAGGTGGTAGAGGCGGACATGCTTGCTGGACCAAGGACGTGCAAACGTGGAGGCAAAAGCGTTGTGACCTGTCCAAGTTGCTGGTGCGGCTGTGCCGGCACCACGTTCACCCAGTGGGCCGTAAATGACATGTACTGTCCCTGACCGTAGTTACAGCTCCACACGTCGGCGCTGCCGTGCACTTTGGCAGAGACCGACATGCTCAAAGACTGGCCCACCATCTCTTCTACATGTGAATGCAGGGCTGGCACTGCCTTTTGGGCAAAGAAATGACGGCTTGGCACTCTCCACCGCGGCGCGGCACAAGCCATCATTTCTCGGAAAGGTGCTGAGTCCACCAGTTGGAAAGGGAGGGACTGCAGCACCAGCAACTTGGACAGGAGGACGTTCAGCTTTTGCACCGTCGGGTGCGTGCTCGCAAACTGTTGTCTCTTGGATACGGATTCCAAGAAAGACTGTTGACGGAATCCGAGAAGAGGAGTAGCAGGAGAAGGAGCATCTGAACGAGCGGAAGATGCCAATGAGCGACAACTCCCCTCAGCAGAGGTGTTGGAGCCTTGACTGGCTGATAGAGGGCGATTGACGACGTCGGGTGACGGAGCAAGTAACGGAGCGGGTGATGGAGCGGGGGCTGGGGCAGGCAGAACCGCCGTATGTTTATCACGGTTTTCCCAGGCCACCGAATGGTGACGCTGCATATGCTGACGCAACGCTGTAGTCCCAACATGGGCCCCCTGGCCACGCTTGCATTTCTGGCCACATAGTCGACATACGGCTACGTTTACTTCCTCGGGCGGCTTGAGGAAAAATTGCCACACCACCGAGTAGGAAACTTTGCCCCCGCTACTCTTCACTGGCTGACTGCTACTTCCTCCGTGCGCAACGGCACCACTACTGGCCGTGGTGGTAGGCTGCAGTGGAGCTGGTGCTCTACTCCGTGGACGTTTGGCTCCACTGACACTGATGCGACCCTGCTGCTGTCTCCTGGGCAACCCACCGACTGTTTTGCTCGCTGCCAAGCTGCCACCCTCTTCTCCTGATGATGCGGAAGAAATTGCCTGATGACGACGAGGCTGCCAAGTGCGATCAACCTCCTCATCATCAAGTAGGGTCTCCGCCTCACTACTAGCCCCCTCGGCTGCGTCTGGGTCAGGAGACAGACCTGTCTCTAGACCGGCTACCGAGCCACTCTCCTCGCCAGTACTTGTTCGCTTGGCTGCTGAAAAGGCCGATGTCTCCCCCCGTTCCTGACCGCCCTCTGTTAGCT
Organism: Staurois parvus; assembly: GCF_062004578.1. Classification (NCBI taxonomy): domain Eukaryota; kingdom Metazoa; phylum Chordata; class Amphibia; order Anura; family Ranidae; genus Staurois; species Staurois parvus. The sequence goes on from NW_028317843.1 coordinate 5,988,287, forward strand.
CTTCCTCACTGTACAGTGGGGCTGAGCCCACAGCATGCGATACTTCGCTTGGTGAGGGAACAGCAAAGGACAGGGGCAGGTAGAGGACACGTGATTTCAGTGGGCTTGGTCCCGGGCCATGCCAACTAACGGTTGTGTCTGACGTACCCACCGACCGTTGGCTGTAGGTGTCAGAGGTGACCTGGGAAGAGGAAGACGACCGAGCCAACCAATCAATGACGGCAGGGTTGTCGGTGGAGACACGACCGCTGGATGACACCGGGAGCACTGGCCTCTGGCTGCGATTACTGCTGCCTCGACCCCTTCCTCTGCTGCCACGTCTGCTCGCTCCTAAAACATTGCCTCCTCTGCCACTCCTCTGCATGTTGTCTGACATACTATTTAATTCAACGATTAGGTGTCCCTGAGTAACAATTCTCTGGCACTCAGTAACAATTCTGTCTGTCCCTGAGTATGAATTCTGTGGCCCTGAGTAACAATTATGTGTCTGTGCGAGTAACAATTCTGTGTCTGTGCGAGTAACAATTCTGTGTCTGTGCAAGTAACAATTTTGTGTCTGTGCGAGTAACAATTCTCTGGCACTCAGTAACAATTCTGTCTGTCCCTGAGTAACAATTCTCTGGCACTCAGTAACAATTCTGTCTGTCCCTGAGTATGAATTCTGTGGCCCTGAGTAACAATTCTGTGTCTGTGCGAGTAACAATTCTGTGTCTGTGCAAGTAACAATTTTGTGTCTGTGCGAGTAACAATTCTCTGGCACTCAGTAACAATTCTGTCTGTCCCTGAGTAACAATTCTCTGGCACTCAGTAACAATTCTGTCTGTCCCTGAGTATGAATTCTGTGGCCCTGAGTAACAATTCTGTGTCTGTGCGAGTAACAATTCTGTGTCTGTGCAAGTAACAATTTTGTGTCTGTGCGAGTAACAATTCTCTGGCACTCAGTAACAATTCTGTCTGTCCCTGAGTAACAATTCTCTGGCACTCAGTAACAATTCTGTCTGTCCCTGAGTAACAATTCTCTGGCACTCAGTAACAATTCTGTCTATCCCTGAGTATGAATTCTGTGGCCCTGAGTAACAATTCTGTGTCTGTGCGAGTAACAATTCTGTGTCTGTGCAAGTAACAATTTTGTGTCTGTGCGAGTAACAATTCTCTGGCACTCAGTAACAATTCTGTCTGTCCCTGAGTAACAATTCTCTGGCACTCAGTAACAATTCTGTCTGTCCCTGAGTAACAATTCTCTGGCACTCAGTAACAATTCTGTCTGTCCCTGAGTATGAATTCTGTGGCCCTGAGTAACAATTCTGTGTCTGTGCGAGTAACAATTCTGTGTCTGTGCAAGTAACAATTTTGTGTCTGTGCGAGTAACAATTCTCTGGCACTCAGTAACAATTCTGTCTGTCCCTGAGTAACAATTCTCTGGCACTCAGTAACAATTCTGTCTGTCCCTGAGTAACAATTCTCTGGCACTCAGTAACAATTCTGTCTATCCCTGAGTATGAATTCTGTGGCCCTGAGTAACAATTCTGTGTCTGTGCGAGTAACAATTCTGTGTCTGTGCAAGTAACAATTTTGTGTCTGTGCGAGTAACAATTCTCTGGCACTCAGTAACAATTCTGTCTGTCCCTGAGTAACAATTCTCTGGCACTCAGTAACAATTCTGTCTGTCCCTGAGTATGAATTCTGTGGCCCTGAGTAACAATTCTGTGTCTGTGCGAGTAACAATTCTGTGTCTGTGCAAGTAACAATTTTGTGTCTGTGCGAGTAACAATTCTCTGGCACTCAGTAACAATTCTGTCTGTCCCTGAGTAACAATTCTCTGGCACTCAGTAACAATTCTGTCTGTCCCTGAGTATGAATTCTGTGGCCCTGAGTAACAATTCTGTGTCTGTGCGAGTAACAATTCTGTGTCTGTGCAAGTAACAATTTTGTGTCTGTGCGAGTAACAATTCTCTGGCACTCAGTAACAATTCTGTCTGTCCCTGAGTAACAATTCTCTGGCACTCAGTAACAATTCTGTCTGTCCCTGAGTAACAATTCTCTGGCACTCAGTAACAATTCTGTCTATCCCTGAGTATGAATTCTGTGGCCCTGAGTAACAATTCTGTGTCTGTGCGAGTAACAATTCTGTGTCTGTGCAAGTAACAATTTTGTGTCTGTGCGAGTAACAATTCTCTGGCACTCAGTAACAATTCTGTCTGTCCCTGAGTAACAATTCTCTGGCACTCAGTAACAATTCTGTCTGTCCCTGAGTAACAATTCTCTGGCACTCAGTAACAATTCTGTCTGTCCCTGAGTATGAATTCTGTGGCCCTGAGTAACAATTCTGTGTCTGTGCGAGTAACAATTCTGTGTCTGTGCAAGTAACAATTTTGTGTCTGTGCGAGTAACAATTCTCTGGCACTCAGTAACAATTCTGTCTGTCCCTGAGTAACAATTCTCTGGCACTCAGTAACAATTCTGTCTGTCCCTGAGTAACAATTCTCTGGCACTCAGTAACAATTCTGTCTGTCCCTGAGTATGAATTCTGTGGCCCTGAGTAACAATTCTGTGTCTGTGCGAGTAACAATTCTGTGTCTGTGCAAGTAACAATTTTGTGTCTGTGCGAGTAACAATTCTCTGGCACTCAGTAACAATTCTGTCTGTCCCTGAGTAACAATTCTCTGGCACTCAGTAACAATTCTGTCTGTCCCTGAGTAACAATTCTCTGGCACTCAGTAACAATTCTGTCTGTCCCTGAGTATGAATTCTGTGGCCCTGAGTAACAATTCTGTGTCTGTGCGAGTAACAATTCTGTGTCTGTGCAAGTAACAATTTTGTGTCTGTGCGAGTAACAATTCTCTGGCACTCAGTAACAATTCTGTCTGTCCCTGTGTAACAATTCTCTGGCACTCAGTAACAATTCTGTCTGTCCCTGAGTAACAATTCTCTGGCACTCAGTAACAATTCTGTCTGTCCCTGAGTATGAATTCTGTGGCCCTGAGTAACAATTCTGTGTCTGTGCGAGTAACAATTCTGTGTCTGTGCAAGTAACAATTTTGTGTCTGTGCGAGTAACAATTCTCTGGCACTCAGTAACAATTCTGTCTGTCCCTGAGTAACAATTCTCTGGCACTCAGTAACAATTCTGTCTGTCCCTGAGTAACAATTCTCTGGCACTCAGTAACAATTCTGTCTGTCCCTGAGTAACAATTCTCTGGCACTCAGTAACAATTCTGTCTGTCCCTGAGTAACAATTCTCTGGCACTCAGTAACAATTCTGTCTGTCCCTGAGTAACAATTCTCTGGCACTCAGTAACAATTCTGTCTGTCCCTGAGTAACAATTCTCTGGCACTCAGTAACAATTCTGTCTGTCCCTGAGTAACAATTCTCTGGCACTCAGTAACAATTCTGTCTGTCCCTGAGTAACAATTCTGTCTGTCCCTGAGAATGAATTCTGTGGCCCTGAGTAAGAATTCTCTGGCACTCAGTAACAATTCTGTCTGTCCCTGAGTAACAATTCTCTGGCACTCAGTAACAATTCTGTCTGTCCCTGAGTAAAAATTCTGTGGCCCTAATAACGTTTCTGTGGCCCTAAGTAACAATTCTCTGGCACTGAGTAACAATTCTGTCTGTCCCTGAGTATGAATTCTGTGGCCCTAACTAGCGTTTCTTTGTCCCTAAATAACGATTCTGTGGCCCTCATTAACAAGTCTGTGTCCCTGAGTAATGGTTCTCTGTCCCTAAGTAACTTCTCTCTGTCCTCAATTCTCGTTTCTGTGGCCCTAACTCTGTCCCTGTCCCTAGTACAGAGCGGTCTGCCTCTGTTCAATGACTGCAGGCAAATGAAGATTTCCAAAATGGCCGCTATATATACCTCGACCATTACACAGTGCTGGCTGGCTGGCTGCTGATTGGCTGATGCGATCACATGTCGTTGAGGAATGCATTATGGGGCAGCGCGCCTTGTCTGCGCGCCTTCCCCGACATCCCCGCTCCGTCGCCGCACATGTCAGCCGCCATTTTCGGAAAAATTTCGATTCGCGCGTCCGAATTAGGCTGTTTTTCGGATTCGGCACGAATCGAAATTTTTCCGATATTCGACTCGAATTCCACTTCGGATGCTTCGATTCGCTCATCTCTAGTTGCAAAACATCCCCCTATATACTATAACTTCTCACGCTTGCAGCTAGCCTCTGTTTTGTAGCAAGCAAGCACCATAAACAGCAGATGTAAGGGACTTGTGTCCTGTACTTTACTCCAAGAAAGATTTTACTGGTACAGTTGCAAGAAAAAGTATGTGAACCCCTCGGTATTACGTGGAGTTTTGCATGAATTGGGCATAAAATGTGCTCTGATCGTCATCTAAGTCACAACAATAGAAGAACACAGTCTGCTGAACATAATACTACACAAACATTAGATGTTGCCATGGTTTAATTGCACATGACATGTAAACATTCACAGTGCAGGGAGGAAAATGTATGTGAGGCCCTAGCTTAATGACTTCTCCCAGAGCTAATTGGAGCCAGGAGAACCTTGACTCCAATCAGTGTGATAATATTGGATGTGTTGCTGACAGCTGTCCTGCCCTTAAAAAAACACACACCTGTTTTGGGTTTACTGGTTTCAAGAAGCACTGTCTGATGTGAACCATGCCTTGCAGAAAAGAGCTCTCAGAAGACCTACGATCAAGAATTGTTGACTTGCATGAAGCTGGAAAGGGTTACAAAAGTATCTCCAAAAGCCTTGATGTTCATGTGTCCACGGTAAGACAGACTGTCTACAAATGGAGAATGTTTAGCACTGTTGCTACTCTCCCTAGGCGTGGTCGTCCTGTAAAAATTACTGCAAGAGCACAGCGCAGAATGCTGCATGAGGTAAAGAAGAATCCCAGAGTGTCAGCTAAAGACCTACAGAAATCTCTGGCACATGCTAACATTTTTGTTGACACATCTACAATAAGGAAAACATTAAACAAGAATGGAGTACATGGGAGGACACCACGGAGGAAGCCATTGCTGTCCAAAAAGAATATTGCAGCACGTTTGAAGTTTGCAAAAGAGCACCGAGATGTTCCACAGCACTACTGGTAAAATATACTGTGGACAGCGGAAACTAAGATTGAGTTGTTTGGGAAGAACACACAACACTATGTGTGGAGAAAAAAAGGCACAGCACACCAACATCAAAACCTCATCCCCACTGTAAAACATGGCGGAGGGAGCATCATTGTTTGGGGCTGCTTTGCTGCCTCAGGGCCTGGACGGATTGTTGTCATTGATGGGAAAATGAATTCCAGAGTTTATCAAGACATTTTGCAGGAAAACGTACGACCATCTGTCCACCAACTGAAGCCCCGCAGAGGATGGGTGATGCAACAGGACAATGACCCAAAGCATACAAGTAATTCAACAAAATAATGGCTGCAACAGCACAGAATACGCCTTCTGGAGTGGCCCAGTCAGAGTTCTGACCTCAACCCGATTGAAATGCTGTGGCATGACCTTAAGAGAGCGATTCACACCAGACATCCCAAGAATATTGCTACACTGAAACAGTTTTGTGAAGAGGAGTGGTCCAAAATTACTCCAGATTGTTGTGCAGGTTTGATCTGCAACTACAGAAAATGTTTGGTTGAGGTTATTGCTGCCAAAGGAGGGTCAACCAGTTATTAAGTCCAAAGGTTCACATACTTTTTTCTCCCTGCACTGTGAATGTTTACATGTTATGTGCAATTAAACCATGGCGACATCTAATGTTTGTGTAGTATTATGTTTAGCAGACTGTGTTCTTCTATTGTTGTGACTTAGATGACGTTCAGAGCACATTTTATGCCCAATTCATGCAAAACTCCATGTAATCCCAAGGGGTTCACATACTTTTTCTTGCAACTGTAAGTCAAAAATCCTATTTTCCTAATCATACAGTAGAGGACACAGGATCATAGTCATAACCATGGAACACCCAAAGGCAGTCCAACTAAGAAAGGGCAACACAGAGAGCATCTTGCAGAACCCTATGCCCAAAACTAGCATCAGAGGAGGCCTGCACATCCACCTTGTAAAACTTACAAACGTGTGAACAGAGGAGGAGATTGCAGCCTCGCCAATCATAAAAAAACAGATGCATGATGATGGAAAACCCATGAAGCACTAACAGATCTGGTAGAGTTTGCCTTTACCGGGAAAGGAGGAACCCTATCCTTTAGACCATAGGCTCAGATGAGGACTAGCAATGGTGGACCTGGAAGTAGGGAGCCACTGTGGGGACCTTCTGGAAGGACAAAGTAGGACTATGTTTGTTTAAAAGGGGCTGTAGCCAAGAGGTAAACTTTCACACTGTGTACTATATTGAGAGAGTGGAAAGAATTTTCCTTGAAATGCTTTAGAACAGTACATAAGGAAGTTTCTGGTGTTCTGGTAGAGATGGAAAGAAAAAAACACCTTAGTGAGAAAAAAGGCTTTAGGCCTCAAAACAACCCAACCCCTGTGTAACACAGGAAAAGGGTCTCAGGATATAACTGCTAACTTAGAGAACCTCAGCGCAGAGGTGATAGCAACAAGAAAAGTCAGCTTGCAAGTAAGTTCAGACAAAGACATGTTGTAAAGCGCTGAGCAAACTGTTGGTGCTATATAAATCCTGTATAATAATAGTAAATTCCCTTAATAGGTTTAAAGGGCAGCCTTTGAAGAACCAAGTTAAAGTCCTACAACCACACAGGAGAATGTGCAGGGTAATGATGTGAGCAAGACCCTGTACAAAAGCCTTAACTAAATATTAAGAGGCCAGCAGTCTCTAAAACAAAACAGCCAGGACTGAGGTTTTCCTCTTGATTTTACTCAAGGCCAGATGTTGGTCTTAACCAGACTGGAGGAAAACCATGAAGTATCCCACAGAGTACTTTCTAGGGTGAAAGTTTCTGGCCTTGCACCACACAAAATATGCTTTCAAGGTGCAATAGAAGACTTTGCAAGAAGTTGACTTTAGCATTCAGGAGCGTAGGGATGAATGCATCTGATAAGCCCATGTACCTCAGCACCTGGATTTTTAATAGCAAGCTGTTAAAGACAAAAACCAAGAAGGATAGTTGACATAAGGATAGTTGGGACAAAAAGTCTGGATGAGCCAAAAGGGCACACAGAGTCTGCCAGGAGTCTGAATATGTTCAAGCACCATGTAATCTTGTGACAATTTGGGGTAATAAGAATCACTGAAATGCCCTCCATCTTGATTCTGGAGTAGCAGGGAGTAGCAGAGGAAAGGTATAGATCAGATTGAACTGATTGCATGGTGTCACCAAAGCATCCACTGTGAAGGTCTGAGGATTGCCTGGACTGGGTGAAAAACCTGTCCAGTTTTTGGCTGAATCTGAATGCTAGCAGACCCGACTCTGGTGTACTCCACTAGCAAAAAAGGGCTTTAAACACCTCCAGGTGGATAATTTATTCTGTTACAATCCAGAAAGTTCTCCTGCCAATTTTCTACACCCAGGATGAGGACCGTGATTGGGTTCGGACTGCATAGTGACACATAAGTGGATCAAGCCTGTGCTTCTGGTGGTCAATGTAGGCTACTGCCTTTGCATTGTCAGACTGGATTCTGCCAGGGTGACCTCACAGCTGACAGATCTAGTGTTAAAGTTCTAGGATGATGGGAAGACAAGCTTCCTCCAATGACCAAGTCCCCTGCACCAAAAGGGCATCCAGGACTGCTCCCAGTTGGCATGTATCTTTAGAGCTTTCCACTTCTCTCTAACAGTCTGGAGTCAATCTGTGCATTCAACAGTGCCTTAAAGGAAGTTACCATCATGCCTAAAACCCTTATGCAAGCACAAATCAAGGGCCAACCCTTGGGATTAGAGGAGGGGAGACAAATAGGTAATGTTGTTTGCCCACAGAAAAATGGATATAGCATTGGTGAGGAGGAAAAATGTTCAAAAAAGCATATTTGATGTGACGGAGGGAGACAATGACCAACCTGGCTGATTCTCTGCAAAACTTTAGAAAAAGTGAAAGTTTTCTGATCCAGAATTGGCCAAGTGCCTTCATTTACCTTGGAAAATGTTATTAGGTTTTAGCAGAAGCCCTACAATTGTTCCTCATTCAGTATTGGGGTAATGACCCCTTTAGAGGAGAGTTGCTGAAAATCAAAAAAAAATCCACCCTTCTTTACAAAGGGCAATATGAAGAACATGAAGGAGGCACAGACTGAAATTCTGGTTTGTAGCCCCTGGATTACACACTAAACATACACATGGGGGCTCCCCTTCATCAGGAAAACATCTTAGGGTTCAGACTTCACTGACTCTAAAGTCTATGTCTTCTGACAAAAATGTGTTCCAGATTTAAGCTCATCATATATGTTACAATCTGATTGTACAATCTCCTTTAGATCTTTGAACAACTATGTATTGCAAGGGCCTGCCTGATTGGATACAAATTATTGGATAGATTAGGTAGGTTCTTCTGTCTAATCTAAAGTTGATTGTGCAAAGATTGTACAAATTTTTGCATGTTCAGATTGTAACCTGTGTGGTGACCCTTAGACCTGGAGCTGGAGGCCTGAAAAAGGAGTAAATAAACTTCCTAGTCTCAGGAGTTAAAGGTCTACCTGCAGGAGAGCAGGCCTCTTTTTTGTGGGGATTGGGGGTTGAGAGAGTACTATTTCCCCATGTGATCTCTTTGATGTATTTGCCTAAGGAAAGACCAAACAGGCACTCTCCCTTGAAGTACATCCACTTGAGGTGCGTCTTGCACAGGAATTCTGCCACCAGGCATTTGAGACAAAGGATTTTCCTCATATGAACTGATAGGAGGCTCATCTTTGAAATATCTGCCAAGATGTTCACAAAGTAGCATAGAGGAATCTGTAAAGATGGAGCTAGGGTCTGGATCATGCACTTAGTCCAGACAGTATGGATCTGGCAGACAACCATAGAGACAGCTGCAGGTTTAGGAGCTTTTGGCATTTTTTTGCCAAAGCTCCTAAACTCAACTCCATAAAAGCCTATGTGTCCATGTACACATAGGCTTTTAATAGAGTTTAGGACCTGCTGTGTTTAGGTGAGGTTAAACCTCCCTCTCCTGAACGTGGAAGAATCACATTAAGGATAGGAATGTTTTGACCACCATCCGCAGGAAAACGTAAAACACGGCTAAACCGTGGCAATATTGTGGTGTCTAGGTTTTGCCGTGATTTGGTTTTCCTGCAGCCGGCAGTCAGGGTAGGCTCGTGTATATGGAGCCTTACTGTTGAGAAGAAATGGTGAAGCTTTCTGTGTCAGGCACTGTAAGCTGTTTAACCCAGGAAGCATCAAAGGATTGCTGCGCTGTACTTGTAGGAACCAGGAGATCAGATGCTGGCTGAGAGGGCACACTAAGTCAAAATGATGTGTGCATGCGCAATGGAGCCACAACAAGTGAGGCCACAAAAGTGCAGCAGCTGATGCAACAGACTTGCAACGGAAGGGCAGAAAAAAATTAAAAAGACAGAGCTCCCACTCCATGACTGTAACACATAATTTATAAGTTTCACAGCATGCTCTCTGCCATAGGCAACAAGGTGCCAGCACACTGGACCAGAGAAGGGTGCCAGCCTTGTGTAACAGATGTCTTCCTCTACGGACAGGATGACAGGGACCAACCCCAGCCTGGTTTTGCTCTCCATGATGGGCATAATCCCAAAGGAGTCTCCTGGGACTAGACTTCACTGCCAGTGGACCACAGCCCTGTACCTGTATAGCACCTTGTGGCTAATTCAACAAGATACACCACATGCCAAGGAAGCCGTGCAAGGGTTAAATATCTAGGGGACTGGGAAAAGTAGCTTTATTTACCTAATTCCTGTTCAACTGGCAACTTGGCACCAGGGGCGGACTGACAACTCATGGGGCCCCCGAGCAATAGGGAATCATGGGGCCCCTGTGTCCTTGCCCACACTCAAAAAAGCCTATAAAAAAGGTACCAGGGGCATTTCATGGGGCCCCCTACTGACCCCGGGCCCTCGGGCAGTGCTGAGTGCTCGAATGGTCAGTCCGCCTTTGCTCGGCACTCCCGTGCATGATGTCATGAATGCACAGGGCTATGACCTCTGCATGAACTTGATGATATCAGAGGACCTTAGACTACAAGAGCTTAAGGGAAAAAAGACTGTTGCTTCTTCTCGGTCCACTCATAGGCTCGGTGCAGGGCCAAGTCCTAGCTGTATTGTCATGTAAAACAACTCCCATTTACAGCATATGTATTCTGTATGTTTACCTGAATTTCAGCTTTAACAAAGTGATATTTAAAAAAAAGTCTTTACTAATACAGTATATAATGTCCATATGCTAGGAAAGCAGATACATATTTTACCATGCCAGGGCAGTAGATAAAGTAAACCAGTGTCTCTTTTCTTTTTACAACCCAACAATTGCTGTAAGTACCTTAATAATGTGTAAATGCATGTCAATGGCCTGATGTGGCATTATCCTTTCACTATATTCATAAGTATAATGGCGTGAGGTTTTTCATGCAAGCAATAATACCTGTAAAATAAAGTGTTTAAAGTAAGATTGTAATAAAGTTATATATGACTTTAATAACACAGCTTTTTAACAGTTTGACCACTCATTATCTAAGTAACACTCTCAAGGTTACATTGGGGCTTTTCCTGTTTTATTTGGCCAGGGCTAAGATATACAATGTCCCTGGACACCCTCCAGCCTTTACATAGAGGATATTAAGAGTATTCCTAAACCCTTTATAAGTCTCTTTTTTGTTTGCACCCCACTATGATATATGAGTTTGCTCAAATGGACTAGTCTGCTGTCTAGTCCTCTATCAGTCAGGGATTCCAACAAATCCTCTTGGTATAATTCCACTAATGAAGTCATGTAATCCCATTAATACTTACATTTCCTGCATTTGGAATGCAGCATAAAAAATGATTTGCAGGCCCTTCATTCCTTCATTCTTATCTTGTGCATGGATGGAAAACCATTATTCTTGAATGAGTTTTCTATCTGCTGTGGATGATAGGAAAAGCAGTTTATCCTCCACAGTTTCTCTTGGCACATTGTAGTTACTTTGATGGTTCCTCAAACCAGACAATAAAATATTTATTGGTTCTCCCGTATAACAACATTTTTGGCATCCAAAGCAAACTAAAAGATAATTATAGATTAACTGAGGTGACCTGACCTGAAAAGTTGAAAGTCAACTTACCTTATCTGTATTGAGAAGAAAAAAGCCAACCATGGAGTTATTAGGCTTTGTTGATTGGCATTTCCAGATATTTAGAAAAGTCTACAGAAAGGAAAGGGCTTTCTTTATCTATAACTCTAGCTCTTGCTTGGATTTTTCTTGCCAACTGTAACATAAATTCTCTGACACAACCAGGGGCGGATTGACAACTCATGGGGCCCCCGGGCAATAGGGGGATCATGGGGCCCCTGTGTCCTTGCCCAAACTCAAAAAAGCCTATGAAAAAGGTACCAGGGGCACCACATTGGGCCCCCTACTGACCCCGGGCCCTCAGGCAGCGTCCGAGTTTCCAAATGGTCAGTCCACCCCTGGATACAACTAGAACTTTCCCTGTTACAGTTATATAATGTAGAAATGATGCAGTTGTGTCCTATATTGGACAGTGGAGGAACAGCAGGAGAATGAAGTTGTCCTTCTCTTGTCACTCTGCTTCTCCTCCTATCAGTATGTTCCTAGTCAGAATATTTGCATGTAGCACACCTGATTGACTCCTAGTCCTGCCCCTCATTTTATAAATATGAGCACTGCTATACAGAGGAATGCAAGATGTCAATGCGGAGTCAAATTTAGGTACTTATACTAGTTATATTTAACCACTTGCCGATCTGCTACAGTACATTTACTGCATTGGGGTGGCCTGTGCAGGCACAATCATGTTTATGTATGTCATTGTGCCTGCACGTGTGCCAATCCTGCCCCCCTCACCGTCATGCGCATGACAGAGATTGTGGCTCATGGACCGCTTTGCAATTACATAATCACATGTCAATACAGCTTTTATGAATAAATCTTATTCATAACAACTTTGTTTCCTATACTGGTGAACTGTGACTGGTCCACAGCTATCACTTATTACCTGGTCCAATCACAGCACCCTGTACCATGTGATTAGCTGTAGTCAATCACAGTTCACTAGTGATCACAGCTGTCATCAATGAAACCCAATGATCTTCATTGTATCAGCAATCAAAGTGTAAAAAAAATCCCTGATCACAACATCCATCAGTATTAAAAATTGCAAAAAAAAAAAGTTATAAAACAAAATGTAAAAAAGAAATTGAATTAAATATTATTTAAACATTTTTTTAGGTTTTTTTTTTTTAACATACTGTCACCAGTGTCCTTGATCACTGCCACACTAGTTATATGATGACGCCGTACTGCTCTGGTGACAGTATACAAAAAAATTGTGGGAAAACAATGTTATTTCATTTCTTAATTTTTCCAAAAAATTGCAACAAAAAATTACAACTTCAAAAAACTTGCAATGCCTCTTACTAAATACCCCAGACTGTCTGCTTTCCAAAAAGGGGGTATTTGTACTGTTCTGACATTTTAAGAGCCTCAAAAAATGAGATAGGCTATCAGTACATCAGGATAGATCAGTTTTCAAATATATATATACCATAGTTTGTGGATGCTTAAACTTTCACAGAAACCAATTAATATACACTTATTTTTATTTTTTTTTACCAAAGACATGTAGCAGAATACATGTGGGCCTAAATTTATGAAGAAATTTGCTTTTTTAAAAACATTTTTTAGATTGGATATGTTTTACAACAGAAAATAGAAAATATTGTTTTTGTTTTTTGTTTTTTTTTTGTTTATATAATAAAAAATAAACAACCCAGTGGTGATCGAATGCCACCAAAAGAAAGCTCTATTTGTGTGAAAAAATTATCTAAATTTCATTTGCATACAGTATTGTATGACCAGGCCCGGACTGGGACAAAAAATAGGCCCAGGCATTTTAATCACTTGCCCTCCAGAGCATTTACCCCCCTTCCTGACCAGGCCATTTTTTCGATATAAACAAAAAAAGAATGACAATTTTGAGAAAAAAAAACAATATTTTTGACTTTTTGCTTTAACCACTTTCCTGCTTTTATCCCCTTCCTACTCAGACCAATTTTCAGCTTTCAGTGCTCTCATACTTTGAATGACAATTGCGCGGTCATGTAACACTGTACCCAAATAAATTTGTATCATTTTTTTGAGACAAATAGAGCTTTCTTTTAGTGGTATTTAATCACCACTGAGCTTTTATTTTTTGCTAAACAAACTAAAAAAACCCAAGCATTTTTTTAGTTTTTCTTAGTTTCTGACTCTGACTCTCCTGAGGAGCGTGAGGAGAGGACTGCCGTTAGGAGAGGACTGCCGATAACCGGCATTTCCTATTTACTCGGTGATCAACTGTGAGCTGGTCACATGGTAAAAGCAGCTGTCATTGGCCCAATCCTTAGTCATGTGATTAGCTGTGCTCAAAGGACCGCGCGCATGGGACTGCGGGACTGCGGCAGGCATTCTGATACTGGGGGGAACTGACTAACTGTCACTCACATCCCCAATGACACTTATACAGTGATCAATGCTAATAAAAATCACTGACACTGTACTAATGACACTGGGCAGGAAGGGGTTAACATCTGGGGCGATCAAAAGGTTAACTGTGTGCTGTGTGTGTTTTACTGTGTAAGCAAGCTGCTTTGTGTTGCTCTGCTATGCAGAGCAATACAAAGCAGTGTGCTGGAGCTGACAGGGGAGAGATCTGTATTGTTTACATACAGACCTCTCCCCTGTCAGTGATACTTGCCAATTTCTGTGTCCCGGCAGGTAATATCTGTCTGGGACCTGGTGATGGACAGCTGAAGCCACCAATGGTGGAAATGCAAAATCACGTATATTTAAATGATTCTGCGCAGTCCTTCAGCCCTGTAGCAGTATTTCTGCTATAGGGCGGCAGGCAAGCGTTAAACTGAGTAGCCAATTTTTCCCAGGGACCAAGATGGGGGGGGGGGGTTCAGGCATTTGCGGGGGATTGGCCGATTAAGACTGGAAACATATTGTCATTTCTTATATCAGCAAACCATTCATGATGATGATGAGATATAATGAAGGCAATACTATTTTAGATTCAAATAGTTTTTTCCTCCATATAGTACTTACTAAATGCATTCTGAATCAGATCTAATTTTGATATCATACTTGTGAATATGGTGAATCTTCTTTTACACATTATTCACTACTCATGTTGACTTCCTAGGATTATTTCTACATGTTACCTTTATATCCAGAACTGTTGACCATACATATGAGGTGAAAAGATGTATCCTCTTACAATCATGTCATTATTGGAAATCAGCAAGGAACTTTAACTGTGAAGATAGAATCATTCAGACCATATTGAAATTGGACTCTCCATACATAACTACAACTTCTCCTATTTGAAGATTTTTTCTTATCGGTTTCCCAGCCATGCACCTAATCACCATGATTCAGCTAAGTGTACACGCAGAACGTTTTTTTGTTTTTGTTTTTAACTCACTGTTTTTATTTTTTTGATTGACTGTGTGTTCACCATGTTATATGCCCAACGTTTCAGAGGATTCTAGTGATCATAATAAAGAAATTATTTGCATCTACTATTGATGTTCTTTGATTACTCTGCATTGGATTCAAAATACCACTCTTTTTTGCAGTTTGCTCTAGTCGACTGCTAACTTTTTCAAATATGCTAATATTCGGTTTATAATCCACACCCCAATATAGGGTCTGTCAGAAAGACCCTTTTGATGGGTGGTTACACCCTATATGATGGCATTTCTCTTTTTTGTTTATTTGCGGGGGCAGTTGGTGACAAGATATTCAAGGAGTCGGTCATCTGCACTGTAATGTAAAGGGGCACTGTACTGTGATTGCTAGGGACACTGTAATGTAAAATATATCACGGTGCAACTTTACAGTACAGTGTCCCTAGCAATCACAGCCCCCCATCACAGTACTCCTTGCAGTCATGCCCCCCTTTTCTCTCTAATCATAGTACCCCTATATATTCAGCAAAGAGACATCTCGATACAGCAAAGAGACATCCCCATATAGCCAAGAGACATCCCTGTGTAGCATAAAAAACATTGCCACATGCAAAGCACTAGAAAAAAAGAGCAACATATTGAGCCATATCTTTCAGGGCCCCAAAAGCAGAGAGCTAGCAGCAGAAATTGGGGATTCATAGATCGAGGAAGAAAAAGTACTACTGATAAAGAGGCTCCTGGTGTCAGCTATGGTCCAAGATCTCCAGGGGCTCCAGGGCAAAAAGAGAAGCTCTAGCAGTAATCAGGCAGGCCAGGCACACATTGCATGATTCTGCTTTGTCCCCACCCCAGCCCACCTGCACCTTTAATCATTGACTGATGGGTGGAGCCCAGAGTTTCTCTCCTGGGGTTTTGTCCAGTGATCAAGGTTTCCCACAGATTTTCTTGGGCCTTATATGTTAATACACTGAGACTGCAAACAGGTAGTCCCGGCTGGGCTTGGGCCCAACAGGAAGGGCTTCCTGTACCCCCCCCCTATCAGTGGTGCTGCTCGGCAGCATTGAATGCAGTTTTCATTGTACTGTTACATTCACTAATGATGGAACTGAGGCACTAAGAATTCAGTGATTTTATATGGGAGCTACATCTGATGCCATAAGCAAGCCTGTCCAGCTGTTGGAAACTTTGGGTAGATACAAACAACATGGAAAAAGTTAAAATGATAGTTTATACAAACAATACAATTTGCCTGAGAACGAGCTATAACATTTAAGCAAACAACCAGTTTTTCTTAGTAACCCTCTAAAGGGGTGCTACACTATGGTGAATTCTAACCCAGGCAGTGTTATATATGCACATACAAATATCATTCAAATCTTTGGATAAAGGAAAAAAGTATTGGGATTTACAAATAAAAATCGTATCTAAAAAAACATACTAATGCCTGAAAAGGACCAAATTCCTTCCAAATTTTGTGCAGTATTTGGTCCCTGGAACTTGCCAAAATTGTAATACAGAAGTCATTATCTTGCTAAACTGTTTTAGAACTAATTCATCTGCCTATTAAGTATTGGCAAATCACAGTTATGTAAAATTTCCAGACACTCCAAAGCCTTTACATGGAGTGTTCCGAAGCTTCCAAACAATCCTGTTGAGGGACAATCAGCACTGTCCTGGAGTCTATTTAAAAGCCACTGAACCAATCCCAGGTCCAAACAACTTGAGAATGTGTTCATTCTCTAATGCACTGCTTGCAGATACAGATAAAATTGGTTCCATACTATTTGCTGACTACATTGCACCTCCTGGACACAACAGGAGTCTTGAACTGAGACTTAAGCTGGCCATACATTATACAATTTTCTTGTTCAATTTCCCTTAGATTTACCTTCAGCTATGTAGTGCAAGGGCCTGCTGATTTGCCTACAAATTGAAAGTGTTTAGGTTTGACCTCATATTATATGGTTTTGGTAAATCTAAAGGAAAATTTACAAGGAGGTTGTATAATGTATGGCCAGCCTTAGTTATATGTATCCAAAAATCAATTAGAATGCTACTCAGGGTCCTTAATCATGGCAGATTGTCTATCCCAACATTTTGCTGGCAATACCAGCTGTTTTAAGGGAGCACTGTACTGGGAATTTTAAGCAAACATGAATTTGAAGGTCAGATATAAAAACTACTCCTTTAGCAAATCATCAATGTAGCACTACCCCCTTAGGAGTTGCTAGAAGATTTGGGTCCCCCTATAGTGCTGCACAGCCAGGCAACATGCATCTTTACAAAAGCTTGCATCCAGAGTCAGAACTCCAGTCCTTGAGCTTTGGTTTTGTTGTTGTTTTATTTAGGGGATTTGTACTGGTATAGGGTTAGGGGTACACAGGATGCTCAAGGAACTGATGAACTGAGGGCAGCTTCCTGGAACTATTTATAAGCCTTCACTGCAACACAGTCTCTGTTGGGGAGCTAGCCAGCCTCTCCCAATGTACCACCCCGGACCATAGATTAACTTCTCCTCTTTATCCAGCAATCTGGAGGTATCCCTGAACAGAGGATTTGGTTCCTTTAAGAGATGAACAGTCACTGGAAGGTGGTGAATCTGGTTTCCCACCAGAGTGCTCCTTCTCCTATCCGCCCAGGGGGTGCAGGTGTACTCACTCAGATTCTCTCCTGTACCGCTGGTGGGTTGGTGGTCTCTAGCTGGGCTTCTCCTTCCCTGCCATACATGTGGTCCTCCCTCTGGGGGCCGGTGAGCTCTGAGCTTTCCTCCTTTCCAGCTCCAGGCCTGCAGGTAGGAAGCCCTATCCCAATAGGCCTCTCGCAGCCTCCTGCTTTCAGCCTCACATCTTCCTCCCTATCTTTCACCCAAACTTTCCTGCAGTTGAGAAGGTTCTAACATTTTAAAGGTGTCCCAGCCCCTTTCAAACCCCTTGTTGGGAAATGGCTAGGATCCCTCAAGAGTTCAAGCCAGCCAGTCCTCAGATCCATCCACTGCCTCTAGGGACTTCCTCTAAAGCCCTAGAGCTGGGGAAAATTCCAGAGGGGCTGGCCTGCAGAGCTTCTCAGCTTCTGACCACAATTTGACCTTCTGGCTCTTACACCCAGGCTGCTACTCAACTTTCCTCACTGACAATCAAACACTAACTCCCCCTAGCTAAACTAGGAGGGTGCTACACCAACTAATGTATAATTTAAGGAAACAGAGCATTACATACACTTCATTTCAGATTTTATAGATAAAAATGGTTTAGAAATACATATATATGGATGTTTAATCACATAATACAATAATATGTTTCATGTCTAAACTAAGTATGAAGATGTGTAATGATTTGCCTGTAATTGTTAATTCAAAGCTTACATTATAACAGCTTCCAGGATTGCCAATTATTGTTTTGAGTTATTGCTTATAAATGAACAGGTCACAATATAAGATTATTTCCAAATGTGATGCCTAGTCTAGTTGTGGTTCATAGTAAGTTCAGCTTCTCTCTTAACACGTTTTGGATCACCTTCAGCAAGGCAAGTATTATTCATCCAAAATAATTTAAAGTGAAAAAAGTAAAACGTTGATTTCCTCTGTAGGATTTTTTTGTAGTTTGTCTGTCTTGACTTTGGAAAGAAATTCCAGTCCTCTATTATTGTGGTATTCTCAGGAAGAGCTTCTAATTTTATGTTGAACCCCGGGAATATGGCAGACTTCTGTAAGTTTAAGTATCACAGTATCAGGTTTTCTTCATATAATCATGGAGGTTAAGTAGTCTCGTATTTTTAAATTAAATTCAGTTTCTCTTAGTATATGGAAAACCACGCGTGTCTTGTATAGTGTTCATGCTGTTTAAAAGAAGCAAAATACTTTTTTTACAGCTTTTGCAGTTTTTTTAATGTACAAGAATAAAAGTGTAGGTGTCAAATGGGGGCACTCTGTAGCCTTTCTTACTCTGTGGCCTTTCCTAATGCCTACTCAGCACTCCCCAGATACTGTATATGGACCTAAGAGCATATTAGTTATACTGTATGGCCCAATACAGGGAATGTTTGGGTTATTTGCATGTTAAGAAGAACAGTGCATACAACTTCTAGTAGATTTTGATACCAATTTCTATTAATGGTCCCAGCTAATTCCTATTCACAGATCACCATTGTTCCTTTTGCTAGCTTTATTAAAGGAAATATGGAGATCAAGTATAGATGGCCTCCTTTCTAAATTGATATTTGCCTGACATACTAATCCTCTGCCTTAAAAATTTTTTGAATGACCCTGGAGGAGCAACATTGAGTAAAGTCAGCACCACTGATATGTATGCTTATTCTGGGTCAATAATTTGGTGTAAGGCTAGGTTCACATCTGTGCGGGTAGTGCCGGTGCAGATCCGCACGAAAATCTGTGCAGCCGCACCACCCACACAGAGGAATACGGACCTATGGTGGGTGCCATTACTTCTAATGACAAGCCGCCCGCACTGGAAAATGAAACCGTACTGGGAACCGAGGTTCCCGTGCAGGCTGCATTTTCAGAAGAAGTGCAGGGACTTCTCTGCATGTCACGGGTCTTGAGAGTCCATTCAAATGAATGGGCTCTCGTGCCCATGCAAAATGCATCCCGCACGGCCGCATATATGTGAACCAGGGCTAACAGTCACCCTTGATCATTTGCCATCTGCTGAATGCTGCACAGTACTGCAGGTTATGTCTTTGCTGTGCACACCTGACCTCATTTTAGTGCTTCAAAAAAGGAACTCAGTATTTCAACTTATTACCTGATCAACAGTTTCTGCCAGCCTGTATCTGCCTGGACATGCAATGCCTGGAGTGCATTTGTCTGGCTTTCCTAAAGGATAAGTTCACTTTTAAAAAAATAAAATAATAATAAATGCATATTTTTTACAGGTAAAAAAAATGTTTATTTACTATTATTTTTGTAGGCGCCTGGAAAGCATTGATCAGCAGATCGTGGGTGCTATGCAGGGCTCCTGCAGACTGTCAGTGTAAGCTGTCTGCTCGTACCTCGTACGGACAGGCAGTTATACAATGATAGGAAGAATTGTTCATTGAGAACTACAAACTCTCAACCACAAAGAGTGGCGGTACTTGTAGTTCATTCATTCACAGAACTCTACTATGTGAATGAAGTGGCCATGTGGGTGGAGCCCTTCACAGCCATGTTCTTTTCAAATATTGACAGTGGGTGCAGGGAGAAGATCGCCAGCCCGCTGTCAAGGGGAGGGAATAAGGGAGCAGCTGCAGGATTGGGAACATGTTATATATTCCACCCTAAAAAACGGATGGAACATGTTACGTTTCCAAAGGTGAACTTTTCCTTTAATATTTAACCCCATCCAGCATTTTGGATTACACGTCTGTCCTTACCTGCCTGGACTGTTTGAATGTCTGACCACACTTCTGTTGTTGGTACCAGGGGCGGACTGACCATTTGGAGACTCGGGCACCGCCCGAGGGCCGGAGTCAGTAGGGGGCCCCATGAGATACCCCTGGTACCTTTTTCATAAGCTTTTTTGAGTTTGGGCAAGGACACAGGGGCTCCATGATCCCCTATTGCCAGGGGGCCCCATGAGTTGTCAGTCCGCCCCTGGTTGGTACCATGCATGATTGTCTGTAATTGATCTGTTTAGCTGTCTGGTGCATAGACTCTATTTAACTGTACTGGACTTGGCCATCAATCTGCTGATTTTGCAACTGCGTTTCTTTGCTTTGATCATCTAAGTACACACACTGCCCTAACATCTGTGCTGTCTGTTGGCCCTGCCAACATAAAGTATCTACTGAATGTTGTGTCCTTCAAGGTTTTGAAGCTATCCTAAAATGATTAATGTCACACAATATTTTTAGAAGGAGATGTCAGCAGTATTGTCTCCCAAACATCTTTCATAAAAGGTTTCTTTAAACCCTAAAATATGACTGAAAATACCACAAACTTCATTTATACAGTTGTTGAATGCTAGAGGCTTTTTAAGGTTACATTTAATGTGTAATGTGTATGTATTATGCAAGGTATGTGTTATTGTTATGTATGAAGATAGTGTTTTATGTGGGGTTTGTGATATCTTTAACCACTTCCCCTCCACAGGATTTACCCCCTTCCTAACCAGGCCATTTTTTGTGTTACGGCACTGCGTTATTTTAACTGACAATTGCGCAGTCATGCAACTCTGCACCCAAACAAAATTGACGTCCTTTTTTTTCCCACTAATAGAATTTTCTTTCGGTGGTATTTGATCGCCTGTACGGTTTTTATTTTTTGCGCTATAAAAAAACCCCCCACAATTTTGAGAAAAAAAACAATATTTTTTACTTTTTGCTATTAAACAGGTCCAGTAAAAAAATGTTAAAATTCAAATTTTGTCCTAAATTTAGGCCAAAGTGTATTCTGCACATGTCTTTGCTACAAAAAAATCCGAATACGTGTAAATTAATTGGTTTACGTGAAATTTATAGCATTTACAAATGGCGGCATATATACTGGTATTTTTATTTTTTATTATTTTTACTAGTAATGGTGGCGATCAGCAACTTATAGAGGAACCGCGGTAGTGCGACGGGCATTCTGACTCTGGGGGTAACTGACTTGGTGTCACTAACATCTCCAGTGACACCAATACAGTGATCAATGCTAATAAGAAGCACTGACACTGTACTAATGGCACTGATCAGAAAGGGGTTAACATGTGTGGCAATCAAAGGGTTAACTGTGCGCTGTTTTATACTGAGTGGCTGTGTCTGTGCTTCACTGTAAGCACACTGCTTTGAATGCTATGCACAGCCATGCAAAGCAGTGTGCAGGAGCTGAGAGGGGAGAGAACTGTTTTATTTACAAACAGTTCTCCCCCCCCCTCCCCGTCGGAGATGCTCGGCAATCACTGGGCACCGGCAAGTAATCATATATATGTGATTTTGCGCACCTGTGGCGCCTTGTAACAGTACTTCTGCTATAGGGCGGACGGGAAGCAGTTAAAGGAGTACAACCAAAGCTTGTTTCTTCATGCACTTCGTTCTGCATTCCTGTGACAAGTTTTCAGTCAACAGTGGGCTGAAATCCGCTGTTGGCTGATGTCTTTCTGCCAGTCCAGACTGGAGAAAGATTCTTTAAAAGTCGGGATCCACCCAGGTCCAAGGACCAGCACCTGGCTCAGCCTCTCAGTGAGCCGCCGAGAGCCTGGGCCAGCCTCTCCCTCCCGCTCCACAGCCCAGCACTCTAGTAAGCACGAGGGGGCAGAGCAGAGAGCGGTGACTGACAGTCACCAGCTCTCTGCTCATGGAGCACTGAGAACTGACCGATCAGTTCTCAGTGTTAGAGTCAAATGGGGACAGATGCAGCATCAGACCAATGCTGCATCCACCTAAGTAAGTATAATTTCTAAAAGAAAAAACTCCTATATGTCTCTTTCAATTGTGAGGGGCTGCATGTGCATTTCATTTTATAATTTTCTTGTAAAATGATAATACATTTTTCTGATTTTTATACACCATGCTAAACTGTTAAAGGGTAGGTATTTATTTAGAAGTGATATTCGTCTTTAATGGAGGTAATGGATATTACTAGCTTTGGATGCTGTAAAGTTTTGTAAAAAATAGTGTGCATTTTATTTAATAACTCCATCAGTCAGGTAAAGTACAGCAGGATAAGATTGCTTTTGATTTATACATATCAGTCTTTTCTAGAGGAATCTCACCAGAATGGTTTTGAAACTTCAGCTAATAAGATCTGGTAGGTTTACTAATTTATTTACATAGCAGCCACAGTGAAAAGCCAACATTGTAAAGAAGAGAGGTCAGAGATGGTAGCCTCCTCCCCCTCCATCTGCTTCCTCTATCTCTAAAAAGATGTATAGGATGTATAGGACCATTTTTATTTGCTGTCCTTGCATTTTAATAACTGCTTTTTTTATCAGCCACATATTGTGATGATTACCCATTTGTTCCCTACATACTGTGATGGTTGCTTGTTTGTTTGTTGCCCATGTATTGTAATGACTGCCCATTTATTACCCATGTTTTTTTACAACTTCCCTGTTGTATTGTCATGACAAATTTCTTCCTGCCCATGTATTGTCACACTTTCCTGATTATTGCCGACTTATCATCACTATTGTCCATTTTCTGAGCCATGTATTTTCAGACTGTCCATTTGTTGCCTACATACTGTCAAGATTCTCAATTGTTGCCCTTGTGGCGCTATGATTGCCGATTTGTTGCCCACATATTGTCACAATTGCCAGTTGTTGCATATATGTTGCCAGTAAATTATTTACATCTATATCCACCTACTGCATTACACAATTGCCCACATATTCCCAAAATTGCCAGTATGCCATGTTGCCAAATTATTGTTAATTTATTGTCATAATTGCCTGTGTGTTGCTTGTGAACTACCACATTTGCAGATGCATAAACAAATTTTAGGGCTATGGTGTCATCTGTATAGAGTTTGGCATAGTCAGTTTTTTTTTTTTGAAGACGATATTACTGTAACTTAATCCATGGTAGAACTTTTGCTTTCAAACTATGCTCAAACAGACATAACATAAAGATATTTAAGATATTTCTATTCTTTTTAAAATTTGTTGGAAAGTCAAGTAACACTACTTTTCTAAATCTCATTTCACATTTTTGTTGCAAGAAGAGGAGTTTTAGTATACCCAAGGATCCCAAGGTACTTGTAATGGCCAAGGCAGCTTTGTCACCAACGTTGAGAAAATCAGTATCCACATTTCTGAATTTGAAATCCCCAGTGCATGCTATAGCAATATGCACGCTATAGCACCATTTAAAATGATGGCTTTATTTTATATGACTTGAACCCAGTACAGGTAAACACGCCTGACATACTTTTGTAAAAAAATCTTTTTTTCACCTCTAGGAACATGAACAAACAGGCTTCATTCAAAAGAATGTACTCCTAATCTTCTGCAAATATAATTTTTTACTTAAAAAAATAATGATATGTTTTGGTCTTTGCTCAATCTAAATGTACACATCCTTTATTATTTTAATATTCATTTCCTTGTTAGTCTTTGTTCATTTTTTTTGAAGTGAAAACTCATGTAGAGCATAATCACAAAGACTTTACTATAACGGAAGATAGTTAGTTTAGCTTCATTAAACATAAATGTTACCATACTGACAACACTATTAACACACCGAGTTCAAACAAAGCAGTAGGGGGCCTTCTTGGATTTCACCTTTCAAATGTTTCATGAAGCAGTATTAGATAGCCATGCTAATAAAGAATGCACCTTAAATGCAATCTAAAAAAGCCTAGTTTAAAGTTAACATCCAGGTATGGATTTCATAGTTACATTGATCCAGCTTGGGCTAATGTATGTGTACTTACGCCATACCTGTGGGATCCCTGTGGAAATTGT
Source organism: Staurois parvus (assembly GCF_062004578.1). Classification (NCBI taxonomy): domain Eukaryota; kingdom Metazoa; phylum Chordata; class Amphibia; order Anura; family Ranidae; genus Staurois; species Staurois parvus. The sequence continues at coordinate 6,012,209 of NW_028317843.1, forward strand.
AAATCATTGTAGTAGGCACTGCAGCTGTCATGCTACATAGTAAGCACAGGAGGTCACACCTGCTTGGGAGGGGAGCCATTCACAGAACACCATGAATTTTTCCTCAGTGAATGCAAGGTGTTCTTGCATCAATACCTACCCCCTCCTCAGGCTAAATGTTTATTGAAGGAGTCTCACAGTGCAATGTTTTTTGGGAAAATTTAAAGAACTGTGGCCAGGTGTTTATTATTCAAATACATGCATATTGTTAACAAGCAGTAAATAAGTTTTAAAGCAAGACCTCACTGACTTCTGTAGCTGCAGCCACTTTGAAGCAAGTCACCCTCAAAGCAGAGTAGCAGTTAGGTTGTACCAGCTGGGTCTCAGCACTCTGCTCTCCACCTCTTCCTATGAATCTTAGCTATATTTGCATTAGAGATTGGAAGACTGGCAGGTGCCAACTCAGTGCTGAGAGGGGGGAGATGAGCTACTTAGTGAAAATAAAACTTAGAAGCTTCCCCTGCAAAAATTGAAGATGAATTACTCCATGGTGGTTGCAGCAACAGACGTCAATAAGGACTTACTTTAAAGTTTATTCACTGCATATTAACAATATGTAATGCTTGTTACATCTGAACATGCTTATCTGAATGTCACAATAACAACATATGCAGATTGTTTTTTTCCTGCATATGATGATATCTATCATTGAAAGGGGGAAAAAGTTTTCCTCAAAGTGGAGCTCCAGTCTCCTGTTAAAAAAAAGAAAAGTCAGCAATTACACTAATTGTCACTAATTACACTAAAGTCACTAATGGTAGCATGAGGCAATACCTGGACCCTATAGAGGTTGCACAGGCAGTCCAACTCCTCCAGGATAGCACATCAATACATACCATTGCCAGAAGGTTTGCTGTGTCTCCCAGATCAGTCTCAAGAGCATGGAGGAGATTCCAGGAGACAGGAAGTTACTCTAGAAGAGCTGGGCAGGGCCGTAAAAGGTCCTTAACCCATCAATAGGACTGGTATCTGCTCCTTTGTGCAAGGAGGAAAAGGATGATCACTGCCAGAGCCCTACAAACTGACCTACAGCAGACCAATGGTGTGAATGTCTTTGACCAAACAATTAGAACCAGACTTCATGAGGGTGGCCTGAGGGTCTTACATCCTCTAGTGGGCCCTATGCTCACTGCCCGGCACCAGAGTTGCTCGATTGGCATTTGCCATTGAACACCAGAAGTGGCAGGTCCGCCACTGACGCCCTGTGCTTTTTCACAGATGAGAGCAGGTTCACCCTGAGCACATGTGACAGATGTGAAAAGGTCTGAAGAAGCCGTGGAGAATGTTATGCTGCCTGTAACATTGTTCAGCATGACCGTTTTGGTGGTGGGTCAGTGATGGTCTTGGGAGGCATATCCATGGAGGAACGCACAGACCTCTACAGACTAAACAATGGCACCATGACTGCCATTAGGTATCTGGATGAAATCCTTGGACCCATTGTCGGAACCTATGCTGGTGCACTGGGTCATGGGTTCCTCTTGGTGCACGACAATACCCAGCCTCATGTGGTGAGAGTATGCAGGGAGTTCCTGGAGGATGAAAGAACTGATACCTTTGAATGGCCCCAATGCTCACCTGACCTAAATCCAATAGAACACCTCTGGGATATCATGTCCATCCTCTGCCGCCACATTGCACCGCAGACTGTCCGGGAGCTCAGTGATGCCCTGGTCCGGATCTGGAAGGAAATACCTCAGGACACCATCCGTTGTCTCATTAAGAGCATTCCCCAATGTTGGGGGACCATTTTTAGTTGCTGCAATGAAATTTCAGCAAAATGGACTAGCCTGCTACATGATTTTTTCAATTTGATTTTTGGGGTGTCTTTGAATTCAGTCCTCTGCAATTTGATAATTTTCATTTCCAAACAATGGGGAATCCTTACGTTCCTAACACATTACCCAGTCTATATCTGTTTAGATATCCAGTATAATATTTTCCTCCATTAAGATCTGATGTGTTTTCAAAGTGTTCCTTTAATTTTTTTGAGCAGTGTACAAACTTTAAACTGTGATTCTTTTTTTTGCAGAGCTACAAATATCAGCTGTCTTGTCAGTGTTTATTTGACAAAAAAGACATTCTGAAAATGTTTACAGCCTCATGAAGACAATAGGATGTAAGGCTATATAAGTACCTGTAATAAATCAATACATAAATAAAGCATATGGTGTTTATTTCAGAGTGCTGGTTTGGTCAGCTAAATAAAACAATGGAGATCTGTGAATAGCCTGCAGACCTCTCCTATGTGTATGACATCAGTCCTTCAAGACTGGAGACTTCATAGGGGGTCAGCATCAAAAACACCTCCTCCAACCCTTAATGATCAGTACTGGATATTTGTTATTTTCACATGCACAAATATTCTCTCTGTTTAATTTGTATCAACATTCTCCCAACTAGGGCCCTCTCCCACCCTCTGGCTCAATGATAACCACATTATCAGTTATGGCTATAAATACGCCACTGATCACGTGCTCTTTCATCAGCCCCAAAAAACAGTCCAGAAAGTTCTTATTGGTAGCCCTTACTAAAGGAGTGAGTGATCTGGAACAAAAAATCAGGCATTGTTGACGTCATTGGCTGTGTGTCTGTTTGGGCAGTGACTCAGAAAATATAGAAGTTAGAGACAACATAGCCAAATAAGTAGCATTTTCAGAAAAAGGTCCAAAATGGCAGCCTCCTTATTTTTTTAAAATAAATATGGGGGATGCCTATATGCTTTGTACAGGGGCGGACTGACCATTCAAACACTCGGGCACTGCCCAAGGGCCCGGGCAGTGGTGTATTTAGTTTTTGTGCTGCCCTAGGCAATTCAAAAACTGTGCGCCCCTTTTCCAGTGAGAGAGAGGTTGCATGGTGACAGTAGCAACTAGGGTGTAAAAGGTGGTGACAAAGAAGGGGTGTATACAGTGTATTATGGGGGGTGATGGGGGAGCCATAGCTGTACGAAGGGTGTAATGGGTGTAAGCAGGAATTGTGGAGCTCGATGGGTGGTGAGAGGTGCAGGAGGGTTGATGTGATTGGTGTATGCAGAAAATAGTAGGGTGGGATCTATGAGATGTGCTGGCAGGGTATGTTGGGTGTGATGGGTGTAATGGGGAGTGTTGGGTCACGTCAGGTCTCTGCAGGGAGTGGATGGGTGTATACAGAGTATGGTGGGATGTAAATTTTCTCTGACTCTCAGACTGAACCCCCCAGAGTGATCTCCCTCCCCCCACAGAGACTGCCCCATATAGACTGATTTCCCCCCCCCCTTACACACACACACACACACACATACCCCCTGATGGTTCCTGGCACTTCTAAATTCCGGCTGATAGGAACACCAACAAGACAGAGTATGACAGTGATCATTGTACATTTCCAGCCTGTCTCTGTGTTTAGTTTCTCCGAATTCCTCACCTCACCTTCTGACCTCCCACCACTCCAGCAACCGCAGGACTGTATGCTAGATTTCCTTCTTCCTCCTTCTTTTCCTGGGCAGCAGCCGGTACACTGGGAAGGCTTACCGCACTGACACACCGCGCGCGACATGTCCCCATCCTCACCTCACCTGCCAACTTCCCATTGCTCTAGCAGCCGCACCATGTCCGCAGGACTGTACCCTGGATGTCCTTCTTCCTCCTTCTCCTCGGCAGCGGTGGTTGGTACACTGGGAAGGCTCAGCGTACTGACACACTGAGCCCAACATGTCCCCATCTTCACGGGTGTCCCTTCTTTCAGGGGGCAGCGCCGCCCCCTGAAAAATGCCGCCCTAGGCAAACACCTTGTTTGCCTTGCGGGAAATACGTGCCTGGGCCTGGGGTCAGTAGGGGACCCCATAAAATGCCCCTGGTACCTTTTATAGGCTTTTGTGGGTGTGTTTTGAGTGTGGGCAAGGACACAGGGGCCTCATGATCCCCTATTGCCCGGGGGCCCCATGAGTTGTCAGCCCGTCCCTGGCTTTGTATTATTTTAAACTTCACCTATAGTTTACCTTTCATTAAACATTGTGTTTTATAAGTTGTTGCTCACATATAATGTCTTAGTCATCTTCAATGTATAATTGATTAGGAAATTCCCAGTTAAAGAGGTTTAAACTACTCTGTATTTTCATGTTCTTAACAATTGACGCTGCATTCCTAATGAGAAAACACACTTTCCAGGGCCTGTTTTTTTTAGGCCAGTTGTTTCACGAACTAACAAGCCATTCTACAGGCAGTGTGTCCTTTCAAAAGAAAGACAATTTCTAAATCTATTCTCCTCTAAATTGGCCACAAACATGGACAGAATTTGAAAGCAGGAAAAAAGTGTTCAGTATCCTAAGATGATTTATGTAGAACTCCAATCAAAATGCCACAGGATATCCTCAGTCAATCACAGGAGGGTCAGATGGTGGCCTGCATCTTTTAAGCCATCATATTTCTTGGAGTGTTAATCTCTTTGGTCCCTTGCAGTACTCACTGGTTGCTTCCACTAGCCTGCGCATCATGGTATGATAGTGTTGGTTTCCCATTGTACTTCAGTGGATGATTTCTTATTAACACAGTGGTGTCCTGGTGGCCTGGGCAGTGGGAAAGGTAAGTATTTTCATTCTCCTTTTGCAGGTATATCAATTTGAATCTTTTTTTTTTGCTAATGACACTTCAAGGATTACAATTGCCCTGTGGACAACAGGCCCTCTTGTTTCACAAAAGGATGAAAGAATACCTTGAAAAGTGTATGATGAATAAAAAATAAACAGCAGAGGGAACCTTTAGTAAAAGCCACATGTTGAAATGATAACTAGACCCAGAGAGTCCAAAGTGAATAGCAAATACCACCCTCCATTGATGTAAATTAATCCACCATAACTCTTCAACTCCAATCTCCCACCCATCAGGCACACCCCTCTAAGCCCTTAGTGGGTGAAACGCATTACAAAGGTGTGTCTGATGAGTGGGAGATTGAGCTGAAGCCTTATGGTGGATATTTATTGCCATGGTTTATATTGGCATTGTGTGGCATTTGCTATTCACTTTGGAGTCTTACATTGAGCTGGATATGTTCTCCTAGTAGACTTGCACCTGTTAGCAGTGGACCCGGACAGTTTTTATACACAGAGACATCAGAGCGGCGCAATGTTGTTAGTATAATATATATATTCCTTGACTTAAACCCAAAAACCCACAATTATAGTGAAAAGATCAAAACCCAAAGAGATTACCCAAAAAATAAAAAATATCAAATATATATAAAAGAACAAAAATAAATAAAGTCCCAATATGCAAAGTGTCCAAATAATGTGTCCAAACAAAGATCAATTTCTTGATAGGAAGACGCTTCCTACTCCACTGAAGAAGATGCAAATCAATCACAGGTGCTCTTCAAATACCTCAAAAAACAAAATCTCAACATAGTATATTACCTTTTAAATCCCAGAACTAAAGTGCCACACGTGTATCATGCAAAAAAAAAAAAAAAAACACTCCAGTGTCACAGCACTCATGTGAGAGAAAAAAAAAATGTATAAATATCACTGCAAACTATATATAAAGTGCATAATTACCCTAAAACAAACAGATTCCAGCTTGTAATCAACCACATATGTACAGAGTGTCCTTAGATTGGTATCCTCTTGTTCCTCAGGACCTCACAAACAGACCAGGAATCAGTATGTGAATTATAATCATATATAAAATTTATTGTAGCCACTGACATATAAAAACGATAAGATCAGCAAGACAGCATCCAACTCCTCATGCCCAGTATGCGATCCCCTTTCCGTGTGTAGAGGGTCTCCCGATCACCAGGTAATTCCCCCTTGCTACTCCTATCCAGCACTATCACTTTGTAGCTCTGGGGGACACCTGAAGTGCACCGTTACTCTCCAGACCTCCAACACACAGGGATTCCAGAATCCAAAATGGCTGCCGCAGCACTTCCGGGAACGTCACGTGCCCTGGACGCGTTTTGTCTCTTCCGGACTTTGTCAACAAGGATGATTATACAGTGACATGCTGCCCGCATAGAATGTCTTCCCACATACAGTAAATAAATGAAAAAGTGTATATGTAGAGCACAAATAATGCTCTAATATATTAGTGTTATAAGTAGATGTATACCATAAACATATATCATTGTGCGTAGTGAACAGATATACTCCAATAAATACCAAATATACATACGCAAACGTGCAAATCCCTGTGTCATAAGCAGGGGCGGACTGACTATTTGAAAACTCAGGCACTACCCGAGGGCCCAGGGTCAGTAGGGGGCCCCATGAGATGCCCCTAGTACCTTTTTCATAGGCTTTTTTGAGTTTGGGCAAGGACACAGGGGCTCCATGAGTTGTCAGTCCACCCCTGGTCATAAGTGACAAACGCATGTGCCCAAACATGCGTTGAAATTATCCAAAATTAAACATATGTCTATCAAAAAAAAATAAAACATATAGATACAAAAACGTGCAAATCTTTGTGTCATAAGTGACAAACGCATGTGCCCAAACGTGCGTTGAAGTAATCCAAAATTAAACATATGTCCATCAAAAAAATTTAAAACATATAAAGTTCCAAATTCATGCATGAGTGATTTATGATGAATTTGTAACTTTGTGGGTTTTTTTTTTTTTGATGGATATATGTTTAATTTTGGATTATTTCAATGCACGTTTGGGCACATGCATTTGTCACTTATGACACAAGGATTTGCATGTTTTAGTAAGTATATGTTTTAATTTTTTTTGATGGACATGTTTAATCTTGGATAATTTCAATGCACGTTTGGGCACATGTGTTTGTCGCTTTGTTTTCTCTGTTTTCATCCAGAGAGGCAGCTCTGAATCTCTTTACTGATCCGAAGGTCCTCCATCATATTGGAGGACTTGTATGGGAGTACCAGGAGGTTGGGTCAAGCTTCAGTTTTACAAAACAGTTTGGGATTTGCATATAATTTCAGTTACTCTTTGGATCTACTGATTATATTCTTGAAAGTGACCTATACTTATGCAATTTCTCATCATACAGTATAAGGTGTTTGAATTGCCAGTTTTATAATAGGCTCACTTTAAAATATCTGGAATTATTTTACAATAAGCACATAAATGAAATTTTCATAAAAGATGACTTTCGGGTGGTAATTGTTACAAGTATGTGAAAATACTCTCTAGTTTCTGTATAATTCCTAAATATCTGTCTTGGCTCCCTAGTGGTTCCTCACGAAACCTTATGATATCATCGGGTTAAAAATACAAACTTCCTTTCATAAACCATTACATATAATACCTTTAGATGATATTCCCCTTGATAATTGAACCTTTCAGAGATTATATGAATGTTTACTTTTTACAAATCCCATGGAGAGTTAAATAGCAAGACGAGAGATCTTAAAATGCTTGGATAACATGTGTGTGATCCTTCTTTTTGCCTTTATTTGCCTGAAAATAATATTCCAGTACTGGGTTTATTTCGCGCAATAACGCCTAACCAGATACTTTTTATTTGTTTATTTTTAGGTTTGCATTTGAAGTGGGCCTGATTTAAAAAAGATAGGAAACATCTAGAAATGTTAAAGTGGAATTCCAGCTTAACCCTTATTACTCTTAAAGAGTTTCTAAAGTCACTTTTTTTATTTACAATAATAAAAATGTTCTACTCACCTTCTCTGTGTAATGGTATTGAACAAAGCAGCCCCAACCCTCCTCTCTGCAGTCTCACATTGGAGTTCTCTACACCTACTCCTCCTTTGTGTCTGCTCCCACAGCAAGCTGCTTGCTATGGGAGCAGATGTGCAGGCTGTCTCCCAAGCCATGTTGTGTGTGTCTATAGATACACACAGCATGGCTTGGCCCTGCCCCCCGCTCTCTGCTCACAGGATGTGATTGACAACAGCAGGAGTCAATGGCTCCCACTGCTGCGCAATCCTCCTGTGAAAAGAGAAAGACAGAGGAGAAGAACAGCAGATGGGCACAGCGCTGGATTAGTGCAGTACTCAGGTAAGTGATGGGGGAGGGGATGGAGGGGTGTTATAGCCAGTGGCAAAACATTTTTTTTTTAAACCTCAATGTAGGGAATGCATTAAGGATAAAGAAGTTTTAGCTTTAGGATCACTTTAAAATTGTCCCCTCCCCCTCCTAACACTTATAGTAACTAACCTGTCTAAGAAAGATGTGCATACTTACCTATTTTCAGGCTGCTCTGGTCCAGTCACGTGATATCCTTTGCGTCAATCCATGGCATCTGCATGAGAGAGGATAGAGAGCTCCAACAATTGATAGTAAAGCCTATGAATTGTGACATCATCCATACTCATCAATGGCCCATACACTGTTGGCACTCCCTCATTTTCCCGAAAACTGGCTGACACAGGGTAGCCGAATCACATGACTAGACTGGAGGGGCCTGTAAATCGGTAAGTGAGTACTGTACATCTTTCTTCCACAGGTTAGTTAGTATAGGTGTTAGGAGGGGGGAGGGTATAGTTAGAATTAGGCTGAAATTCTACTTTAATTGTACGTAATCAGTATCATGACAAATTTGCCTTTGTCTTAAATTCCACCTGAAAAATAATAGAGGATTACCTGGCATGTTAGCATGACTCAGCACACCATGCCACCAGGCATAGAGCTGTATATCTGCAGTGTGAGATTCAAGGCACTGCAGCCTCTGTTTTCAAGTCTCAGGAGATTTGGTGACGTCGCTACTGTGCTGCTTGCTGGAGAGGAATCTGTATTGGATGCACCTCTCTGCTTCATTCATGCTGTGATTTGTGGAACTCTCCTGCTGCATAAATATTCCCCACTAGTCATCAGATCATTATATATCTGGGGAACAGCTCTGACATAAGGGAGCAAAGTTCTTCCTTTACCAAGATGGCCGCCTACACACAGAGACAGTGTAAAATAAGGCACAGTAAGTCATTAACAGAGAAGGATCAGCTGCAGGGAGACCAGAGGAAATAGTAATGACTAGTCCTTTGCCCTCTGTTTGTCTTTTTTGGGCACAGCTTCCAGAGTTAAGGTTCTCTATAAAGCTGAACTCCAGATTGCTACATCAGTGAATGCACTTACACACGTATTTATAAATCACTACATGTATTTTAAATGCAACTAATATAAATATCGGATATTGGATTGGCATTAGCCACTTGTATTCCCCTTTACAGCAGTACAGAAAGAAGGAGGGACAGCATAAGGAGCTAATTGGCAGTCATGTGCATTGATAATGGAACATGTTGACATTAGGAGAGAGCAGAGAGATGATCTCATCAGTGTGTTTCTGCTCCTTAACTGTCCATTCACAGACTGGAGACAGGCAGGTGTCCTAGGTGTGTTACGTAGCTGTTATGAAGGAAAGTTATGTTACACTCCAGGCTGTGTGAATCTCAGGACTGGATGGATAGAAATGCAAATCTATTGGCAGGTAAGTCAGTTCACATATAACTGTTTAGTGTAAGTGTTTAGCTGTTTGCCTGGAGTCTAGCCTTGAAACCTTTCTCCAGAGAGAGGGTTAGAACCTGTCAGTTTCTTTATTCTGCCTGTTTATACATTGCGAACATTGCCCATTTCCTGGCCTAGCATCTCCTTGGGGTTAATTTGTTAAAGGGAAATAGGTTGTTCACTTTGTAAGGGAAATTTTCCCCATGGCTTAGTGATTGAGGAGAAGCTCTGCTGACTTCCATCATCCAATCACGTAGAAGCAAAAATGCTGTTTTTTTATATTGCTTGCATACAATTGGGTATTCTTTGCAAACCAAACTATCATCACTATAAATTCTGGTGCAAATTCCCTTGCAAAATGCAACTTCCTTTGCCCTTTGACCACCTGTCTCTTCCACGCCGCTGACAAACAGAGCTCAGTTGGAGCGCTGGATACTGGATCAAAGTACATTGAGATCAAAGTACAGGTTGGAAGTCAGGAGGTCCCTTATGATGTCAGGAGGGAGGTAGGCACTTATTATGAGATTTAGCTATCCATTGGCTGAAAAGGCAGCAGAGGGCAGTGTTGCTTCCTCCTCAGCCAATGGATATACAGAGTGCTTTGTCCTTCCCTTCAAATGCATCCCACGGGTTTCCTGTCTTAGTGGGTGTGGGATTAAGTGACTGCGATGTGGGGAGAAGCCTGAACAGAAGCTGCAATACTGCATGCAATGAGTGAAATTCCTGTAGCAACCGAGGTGAGTGAGAAGAAAGTAAGGGCCTGGAGCAATAAACAAAAAAAAAAAAATAGCGGAGGGCAGACATGACAGGATGAATAGGGTAAACAGTTAAGAATGGGTTAAGGTCAGGTTGTTAGCAGTTAGAAGATGTAGGCTGACCTTATTGGGGGAATGCATGGTGCTGGGTGGTTGTTGGTCTTGGGAGGTGGAAACATTTGAGGCTAAGAGAATGGTCGGGACCCATCAATGGTATGGTGTCCTTGGGTGCATTCCTGTAAATGAAGGTTTAACTGCAATGTGGAGGTAGTGCACTGCAGATAATGTCTCTTGTCTCCAAGCCGGTGGGTTGTGGCTGGAGGCCTATTATGATTAAGGTTCCGCAAGGAACAATGGAATGTGTTTTATTCCTTCCAAGACCAACAGGCTTATCTGTTTCTGTTTTAAGGAATGTTTTGTGTTAATTTAAGTTGAATTGTTAACAAAAAGGCTGTGATGGCCATTTTACTCCATTTATGGTTTGGTCTCTTTTATTTACATAAATGAAGAGATGGGGGCTGAGTTTTGGGAATATCGCCAAGCAGTCATTTGCTAAAGTTTGGAGACATCTATTCTACCTTAGTCAAGTGTTTTGTCCCAGCAGAATTAAAAGAAAAACAAGATGCTACTAGAAGTGCCAGTGCCCCCCTTTGTTAACACTTTATTGCAATGCCACTCACTCACTCACTCACTCACATTCTTCTCCTTTTAACATGGTGACAACAACCTGACACCTGTGTTGAAAGAACAGGAATATGGGTGGCATTGCAATGAGTGTTACTAGGCTGGACTGCTGCACCCCAGTAACCACCTCTAATATACAAAAAGTCAATAAAAATACAGCAATCACAGTGAAAGTAGGGAAAAAAATACAGTTGCTATGTTTCATGCTGAAGTAGCATTTTCTCATAAATCAATGTGTTATGGATGCATTATGAGTCAGCGCTAGTTCAGCATGAAACATATCAACAGATTTTCCCCCTACTTTCACGGTCATTATATATTTATATATATTTTGAAGAACTTTTTGTATATTAAAGTATAACTAAAGGCAAAACTTTTTTTTTCATTTTGGAAAGGGTGGAGATGGATTAGAACCCCTGTCAGGTTTTAATTGCTGTCTGTGCCCCCCATTAGGGAGATTCACCCTCTTTATTTGTCCTGTTTACCATTATCATTGAAAGTGAAAGTACAAAAAAAATCCCACTAGTTCTGGAGACCTGAGAGTTCCCAAGAAATTCCCTTATTTGCATGAATTTCCTCTCATTTCCTGTTATGGGACAGGAAGTGAAGGGAAAACTCTGAAATGAGACACAGATGGAAAAAAAACGTCAGGGGTGATAACCCTACATCCAAAATGTAAAGAAAAGTTTGGACTACATTTACACTTTTTCTTATGAGCTGAGCCAGCACCCAATGAACCCAATCAGGAGCAGTGTTTATTCTTTTTTTATTTGGCTGGGTTCACGCTATCCAAAGCTCTGAAAATTGATCACAGTGGATCATTTTTCAGAGTGCAGCTATGCAGCTACTGTCAGGTGTTCAGGAGGTGACCCTGTCACCATGGCATGTGAGTAGCGTCCCCAAGCTGTATTTTAGACTTAAGGTGGATGGCCAAGGGGCAGTAAAACTGGGGCTTAGCCGCAGTCTGTACTGGGGCCATGATTTCTAATGATGGCCCTGTGAATAGGACAGTGGAGAGGACAACTCTGAGTCACTGCAGCCTGATTTGGCCCCACCCAGTGGCAAGGAGAAAGTGCAGGGAGAGGCAATTTGGAAAGTAGCAGTTATTGATGGGACCCACGAGCAGGAGCATGCAGAGAGGGTCAGCAAGGACTGAGGAGCAAGTGGCTTGCAGTACCGGAGAAGTTGGGTGGAGAGGGAGGAGTGCAGCAGAGCGTGTTTTGTACAAAACCGGGTGAGGCATGAGGAGTGCAAGCCAGGGGAGTGGGGAGAGACTAGCTGTGTAGGGAAACCCACCGAGAAGCAGCAGCAAAGCCTGGGGACACAGAGACAAAGCATCTCTCCCTGTACATGGTTAGGACACCCCAATTAGCCAGCAAATATAAAGTAGAGTCCCTCTGTAAACAGCGTTACAGACTGACCTCTTTAGAAACCAGACATTGAAGCCTAAGTCCATGTTTACTGTTTATTTCACTAACAGATGTACCTGCTGGGGGCGCTGTAATTAGACCACAATTTGTCACAGCATGGCAGGCGTGCTAATTATTGTTCTCTGGGTACTCAATGCTGAACCCCCCTCCCCCAGGAAAAAAAACTATTTACAGCCCTGGTTTTTAGTAAATGTATTTATTTCAGGTACTTACTGTATATAGCACCATCAATTTACATATATATTGTACATTCACATCAGTCCCTAACCCTCAAGGGGTGTACAGTCTAAAGTCCCTAACTCACATTCATACATACACATATTAGGGCCAATTTAGACAGGATCCAATTAACCTACCAGCATGTCTTTGGAGTATGGAAGGATACCAGAGTACCCGGAAGAAAACCACACAGGCACAGGGAGAACATGCAAACCCCAGGCAGGTGGTGCTGTGTTTGGGATTCAAACCAACAACCCTAGTACTGCCAGGTAGAAGTTCTAACCATTTAGCCACTTTGCTGCCCATAGAAAACCCACCCCCTTGCATACCAATATGTAACCAAGTGGCCAGAAATAAAAAAAAAAGTGTCAAGAATTGGGTGCTAAACTGATTTATTTTTAAGACCTTATCAGAAACACTTTATAACTTTCCTGTTCTTTCCACCTCCAAAGCCATCAAAAACAACATCTTGGTTATTATTTTATTAAGTGGCATGTTGTAATTCAGTTAATTGAGTGTATTGTGGCAGATTAACCTCTAAGTGTTTCAAAGGGTTCAGTTTATATGGCCATAAAAACTTAGAGCCAAATTAAGTGCATTTCTCAGTATGCCATGTCTTCTATATCACATTGAAAGTTTAATAATGCCAGAGAATATAAGCAACACAAAGCTTCCATAAATACTATTTCAATTGATCTGTAACCCAACACAATGCCTCTGCAAAGATGGATTTGGCAGTGTATATTCTCAATTATATTCAGCTATAAATTTTAAACCAAAATGAATCCATATGCTCATACTTGTCAGTATGAGTGTTCTTTAAAATTCTTTCTTTCTGATATCACAAAACAGTAAGTGATTCAATAACTACATTTCAGTCCATTAATATTTCACTGCTCCATATTTAAAGCTTTTGACAGGTGATGGTAAAGAAAAGATCTTTACCTGTTTTGCTGTCAAAGTTGAGAATCCATTCTCTCTAATCTTGTTATGTGTTCCCAATCACACAACATAACAAAAAATAAATAAATAAAAAAAATATTTCTTATCTTTCGAGCAAGTGTATACATTGTACTGCAAGCTATTCTAAATTCTAATATCCCACTGACACCTTGAGGTCTTTTTAGGACAGACATTATGCAAATCTAGTTTACAACTGATAATGACATCTGCTAGCATGGTACATACATTGAAAATTATGCTAAACATTACTCCACAGGTCCTTAACATTAAATACCAGGGGAATGCTAGGTAGGATTTGTATGTAAAAGGTTAAGCATACATTTTTAACCTGTTGGCACGCAAATATGTGGCCTCTCAGCTGCTGGGCCTTGGCGCTGAGCGACTGCATATTTGCATACCAAAAGTAAACAAAAACGTGCCTAGAGCACGTACTCTGTGCCAGGAGTGCACGTACTCTATGCACTCCTGGCACATTTACTGGTACTTCACAGAAAGGTCCAGATCACTACTTGCGATCGAGACCTTTCTGAGCATGTGATCGCTGTGACTGCCAATCACGGCAGTCATATGACCCCAAACCTTGCACATGCTCCCAACCTCACAAACTCCTAAAAATGTTACTAAACCCACAACAGTAAAATCAGTCTGTATATGCAGTAAAGCATGCTTGTTATACTCACTGTGGAACCAAAGGGTGTAAAAATGCTGTTTGATCCTGACTTCTCTGATCCTCCCCTTCTTCCAGTGTCCCCCTCTTAACGCCTGATAAGACACATCGTGTGGAGTTACTCTGCACACACTAAGTTTGGTATGTATAGCTAGAGAGATTTTTTTGTTTTTCTTGGGAGGTTGCATGTGATCAGCACAGGACCAATCAACACTGTCCAGATAGAGGTTAGGGGTCCTGCATCCTCCTAGAGCAGAATGAAAACTCCTCCTACAAGCTTTAACATCTGCTGTGCTGGACACTGATAGAAGTCATAAGATTGCTCTAACTGCTGATGAGAAAAGGTATTTAGCAGTTTATATTTAGTAAAATAATTGCATTTCCATGTTGTGTGTACTGTGGGAGACCAGATATAGTGAATGCAGGGTCCTGGGTTTAGTAGCACTTTAAAGGGCTGGTAGGCGCCAGCGCCAAAGGATTAAATAAATATAAAGTAGGTGTTTCCCAATTTGGCTGCATTCCTCATATCAACATGTAATTGTTGCTGCCCGTAAGCATAATCAGGCAACCACAGCAGCAAAGAACATGCACAGTAGCCTCAGCACACATCAGGCAAGACAGGCGGGGAACATGGATGCCCAGTGAAAGCAATGCCCATGATGCACTGGGTTGCATAAAAAATCCATTTATTATAGACAGTAATGAAACACTAAATAGCACTTACAATGATATAGTCTGTAGCAGGCCTACCACTGTATCCGGAGCCTGCAATGTGGTCCTTGCATATTCTCCAAATGAAATGTACTTTAGTTGATGTTCCATGCTAACTACAAATATATTGTATACAGAGGCAGCAAAATTGTCAGGGGCATGCAAGAAGGGAGATTCTACTCAATTGGAAACTTCTCCTCCAACTTTATCTGCCAGGCAGGTGACTGTTTTTAATGTTTTGCCAATATAAAAACGTACCTATGAAAAGTAAGAATTGTCCTTTAGCATTTTCCAAAATGTGGACTACCTGGATTAATGCATGGGGTACCTTGATGTAACTACTAGTACAGTATATTGAATCCTTCATAGCTATAAATATCGGTTAATGATTATTTCTCCTACCTTAATTTCTGCGTCTGGCCTATTTAAAATGCTCATTGAAGCTTTATAAGCCCCCTTCCCAATATATCTTTTTTTCTATTGTAGCACTAGCCCCTTAAGAGCCTCTGAGTATTTTTTGGTCTCCCTGTCTGTTCTGAGCCTGATTTGGAAGCACAGCCACTGCTGGCACTACCATAAGACCTTGACCAGTGGAACCCCCTGGCCCTGAAAAAAAAAGTAATCACACAGTGTGCTGTGTGCTGGGAGCGTTTTACTGGGGAGCAATGTGTTGGTGCTTCACTGTAAGCACACTGCTCTGGATGGCTGTGCTGTGCCATCCAGAGCAGTGTGCCCGAGCCAACAAGGAGGACTGTTAGTAAACAAAGCAGCCCTCCTCCCCATCGGAGACCCTCGGTAATCACCAGGAGCCGGCAGGTAATCACCGGCCGGGACCCAGTGATTGACAGCCACGCCATGTGCGCCCCCTACCTGGAAATACAGAATCACATATATATATATATATATATATATATATGTGATTTTGCGCACCCCTGCTGCCCTGTAGCAGTATTTCTGCTATAGGTCGGTTGGTAAGCGGTTAAGGTGAACCAGTACTCTTATATTTTTAGATCAAAGCAAAAATAGTACAAGCACAAAACAAATAACAGTAAGCTTGTACAAAAGTTAGACGCTCTGAAAACTCTGAATAAAGCCAAATGATCAAGCACAGTACTACTTTAGAACAAACCCAAAATGTCATGCAGAACCAGAGTTTAAATGCCAATTTCCACACTGAGATTTCTTTCCCAAAATGAGCTGAAATAGGCTATCAACAATTTGGGCAAACTCAATTTTGGGTTCTCAATGGGAACAGGGTTTAACTCTTAAGGTGGATACGTAGATAATATTGTCCCTTTAAATATCACCCCAGAATATAAAAACAACTCTTCTGCAAACTTGTTGGGGCCCTAGTTGGTGTACATTCAGGTTGAGGTCCTTTTTAATAGATTTCTTGAAGAAGAAAAGGCACAGTAGTAGAAACACTTCACCGCTGAGCAATGGTAGCAGAACTACAAAGGTTCCCTTTGTGGAAGTAGGTGAAGGCAAATATTGATATAGATGAGGAAGGGGTGGGAGTAGACTCCAGTAGAATTTGTATTAGAATAAGTAGGGTATTGGCTTGATGAAGGAAGTTTCTTTACAGCTGTAATGTATTGAAGCTGAGGCATTCACAGTGTTACTATCCCCCAAGACAATGTACTGCAGGAGGAGTCCTGCGTTCAAAACTATAGGGAGGGGGACATTACAGCTTTAGGCTGCAGTAGTGAGTTGGGCTAAGAAGTTTGTGTTTCAAGTGGTAGACTGTTATGCAAAGTGTACTACAATGAAATAACTGGAAAAAACAGCAGTATATCTGAAACTGAAGACAATTTGGGTTATGGAACCCTCTCACCAGGTCTGTAGTCTTAGCAGAGTGAAGAACGGTCTCTTGGTTGGGAGGCCCCCTTTGTCCTCTTGGTAGCCTCTGACAACAAAATGATATTGGTCACAAATCCACGATCTGTCTGCCTGCAGGGTCGGCTTTCCTGCTTGTCAACAACACCAGTGATCTGTATGGTCTTATTTCCCCTTCCCCCCCATCCTTCTTATATCCACTTTGACTAGGCCTATACAGAGATGTACCTGCTGGGAACTTAAAATCATTAGTGCATTTTTATATACATAGTATATATATATGGTAGATGTGATGGCTACAGAAATTAGGCTATAACTCCTAACATTGATTGAGATATGTACAATATGTGATTCTTATCTTTCAAGTTTAGACTGATTGAACAATGTAGTGTAATTGCAATTCTGTTGAACACACACAGCACACACTATATAGGTATATGGAGAAAAGTTTAGGGGCTCGTGAACCTCACATCTACTGTATATGAGCTTCTAGGGCATCCCATTCCAAAACCACGTGCACGACTATACAGATGCCCTGGCATTGATGGCTATAACAGTGTTTGCTCCTAAGGGAAACTTTTCTATTTCACTCCAAGATATTGGAGTGTGTCTGTGGGAATTTGTGGCCTTTTAGACTAAGAGTATTGGTGAGGTCAACTGTAGACATGTGCAAAATTTATTTATTATTATTATACAGGATTTATATAGCTCCAACAGTTTGCGCAGCACTTTACAATATAAGGGAGACAGTACAATTACAATACATTTCAGTACAGAAGGAATAGGAGGGCCCTGCTCATGGAGCTTACAATCTAAAGGAAGGGGGAGGTGATACAAAAGGTGATAACTGCGGGGGATGATCTGGCAGAGGTGATTCAAGTACAGTTCGTAGGTGGAGGTGGGGTAGGCTTCCCTGAAAAAGTGAGTTTTCAAAGATCGCCTAAAGGCAGACAGGGTGGGGGTTGACCGGACATGCTGTGGTAGGGAGTTCCAGAGGATGGGAGAGGCTCTGGAGAAGTCCTGGAGGCGAGCGCTGCAGGAGGTGATGAGGGAGATAGAGAGGAGGATATCATGGGAGGAACGGAGTGGGCGATTTGGGTGGTATCTGTGGATGAGGTAGGTGATGTAGCTAGGGGCAGTGCTGCGGATGGCTTTGTAAGCTGTGGTTAGTATTTTGAATTTTATACGTTGGTTAGTGGAAGCCAGTGGAGGGATTGGCAGAGAGGGGCAGCAGTCGCTGATCGGTTGGTAAGGTTTATTTCAGATACTTATATAGTGCCGTCAATTTATGCAGCGCTTTACATATATATTGTACATTCACATCAGTCCCTAACCCTCAAGGGGTGTACAATCTAAGGTCCCTAACTCACATTCATACATACACATATTAGGGCCAATTTAGACAGGATCTAATTAACCTACCAGCATGTCTTTGGAGTGTGGGAGGAAACCAGAGTACCCGGAAGAAACCCACACAGGCACAGGGAGAACATGCAAACTCCAGGCAGGTGGTGCCGTGGTTGGGATTCAAACCGACGACCCTAGTACTGCCAGGCAGAAGTGCTAACGATTTAGCCACTGTGCTGCCCAATAAAAAATTTGTTTTGTTTCACTTAGATTCGTTATTGGACTAAATTCATTTTGTTCAATTAGTTAAATTTGTTTAATACATTTTTCGGAAATTGTTTAGTTTTTCAGATTAGACCGAATTCTCAATTTTGAACGGATTTGAAAATAATTTTAACAGATTCGAAAATAATTCCAATGGATTCAAAAACTATTCTAATGGATTAAAAAATAATTCTAAAGGATTCAATAATAATTCTAACATTGCAGTTCATATTCCACAATCCTTATGTGTTTTTGATGGTGTATGGGCTATATGAAGAGTTGCATGACCATATTGGAAATTTCAGCAAAATTTTCACAGTCTGGGAGGAGCACTGCCTTCTATGATTAGTTGGTTTATATGTACCTTGTTCCAAGGGTGAGATTAGCTGCACTTCTATATTTTCTTTTTTTACTACTATTGTTCCCAGTGGCGCTGTCCATATTTCTGATTAAAATGTTCACAGTACCTTTGTTGATCACTACTCATGTCACCATAGTGCAGCTCACAATTTTTTGTAAAGTGTTTTTTGTCTTTTCTAATCTATTTACTCTTTTCTATTATTTTATATTCTGTTCTAGTGTATTCTGTTCGAGTTCAAATTCATTCTATTCAAAGTTCGAATTGCAGAAGGCAGTTATATTCTTTCTATTTTATTCTATTCTATTGTTTTTCTATGCTATTCTATTCTTTGATTCTCTATTCTAATCTTTTCTATTCCATTCTTTGATTATATATTCTAATCTGTTCTATTCTATTCTAATTGATTATATTCTGTTTCTTTATTTTCTGTTCTATTTTGATCTGTTTTACTCTATTATTTTCTATTCTATTCTTTGATTTTCTATTATAATCATTTCTATTCTATTCTAATTGATTTTATTCTTTTCTATTCTATTCTTTGATTTTTTTATTCTATTTGTTTCTATTCTTTTCTATTCTATTCTTTGATTTTCTATTCTAATCTTTTATATTCTATTCTAATGGATTCTATTATTTTCTATTCCTTTATTGTCTATTCAATTTCGTTCTGTTTTACTCTATTATTTTCTACTGTATTCTATTCTATTCTTTTATTTTCTATCGTATTCTATTATTTTCTATTTCTTTATTTTCTGTTCTATTTTATTCTATTCTTGTTTTCAAAATCGATTTGATTTTTGAATTTGTTTTCAAATTCAAATTTGTTTTCAAATGTGTTTTCGAAATTGAATCAATTTGAATTTTAGCCGAATTTAGTTTTGTTAGTTCAGATTAGTTTAAATTCGATACTATTGTAATTCAGAATTTGGATACATCCAAATCTCCGAGTGATGGCAAATTCGTCCTAATTTCGATTCGGAACAAAACGAAATGAACATGTCTAAGGTCAAGTACTGATATTGGATGAGAAGAGCTGGCTTGTAATAAGTGTTAGAATTCACTCCAATGGTGTTCAGTAGGACTGAGCTAAGGGATTTGTGCAAGCCACTTGAGTTCCTTCACAGCATACTCATCAAACTTTATGAAGCTGGCTTTATGCACAGGGCCACAGTTGTGCTGGAAGAGAAAATTACCTTCCCCAGACTGTTTCCATCCCAGGTTGGAAGTGCTCAAATGTCTTCTTATTTTTTAATGCAATATTTAAAATATAGCAAAGTAAACATGTGAGAATGTGAAAACCCTATTAAGATGACTTTAAATCCCAACTCTGGACACATAAAAAAAGTAATCAAAATTTCTTCCCCTACCCCAGCTGAAAAAGAATGCATTGCTCATTTTTGAAAGGTGATAAGGACACAGTAATGCAGGCCATAGACGGGGAGAAAACCGGCCGAATTTTCAGCCGAAAAAACAATTGGCCGATTTTTAGATTGTTAGTGGGGTAATCAGTCGGCTGTTTTTCGTGATTTTGACACTTTTTTTTTCTCGGTCATGTTGGGAAAAAAATCGGCCAATTTTGTCCTTCAGCCGATTTTCGCGGCAATGATGGACAAATCGGCTGATCTTTTTACCGATTTTAAAAAATGTGCATGAGCAGTGACTGGCAAGAAGAAGGAAAAGAAGAAATAGAATATGAATAAGGAGAAGAAAAAGAAGAAATAGAATATGAAGAAGAAGAAGAAGAAAAAGAAGTAATAGAATATGAATAAGAAGGAGAAAAGAAGAAATAGAATATGAATAAGAAGAGGAAGAAGAAAAAGAAGAAATAAAATATGAATAAGAAGAAGAGGAAGGAGAAGAAGAAGTAATAGAATATGAATAATAATAAGAAAAAGAATATGAATAAGAAGAAAAAAAGAATTTCAGTCCGATATTATATTTGACATTTGAAAGTATAGCAACATTGTATCTATTTGTATCCGAATAGAAACATCTGTATCCGAAATTGATACAAATAAATACAATGCTGCAAATTTTTCTTTTTATTATTCATATTCTATTTCTTCTTTTCTACTTATTCATATTCTATCTTCTTCTTATTCATAATCTATTTCTTCTTTTTCTTCTTCTTCTTCTTCTTCATATTCTATTTCCTCTTTTTCTTATTCATATTCTATTTCTTCTGTCAAATATAATAGTGGAGCTCTCTGCAGGGACACCGCAATTATATTTGCCGGCCGGAGACGGGACGAAAATCAGCCGACTTTTTTTTACCAATGGTGGTAACGTCGGCCGACTGAAAGACCGATTTTTCGTTTTTCTAAAAAAAAAATGGCCGGTTTTCTCCCCATCTATGGCCTGGATAAGACTCACCTAATGCCACATTCCTGTGACAGCTGGAAATCCAGTCCTCCACTGTCCTGTGCTGAAATGTGGGCAGGCACTCCTACCGGCAACCATGTCCCATACTCCTGGTCCTGTACTGATTACTGCGCTTGATGACATCAGCTAGAGGGGCGGAAACAAGACCAGTCAGAGACTATAATGAAGAAACTTGATGATGAAGCTTCAGAGGAACAATCGCCACAATCAAACCTGGCTGGGAGGAAGATCGCAGGACCGTGGAGTAAAGTGAGTACTGTGTGCTAGCCCCATACAAAAAGGAAAATAGATGCTTTAGTAGCAGAAAGCAATGCAGGTGGAGTTCCACCTGAAAAAAAAAAAAGTCAGCAGCTACAAAAACTGTAGCTGCTGACATTTAAAATACAGACACTTACAGTACCTGTCCCTTGGTCCAGCGGTGTCCTCACCACCGCTGGTTTCACGTCTTCTCTCCCTGACACCGGCATCTTCAGTGTGTGACAGCTTGCGGCTTCACAGCCAGGTGCCCACTGCGCATGCGCGAGAAGCGCTGCGCTCTGTGAATGGCCCGTAGTCTTCTAGGACCTGTCACGTGTCCCAGAAGACTACAGGGAGGGAGGGAGGGGGGAGGACAACGTTCGCTTCCGATTGCCTAGACGATTGCAGTGTAAGTGGGAGCGGGTACCTGTAAAATTCAGGTACCTGCTCCCTCTCCGCTCCCCAAAGGTGCCATTCCTTAATGGGGAGCGGGGAACAAAGGCTTAAAGTGGAACTTCCCCTTTTGGGTGGAGCTCCGCTTTTATTAATGTAACAAGTTAGAATTTTATGGTTACTACCGCAATAATAACAACATAAAATATGTGCTCACTAAATAGTGTACTTTCCCTTTATTGCATTTAGAAAGCACATTTTGACAACTGGAAAGAGGCAGATTTGTTTTAATTCATTTAAACTGAATGCTATGAGAAAATATAGTTCCTTGGTATTCAAAGAAGACAAAATGATTTTTTTGGCCTCTACCACAGCTGTCAGTAAATATTCTTCCATATGTCACATTTCTCAGCCTAATAAAATGGCTTGCATTATCTTTTTATAAAAGCTTGATGAATCTTGGATAGCTTGCTCATGTCAACAATAACTTAGGGCCATGCTATAATCCAGAACAGACTTAGTGTGAAGCTTTAATTTTCTTATAAATAAAATACACTGCTCAAAATAATTAAAGGAACACTTTCTAATCAGATTATAGTATCAAGTCAGTTAAACTCCTGGGATATTGATCTGGTCAGTTAGGTAGCAGAGGGGGTTGTTAATAAGTTTAAGCTGTTTTGGTGTTGATGAAATAACAGGCGCACTAGATGGGAAACAATGAGACGAACCCCAAAACAGGAATGGTTTTTTAGGTGGAGGCCACTGACATTTTTTCCCTACTCATCTTTTTTAACCTATTTTTGCATTTGCCTAGGGTCAGCATCACTACTGGTAGCATGAGGCAATACCCGGACCCTACAGAGGTTGCACAGGCAGTCTAACATATCCAGGATGCACATCAATACATTACATTGCCAAAAGGTTTGCTGTTTCTCCACTCTCCAACACAGCCTCAATAACATGGTAGAGATTCCAGGAGAAAAACAGTTACTCTAGAAGAACTGGACAAGGCCGTAGAAAGAGGAACAGGATGAGAACTGCCAGAGCCCTACAAAATGACCTCCAGCAGGCCACTGGTGTGAATGTCTCTGACCAAACAATCAGAAACATACTTCATGAGGGTGGCCTAAGGGCCCGATGTCCTCTAGTCGGCCCTGTGCTCACTGCCCGACACCAGAGAGTTTGATTGGCATTTGCCATTGAACACCAGAATTGGCAGGTCTACCACTGGCACTGTGTCCTTATCACAGATGAGGGTAGGTTTACCCAAAACACATGTGATAGACGTGAATGGATCTGGAGAAGCCGTAGAGAACGTTATGCTGCCTGTAACATTGTTTAGCATGACCATTTTGGTGGTGGGTCAATGATGGTCTGGGGAGATATATGCATTGAGGGACGCACAGACCTCTACAGGCTAGACAATGGCACCTTGACTGCCATTAGATATCGGGTTGAAATCCTTGGACCCATTGTCAGATCCTACGCTGGTGCAGTGGGTCCTGGGTTCCTCCTGGCGCATGACATTGCCCGGCCTCATGTGACGAGAGTATGCAGGCAGTTTCAGGAAGAGGAATCAAATAGAATACCTCTGGGATATCATGTTTTGGTCCATCCGACGCTGCCAGGTTGCACCTCAGACTGTCCAGGAACTCAGTGTTGCCCTGGTCCAGATCTGGGAGGAAATACCCCAGGACACCATCCGTCGTCTCATTAGGAGCATGCCCTGATGTTATCAGGCATGCATACAAGCACGGGGGGGGGCATACAAACTACCATTTTGAATTGCTGCAATAATATCTCAGCAAAATGGACTAGCCTGCCGCATCATTTTTTTACTTTGATTTTCGGGGAGTGTTTGAATTCAGTCCTCTGCAGGTTGATCATTTTCATTTCCATCAAACGATGGGACATCCTTATGTTCCTAACACATTACCCCGTCCATATCAGTATAGATATCCAGCTAGATATTTTTCCCCATTGAGATCTGATCTGTTTTAAAATTGTTCCTTTAATTTTTTTGATCAGTTTATAATTAATTATATTAATTAAAGGCTGGCCAAATAAAATGACTTAGATTATACTGGGTTTCAAAATACTGAACCTGTTCATTCTTAAAAGGTAAAAGACAATTACGAAAGAAAAAACCCCAGAAAAGTGTCCTCTTTTGGGCGTCAGGTGCATTTGTTGATACCTATGAGTCTTTCCTCCCCCACTATGTTCAAGAAGGATTTACAGGCTGTAGAGCAGACGTTGTGTGGAAGACAGCTGCGCACCCTTAGCGGGGAGAGGCATTCCTGTGTGCTATGATCCATCTGCTGAGAGCTTTCTTGGCTGGAAAACTATGAACAAGAAAGGTGAGGGAGAGGGAGGCTTAGAGAAAGCTGGGAACCCACATTGAGACTTCCCAGACCTCATATTACATGTATTAAAAATGTTTCCTCTTTGAAATCGTGCCATTTTCAACACATTTAAAACAAATTACCATTCATCTTTGTGGCAAAAAATATTAATAATTTGTATTTTTTTCATTGTTAGACAGTGTGTGTATGATACATTTGTGTGGCTCTCCATGACTCTATAAGTCTTTCTCAACCGGGGTCCTGTAGAACCCTACAGTTCCTCAAGAGGCTGTTAGGGGTTTGTTGAGACAAAAAAACATGGTAGGGTGAGAGGCCTGTTGAGGAATGTACTGTTTGGTTGTATTTACAGAGACTTTGGCTAAGTATTGGCTACATTTCCTTTATTTCTCAAAAGCTACACTTCTCAGCAGTTGTATAAGGGTATAGTTGAACCTGTCACATGCCCAATTGTCTTTGGGGGTGGTATGTGGTCATGTGAGACTTTTTAATGCTCAGTGAATGGCATCATTCTTGGAAGAACTTGATTGTGAAACAGGACCCCTGGTTTGAATGTACAGTATCTTCTGTGGACAACCATAAGGAAGATAGAAATGCTTCCACACTAACTAGGTGGTGGTCCTAACAGTTTTGTCACGGGGTCGTACTGACACCAAAGACTTGGTAAAGTGATTTACCATAACTAGTACTTGATGGTATCTGTCTTCTGACATGTCAAGTTTAAGACAGTTAATAGGCAGAACTTCCCGTAGGGCAGATATGTTGCAAGTCAGAGGTGGAATCCAAGCCCCTCTCAACACTGAACCACACAGACTCAGCAGGCTTGTTTAGCCACTGGAATTAGCTGAACATTTTGTGTACAACCCCAAGTCCCACCTCCACCTAAATTCTCTCTGCCACAGAGAGAGCCTGTTAACAGTATGACACGGTCAATGACAAATTATAGAGGGACATTATTCTGCGGTACTGTATACCATCTGGATCAGGATAAGATGGGACTCAAGAACTCATCAGTTTGTTGGTTTCTGTTAGTAGGTTCAAACTTTCTCTAGGATGGGGCTATAGCCATAACCGCATTGCTATTAGGGGGGCAACTACTGGATCTACTGTATGTATCTTTGCCCATTTTTCCTCATTCAGTACATGAATGAAGTATAAATGTGTGAGTTAGCGAGCGCACCTTATAAAGCTGCTGGTGCACAAAAAGGAACCACAGAGCCTTTCTAAGAATATAACATAAAAATGGGGTGTGCAGCGCTATACAAATAAAACACACTGTCATAAATATGACAAAAAGTGAAAAAAGTCCTATAAACTGAATGACAAACAGTCCGAGGTGATATGGTATCAGTCCAAATAGGTATATTCCAGTGATGGAGTATATATGACTTCAATCCAAATGGGTATATTCCAACATCCCAACATGAAGGTGTAGAAAAATTGCCCACTCACCGGAAGTGCAATTTAATGTGCACATAGAAATTCCATGAAGCCGAAGGTCCCGTGAAGGTGCGGCCTGATGGTAAAGGTGTCCTCTGGTGGTTAATGGGGTGACTGCTGCCAGAGATGATGGTCCGGACCTATATCCCAAATCCTCCAACCTGGGTGGACTCCTAAAATGCTGGGCTCCTCCGCTTCCACTTTGCATCTACTTCAATCACTCTCCGCTGGGGGGCTTTGTATCCATATACCAGATGTTCTACACGACTAAATCTGCCATCAATGTTACTGCAAAAACAAGCCTCTATGGAAGACGAAAGTACATGAATGAAGTTCACTGGTAACAACTCTCAGGTTTTCCTAAAGTCAAGTCAGGGTATTATGTTTCTTCATCCATATCTTTGGTTCTTGGATGGGAAGTTGTTCAACTTTGTCACCCCACTGCTTTACTCCTGGCAGCAGGGTGTTCTAGTTGAACAATTTTCACTGTGTATGGCTGAAGCAGTCTCTCTGGAGATGGTCCAACTTAGACAGTGCCAGCACCAGAGTGGTGACCTTGCCCACCTTGGCTGCCTCTGCCTTCTCCACTAGGGGGCATACCTCCTTCCCCACGGAGGAGTTTTCCTCTCTGTACTTTAACATGGTTAATATGAGTACATTACCCTTTATCTTTTTGATGTATTTAAACATCAGAGCAACAATCTAATATATTGCAGCTTCTCAGTACTTATATGTGGTGGCTTCATTAGTTTTCTTTATTCAAGGTTGTTTTCTTTTATTTTCACCTAGTGATCCTGTCAGTAACATACAAACTGTTCTAGGGTGACTACTCCCAGTGTACTGTATCTATGGAGGAGCAGTGTTTTCACCTTAGTATAAGACTACAGATTATTTCCCCCTCTCCTCATATCTCTAACATATGGGGAAGGCGTTTTGTCATCTACAGAAAGCATTGATGACACTGCTTTGTATTTCAGTGCAGAAACACTAGGCAGCACTTAAAGTGATTGTAAACCTCATAAATGAAATATGAACAAAGCACGTGCCTCAATCCAGAGCACTAGGTGTCATTTCTGTCCTCTGCTTAATTCCTCTGCTATAAGCATGAATAACTTCTGACTAGTTTTGCTGACACCAAGAGAAAAATGGTGACAGGGGAGGGCACAGTCTGTGATTGACAGCCTCAGCTCTGTTCCTATGTGCTGTGTGAAGGGAGTGTGTCTCTTCCTTCCAATCAGCTCTCAGAGCTCTCCACACTGAGTGTAACTTCAGCTCTGCACCCCCTGCTTCTCAGAGCTGAGAGATCTTGTGTAAATTCTGCACTTTGAATAGATGTCGGGGAAATACCTGCTTTAAATAAGCAGGTACAACTTACCGTATATAAGAGGATTTGTTTAATCTCTGTGTATCACCTGAGACCAGTCACTCTACTGGGTATATGTGAGTGTTTACAACCACTTTAAGAATATTTTTTTGTACCAATCAAACAAGTATACCAAAACATTTTCAACTGTATATTTAACAAGCCAAGAGAGTGCAAATAAGAGAGGCAAATTTTTTGGCCCCTTTCAGACAGGGGCGGACCCATGAGCAGATCCGCTTGCTCAGCGGGGGATCCGTCTGCTGATCTCCACTGAGCAAGCGGATGACAGGTTTGTGTCCAGACACAGCATGCTGTTTTCTATGGGGCAGTCGGATGGAAATGGACTGCCTGTCTGTTCCACCCTACTGTTATCCGATCCGCCAGATGGATGGGGAACAGCTTCCCATCCATCTGTTTTTAGCGTACAGGATCAGACTGAATGCCGGCACGTGTCATCGAACACATGTCCACTGACACCTGCCACTCCATAGTGGGCTATGGATGGTCCAGCTGGGTCCGCCTGAAATATTGACCGGCTAACCAGATTGGACCGTCAGTGTGAAAGGAGACTTAGGGTTTAAATACCCTTTAAAATCCAGAATTGTGCTGCAAACACTGTATTAATACAACACTCAGAATGAAATGTACCTTGGTAAGATGCAAATATACAAATTATGAACAAAACTGCGAGTGATCAGTTTATACAATTTTAAACTTAGTAATAAAAAAAAATGAATTAGGTTGTTCAAAAAAATGTAATAAAAAAATAAATTAAGTTGTCCAAAACAATGGCATCCCAAGTCGAATGTCACTTCCAATATTATTTCAACAGGCAGTTATAACTTGTAAAGGGATCACTTTATGCCCCATGGTAATTCTGTGGCATTTCATTGAATTTCAGTGTAAATAAATCCTATTTGGCAACATAGTCTGTGCATCTTTGAGTTTCAGCATGAGAGGGAATGTTCTGCGCCGGTGGATGTTAAATGATGCTTACAGTATTCTGCATGGTAATTCCAGGCACTTGAAATAGTTAGAGAGTAGTCCGGTCATTTACACAAGCTGATATTTATGTATGTTTTTTTTCAGTCCAGAACATTTAAAAGTGAATTTTTATTAAACTATTTTGGCAGTTTTTCAGCCACCTGTGCAGCAGATTGCATGTAAAATGTACAGCTAGGTCTTGTTATTATATCACACAATTTAGAAGCTATTTGCTAACATCTTAGATGAGATTAAATATAGAGCCCATTGAAATTATTTTATGTGTCATAGCAATAATCTCTAAAAGGCTGCTGAAGAAAACAGTAGATATGTATCCCATCCTTTGTTTTGCAATGTCCTCTTATTACAAGAAGAGCTTTAAAAAAACATAGTTTTGGACAAAGCGAGAGAACACCTTTGGGGTGTTTATTGTTGGGTGTCTCTGTTGGTGAGATTAGCCATGAATTCTTGTCTCAGTGACCACACAGGAACTGAAATCTCTACAGTGGAGTCACAAACAGCGATACAAAATTAAAAAACGAACAAACATGTTATACATACCTGCTCTGTGTAATGGTTTAGCACAGAGCAGCCCTGATCCTCTTCTTCTCAGGTCCCCTGCCGGTGCTCCTGGTCCCTTACTCCTGCCAAGTGCCCCAGAGCAAACAGCTTGCTATGGGGGCACCCAAGCAGGCTCACTCCCAAACCGCTTCTCTCTGTGTCCATTCACACACACAGAGCCGTGGCTCAGTCCAACCCCTCTCTTTCCTAATTAGCTGTGATTGACAATGGCTTCTGCTGCTGTCTTACCCAATGAGGGAGAGTCCCTGGAGAGCCGAGACACTTGTGCACATCACTGGATCACAATGGGGCTCTGGTAAGTATTGGGGGGGATCTGAGAGGGTTTCTGCACAGAAGGTTTTTTTACCTTCATACTGTACATAGAATGCATGAAGGGAAAAAGCTTTTAGAACCAATTTATTAAAGGTTCTAACTTTTGCCCACTATCCAAAAGTAGACTCTGTAGTGTAATCACAGCAACCCCTCCCAGATTATGTGAGTCCAACCCCATAATAGCCAATAGAACTTTAGATCTTTAAAATGTGCACTACCCAAAAAGAGGTTAA
Organism: Staurois parvus; assembly: GCF_062004578.1. NCBI lineage: Eukaryota > Metazoa > Chordata > Amphibia > Anura > Ranidae > Staurois > Staurois parvus. Next base: position 6,041,171 of record NW_028317843.1, read on the forward strand.
AAAAATCTGTCCTTAAAGCCCTTTCAAACTGTCCAGGTGCAGTTTGACCACACCACAGAAGCAGCACAATATACCCGTGGGTTTGATGTGGGTTAGCTGCTTTTTCCCATGGAGTTCCTGCGTTTTGGTGTGCTTTCAGAAAGCGCATCAAAACAACAGGACATAATGGAACTCTATAGAAGAGTGAAGCTAACCTGCAGGTAAGCTATGCTGCTCCTACAGTGTGGTCATACTGCACCAGAACAGTGTGAAAAGGCTGAAACTTTGTATTTCTGGCCATATGACAAAAGCATCATATGACACTGAACTGCAGTCTGGGTAGACCTCTTCATTCTTCTGTGAAGGCATCGTGCTAGTCAGAAGTCTAAAGGGGCAGGTTGTCATTAGTCTAAAGCAGTAGTCTCCAAACCTTTTAAATAAGGGACCAGTTTTATGTCCTTCAGGCTTGGGAGTAGAAAAAGCCCCATTGTCAGTGGAAGTAAACAATGCCCCATCCTTGGTTTTAGTGGAACAAATTGTGCCCCATTGTTGGTATCATTGGCAGGAATAGTGTCCCATTGTGGGAATCATTGGGAGGAATGGTGCTCCATCACTGGTGTCAGTGGGGAAAATGGTGCCTTATCATTGGTGTCAGTGGGATGAATATTGAGACGCATCTGGCCCCTTGATTGCAGTTTGGAGACCACTGGTGTAAAGTCTGATGGTGAGCTTTATATGGGGTATTTTTCTGCTGCCAACCAATGCTAGGGCATTTTTTCTTCCCATTGTTGCTGACACCTGGGAATTAATTTTCTCCCACTAACCCATTGAAGTCAGGGCATTCTTTCTTCCCATTGACCACTAACATTGGGCATTTTTCCTCCTACTGATTAGTAATGTAAAAAGCACTATACTGTGTATTCCTAACCACTGTACTCTGTAAGCTGCGATGTACATTACTATCATTTAGTTTAGGGGGTAGATTAAAGTTAAGAATTCATTATAGGAGTTTTATTTAGGGGTTTATTAAAAATAAAAATGTCTTAAAGTTAGTTGTCCTATGAAACTGTATGTACATTTGTCCTGTGGGAATGGGGGCAAAGCTAATGTTATTAAGCAATTTTCAGGAAAATAACATATTATTGGTCGCTAGATGGAGCTGATAGTGCCAAGTGTTTATTTGCTATGACTGTCAGCTCTATCTAGTGGTCACGATGTGATATTTTCTTGATTTTCCTGCTGACAACCAATGCCAGGGCATTTTTTCCTCTCATTGATACCGGACACATAGACTAACATAAAGGTGCATTTAAAAGCACATGAAAAATGCCAAATTATTGTAAAAGTGGTGTTTTTTAAACCCAGTGTGCATGAGACCTTAGGTTTTTGAGACTTTCTATGGAATTAGAGTTGGTGCTAAAACTCTCTGTGGCCAAACCAACTGTGCTAGAGCTCTTGTAACATAAATAATGTTCCTTCATTATGATGGTATGATTGGACTACAATGCCATATTTTACCATCAGGTAGCACTACAGTTGACCTTTATAGATTCAACTCCCATTTGCAGTAAGTGACTGGGATCCTCAATTCTAATTGTTTAGTTGAAGTTATTTTTAATTGACCTTTTCTTTGATAGGAATGATCATTCTTTCATTGGCAATGCCACACCAATACAATAACTGTTACCTCTTTATTAGCTACCAAAGACTCGTAAACTGCAGATTTATGTGACAGCTATTCTAATTTTGCAACATTACATTGTCATGCTCTTGTAATTTTTCTGTAAATTATGGTTTTTGGAATACTGTCAACTCTAATTTGAATTCACATGAAAGAAATAATTTACTCATGTCATTTGTGCAATAAAATAAATTGTTGGAAAAACATAACTATGGGGGCGATTTATTGCTCTTGACATTGTAGCAGGTTAAGGTTTAATACAATAAAATATGAGGATGTGAAGTGCTCCTATTATTACGCACAATTAAATAGCAAATTGGCAGGTGACTTTTTAGACTGTGTACTGGGAGAAAAAAAAATGAAATAAAAAGGCAAGATTATAGAAAATATGAATCACTTATCAACCTTAAAGGAATAGTATAGTGCATTTTCAGTTACAATATGTAATGAGGTGTTAGTACAATGTTTACTTAAATGCTAAGGATATCAAACACTTCTTACGCAGCTGTTCATCATCATCATCATCATTATTATTATATACAGGATTTATATAGTGCCAACAGTTTGCGCAGTGCTTTACAACATGAGGGTAGAAAGTACAGTTACAATACAAGAGGAATCAGAGGGCCCTGGTCATCAGAGCTTACAATCTCAAAGGGATGAACAAGTGATACAAAAGGTAATAACTGTGGGGGAATGAGCTGATGGAGAAAGTGAAAGTACAGTTAGGTGGGGGCAGAGAAGGGTTTTCAGGGATCACCTAAAAGTGGACAGAGTAGGAGATAGTCAGACAGACTAGGGTAAGGAGTTCCATAGAATGAGAGAGGTCCTGGAAGTGAGCATTGGAGGAGGTGACAAGGGAGCTAAGGGCAGGAGATCTTGGGAGAAACAAAGAGATTGATTTAAACTAGATAAGAGATGTAGCTGGGGGCAAAGTTGTGAATGGCTCTGTAAGTTTTGTTGGTATTTTGGTTTTATTTCTTTTTGGGAGCAAAAGCCAGTGGAGGGATTGGCAGAGAGGGGTAGCAGACACTGAACGGTTGGTAATGTAGATGAATCTGGCAGCAGCATTCATGATGGACTGAAGGGGGAATAGCCTGTGTTAAGGTAGGCCAGTGAGGCTACTTCCCCTTTAGCCCATCATGAATTATTTAAAAAATACTTACATTTGATTTTACATACACCTAACATGAGTACCTGGATCTGTCTTGACACCAGCCTTTGCCATCCCTTGCTCAGCAGCGCTCAACTTGGGAGTGAGAAGGAACACATGAAAAGCCAATCAAGCTCTGCTGCATACACATTTGTTAATATAGAACTGTTAGCATGCTATTTATACAGTCATAAGTACAACAACCATTCTCATATATTATAGTGTGATTACTAATTCTGCTACTAGGTGCTAGTATTATGTAAATGTAATGCTCTACCTAGTGGAACTACATGGTTATGATGTCATTTCCTGTCTCTGTGTTCCTGTTGTTTTCTCGTAAAACAAGAGAGGATCAACCAATGGTCAGAACTATCCTAACTGATAAGAGTCACACCCGCCAAGAACATGCTAATTAGACTACAGGGCAAAGGGATATGAGTGGAGGACATATCAGGTCAGCTGTTTGGTGAAACATTAGGAATTTATGGGAGCAAACCTTAAAGATATACAGTGCATTTATGTCCAACGCACGTTGACATGCACTACATTGTCAATGTATTGGTGTGAAGCTGACCTTAATAAAAGCCTAATAATGGTAACTCTCTGTTATGTTAGGTGAATGTTGCATGAATTGTTTCCATCAATGCTAACACACACACACACACACACACACACACAGAAAGCTACTTACCAGAAGCCTAGGACTGCAAATTAATGAAGGTCAGGCAGTACTTTGGGCACACTCATTAAAAATTAACACTAGCATTCAGGGGCGGACTGACAACTCATGGGGCCCCCGAGCAATAGGAGATCATGGGGCCCCTGTGTCCTTGCCCAAACTCAAAAAAGCCTATGAAAAAGGTACCAGGGGCATCTCATGGGGCCCCCTACTGACCCCGGGCCCTCGGGCAGTGCCGAGTTTCCAAATGGTCAGTCCGCCCCTGCTAGCATTTTAATTCCCTCTATAAATGATATATATTTGTGGGGAGGTGCAGCGTGGTGCAGGCAGCAAACACACAGAGTCCGGTTGCAGTAAAACTTGAAACTCGTATTGAGCAGAATGCCAACATACAAACACTCTAGCAGTAGAGTGCCAATAGGCAAATAACTCAGAGACCAATGCAGTCAAAGATGTGGCTGAGGAGAGGTGCTGACAGCGCCTTCCCCTCTTTGTCAGGAAACTTACCCTACCGCTAGTTACTCTCCATAGTAAGCGAGGTCTCTCTCCCTACCATAGCAACTCACGAAATGTGTGCCAAAACCCAGGGCAGGGACTTAAATAGACTTTGCTGGCCCAAGAAGGCTGCCAAAAGGTCATATGACCGCATAGTAGACAACCAGAACACTGCTCCTTTGGATCAGGAAACCATAAAGAAACTATATTTCCCTTGGACTTTCCCTCCAGGCTTGAGTTGAGCACCACCTACTGTGGAGAAAATAGACTGCACCTACTTACATATTTTACATACCCTTCAACCCAAGGGTCTTCTTGTTGGTCCTTCCTATTCTCCTTTAGTGAACCAAGTGGTGACCACAGACTCCTTCAAAGAATCGTATACATGTGACAGGTTAAGGAATGTGACCAAAAGCATGCAAGACCTGTATTTATATTTGGTCATAGGGTCCTTATGGCAGTGTAGAATATGGATTACTATACGAGGATGCCAGCTGAATTAGCTGACTTTAGCTGCAGCTATTAGATTGCTGGATGTCTTATTTGAAGGAGCACAGTACTATGTGACAGGCTGTTTTTTATAGCTTAATTATATTTTAATTGATTACGTCTCTGCTGTCAGGACTGCATGCTGTATGTCACAGGACACTTGTTAGATAGAATTGCCAATGAGCGCTTTATGTACCATCACAAGAATTATATCTGTTGCCAATGTGTCAAAGTTATTTTCAGATCCAGAGTGGGCTATATCTGGACATGATAACAGGGAAATCAGGACCACTGATACACTGCACCTGCATACAGAACAGCATAGGGCACTTGTATGGCAAATATCAGCCACACATGCTGAGGGTGTGTATTCCTGAGAAAGGGGGGCACACAGGGCCGGTGCTAGACTATTTTGTGCCTTAGGCAAGACCAGCCACGTGCGACCCTCCCCCCCCAAAAAAAAAAATAACATTTTTTGAAAACAGTAAAAAATATTAAATCAACAAAACATGAAACTGCTGAATTTCTTAATTCATTTTCAAAAAGGAGTGCCAAAGGATGCCACCAGCACCAATATTAAAGACAAAATCAGTGTCATGGACAAACTGTATCTGAGGCTGGTAGTGGCAGGGTGACAGTTGCAGTGAGTGGAGGATGATGGATCCACACTCTGACAGATCTCAGGCTGAAACTCCCCAGGCAATGTGGGGATATAAAATGCCGTGACAGCAGAGAGAACACCTGAACTGAGACATCCTACACAGTGACAGATACAACACACCACCACCAATACTGATACAGATCAGCAGACACTAGAAGAGCAAGCTGTGGGATCATGATGATGCCATCACTCACTGACACATTGTACATGTGATGGATGACGTCCGGGTCACACTCACACAGACACAAGACATCAGAGTCAAACATTACCTTTCTCCACAGGCACAGCTCCATCTCCACTAGTGAGAAGAGAAGGGCTGGCACTCCACAATGATCAGCATCCAACAGCCGGCCTACAGTAAGGGACTTGGAAGCAAGTAGATATCACTGCAGTAATGGTGTCTATTTCATTGATTTCCAGCTTCCAGGGGGGTCCCACAGGTATATTCCAAGCTGAACTAATGAAACTATGTAAAAATATGGCATACCTGGAATTTATCTTTAAGTAAAATATCAACCTCTGCCTGCCCACCCCGCACCTTTAGAGTCATTAACCTGTTGGCACTGACAGTACACAAATATGTGCCCTCTCAGTGGCTGGACTTTGACGTTGAGTGGCTGCATATTTGTATGCCAAAAGTAAATAAATGTGCTGAGAGTGTGCGCTCTGAGCACTTCTGGCAATTTACTTGCGCTTCACGTAAATGTTCCGATTACTACTTGCAATCGGGACCTTTCTGATCATGTGACCACTATGACAGCCAATCCCGGCAGTCACATGACCCTAAACTCCACCCCACCTCCCTGTATCACAAACCCCTTAAAGGGCCAGGAGGCGCCAGTGTCAAGGGGTTAAAGATCTCAGCCCAGAAATACTTGCACTGCAGAAACAATGCAACTAATTTACAAAGTGCATTTTTCCTTGGGTACCTAAAGGGCATTATCAGCAGATTAATATGCATGAGATATCTTACCGTTCCAGATAAAGACATATTGCTTTCTACTCTCATGTAGGTGCCACATAGGGGTGTAAGGGGTCAGGTGACTCGTATTAAACTGACCTATCTGAATATATGCTTTGTTTTATTGTACCTTGTTCCTGTTGGGATTTATGAATTTGTATGAAAAAGTGGTTTCAAGTGGGATGTACATTTTTACTGCCACTCTGGAATGCTTTCATGTCCAGTGACTGACTGATTTATAGCTTTACGACCAGGCCAAGGCAAGAGTCTGACAGATATCATGGGACCAGCTAATTGGGTTTACAACCATGAAGCGTATCCAGTTCTGCCCTGTGCACTCCTGAACTCAGCACACACACAGACGACATTCCTTGCAAGGGGAGGGGGGCTGGAGGGAGAGAGACTGATATTTGAAGAGTAGGATACAAGATGGTAGATCTTTAACAAAATGGTTGTCCACATCCAATCGCCACAGTCAGCAGTAGTATTAGTAGTAGAAGTAGTATTAGTAGTAGTAGTAGAAGTAGTCAGCAGTAGTATTAGTAGTAGAAGTAGTAGTAGAAGTAGTCAGCAGTAGTATTAATAGTAAGCATTAGTAGTAGCAGTAGTAGTAGAAGAAGTCAGCAGTAGTATTAGTAGTAAGCAGTAGAAGTAGTAATAGAAGTAGTGAGCAGTAGTAGTAGTAGTAGTAAGCAGTAACAGTAGAAGTAGAAGTAGTCAGCATTAGTAGCAGTAGTCAGCAGCACCCAAGGCATAAAATCGCATAACAAATGTACAAGAGTAAAATCCTGACAAAATCGCAAACAACTCGCACTACATAATCGCACCAGAAATGACATCAACATTGCATTGCTGTAGTATGAACCAGGCCTTAAAATAGCCAAAAAGCCCACCAAATCCAAAAAGTATTTTGTTCCTTATAGCATCACCTGTTATCCTAAAATGAGAAATAAACCCCTTAGTTTTTATGGACACGACAAATACCTTTTGTTTTAAGAAGGATCTACTGTCTCTATTGGCTTCATGGAAGGCTTTTTCACCATTCTGAAGCTGAACTCTAGGTAAGCAGCAAAATACACAGATTAACCACTTGACCTCTGGAAGATTTTACCCACTTCATGACCAGGCCATTTTTTTGCTATTCAGCCCTACACTACTTTAACTGACAATTGCGTCGTCATGCAACATAAGCAATTTATATAATTTTTTTTCCCCACAAATAGAGCTTTCTTTTGGTGGTAAACGATCACCACTGGGGTTTATTTTTTATTATATAAATGAAAAAAGACCGAAAGTTTTGAAAAAAGAAAAACAATATTTTTTACTTTGTTCTAAAACATATGCAGTAAAAAATAAATAAAATTTCTGCATAAATTTAGGCCAAGATGTATTCTGCTACATGTCTTTGGTAAAAAAAAAAAAAATCCTAATAAGCGTATATATTAATTGGTTTGTGTGAAAGTTACAAACTTTGGGATATACAGTATACTGGAATTTTTATTTATTTTTTTATACTAGTAATTTATAGTGGGACTGTGATAGTACGACAGGCAATCTGACAATAACTGACTCTAGCTGGGGGGTACACTAACTGACTAACTGATGCTGACATCCATAGGGACACTAATACAGTGATCAGTGCTAACACTATACACTGTCACTGTACTAATGACACAGGCTGGAAAGGGGTTAACATCTAGGGGCGATCAAGGGGTTAACTGTGTGCCTCACAAGTGTTAATGTGTGTAATATGTGTTGCTTTTACTCAGGGATCTTGTTATTTTTTTCCCTGCTTAGCAGAAAGTTAAAAATAACGTAAGATCACCTGTCACTGTATAGAGCTCTGTGTTGTTTGTTAACAGCACAGCTGGGTCGGCGGGCATGCGTGCTCCCTACACGGAAGTGCTGATCACATATCAGATATGTGCTCCAGTGCACAGTGGCCGCCCTGCAGCAGTATATCTGTATGGGGCAGTCAGGAAGCGATTAAATACATATATTGAAGCTGTTTTATCTGCCAAAGGATTTATATTTCTGTCCATCCAGTTTAAAGCTACACTCACACTTGTGTTTTGGTTTTACAGCGTGTACATGCAAGAGCCACAGCAGGGGTCCCAACAATTAGCTGAGAGAGGCAGGCAGACACCCCACTGAAAGCAATGGGAGGCTGTCGATTCCTGCAGCTAATTGTGACCGCTCAGATGTAATCGCTATGCGAGCGGACATAATTAGCTATGGGAGCCGGAAGACTCCCATTGCTTTCAATGGGGCTGCCATCCTCAGCTAATTGTGGGGGTTCTTGCATGTATATGCTGTCAGGCCAAAATGCAGGTGTGAATGTGGTCCTGCACAACCTTGCCATACAACACATTTAAACAGATGACACCACTTTCTCAGATAGATTTAATCTCGTGAAGGAATACAGTAGTAACCTCTGATTAAACTGCTAGAGAGTGAAAAAAAACAGTAGTAGTAGTAGTAGCCTGATGAAATTATTTCTTTGCCTACTCTACTCTCTCCTCCTATCACCATGTTCCTTGCCTGCACAAGTGCACTCAGTACTACAATTTTGCCCCTCCCTCTCACAGGCTGAGTTCTGGAAAACAGAGTGCAGGCCTGGACTGGCCTTAGGGCACACCGGGCATTTGTGTGGTGGGCCGCAGCCAGTGGGCCACATGTTCCAACAAGCAGGGCCCAACTTGCAATGGAGAGCATTGGGGTACACGGGAGACAGGTAGTGCTCTGTGCTGTATTATTCCCCAGCGAGCAAGGAGCAGGCAGGGCTGGGAGCTCCACTGATGCTTTAACCCCGCCCCATTCCATGCAGGCTGTAGGCTTGGGACTTGGGAGGCCACGGGGTAGAAGCTCAGAGTGGAATGGGAGCACCAACCAGCAGCACTGACAGCCCACAGATGGTGAGCCTAGTTGGCCAGGACCAGGTAGGTCGTTTCCCACCATATAGACTCTCTGTCTGTTCCTAAGCCCTGTCAGCGGCCAGGGTAACCAGTGACAGGCGGTCAGTATGGGGCAAGTGTAAGAGGAAGTTATGGGGAATAGCTGTACTGTCAGCTTCATCGCTGGGGCTCCACAAGGCACAGAGAGTGGCCTGAGTGGTCCTAGTGATCGAAAGGGGGCTGAGGTGGTGCTATTGGAATTAGAGGGCTTTGTGTGCTATGGAGAGCAGAGTGACATTTGGGGGTGACGTTATGGAGAGTATAGGGCACTTTGTAGGAGGCTTTATGAAGAGCTGAGTAGCATTTGAAGATGGGGCTATGGAGAGCTAAGTGGCATTTTGGGGTGGGATTATGGAGAGGGAGCTTTGTGAGCAGGGCTATTGAGAGTAGAGAAGGGCATTGTGGGCAGGGCTATGAAGAGTAAGGGGTTGTAGGTGGGGCTATGATAACTACAGGGGGGATGATGGGCAGGGCTATGGAGAGCTGGTTGGGATTATGGAGCTAAGTAATGGGCGAGCGGTACTAATGTGCAATAACCTAATGATGTGCAATAGCCTCTAGCAACCAACCAGTGAGCAATAATGATGTGCAGTAACCTCTAGCAACCAATCAGTGAGTGGTAAGAATGTGCAATAACCTATAACAACCAATCAGTGAGTGATAAGGATGTGCAGTAACCTTTAGCAACCAATCAGCAGTCATGATTTGCAGTAACCTCTAGCCGCAATGTGTGCTGTAAACCTCTAGCAACCAATCAGTGAGCGGTAATGATATGCTGTAACCTCTGCCAGCCAATTGCAATCACTTTTTTTTCTCAGTCCCATGTTATATTACAGTGCACAGTAAACCGGTAGTTGTCATTATTTTTAGTTTGGTTTAAAAAAAAATGGGCTAGTCTAAAATGCCTGGGCCTATTTTTTGTCGCAGTCTGGGCCTGCCTGAGAGGTAAGTAATCACATGATCTATTGCAGGGAGCTGTGTTTGCAGTGTTTTGGGGGAAGCAACAAAGTAGCCTTATGGCATGGCCAGTCCCCCTCCTCTGCTGCTTCAGGGTTGTCCAACCCAGTGGCGTCCCTAGGCAGGTGCGGGGGGTGCGCACCGCACTGGGTGATACCTACTGCAGGTAGTGACACCGGACCAGCTCCACGAAAAGGTAAGTTGTAAAGCAAGCAGACGATCCCCGCAGGATAGATCAGATCTGGGGATTGAGCATAATGGATCAGAGTCTGATCCATTATGCTCCCCAATCTGCAGATCCGATCCAGCCTGCAGGGATCGTCGGCTTGCTTTACAGCTTACCTTTTCGTGGAGTGGGTTCGGTGTCACCCCGTATAGATTGCATGCCGACAATCCCTGCTGGCAATAGCTTATGGTCTGAAACTGGGCTTAGTGCTGAAACAATCAGCTTCTGAACTTCCAATGCTTCTACAGCCAGATGCATAAGATCTAGGCCCTTCATGAAAAAAATGTAAATTGAATAAAATTATTTTAAAAAGTCTAAAAATGATACAAATAAATAAATCTAAAAAAACTCATTATATATATATATTTTAATTTCCAAAAACATTTTTTGCTTACCTATACACTAATGTCTGTTGTCACCTTCTAAGTAGTCCCATTATGAAGCAATGCACTTTTCTAGATGATTGTGCCACTGCCAAAAACATGTCATTAGATCTGTGTCCTTTTAAAGCATTTTTAAAATTTTGGAAACAGCCAAAAGTCGCAGGGTGCTAAGTCAGGGGAAGAAGGTGGTTGGTCAGGTTTAAGAATGGATTTCTGGCCCAAGAACTCGCAAACACTTGACACATCATGTGCAGGAGAATCCACTTGTCAGGTCCAGAGTTGTGTTCTTTTCCTCTAAACAGATGCCAGTAACCTTTTCAGAATTTCCTATTAACAATGCTGGTTGACTTTGCTTGCATCATCATGGACAACTTCTCCATCCCTTCTGGTAGTAAACATCTTCTCCTTGCAAGTTAAGAGCATAATGTGCTAGTATGCACCACATATTAGCACATTATGAAAGACTCACCTGAAAACAAAGCCCTCCAGTGGAGTGCTGTCACAGCTCCCTGAGGCTTTCATCTTCACCTGTCTTCCTTCCAGGATCACGAGCTGTGGCCATCTGATTGCCTGATGTCGTCACGTGGGAATTTCGGCCGCAGCATGGCTCTCTCAATGGACGGCACGCTGTCCATTGAGAGCACAGTGCTGATGACATCACCAGCACTTCTACAGTAAATATCTTCTAAACAGTGCACGTTTAGGAAATATTTACAGTGCACAGAGTATAGTCTTACGTGTACGTAAAAGATACAAAATTGAGTTTTCTTCTTTTCTAGACTGCCTATGCCATTCAAAAACACTTGATTTCTTCATGGAATGTTCACCAATGTGAATGTGAATTGTTGTGCCAATTTTCACACACAATTGTGGTCAAAGTACTGTTATCCTTTTAAGTTCACCGCATCACAACCTGTCTAGTTATACACTCACCGGCCTCTTTTTTAGGTACACCTGTTCAATTGCTTGTTAACACAAATTGCTAATCAGCCAATCCCATGGCAGCAACTTAATGCATTTAGGCATGTACACATGGTGAAGACGACTTGCTGAACTTCAAACCGAGCATCAGAATGGGGAAGAAAGAGTATTTAAGTGACTTTGAACGTGGCATGGTTGTTGGTGCCAGAAAGGCTGGTCTGAGTATTTCAAAAACTGCTGATCTGCTGGGGTTTTCACACACAACCATCTCTAGGGTTTACAGAGAATGGTCAGAAAAAGAGAAAATATCCAGTGAGCGGCAGTCGTGCAGACGAAAATGCCTTGTTGTCAGAGGTCAGAAGAGAATAAGCAGACTGGTTTGAGATGATAGAAAGTCAATGGTATCTCATGTTAATATGGACCAAACTCTCCGAGGAATGTTTCCAATACCTTGTTGAATCTACACCATGAAGAATTAAGGCAGTTCTGAAGGCAAAAGGGGGTCCAACCCGATACTAGCAAGGTGTACCTAATAAAGTGGCCAGTGAGTGTACATTCTCATTATATGATATATAAAAGAATGTGAAATATTTTCTCAAATCCACTGTTCCTGGACATAGCTCTAGCTGGCGTTTCTGAGATTATTGCAGAAGCTCTAACACATGAGATATTCCCCCAATATGATGATTATGTAACTGCCAATGTTTTCGCTTGGAATACGCAGCTGGGCAGGGAAAAGCTGAATCCTAGAAAAAAGACTTACATTTGCTTTTCAATTATATTTTTAATTTACATTTTATAGCTGCTACAACCCACCGGGCCTAGATTTCAATCGTAATATCTTTTCCATATGTGGGACATACACACTTTGACTATGGGATTTCAGCTCATTAAAGACATACATTTCCTTAACACTTGTTTTAATATCTTATCCTGCGCTTGCAGCATGCCAGCAGTGTTGCTAACCCTCTTATACGTATCTCCAATTAAGTAGGTTGCCTGGAATATACTTTTATTATATCAGTGATGTCATTGTAAATGCTGGAGCAGAATTGGGGTAAATAAACCAATGCATTAAATGATATGCCAAATATTGGTGCTGTATATATTTACTTCCAAATAATTAATTCTGCTCTACGGACTTGTAGATATCTTTTTTCAGAACTCTGTCTTCCTCCAGGGTGTTCCCTGTGTGGCCTGCCCAGCGTCATATCATCTCTGACCTGAAATCTTTTAAATTATACAGAGCTATGTCCATATCATAGGATCCACTTTAACAGGGCCAGCCAACAGATGAGCTTTCCATTAAAAGGAATAAAAGTAATATGCATGATATTTACTGTATTATGAAAGTGGGGGAAGGAAATTGGGGAATATGAATGTTTCATATGCTACACAATTGTTCCATCTCTTTGATGGATAATTGCACTTGTTTGTCTCACTATATATTGATGTACTTATTTTTCAACTTAAAGTAGACCTTAAATAAAAAACTGAAGGTTTGCAATGTTGCAAGGAACTTCTAGAAATATTAACTGTGCATAAGCAATACCTTTAAAAATGTACCATTTGTATTTATTTCCTCCTACTTTCTGGTATGTCAGTGTGTCTAGACAAGGGGGTGGTAACCTGTCAATCACAGTCTGTCCATAGATTGCAGGCAAGTGACCTGGTAGGTTGCATCCCTGCCTTGATGACCCTCCATCTAAAGTATTCCTCCCACATTTGCAGAGTCATGAAGGAAAGCAACAGCTATGTCAAAAAGATGTATAAAGAGTACTCAAAATAAAATAGTTGTGTGATAACATTCACTGATATATCTATACAATACATACAGTACAATACAGAAAATGTGCACTTACCTTAAAATGATATGCAAAAATAATGAAAAGTAAAAAAAAACTCCCTGCGCTTAATTTAAATGCATCTATAAATGAAAAAAACAAAAATTGGGTATAAAACTCTCCCAATATAATTATTTCTTAGGGGTTACCAGCACAGTCCACAATATCCTGATTCTTGGGCTGTCAGATTCAGACAACATAATTGGAGTTACATAAGAGGCAAATATAAATGCTTCATGAGCCTGTACAATTATAATAACACAATATTGAATATTTAGATTACTACCTACCTAGATATTTCTCTGAAGACACATGTTCATGTAAAAATCGAATTATTAAGAAAATAAAAATCCTATCTTTCCCACTTCACTCAAAAAGGGGATTTGTAAAGCTGAACTCCAAGTAGATATAAATAGACAAATGAATGCAGCTCTGTATTTATTAAAATGTTGTGAAATGTATATACAGCAGATCTCATACCAGGAGAAAGAAGCATAACAGGGAGCCAAACAGTTGGGATGCAGTACTCATCTGTGAACAAAGGACATGCCAATAGGAGGAAAGATCAGGGTGAGAAGGAGATGTGCCTATCAGTCTGCTGCTCTTCTTTTTACTGACAAATCATAGGCTGGGCATAAGGACAAAACCTGAATGTATTACTAAACTGAAGCAGAAAAAAAATCAGGTCTACTGTCCTGCCAGAGAGGACTGTGCTGTGTGACAGAGCTGCGTAAATCTCAGAACTACTTTAACAGTAATACAAATCCTTGGGCAGGTAAAACATCTTCCATATATATGTGTAGGCCGGGTGGTAGGCAACAAAGAGGGAAGGAAGCACACAGGGGTCTGAGATTTCAAGGAAGTGTATTGTCACCAACAGGGGCGGACTAACCATTCGAGCACTCGGGCACTGCCAAAGGGCCCAGGGTCAGTAGGGGGCCCCATGAGATGCCCCTGGTACCTTTCATTGACTTTTTCATAGGCTTTTTTTTGTGTGGGTGAGGACACAGGGGCCCCATGATCCCCTATTGCCCGGGGGCCCCATGAGTTGTCAGTCCGCCCCTGGTCACCAACATTCCAACAGCACTGTAATAAAGTTTATGTACAAGCTTCAAACTGGCTGAAACAATCACAGATGATTATGCAATACTTGCGAGAGCAGTGCTTGGAGACTGACAGCCCCTGGCACAGGAGGCAGCTGGTAGGCAGTATGCAACAAGGCACTAGTGGCAGAAAGGTTCCACATGGCAGCACTAACAAACAGTCCCTATACTGTCCCTCCTCCTCTGGAACCTTTCCCTTACCCTTGGCAAAATCTCCCTGTCCAACGGGTTCCTATCCCTGACCTAACCACACACAAAATGCACGCCAACTGCAGTGAACCAGTGCTTTTTATAAGCACTGCCCTCGCTAAAGGTGGCCATCTGGGACAGCCACATCCAATGGAACAGCTCCTCACCTGATGACATGTATGGAGGTGTAAGTCCTCTACTCTCCATGCATGGTGGTTGCAGACAGTGCCACTTGTGTAGGAAGGTCAACCCACACCTGCCTACATATCTACAGTGTATTTATCTGTTTGCCAAACGTTCAGTGCTAAACTTGTCACCCAATTTGCAATTTGAGTGCACAATCTCCTTTAACCTCCTTAGCGGTAATCCCGAATGTAGCTCTGGGTAAAATTTCTATACCAAAAGCGGTAACCCCGAGCTACACTCGGGCTTACCATGTGGCGCTGCTCTGGGGGTCCCTGCAGCACTTACCTTGTCCTTCGCTCCCGCAATGTGTCCCCTGCAGCGTCCCCGGCCATCTCCTCCGGCCGATGCCGGCATCCGGCTTCTGTGTTCCGGTCCCTGTGACGTCGGGACGTAAGGGCGCCGGAACCGGTGGGAAATTTGAAATTTTTAAAAAATGTCATTTTTGCTGTCATTGCTGTTTCAATGCATTTCACATATATTTTGTCCCTAATGCTTTGTCCTGTGCCCTGCCTGCATTTTGAATGTTCTTTCTGCCTGGAAACTGAGAAAAGTCCATGGCGTCCAAAAAGCGTCCCTTTACGTCAAAAGCGGTTTTAGAGCAGTGATAGTAAATCAGAACTACTTGCAGAATTGAGTGATAATGACTCGTGGGGAAATTTGTCATCAGACACTGAAAACGATTTTGCGACTTTGCTCAGTGATGTGCGAATTTGCCTCTGTATTTCAAATTTCAGTGTTTTTGGTTTGATTATATTATTGAATTAAATTTATTATTATTATATTATTATTTTGTATGATTATTTATTAAACTATAATTTATGATTTCGTGTTTAAAATTTTATCATATCCGGAATGTTTAATAGACTCTTGTTCGTACAGATTTCAGTGAGTTATTCCTAAAAATTACAGCCTACAATAAAAAACTACATATTTCCATGCAAAAAAATGGTACCGCTTTCAGCACAAAAAATCGGAAAGAATCATACCGCCAAGGAGGTTAAATGTAATAAATGACAATACCAATACCAAGAAAAATCTATTTTTTGCCCAGTCAGGTAGGTTTTCATACTACTTTGCTTTTGGTAAATTGTAATAAAACTGTACATATAGCTGGTAATAATTAGTGTAGAAATCAGCTATAGTTTACATTGGTTTAATTTTCCCATTCCTTTTTAAGAAATATGGACCCCACCTTGAGCAGCATCAACTTGACTGAGCTTTACAATCCCTTGAAACACATACCGTGGAACATTGTAAAATGGAATGGAACAATCCACATTTGACATATTTGACATATGGCCATATGGAATAGAACTAGAGTCATTCCTTGTTCAATGTCTTAGCCTATTTCTTAGCCCTAGTGGGGGAAGGCAGATAAATACGCCTGAGTACATAGGGCTTAAAGGTACATGTTTGATTTATTAAAATACATCCTTCTCCATTTACATAAATACTTATGCTAATGTATTGGTTTTAAGGTCTAGGCTTTCTGTCACAAAAAAAGTCTGTATCGTTTCTAGGAATGTGTTATGGTCACAGATGTTGTTAATTTTGCCATGTCATTTTTTACCAAAGGCCATGTCACTGCTTTCCTTTCTGCTTTGTAACCTTTTTTTTCCCTTTTATATTTCTCATGTGATTGGATGTGATGTGTGCTCGCATTTCCCTCTGTTCCTTACATGCTTATATGGTATAGTATTTGGCATTTGTTTCTGAACTGTAGTATATATATTGTTATTCACTTAGTAATGATTGACCCATGGACCACCAAACTTGAGATCCCAATGTTATTAAAAAACAGATTCAAGTGAACCTGAGGAAGGCTAAATATGCAACATACTCCACACACCCTATCTAGAACATCTGTGTTTAGTGAAATGATATCCACCCAATGACTCTATAATCTTGAAGTGCACACATAAAATAAAACTAATTAAATAACACATAAAATACCAATATGAAAATAACAAAAAAGAAGTAAAAGTCCTTAAAAAGCTGCATCAATAATCCAAATACACCAATCAGCTATAACATCATGGCCACTGACAGCTAAAGTGAATAATATTGATTATCTTGTTATAATGATACCTGGAAGTGATTTTGACAAGGGCCAAATTATAATGGCTAGATGACTGGGTCAGAGCAATTCCAAAACTGTAGCTCTTGTGGGATGTTCCCAGTCTGCAGTGGTCAGGACCAACCAAAAATGGTCCAAGGAAGCAAAACCAGTGAACAGGTGTCAAGGTCATGAATGATCAAGGCTCACTAATGCACATGGGGAGCGAAGGCTGGCCCGTGTAGTCTGATCCAATAGAAGAGTTACTGTGGCTCAAATTGCTGAAAAAGTTTGTGCTGGTTCTGATAGAAGGTGTCCGAACACACAGTGCATCGCAGTTTGTTTTGTATGGGGCTGCATAGCCACACGCTGGTCAGGGTGCCTGTGCTGTCCCATGTCCAATGCCAAAAGTGCCTACAATGGACAGGTGAGCATCAGAACTGGACCATGGTTCATTGGAAGAAGGTGACGTGGTCTGATAAATCATTTTTTATTTTTAATCATGTCAATGGTACGGTGCATATGCATTGCTTACCTGGGGAAGAGATTGTACCAGGAAGCACTATAGGAAGGAGAAATACCAGCAGAGGCAGTGTGATGCTTTGCCTACTGAAATCCATACCACAGGGTTGTTTTGGCAGCAAAAGAGGGGCCTAATCAATATTAGGTGGATGGTCATAATGTTATTGTGGGTGGTTATAACGTTATGCCTGATTGGTGTATGTTCACAGTTACCAGCTTTCAATGATATCCCCAGTGCTTTGCAATCACATGCTCAATCATCCGAAAATGAACTTCAAAAAATAATGTTCATGCTGAGTTATTCCTCTGAAATGGATACAATCATAGAATCACTAAATTCTGTGGCACACTATAAGTAATGATCAATATGAGTTTGATATTCTCAATCCTTACTGTATGGTACACTGTCCCTCTCCACCACACCTCTTCCTTGGATCTCTCTCAGTAGGACATTAAAGTGGTTCTATAGGCTAAAGTTTTTTTTACCTTCATGCATTCTATACATGAAGGTAAAAAACCTTCTCTGTGCAGCAGCCCTCCCAGCCCCCCTAATACTCACCTAAGCCCCCTCTCGATCCAGCGATGTGCACAAGTGTCTCGGCTATCCCGGGACAACCTTTCCTCATTGGTTGAGACAGCAGTGGGAGCCATTGGCTCCCACTGCTGTCAATCACAGCCAGTGAGCCAATGAGAAGAGAGAGGGGGCAGGGCCAAGCCACGGCTACTTGTGTGAATGGACACACGGAGCAGCGTGTGCCCCCATAGCAAGCTGCTTGCTGTGGGGGCACCCGACAGGAGGTAGGGGCCAGGAGCGCTGGCAAGGGACCCAAGAAGAGGAGGATCTGAACTGCTCTATGTAAAACCACTGCACACAATAGGTAAGTATAGACATGTTTGTTATTTAAAAAAAATGTAAGCCTTTAGAATCACTTTAATGCAAAGAGACAAAAAGTTTTCATAGTGTAAAACCACAGACAACCTAACGGCAACAATCACTCATGCTGTGAGGAGTACTATACTAGATCCCCAATAATATGCTTAAAAATGAATTATAGATATGGATACAGCTTGGATCAATGTAACTATATACAGTATATTATATACTGTACCATACCTGGCCAATGCCCCTGGAAGCTGGAAATCACCAAAGTAGACACCAACAGTGATCTCCACTTGCTTTTGGGTTCCATGCTGAGTGAGTCTGACCTGATGCATTCTAAATATCCTTATATTACAAAACAAAATTACCTATTGGTGATGTCACACTCTCTTCCTTGGCCAACCATAGAATGCTTTCCATTTATTAAGAAAGTGCAAAGCATTCTCTGAATGGCACCGGTGCTGAACAACTGACCTTCTGTGTTCAGAATGCAGCAGGATAGCCACTTAGCATCAGACCTGGAAACAAGTGGATATCACTGGAGTAGCTGTGTCTGCTTCAGTGATTTCCTACTTCCAGGGGCATCAGCGAGGTATGGCATATAAAACTATATTAAAATATACCATGCTTGAAATTCACCTTTAATTAAATCAAATGTATTCTGCTCTGATGTTGTCTTTACTGAAGCAAGTTCAAAAAGTGTCCAAATGTACTCCAAACAGAAGTTCATTAAGTTATGCCCATCACACTTTTGCCCTCCTCCACCCCCCAAAGTGAATTTGCTATAATAGCACCAAGTATATACACTCTGTGTGGCCTGCAGCACTTCCAGATTGTTTCATGGCATCAGTGTTTCCCCACCCTCTCAACGCATTTTGTCATGTGCCTTCTTCAGGATGGGAGTACATGCCATTGCCATTCCATTTTCTTATACAGTGAAAACATTTTCCTATGATGACATCTATTGGTCAAACTGGATAAGGCACTTTGTATGCATAATGGTGTTCTAAGTGAGGGGAGAAGATAGGACATTTTTTCATTATATAAGGAAGTAGGATAGCAATGACATGTACTCCACTGCTGAAGAATAAGATCAAGAAGCATATGTTGAGGATGGATGTGAAGTTAATATCCCTTTCTGGAGGTAACATCCCTGTATATTAAATATAACCACAACACTTATAATTGGGACTGTAAACCTCCCGGGGTATAATACAAAAGAGAATATCAATGCATAAAAACAGTATTTTTCTGTATACCATATCTCACAAATGACACATATCTCACAAAGATCCTAATCTTATATAATTAATCCCAATTAGTAAATAACCACTCTCAACTGTGAGGCAAAATCATAAAGGTCCCAGAAAAAAGATGGGGAGAAAAAAAGAAGTCAGACATTTGTCGTTGGACACACAGGGGTTTATTTACTAAAGCTGGAGAGTGCAAAATCAGACTCACTTCTGCATAGAAACCAATGAGGTTCTAACCTTAGTTTGTTCAGTTAAGCTTTGATAATAAAACCTGGAAGCTGATTGGTTTCTTTACAGAAGGAAGTCTGATTTTGCACTCACCAGCTTTAGTAAATAAACCCCACAGTGTCGCACATATAAGGTTAATATAAGGTATCAAACATATATATATATATAATTTTCCTTTTTTTTTTCTCCCCATCTTTTTTCTGGGACCTTTTTTCCTGGCAGTTCACAGTGCGTATTTACTAAGTGGGGGGGTTAATTATATTAACTATGTCTGTGTCACAAAATTATTGTATATGATTGCTCATAATGCTGTGATTGTTACATGATGTCGTTAACTATATATATTTTGTCCTAGTTTGTGTATAACAAGATCCAAGGCCCTGGGGCAGCAGTCTTTCTGCAAAACGCATCGGTCATTTAAGATTAGGATCTTATGAACAGATATATGGTTATACTTCAAGGGACACTACTTATTATATAAGTCTTTTTACAATGTCTATTTGTGGGATATGTATATGGTAACAATAAAATACTGTTTTTATGCATTGATATTGTCTTTTGTAATATACCTCGGGAGGTACATTTACAGTCCCAATTATAAGTGTTGTGGCCACTCCTGAAGAAATCACGTGATGAAATGTGTTGAGTGGGCAGGGACACACTGATGCCATCACACAATCCGGACATGCTGCTCTCTCTGTGGTGAACAGGGCACATAGATCATATATACTCGGAGCTATTAACCGCTTCTTGACCGCACTATAGTCAAATGACGGCTACAGCATGGTCGTCCTGTTCTGGGAAGGCATCATCCTCCCAGAATGTGCCCCCGCATGCCCCCAGCAGCACGCACTCAGTGCTCTTTGTGATCACTGTGTCATTTGGACACAACTGATCATATGACATGGTAAAGGGCCAATCACTGCAGTCTTTTACTACATAACTATAACAAATATGAAAGGCGTTATCTACACTGCCCGTGATTACCCTACAGTGCTGTCAATCTGTGCCCTTCAGTGCTGCCAATTTGTGGCCATCAGTGCTGCCAACCTGTGCCCATCAGCGTCACATATCAGTGCAGCTTCATCAGTGCCTCCTCCTCAATGCCCACCAGTGTCGCCTCATCAGTGCAGCCTATCAGTGCCCATCAGTGCTGCTTATCAGTATAGCCTCATCGACGCACATCAGTGAAGGAGAAAAATTACCTGTTTGCAAAATGTTATAATGGAAACAAAGAAAAACGTTTTTTCTTCAAAATGTTTTGACTTTTTTTGTTTTCTTAGCAAAAAAACCCCACCCAGTGGTGATTAAATGCCACCAAAATAAAGCTCTGTGTGAAAAAATTATACACATTTCATATGTATGTACAGTGTTGCATGACCGCGCAATTGTAATTTAAAGTGCCACAGCACTAACAGTCGAAAATTGGCCTGGGCTGGAAGGGGGTGAAAGTGCCCAGTTAGCAAGTGGTAATGCACATACCTGTGTGTGTTTTCACTTCTATTAAATGCTTGCTTCTCTATGTATGTTTTAACTTGAGGGAATTATGAATGGCAAACCAGTGGTGAGAGAATGTTCATCAAAGGGGAAAGTTATTAACTGATTGATGTCTCTTTGCATTAACGTCCTACATGATCCCAGGTGGAGGGGTGGTGAACAGAGACAGTGTACCATATGTTGTGGATTGATGATATCAAGTGCATATTGACTATTAATTATAGTGGTCCACAGCTTTTGGTGAGTCCATTCATTTAGGAGGATGAGCTCAGATGATGCATGAATATTAATTTTTGGAGCACTTTTTTGGAGGATTGAGCACTTTTTAATTGCTAAGCACTGATGATATAATTGGACACTGACAACAGTATACAACAATGGAGCAACAGCTGCAGGCTGGGTACCACTGTGACAGATGTGAGTGGGTTGCCCTTCTAGAAGCTCGCGTTAGACACTGGGCAGAACTGACAACCTTGAAAGGGGTCTTCTGTTCTCTGAGCAGGTAGCTAATGGGATTGATGTGGATGGTGGAGGGGCTAGTCAGGATTATCAGGTAGTAAGATGGGTTACTGTAATGAGAGGAAGTGGTAGGGGTTCAAAGAAAAGGAAGGCCAACCCTGGGTTTGAGCACACAAACAGATTTGCCACATTGGGTGAAGATGTGGGGGTGGCAAGCTCAGGGGTGGCAGCCCTGGATGCCACTGCTATCCTTAACAGCCGGGTGGGCAAACCATCTATATAATAATAATAATAATCTGAGAGGGGTGGTGAGGGTAGTGCAGGAAGGCCTAGACAGTTGGTGGTAATAGGGGATTCTATAATCAGAAGGACCAATAGAATAATCTGTCTCCAGGATCGCCTCAACCAAATGGTTTGCTGTCTCCCTGGTGCCAAGGTTCGGCATGTGGTGTACCGGGTTGATAAATTACTGAGAGGGGCAGGGCATGATCCAGCTGTCTTGGTCTATGTTGGAACCAATGACAGAATATGTGGAAAGTGGAGGCACCTTAAAAATCAATTGAAAGAACTAGGCTGCAAGTTGAAGGGAAAGACCTCCAAAGTGATATTCTCAGAAATATTAACTGTTACCTGTGACATGTGCAACTCAGGAAAGACAGGAGATTATAGAACTCAATGCATGGCTAAAGACCTGGTGTGAGAGAGAAGTGTTTGGGTTTCTAGAACACTGGTCCGGCTTTTCATTGAGGTGCAACCTATATGCTACAGATGGTTTGCACCTAAATGGAAGGGAGTCTGCTGTGCAGCGGGAGACGTTTATGGGAAGGCTGGAGGAGTATTTAAACTAGGATCGAGGGGGAAGGGAGAATTAGATTATAACAGGGTAGACAGATCAGACAGGGGTCAGTCCTTATTGGTGGGTGGAATGGGGAAAGATGGGGGGAGGACTATGGTAGGTGATAAGAAGGTGCCCATGTTACAAACACCATTGGAATTGGTACCATTTGTACGAAAATAAAAAATAATGAAAAATATGTGTGAACAAGGTGTCAATGAATTAAAGTGTTTGTTCCCCAATGTCAGTAGTCTGCCAAGCAAAATAGGTGAGTTGGAAGCTTTGGGGTGTGAAGAGAACTATGATTTAATTGGTATTGCTGAATCTTGGCTTCATTCTTCACATGACTGGGCCATTGATATATTTGGCTATGTTCTCTTTCAGAGAGACAGGGTAAAAAGGAAAGGTGGTGGTGTCTGTCTGTAAGGGAATTCCCGTGAGACGGCTAGTGAATAGACGTGCGCATGTGCAGAGAAATGCACGATCACGCACACGCACGTGTACACGCACAGTGAAGATTTGTGCCAGATGGACTATTTAAAAGGTGCCTCTGTCTGTGCTGAGTGCTGACTGGTCTTCAGCTGTTCTCCCTTTCCTGCTCGTTCCTGTGTGATTTCCTTGTTGCTGACCCGGCTTGTTCCTGACCTGACTCTGATTACTCTCCTGCTTGATGCTTGTTCCTGACTTCGGCTCTGCTCCTGACTTTGGCTTACTTATGATTTGGTACCTCACTGTCCGCCTGTTGATGACCCTGGCTATTCCTTTGACACTGCTCCTGTCTCCCGTCCCTGCTTCCTGCCTTGCTCTGGTGCACACCTGGTGATCTACCATACCAGCTCTGCATATTACTACTGTGCCTGAATCGGAGGTTCATCAGTCTTCCAAAGTCTCCAACTGCAAGAGCTGCAAACAACATCTGCTGGCGCTCTTGTCCCCCTGGTCCCTAGACACCCTCTGTTCCACTTCCAGTGGGGTCAGGGCTAGTGACACAAATGAGGCCGACCTCGTCATTTCTGTCTCCAATCAGGTACATGACACTGTCTCTATGTGAGAAGTGATCTCAAAGCAAGTGTGAAAGAAGACCTAGTTGATGGAGAGTGTGATGAGGCTGAGGGTGCGTACTACAAAGGTTATCATTGGAGTTTGTTACAGGCCACCCAATATTAATGAGGAGGTGGAGACTCAGCTCCTTGCACAGATCGAAAGGGCTGCAAGGGCAGAGACAGTGATAATAATGGGGGATTTTAACTACCCGGAAATTGACTGGAGTAATGGCACTGCAGGAACAGTTAAAGGGCAAAAATGTATAAACCTACTACAGGACAATTTAATGGTACAGTTCATATTAAGAATGATGCTCTGCTGGACCTGGTAATCTCAAACTATGCAGAGCTTATTACTAATTTCCATATAAAATACATCTGGGTAGCAGTGACTATAACATGATTTAATTTATTGTTAGCTGTAAACAACAAGAACATACGGGAAAAATAAAAATGCTCAACTTTAAGAGAGCTAATTTTCCAAGGCTGAGAGCTGCTCTCCAAGACTTAGACTAGGGAGGAATATTGGCATCGATGAACACAACACAGAAATGGAAGTTCTTCAAAAAGACTGTATATGAACACTCTGCAAAATATATTCCCATGGGCAACAAGTTTAAAAGGCTAAATATCAAACCAAAATAAAATGTGGCTTACGGCCAAAGTTAAAAAAGCTACAAATAATAAGAAAAGTGCTTTTAGTAAATATAAAAATAAAGGAACGCTATCATCATTTAAACATTACAAAGAATATAACAGAATATATAAAAAGGAAATCAAGGCTGCAAAAATTGAAAACGAACAATAGATTGCAAAAGATAGCAGAACAAACCCCCCAAAATTCTTCAGATATTTTAATAGTAAAAAGATCAGGTGCAAGCATGTAGGCCATTTTCAAAATAATCTAGAGTGAGCGACTGGGGACAAATAAAAGGCAAATTTATTAAATACCTTCTTCAGGTCTGTGTATACAAAAGAGCATGGGGGAGTTCTTGTCCACAATGGGCATGGTATTGACACAGCTCCAGATGATCCACATTGGCTCACAATTAATATGATCCAGAAATATTTAGAGAATAAAGGTGAATAAAGCACCTGGACTGGATGGCATACACGCACGGGTCCTTAAAGAATTGAGCTCTGTCATTTCAAAGCCATTGTTTCTAATTTTTAGGCACTCTTTAATGACTGGCATAGTACCACTCGATTGCTGTAAGGCCAATGTGGTGCCTATATTTAAAAAGGGATCAAAATCTCTACCAAGTAATTATAGACCTGTTAGTTTAACATGTATAGTTGGGAAGATACTGGAGAGTTTAATAAAAGACCATAGGGGCGTGGCCGAGCCGCGAGTGAAGATGGCCGCGTAATCACGGAGCTCCCGCCGGCCGGTTCCTACCTTGCTGCCGCTCTGCACTGACGGGTGAGACATCTCCCCTCTGCTATGGGGAAGACTGACAGGGCACCCTCTGGGGCCAGATCGCGGTCCCCGCGGGGTCACAACGCTCAGGGGAGGCATATAAAGGAGCTCTTCCGCTCCCAGCTGAAAGACGGGCCGCAGCCCTCTCCCTCTCCAGCGTCATCCCCCTCTCCCCCTCCCTCTGCAGTCTCTGACACAGGCTCTGCAAGCACAGCCGAATATGCTGTGCTGGACACAGTGCCACAGCTGGATTCCTCACATTCCTCACATGCTACACATTCCCTATCATTAAGGGACCTCCAGGCTGTGGCAGCTGATATAAAGTCCACCCTAACCACTACATTAACCTCTGCCCTCACTGAATTAAGGGATGACATCCGCTCTATGGGCACAAGGGTGGAGCGGGTGGAGCTGGATACCAGGCAGAATCAGGCGGCAATTTCTGATTTACAACAACAATCAGCGCTGCACGTGTCGACCATTCGAGATTTTTATAGACACATTGAGGACTTAGACAATCGTGGACGCAGACGCAATATTAGGGTCCGGGGCCTTCCTGAATCAGTGGAACCTTGTGATGTCCCTAAAGCGGTAATAGCTATCTTTAATGACCTTCTAGGTCGCCCACCTTCAACCATGATTGCCATTGAACGTGTACACCGGGCGACCCGCCCTAGGGGGGGAGACACAGACCCTCCCAGGGACATAATTTGCTGTCTTGAAAGTTACCCGCTTAAAGAGGATATCCTCAAATGCGCCAGGGGGAGAAGACATCTTGCTTATGAGGGGGCGGAGATACAGCTATATCAGGACCTATCCAATCTGACCCTGCAACAAAGGCGGGCGCTGCGCCCCCTATTGGATACTCTCCGCACGCGCAACATCCCCTATAGATGGCGGTTTCCGTTCTGCCTTTCTGCTCAAGTGAATGGCCGTAATTTCAACCTACGTGTTCCTGAAGAACTGCCATCTTTTTGCTCTGCTTTGGATATTCCTCCGATTGCCTTACCCGATTGGAATGGGTCTATGAGGTTGCCACGTGCCCCAGATCTGAGAGCTGAAGATGGTGCAACGGGCGGGCCTAACCCTGCTCAGCGACGGCGCCGGATGGTCCCTTCGACACCTCCACGATTCCCTGCAGGGGCCTCTATGGACACTTCCAGTCCCACGGCCTCCCCGGCGCACAGGAAGCCTCGGCACGAGAACCAATGATCCGCTACACCAGCAGGCTTTCAGCCTCCGTTTTTCCAGTTTTCCTGTTGATTTGTGATTGGCCGGCTACTTTTGCTTTGAGTAGGGCTCTACTGGTTTGCCCCAACGGTTACTGTTGCCTCGTTACAGTCGCTCTCGCAGGCTTTAGTCATCCATGTTGATATGCCACCTCCCCAGGTTTTGGGGTGATATTTATTAGCGTACAGGTCAGGAGACTTGTTCAAGATCGACACCCGGTATACACCCCATTGGTTTGCGGATTCTCCTTGCTCTAACAAGCCTACTGCTCTTGCTCTGGATCTCTGCGCCTATCGCATCATGGAGCTACCTCCCCGCAATATATTGCCTACTGAAGAAGAATGGTCTTGCTCCCGCGGCAGGGGTCTCTATCTCCTTCCGGGTGCCCGGTTCACTTCCTGTCTTAAGCTCCTCTTGTTCCGGTTTGGTGAAAGCTCTCGGGAAGGCCGGCTCCTTCCAGTTTGTACTGCACTACAAGCCCAGGCCGCGACCCAGCTTCATCTGAAGGATTTTTGCAGCCTTTTGGGGTCTATTTGACCGGAGGGAATTGCCTTTGCTCCTGCTTCGGACATGTGCTCTATATGATACCCGTGGTTACTTTTGATATCCTTTTTGAGTTCTGCACTTGATACGGGATTTTGATGAGGGGCAGTTGTTATTTAGGGGAAGGGGGGTGGGACGGGGGGGGAGAGGGATCTACCTCACAATGCTGCTGCCAGGGGATTGTTGGGAGCCCTTGTTACATTCTGAACGATGCCGCGTGAATGACCATCACCTCTGCGCACTTTGTTTGAGGCCTCACGGAGCCGGTTGGTGTACTCCCCTGTGACCTGCTTTTCTGTAAGCGCTTACGGCTGTCCTGGGGCTCTATGCTTCCCCCCAGTCCTGGGGGTGTGCCCCCCCCTCCTTTCAGTATTGGTTATGGGAGAGGTGCTGCTCATTCTCGTGGGTGTCACAGGGGTCTTGGTAGAATCCGTTCCATATTTTGCTATAATTAGATGAGCTCGTCTCCACGGGGTAACAGTTCTGGCACTGAGTCTGGGGATCCTGAGTAGTACGGATGCCTGAAGCTGGGGTATACTGTTTTCTAGGGTTCTCTCCTGACCTCAGTTTTTGTATTGAAATTTGTTTTTCCTGTATGGTATTTGTTCATATGTTATGTTGTATTATTGCTTCTTTAATTGATAAGCCTGTATTACTCCTTACGGCCTCTCACAGATCTACTGTTTTACATGTCCTGCCTGTAGGTTCTGTTCTTATACGGAGGTAATTTGCCCTGTCCTCATGCAGGATTGGTTAGCCCCTTGATTTTTCTCAATCCGTATAATGGAATATCTGTGACCTATTATCCCGTCACTGTTGCCCCTTTTTGCCAGCGTGCCCGCCGCGGGCACCCGCATACGCCTCCTGGCTTATCACCTCTTGGGGTTGTCCAAGGTCTTTTCCCTTTTAGCTTGGCCTTTACTGTACACAGTATTACATGCCTTGCTTGCGCCCCCCCTTTTTCAACACTCACCCTCCTTTAGTTTTGTTTTTTTGATTATGCACTTTACAAGGCGACCGGCCGGCGGTTGCTTCACTCTTGGCTCAACGCTTACTTCGTTCCCCACACAGTGAGCTCTGTGAGCTTTCACTGACCTCATACATTAGGCTACTATTATTAGTTTTCTCTCCTCTACTTTTTCTTCTCTCTCGTTTTTCTCATCCCCCTTTTTTTTTTTTTTTTTTTTTTTTTTCTTTCTCTTTCTCTCTCTCTTTGGCTCTAAATTTTTTTTTCTTTTTCTGTTTTTTCCTCCTTCTTTCTGTACTTCTCCTTTCATACGTGGACTAGCTGGTCTTCTCCCCGAGCCGTGTAGTACTTTCCCCCCCTTTCCTCCCTCTCTTTTTTTTTTTTTCTCTCTTGGGAGTTCTCTTTCTCCTTCTCTTTTTTCTCGCTCTCTACCCCCTTACTTCTCTCCCTCTTCTCCTACTCCACCCCCCCCCCCCCCATTTTTTTTTTTTTTTTTTTTCTCCTCCCTCCCTGCACATTTGCAGTTGTGTCATCAGGCTTCTGCGAACAAGTTTGACAGTCATGCTTTCTCCCGCCTCTAACGCGGGACTGCTGTCCTTAAAAATTCTTTCACTCAATGTTCAGGGTTTGAACACTCCCGAAAAGCGATCTATGTTGCTTTCTTACGCGCATAAGCAAAAGGCGGATATACTCCTCCTCCAGGAAACGCATTTTCGCAGGGACTCCATACCCAAGCTTTTTAACTTCAGATACCCTACTGTTCTTCATGCCACCAATCCACTGGCTAAATCGAAAGGAGTGGCTATCCTGTTTGCCA
This sequence comes from Staurois parvus, assembly GCF_062004578.1. Lineage (NCBI taxonomy): Eukaryota > Metazoa > Chordata > Amphibia > Anura > Ranidae > Staurois > Staurois parvus. The sequence goes on from NW_028317843.1 coordinate 6,069,782, forward strand.
GACATCTTCCATTCGTGCTACAGGATTCCCTTGCTGACCCGGAGGGCAGATATCTGTTTGTAAAGGGCTCTTTTTCCAACAGACCCATCACACTTGCCAACGTTTATGCTCCCAATACCAAACAGGTCACGTTCATGCGTATGACTGCTGCTACTTTGGCTGAGTTTCAATCAGGTATGCTGATACTGGGGGGGGACTTGAATGTCCCATTAAACCCATTGCTAGACTCCTCCTCCGGCAGTTCGTTTTTGCCTTTTAAGGCCCTTAGGCAGATACATTTGCAGTTGCAACACTTGCAATTACATGACTCCTGGCGCACACTCCACCCCACTGTTAAGGATTACACGTTCTTTTCTCCGCCGCACAATAAGTATTCTAGGATTGATTACCTTTTTCTGTCACAGTCGGACCTCCCATTTCTACATGCTGCTTCTATAGAGCCGATGGTCCTCTCCGATCACCACCCCATAACCGTAACCTTGCGGCTCCCGGAGAAATTTGCTCGCTCGAAGCTATGGCGCTTAGACGCCTCGCTTCTAGCAGACTGTGCTATTGAACAAGGCATTCGCTCTGATCTGCGTGAATATTTCTCTTTAAATGGCTCTTCGGATACCTCCCCCCTTACGCAGTGGGAAGCTCATAAATGTGTTATCCGGGGTTGCCTTATAGCGGCAGCAACGAGACGTAAGAAAGACAGACAGCGACGTTTGCAGCTACTTACAGATAGGATACGCTCTCTGGAGAGGGCACATAAACAGACTCTGGCTGCGTCGACTCTTTCGGAACTCACAAATGCTCGCTTGCGACTTCTCACTGAGCTGGGCAAAGTGGTCAAGAAAAGATTCATCCTCTCCCAAAAGCTTTATTATGAGTTTGCCAATAAAAGCGGGAGGTTTCTAGCTCGGGCTCTTCGGGAAAAACGTTCTCATATGACTGTACATAAAATAAGAGGCCCTGGGGGTGTGATGGCCACATCCAATCCTGATATTGCCTCTCAGTTTGAACATTTTTATAAGTCCCTTTATAATCTTCCACCAGAACGTCCCCCGATGCACATTGACAGGCCCAGAGTGTCCCTAATCTCTGAATTTCTTCGTCTTCATGGTCCAAACGCTCTCTCTGAGGAGACGGTTTTATCGCTGGACCAAGATCTGACCTTAAGCGAATTGCAGTGCGCAGTGCGGCAGTTGAAAGCGGGCAAAAGTCCGGGTCCTGACGGCTTGTCTGCGGCTTATTATAAATCCTTTCTGGACATTCTGAGTACTCCATTTCTTTCCGCTTTCAATACTCTTTCTCAGTCCCCTAGGCCACATCATAGGCTGTTGGAAGCACACATTTCCGTCATCCCCAAAAGCGGTAAAGATATCTCTCAGGTGTCTAATTACAGACCCATCTCCCTGCTAAATGTGGATATTAAGTTGTTTGCAAAGATGCTTGCTAACCGACTTCTCCCTTTGCTCCCATCCCTCATTAACTTGGATCAGGTGGGATTTATCCCTGGTAGAGAAGCAAGGGACAACACTATCAAGGCCCTTAATCTCCAACACTGGCTTTGCAAATCGAACTCTCCGGCCTTCTTCCTTTCATTGGACGCTGAGAAGGCCTTTGACAGGATTGCTTGGGATTATTTGCGGGGATCGCTGGTAGCTTTGGGCCTGGGCGAGAAAATGCTGAACTTTATTATGACCCTATACTCGGGCCCTACAGCTCAAGTTCGCGTTAATGGACACTTATCAAACCCTTTTTGCCTTGGAAATGGCACTCGTCAGGGTTGCCCCCTATCCCCGCTTTTGTTCGTCATTTCCCTTGAACCTCTTTTAATAAAAGACCATATAGATGAATTCTTTTTGGGAAAAAAATATTTTAAGCAACAGACAGCATGGATTCATGAAAAACAGAAGTTGTCAAACAAATCTTATTTCTTTTGATGAGGAGGTGAGCAAAACCTTGGACAGAAGGGAGGACGTGGTATACCTGGATTTTGCAAAAGCATTTGACACAGTTCCCCAAACACGGCTAATGTGTAAGGTAAAGTCTACGGGCTTGGAAAAATCAGTAAGTAAATGGATAGAAAACTGGCTAAAAGATCATATCCAGAGAGTAGTGGTTAATGATTCATACTCTGAATGGTCTAGGGTTGTCAGTGGTGTACCCCAAGGTTCAGTGTTGGGACCCTTACGTTTTAATATATTTATAAACGATATAGGGTCTGGGATTAAAAATAGCATTGCAGTTTTTGCAGATGACACCAAGCTGTGCAGTGGAATAACGTCCTTACAGGATGTCTCCAACTTACATGCCGACCTCAATGCACTGTTTAATTGGGCAACTATGTGGAAAATTAGGTTTAATGTTGATAAATGTAAGGTTATGTACTTGGGGGCTAAGAATATGCATGCATCATACATACTAGGGGGGGTACAACTGGGGGAATCAATGGTGGAGAAGGATCTGGGAGTTCTGGTATATCACAAGCTTAATAATGGCATGCAATGCTAAGCTGCGGTTACTAAATCGAGCAAAATCCTCTCTTGTATTAAAAGAGGTATAAACTCCAGTAAGAGAGATATCATATTACCCCGGTACAAATCATTAGTAAGACCTCATCTGGAATTTGCAGTTCAGTTTTGGGTATCAATTCACAAAAAGAACATTGGGGAACTGGAGAAAGTACAGAGAAGAGCAACCAAATTGATAAGAGGCATGGAGGAGATCAGCTATGAGGAAAGATTAGAGGAACTGAATTTATTCTCTCTTGAGAAGAGGAGATTAAGGGGGATATGATCAACATGTATAAATACATCAGTGGTTCCTATAGTGAACTCAGTGTAGAGTTATTCACTCTGAGGTCATCACAGAGGACAAGGGGGCACTCTTTACGTCTGGAGGAAAAGAGATTTCATCTCCAAACACAGAAAGGTTTCTTCACAGTGAGAGCTGTGAAAATGTGGAATAGACTCCCTCAAGAGTTGGTTCTGGCCAGCTCAGTGGATTGCTTTAAAAAATGCCTGGATTCTTTCCTAGATACAAACAATATACTGTAACTGGATACTAACATTTACAGGTAAAGTTGAAACGGGGAATATCTGATTGCCTCTCGGGGAATCGGGAAGGAATTTTTTCCCCTGCAGAAGCAAATTGGATCATTCTTTGCTGTTTTTTTTGCCTTCCTCTGGATCAGTGGTGGGTATAGGATTATAACTTTTTTTTTTGGTTGAACTGGATGGACTTTTGTATTTTTTCAGCCAGACTAACTATGTAACAGCTAATTACCGGGATTATTAATACAGATTTTTAAGGACTTTTTTTTATTTTATTTGTGTAATTTAGTTAGTTTTATTTTATAAGTACAGTGAACTTTAAGATAATTGAACCTGAGGAATGCAGATTAGATCCATATCCATCTATTATTGTTAAATGTAGGTAATAAAATGTTTGAGGGATATTAAAAGGTGTGTAGGACAACTATAATTGTGGACTTGAGAAAAATAAATCTGTCAGTAGTTAAAAGAGCTTATATATCCATTAAGGATGTAATAAAATATAGAAAAGGTAGTGGTGCAATTGTCTTAAGTGTTACTCTACTGCTCCAGATTGGAACCACATGTTATGTATATGTGGAAAAAAATCAAAAGGTTCTGGAATACAACTTTTGTTTGGTTAAATTGATATTAAAGGCTCCATTGTTCTTTGTTTTAAATAATACGCATGTTATACTAAGCCCTAATCCTCTTCTGCTCAGGTCTCCCACTGGGGCTCCTGGACCCTCCCCCTTGCTGAGTGCCCCCATAGTAAGCAGTCTTCTATGGGGCAATCGTGCATGCTTACTCCCAAGCCCTGCTCCGTGTGTCCATTGACACACTAAGCAGACCTCAGCCCTGTCCTCGCTCCCTCCTCATTTGCTGTTATTGACAACAGCGGGTGCCAATGGCTTCTGTGACTGTCTCTGAGCCAATGAGGAGGTAGAGA